>NC_077230.1:222656757-223273007 GCF_027887165.1 Monodelphis domestica
ATCAATTCAAATCAGCACTTTCTCTGGAAATTATACTCTTTATAGAGAATAGTCTAAAGCACTGAATGATTGAGGTCCAAGGCCACTTCATTCTTTCTTTCTGTCTGTCTGTCTCTCTCCCTTCCTGACACCCACCCCCACCCCACCAGAAAACCAGCTCTGAAGCAACAGAACAACTTGGCCAGTTGGTATTAAGGATAGTAAGAGAGTAAAAAAACTCCAACTAATTCCTAAATACCTTTGGCTCAGGCACCTTCCTTGATCTCTCCTCTTACTTGCTTGTGCTCTCATCTCCTCAAATTTTTCTACAGCAGTTTGTCAGTTTTCTCTAGGGCCTAGTTTTTAAACTGGGGTATATATACTTATTTTTACTTTGTTTTTTATGACAATTTCATTATTAGTTTCTATTATAATTCTATCTTTTTTTGTTTGTTTTATGCACTTAAAAACATTAATCAGAGAAATCCACAGGTTTCACTTTACCAAGAGGGGTCCATGGGACTACAAAGATTAAGAACTCTTGTTCTAAGGTTCTTCTCCTCACTTACCAGAAGTCATAATTACCTTTATGCAGTCTATTTTCCTCCTCTGCCCCTGCTCTTTCAGGGAAAGAGGAACTAATTCATGTCTGACTTGGCATGCTCACCTAAGAGGTGCTTAATATTGATGGCTTGAGTTATTAATACCTGGAAGCTTCCCAGTAGTGGAGTTCGTCCATCCATCTATCCATGCATCCATCCATCCACCCATCCACATCCACAAGCATCCATTAAGAGCTTACTATAAAGGCTTACTAAATGCCAAGGCAGGAATGCAAGTACAAAGAAAACATCTCTACAAGCCAGGAAACTGGACTCCCTCATTCTTCTCAATCTGCACTGGGGATAGTCATTTCTAACCCATTCAAACCACCATTCCAGGTCAAAGGAAACACCTCAGACGTCAAGGTCCCGGCTGAAGTGCCCCGCTGGGCAAAGGGGGTCGGGGGAGAGGGAGGAGTTGTGAGAGCAGACGGGAACGCGGAAGGGGGTATTGTGCTCGCTCGCGCCCCCGCAACATAGGCGGGAGGGGCCGGCACTGGGAACTTTCCCTCTAAGGGCTCACCGAAGACAGGCGCTGGGGGGCCAAGGGCGAGGCTGAATCGCTCCTCTCTCACTCCTTAGAGTTCTCCAGCCTCGCCCCCATCCCTCCTCCTTCTCTTCCTCCTCCCTCCGCCGCCGCCACAGCCCTTCTTACCTGCGTCCCCGCCTCCACAGGGTCTCCTGCCCCGGCCCGGAGCCGAGGCCCCTACCGGCTTTGGAACGGGGGCCCGACAGAGCGTGGAGAGCTGAGCCGAGGCAGGGTAGCCCGGGCCGAGGCTTCCCTCCCTCCCGTTGGTCGACCCAAGGCCAGCGGCACAAAGCCAGCCCAGACACGGAAGTGGAAGCGGCGGCGGCGGCGGAGACTGCGACTTCGGCAGTGGCGGCTTCGGCGACGCCTCCTTCTACGACCTCCAGGCTGCGGGCTGCGCCCCCGTGCGGCCCCCGTGGGCCACTGCGGGCCACCGAGGGCAGCCGTGGACGGTGGGGTGGAGAACTGGGGCCCGAGCCTGAAGCCCCGCCCCCTGGCCGCGCGCTTACCCCAACCCTCCACTCTAGCCCCGGCCAGGCCGAGCTTCTGGGAAGGAACGTGACCAGGATGGAGAGAGAAGAGAAGTCTTCGGAAGGAAGCCCTGAAGGGGGAGAGCAAGCCTGGCTGGGCCCTGCACCTTCTCCCTATACAGCCTTTTCTGATCAGACAGGCCTTGCACACAGGTACATCCATAAGCGTAGCCATGACCTTGGCCCTACCCTCCTGGACTACCTCCAAGGCTTCGTCTTGGAGAACTGGTCCCATCATATTTTTTCGAGCCTTATCTCCCCATTAATCTCTTAGAAGTAGGGTTTCCAGTCTTGTTGCCTTGGGAGTCTCCTCCCTAATGGGAGCAAAATCACAACTGAAAAATACAGGCCATAATTAAACACATTGGATCATTAAAATAATGAGCTCAAGAAATCAAAATTGTTAAAATACCTATTAGATGAGTAACCTATAAACTATATTCTTTTATACTTCATTCTGCTCTTAAACTATGCCCCTAATAAAGGGTCAAAATCAACTGAATTGTAATCACAAGTGCTTGAAGCAAATCAAGACAATTAATGAACAAACTGGGCAGGTAGGCAGTAAAGTGGATAGAGCCCCAGCCCTGGAGTCAGGAAGACTTGAATTCAAATTCAGCCTGAGACACTTATTAGCTGTGTGACCCTATACAAGTCATTTAACCCTGTTTATCTCTGTTTCCTCATCTGTAAAAGAAGCTGGATGGCATACTACTCCAGACTCTATCAAGAAAGTTTGGCTGCCTCTAAAACAGATTTACCCCCTCAAATATTTTCCCCAGAATATCCTGTACAATTTTCAGTCCTTTCCCCATTGTGTCAGACTTTTTCTGACATCATTTGGGGTTTTCTTGGCAAAAATACTAGAGTAGTTTGCCATGTGAAAAACATCAGGGGTTTTTAATTGAACAGTGGAATGTAAACTCAAGGAGTCAAAAGTATGACATGGCAGCCAAAAGAAAAAAAAATTAAAGCTATACTAGTTTGAATTGGGAAATGTAGGAAGTGATAAACTTCTTGTAGTGGGTTCTGGTCATATCTTATCAGTGATATTCTGTTTAATTCTGAGTACCTGCTAGACATATTTAAAGAGGACATTGAAAATATGAATATGCTCAAAAGAGGATAGTAGGATGGTGAGGGGAATAAAAATCATATTTTACAACTATAGATTGAAGAAACTGAAGATGCACTATCTTTCTCCTGAGTTCCAATCCCACATCAATTAATTGTCCAATGAAGGTTTCAATTGAAGTGGATCATAGATGCTTCTAACTTAACTGTCCAAAAAAGAACTCATTATTCCCCCCCCACCCCAAACAACATACCTTTCTACTGAACTTTTTTTTTCTCTTGAGGGACCATCATCCTTCCAGCATCCCATGATCATAAGAATTTTAGGGCCTTAAGAGGAATATGATATTTGTCTTCTATTATATGAGCAAGAGTTAGACTTGTTTAGCTCTGAGCATTGAATGGAAACTTTAAAGAAGCAGATTTTAGTATGATATTAAGGGGAAAAAAACCAACCCTTTCTAACAATTATAGTTGTGCAAAACTGATATCAATTAACCAATAAGCATTTAAATGTCTTCTAGGAGCCAGGCACTGTTAGGCACTAGGAATTCAAAACCAAAAATGAAATAATCCTTTCCTCAAAAAGTTTACATTTTATATTGAATGGTTACTTTGGGAGGGAATATAGTTTCCCTCCCTTTACAATTTTTCAGGTAGAGGTTGTTTTAATCTTCCAGCTCTGCAATTTCTTCAGATTCCATATCCTACTCCTCCCTTTCACTTCAGATACAAAGGAATGATTACACCTGTGGAAGGGAGAAATCACAAGTGTTCCATTTCCATAATAAAAAATTCTGATATTCCACTATCTGATAATAATTTATCATCCCAACTATCTCTATGTCTTACCCCTTCTCAGCCCTTTCTTTTTCTCAGGCTATTATCACTGCTTTAACTTCACTCTACT
Source organism: Monodelphis domestica (assembly GCF_027887165.1). NCBI lineage: Eukaryota > Metazoa > Chordata > Mammalia > Didelphimorphia > Didelphidae > Monodelphis > Monodelphis domestica. The sequence goes on from NC_077230.1 coordinate 222,660,382, forward strand.
CCCTTCTCAATTTCAACTCTAGAGTTTACAGTTCAACTCCATACTTCTAATACCAAATCTCTTGCTCCTGTGTCCTATGGGCAAAGTTGTCTTGCCAAAGTACAGCTAGAGTAGTCTAACAAGCCATTTTTTCCAATTATATTTATATGCTACTGAATGAGAAGGAAACAAGTATATAGCTCCTACTGTGTGTCAGGCACTGTGCTAAGCACTATACAAATATTTCATTTCATCCTTGTAATAACCCTGTGAGGTAGGTGCTTTTATTATCTCTATTTTACAGTTAAGGAAATTGAGGAAGCCAGAGGGTTAAAGTGACTTTCCTAGTCACAAAGCTGGTAAGTGTCAGAATTCAGATTTGAGTGGAGGTCTTCCTGGCTCCAGATCCACCTCTTTTACCTACTGCATCACCTATCCAGAAGTCACAATCCTGAACAGATTGGATCTACTACAAATAAATGTCTAACCTGAACTGGGCCTACACTGCAATAATATATCCCATTTAATTCTCCTTAAATGATTCCCTACCCCACTACAGCCCCACTCAGGAACTATTCCAAACCTCCTCCCTCCAACCTCTCAGCTGTAAGATCTCATCCTATACTTTACTGAGAAAATAGAAGTCAATTACTATGAACTCACTCTTTTTCTTTCTCTTCATCTGAAACCTCCTTGACATCATCCCTTATTCTATGCTCCTTTATTCCAGTCTTTGATAATAAACCGCCACTATCTAAAACAAAGCAAACCCCTCTACATACACTCTTTACCCATCTCTCTTCCTCTTGCTTCTAGTAGTTGCCTTAGATGATTATCATATACCTCATAAATTGAGGTGAGTAGTATAACCATGAAAATATGGCTTGCCAAGACTGTGAATTGCCAAAACTGTAAAGGTTTCAGCCAAACTGTAAAGATAATATTTAGTATCTTGATTTAAAATCTAAAATTAAGTGGTCGCCATGAGAAAATTCCCAAATACGAAAATATCCAAGTCAGCTGGGTTTTATGGAGATTTTAATTAATACAATGAAGGAATTAAGGGGAGAGAGAGAGATAGAGAAAATAGTAGAAAGGGCCTAGGCCAAATGGCCTAGGCCTGAGCCTGAAGGGAGAGAGAGTCAGTCTTTATCACTCACCATAAGATCGTCCCAAGCAAGCTCCAGTCCTTCACTGAAATCCTCAACTCCTGAACTGAGTTCAGAGACCCTTCTCTGAACTCCTGAACTCTTGAACTGAACTGAGTTCAGAGATCCTCCTCTGAACTCCTGAACTCTTGAACTGAGTTCAGAGAGCTCCTTTTAAAGAGAATTTTCTCTTATGTCACCTCCCCTAAATTTTCATATCTACCAATCATAGTAGACACTTTTTCCCAGGACTGCCCAGTCTTAGTTCTCATCACTCTTTAGTTCTCACCTTCTCTGGGTATATTATATCTTCTGAGTATTTCACATCTCTTTTGCTAAGCTTGCCTTTTATAAGTTGCTTGAACTTTTAGTGATTAATTTAACCTTTATAGGTACTTAGTACCCTTTTGTATTAGATCTAAAAATAGACCACCTAGCTTAGGGTTTTTGCTTCACTATAAGTATGAGTTGGGGACTTTTCATTGTTCAATCAGGAATTTGCAACTTTATCTTCCCCTAAGGCACTGTCTGAGCAGGGTGGAGTAATTTTAAAGTTCTCAGTATATTCCTGACCAAGTACCTCTATTGTTAAAAATGGGGAATAGCTTAATCAAATCTTCTGAAGTAGAGTCTGAGTAGTTTTAAGATTCACCATAGTACAATTGAAATGGTGAACTGTAATAGAAAACCATCTTTAAAATTCTACCTATTCCCTTCTCATTTTCAAGAATTCTTTTAATGAATATAAACTGTTGTTGATGAGTCAATTTTCAGTCACGTCTAACTCTGTGACTTCATTTGGGGTTTTCTTGGCAGAGATACTGGAGTGGTTTGCCATTTCCCTCTCCAGTTCATTTTATAAATGAGGAAACTGAGGCAAACAGAGTTACTTGACCAGAATCACTCAGCTAGTAAATGTCTGAGGCTATATTTTAACTCACAGAGTTGAGCCTTCCTGATTCCAGGCCTTGGAACTCTATCCTCAATGCCACCTAGCTGCCCTTATAAGAATTTTATTTATTTGTTTGTTTGCTTATTTGGCCCAAACTTATTATTTCATTAATGTGGAGTATTTTCAATGTGGCTGTGTGAATTAAATATCTAGGTGACCCCAATCTTGGAAAGACTTAACATGTGCCATAGAGTCATATGCTTTAATTTGCTAGCATGACAGACAAGATATCTGACCAGCGGAAGTCAATGTATATAATATGTTGTCTGCTAAAGTGAAGACTGAAGTAAAACTCTGGCCAATTAGAAAGTCTGTGGAAGTAGGATTAAAATGAAAATTAAAAGGCCAGCAGGTCAAGCAGTTCTCACTCTGCCATGTTTTCTTGCAGGACCATTACTCATCACTCTTCTCTCTCTCTCTCTTTCTCTCTCTCTCTCTCTCTCTCTCTCTCTCTCTTTCTTTTAGCCTGGAGATCTTCTACATAAATTGCTTATTCTTTTTCTTTCTCACTTTTTCAAATAAATAATTATAAATTTAATATGTCTCCAATATGTCTTCAAAGTTCATTTTTAATTATAACATGGAATTTCTTCCACTTATGCATGTCAGCAATTCATCAAATTTATATAACATAAGAAGGACCTAGTCTTGGGAGCATATTCAAGGAGCTCAAATTTCTTCTGGAAGTGCTGGGCTTAGATTTCAGAGGACTTGATGAAACATACCTTCCATCTATGGGCAAAAATGTGTAAGACGATACATAACCATGTATTGTAATTTGTTACAAGGGAGTGTTCTAGTGGGAAAAGAGGGCTGGAATCAATAGGAAGCAATAATGATGAAAAAAAGAAAACTTCATTATAACTTTTTTTCATAGTCTTAAAGAGTATTTTTAGGCATTGAGAGGTTAGGTAATTTTTCCATGATTAAAGAGTTAGTATACATCAGAGGCTAGACTTGAATTCAAGTCTTCAGGATTCCAAAGTCAGTCCTCTATCCACTATACCATATTTCTCAAAGACTTTTTAGAGATAGAAAATAAGCAGATGAGTTAATAGTTACCCCCCCCCCACTTTCTTTTCTTTTTTGATAAAATGACTATCTCTGATTTTTCTAATCTTTTGAAATCTTTCCCTTCTTTACCATAAACAGAAAGGTTGGGTAATTGAGCTATGGAACTGAAAGTCTTTCACTCCACCCTGCAGTAAAACTGAAGTTGCTTAGGCTACAAACTCTGGGTTTCTAAAGTAGTATATTCTCATATTGTATAACTGACTTTGTGTCAAGTGGGAAAACCATGGAGCCCTAGAGAAGACTTTGCTGCCATTCTGGTTAACTAGGTTCATGTCTGTGTTGTATTCCCACTGTTATGTGTGATCTAAGCAAAATCTTGTTCAGTAAGCTATACCTAAAGCTGCTGAAGGTTGACACTCCAAACAGCTTGGCCAGTATTAGGACTGTGTCTCAAGATCAGAGCTGGCTTCAACCCTATTTGACAAGGCCTTTCAGAGACCCAGAGAAGATAAGACTAGCCTAGATCACATAGGTAATAAACAGTAGTCATATTTTGAACTCAAGTCTTCTGAATTTCTTTCCTATTTTTTGACATGATTTGCCCATGCCAAAGATCTGGTGCCGTGATACTCTTTTCTTTAACATAAACCCCTAAGTATCCTTGAAATTGTTGCCTCTGAAACAGATACTTTTCTCTACTTGCTCTTCCTAACTTCATCTTAATTGCCACTGTTTCATATATTTCCTTGTATATTATATGTCCAAATGTTATGAGGCCTTACGTATCAGAAGAGGCTGTTCCACCACATGGGAGGTGTCAATTTGGGGCTTGAAGAGAGGAATAATAGAAATCTCTAACCTCTTTCTCCACAACCCTTCATCAGTGGAGATTACTCTTTGCAAAAGAGAGGAAGTAGATCAAGGGTCAGAGGCTGCTACTCTGCTCTCCTCAGAATGAAAGGGTACTATCTTAGAATTATAACTATCTACTTCCTTAAGTATTATTAGCCTAGGAGCTATAATACAGTTCAAGTTAACATCTAGTTTTTATATATTATTGTGGGGAAGCAAAACTCTTGGGCTTCATAGCTAAAGTCTGACCCCCTTTCCTACCAAATATGGGTTCCACAATGAATGAAGTACTTGGCCAACACACACAGAACTTGCCAAGTCTATAGCAAAACAGAAATTAGAAAAAGGATACTATATGTATATACTATATGTACTATATGTGAAGGAGCTCTACCATTAAGAGCAAGGTAACTTAGCTCAACTAAGAGAGGGCATCCTAGATCTCATCCAAGGGGAAGTTCCCCAAATTTCATATTGTAGCAAAGTAGAGCTTAGGGGATATGATGGAGACTTCCAGCTCCTCTCATGTCTAAATGTTTTTGACTTGAATTATTCATTTAAATTAAATATTTTCCTAACTTATCATTAATAATTTTAAAAATTACATTTAGGGCCCTTTTCAAGGTTTTTTTTTTAAACAATATTTTATTTGATCATTTTCAAACATTATTCATTAGAGACAAAAGATCATTTTCTTTTCCTCCCCCCCCCCCATAGCCAACGCACGATTCCACTGGGTATCACATGTGTTCTTGATTCGAACCCATTTCCATGTTGTTGGTATTTGCATTAGACTGTTCATTTAGAGTCTCTCCTCAGACATGTCCCCTCAACTCCTGTAGTCAAGCAGTTGCTTTTCCTTGGTGTTTTTACTCCCATTGTCCTCTGCTTGTGGATAGTGTTTTTCTCCTAGATCCCTGAAGATTGTTCAGGGACATTGCATTGACACTAATGGAGTAGTCCATTACATTCGATTGTACCACAGTGTATCAGTCTCTGTGAAGATTCTGATTTTCCTGATTCTGCTCCTCTCACTCTGCATCACTTCCTGGAAGTTGTTCCAGGCTCCATGGAATCCCTCCACTTTATTATTCCTTTTAACACAGTAGTATTCCATCACCAACATATACCACAATTTGTTCAGCCATTCCTCAATTGATGGGCATCCCCTCATTTTCCAATATTTGGCCACCACAAAGAGTGCAGCTATGAATAGTCTTGTTACAGGTCTTATTCCTTATTATCTCTTTGGGGTACAAACCCAGCAGTGCTAGGGCTGGGTCAAAGGGCAGACAGTCTTTTATCACCCTTTGGGCATAGTTCCAAATTGCCCTCCAGAATGGTTGGATCAAATCACAACCCCACCAACAATGAATTAATGTCCCTACTTTGCCACATCCCCTCCAGCATTCACTACTTTCCTCTGCTGTCATGTTAGCCAATCTGCTAGGAGTGAAGTGATACCTCAGAGTTGTTTTGATTTGCATCTCTCTGATTATAAGAGATTTAGAACACTTTTTCATGTGTTTATTAATAGTTTTGATTTCTTTATCTGAAAACTGCCTATTCATGTCCCTTGCCCATTTATCAATTGGAGAATGGCTTAATTTTTTGTACAATTGATTTAGCTCCTTGTAAATTTGAGTAATTAAACCTTTGTCAGAGGTTTTTATGAAGATTGTTTCCCAATTTATGGCTTCCCTTCTGATTTTAGTTACATTGCTTTTGTTTGTACAAAAGCTTTTTAATTGGATGTAGTCAAAATTATTTATTTTACATTTTGTCACTCTTTCTAAGTATTGCTTGGTTTTAAAGTCTTTCACTTCCCAAAGGTCTGACATGTATACTATTCTGTGTTTGCTTAATTTACTTATAGTTTCCTTCGTTATATTCAAGTCATTCACCCATTTTGAATTTATCTTGGTGTAGGGTGTGAGGTATTGATCCAAACCTAATCTCTCCCACACTGTCTTCCAATTTTCCCAGCAGTTTTTATCGAATAGTGGATTTTTGTCCCAAAAGCTGGGATCTTTGGGTTTATCATATACTGTCTTGCTGAGGTCACTTGCCCCAAGTCTATTCCACTGATCCTCCTTTCTGTCTCTTAGCCAGTACCAAATTGTTTTGATGACTGCTGCTTTGTTATATAGTTTGAGATCTGGGACTGCAAGGCCACCTTCCTTTGTATTTTTTTTTTCATTATTTCCCTGGATATCCTTGATCCTTTGTTCTTCCAAATGAACTTTGTTATGTTTTTTTTCTAAATCAGTAAAGAAATTTTTTGGAAGTTCAATGGGTATAGCACTAAATAAATAAATAAGTTTGGGTAGGATGGTCATTTTTATTATATTGGCTTGTCCTTCCCATGAGCAGTTAATGTTTTTCCAATTGCTCAAGTCTAGTTTTAGTTGTGTGGAGAGTGTTTTGTAGTTGTGTTCATATAGTTCCTGTGTTTGTCTCTGGAGATAGATTTCTAGGTATTTTATTTTGTCTAAGGTGATTTTGAGTGGGATTTCTCTTTCTAGTTCTTGCTACTGAGCTGTGTTGGAAATATATAGAAATGCTGATGACTTATGTGGGTTTATTTTGTATCCAGCAACTTTGCCAAAGTTATTGATTATTTCAATTAGCTTTTTGGTTGAATCTCTAGGATTCTTTAAGTAGACCATCATAACATCTGCAAATAGCGATAACTTGGTCTCCTCCTTGCCTGTTTTGATGCCTTCAATTTCTTTTTCTTCTCTAATTGCTACTGCTAGTGTTTCTAGTACAATGTCAAATAATAGAGGTGATAGTGGGCATCCTTGTTTCACTCCTGATCTTATTGGGAATGCATCTAGTTTATCCCCATTGCAGATGATATTAGCTGATGGTTTTAGATATATACTGTTTATTATTTTTAGGAATGACCCTTCTATTCCTATGCTTTCTAGTGTTTTTAATAGGAATGGGTGTTGTATTTTATCAAAGGATTTTTCTGCATCTATTGAAATAATCATGTGATTTTTGTTGGTTTGCTTGTTGATATGGTCAATTATGTGGATGGTTTTCCTAATATTGAACCAGCCCTGCATCCCTGGTATAAATCCTACTTGATCATGGTGAGTGACCCTTCTGATCACTTGCTGGAGTCTTTTTGCTAGTATCCTATTTAAGATTTTTGCATCTATATTCATTAGGGAGATTGGTCTATAATTTTCTTTCTCTGTTTTTGACCTGCCTGGTTTTGGAATCAGTACCATGTTTGTGTCATAAAAGGAGTTTGGTAGAACTCCCTCTTTGCTTATTATGTCAAATAGTTTGTATAGAATTGGGATTAGCTGTTCTTTGAATGTTTGATAGAATTCACTTGTGAATTCATCAGGCCCTGGGGATTTTTTCTTAGGGGGTTCTTTGATCACCTGTTGGATTTCATTTTCTGATATGGGATTATTTAAGAATTCTATTTCTTCTTCTGTTAGTCTAGGCAGTTTATATTTTTGTTTATATTCGTCCATATCACCTAAATTGGTATATTTATTGCCATATAATTGGGCAAAGTAATTTTTAATGATTGTCTTAATTTCCTCTCTATTGGAGGTGATGTCCCCCTTTTCATCTTTGATGCTGTTCATTTGCTTTTCTTCTTTCCTTGTTTTAATTAGATTGACCAGTACTTTGTCTATTTTGTTTGTTTTTTCAAAGTACCAGCTTCTAGTCTTATATATTAGTTCAATAGTTCTATCACTTTTGATTTTGTTAATTTCCCCTTTAATTTTTAGGATCTCTAATTTGTTTTTTTTTCTTCTGGGGGGTTTTAATTTGTTTGCTTTCAAGTTTTTTTATTTGCATTTCCAATTTATTGATCTCTGCCCTCCCTAGTTTGTTAATATATGCACTCAGAGATATGCATTTTCCCCTGATTACTGCTTTGGCTGCATCCCATATGGTTTGAAAGGATGTCTCACCACTGTCATTTTCTTCGATTAAATTATTAATTGTTTCTATGATTTGTTCTCCAACCGATTTTGGAGTATCATATTATTTAATTTCCAATTAATTTTTTATTTTGTTCTCCATGTACCCTTACTGATCAATATTTTTATTGCCTTATGATCTAAAAAGGCTGCATTTATTATTTCTGCTTTACTGCATTTGTATGCCACGTTTCTGTGACCTAGTGTATGGTCAATCTTTGTGAATGTGCCATGTGGTGCTGAGAAGAAGGTGTATTCCTTTTTGTCCCTATTTATTTTTCTCCATATGTCTATTAACTCTAATTTTTCTAAGATTTCATTCACTTCTTTTACCTCTTTCTTATTTATTTTTTAATTTGATTTGTCTAAATTTGATAGTGGTTGGTTCAAATCTCCCACTAATTCAAGGTTTTTAAAATATAATTTTGACAATAAAGTTAGTTTATTAAGATTAATAGAATTTACTCTTACATATTTTATTTTCTAATATAAAGAGTATACCCAGGAAGAGCCTGGTCAAAGTTAACTCCTTCAGTACTCTGCCACTGGTACCTTTCCAAGGCTAAAGGGCTCCCTGAAAAAAATATCACAAATACAGAAATATTTCCAAATCAAGGGATTGTTCTGCTCTCTCACAGTAACCTTGTTCCTCTCAGTTTTTCAGGCATACCTCTGTAGAGTTTTGGGAAACTATATAAATCCTGTTGATGGTGGGGAAAAGTGTATTTCCATTAGTGAGGAAAGGAGAATTGTCTTAACTATAAATGGATTGAAGGACAAGGCCATTGTGCTTTTTGTGAGATTAAATTAAAATATTTGATGTATGGAATCTGAGAAGTAATTTCCTTTCTGTAGAAACTGTAAAAAATGGAGATTTGAACCCCAGACTTCAATCCCCAGAAGTCCTTGGCCACTTCCCAGAATGCTTTGTAACTTCACCTGAATTCCCACCTGGGCCGAGAACAGAAATTGTATTTAAGATGACTCTCCGCCTACTTCAGCTCTCTTGGCTTCCACTTCTAGGGACATGCATCTCCGAAGATGTAGTGAGTGAAATTGAATGGGCCTTTCGGCTCTCGTAGCCCCATGCTTTCTATATTCATATTTTCTTTATTAATCTTTAATAAACCTCTAAAATTATAATATTTTTAGCAGAGAAACTAAATTTATATGTTACAGTTTATGGTGACCACTAGATTGGATGAGAACTTCTCAAATTTTTTAGCCTAGATAATGATTTTTTAAGCCATGTTTCTCCAAGATGCTTTTTTAGAAAACCATTTTGATCAGCTCCTGCCAGCAGCCATCTGCTTAGGGCTTTCTTGATTTAATATGGCTCATCTGGTCCCAGCCCTTCTGGCCCGGCTACTGTTGCCTGTAATCTGGACCTGTTTGATTCAGAAAGCTCACCTGGTCCTGACCCTGCCCACCCCTGCTTCCCACTCTGGCTCTGGCTCCTGCTACTGGTCTCTCTCTTGCTCACCTGACCCAGCTGATCCCAGCCCCGCAACCCTGGCCTCAGAGCAGATCTCTCATCACCCCAGGCCCAAAACTCACTTCTACCAGCTGGTAAAAAACCGGGGTGTTTTTTCCTTAGGCTACAGTTAGCCTCCACATGGACTGGGGGCAGGGAATCACAGGGAGGGAAAAAGAAGGACAGAAGGAAGAGAGTTTTCCAAACAGGAACTTACAAGCATGGGATATTTAAAAGAATATCTTTTGACTGTACTGATAATTTCATTTATTTCACTTATGTGCCAGGGGGAAAATTCAGCTCCCTGCAACTCTTTAGCCAAATTTGAGATTCCTCACTATGGGGAAGCAGTTCAGCAACTTAGTGAATTGAGAGCCAGGCCTAGAGATGGGAAGTCCTTGGTTAAAATCTGTCCTCATACACTTCCTGGTGGTTTGGCCCTGGACAGATCATTTAACCCCCATTGCCTACCCCTTACGAATCTTCTGCCTTCATACAATAGGCATCTAAACAGATAAAAACCCAAGGAACTTTAAAGAGACTGGGGGTTATGTTTTTTAAGGCATTTCAGACTCCATGTTTTATAAAATCTCTGTATTCTATTGCATTTGCTGATTGTTTTGTTTAAGGTTTAATTTTGTGATATAAGTTCATATTTTAAGTTCATATATTACTGCATTCAATACTATTTTGTTACACTGAATCAGTTTAATGTACTGGGTTTTAACTACTATTATATTCTGTTGCTTTTCCCCTTTAACCATACTGAACAAACATTATTGAGTAGGCCCTTATAAAAACAGCTTTTCATTTTTGACTTTGTAAATTGTCACATAGAAGATAGATGGATTCCATCAGAAAAGTGCTACAACAACCTTTGGAAACTTTATAGAGCTAATTATCTCAAACTGACTTTAAGGATTCTTTAGACACGATTCTTAGAAATTTTCTTAACAATCTCTGGTAATTTTGCCTGCCCCTAACACAAGGTAAGGCCCATTTTAATAGCTGACATGAAATACAATTATAGACCCCAACTCTCACATTTATAAAAATGTGATTGGAAGTTGGGAAGTTAATCCCAGGGCATGTAGTACCCCTAAAGAGCCTCCCAAACAACAAAAAAGGGAGCATCTCTCATTTATATTCTTCAGCTTATTTTACCTCCACCAGAATGATATCTAGATTTCTTCATGATGTTCAAAACCCGAAATAAGTTTTACTTTGTTTAAAAATATGTTTACCAAGGTTGAAAGATTTGCTATGTTTGTAAAAATTGTGACAAATATCCATCAATTCATAGGCTTGAAAATGCCATACAGCAACTCATGTGAAATATGATAGTGGGTTTGTTTGTTATTTTAATTAACTGGACTATTGAGAATTTTGGGGATACTGATTATCCTACATATTTGTACTACTGTTCTTTATAAAAAAACTGTTACCTTGTTTAATTTATTTGCTTGTACTCACAGTGGATCATGGCCAGATATGAAGAGGAAATAGATCTCATTTTTGGTGAGAAAGCCTTGTATTCTATATTTTCTTAGCTGACACAGTGTGTCAATGATTATAAGCTACATTTTTGAATTTTTAAAACTCTTTTATTATATTTTCTTGCATGTACAATATACTATTTCAGTTTTTTATTTTTTTCTCTCCTTTTTATATTTGAAGCACATGTCACCAATATTAAGAATTTTCTTTAACTTTTTGATTTTGCAGTAATATAAGTTTAAAATACATTTGCTATGATGCCAATACATGCCCCCAAAAGCTTGAGACTATAAAAATGATTCCACTAATTATTTAAAAAAATTTATGGTACTTTGCTTAATGATTCTGTCTGATTCCAGGACAAGATATACACAAAAGAGCCATTGCATAGGGCCAAAGACAAACCAATCCAGGACGGACTGATGCAATTCTAAGCCAATACAAAGGACTTGAACCTAGTGTGAAGACTCAAGGTTGAGATGCTTAACATACATTAAGACATAGGCCTTCCTTGTATTCACACTCACTCTGAAAATACTTAAAACAAGTATCCCTAACTTGGCTCCTAGTTGACTTCTATAATCTAGTCCCTTTTCTGTCTTTTCTAGTGTAGTCCTGGCTACTGACTGGGTAAATGTTTACTTGCTTAGATCATTTTAATTGGGCCCTGATTCAAGGACCTGTTATAGATTTAGTTTTCCTTTACTTGGAATTTTTACACATAAGACTTTGATAATCTATATTTTCATCCAGAAATTATTTTTTTATTTGGATTTTTCTGATGTCTTTTTAATTTCTCTTGCAAATTGATTATTATACCTCATAACTCAGCCATGCATTGAAAAAATCACCCTCTTCATGGGGAAATGTAAAAAAATTATTATTTTAAATTGCAAAATTTAAATTCCTTTTGAGAAGAATTTTAGGTAAAGAAACATGATACCTCTCTGAATCCAGAAACTGAACTGTTTGGAGAAGACACCATGAAGATGCCTCCAGACCACAAGCTTCACAAAAAGATCAAGAATGAACTTTGGGTGTGGTTGATTGAATATTTATTTGTATGTATACTCGCATGCCAAAGGGGACTGCCCCCTAACTGGCTTTTTGTCAATGCGTCTAGCAATTATTGGTTTTGTTTTGTTTTTTCCTCTTATCCTCAAATTATTGTAATCTTTAAATTGATTATGTTTTCATGATTCTTTTGGGGAAAATCTTTCCCAAGAAGAATCAAACGGGGGAATGTAAAAATGGAGATTTGAACCCTAGACTTCAATCCCCAGAAGTCCTTGGCCACTTCCCAGAATACTTTGTAATCTCACCTAAATTCCCACCTGGGCCGAGAACAGAAATTGTATTTAAGCTGACTCTCCGCCTACTTCAGCTCTCTTGGCTTCTGCTTCTAGGGACACACATCTCCCAAGATGTAATGAGTGAAACTGAATGGGCCTTTTGGCCCTCCTAGCCCCGTGCTTTCTATATTCATATTTTCTTTATTTCTTAATCTTTAATAAACCTCTAAAATTATAATACTTTTAGCAGAGAAACTAAATTTAAATGTTACAAAACCTAGGCTCGAGTGTCTCACAAGAGTAGTATCCCTTGACTTGTCTGGTTTTAAAAAAGACAGATTGACAACAGAGGGAAAATGAAAATAAATGCCATTCCTACCAAATCTCTAGCACTTTCTTTCCCTTGAAATCTGAAGCTGAATCTTCAAATGTCTTCAGAATGTTTCAGTCTGAATTTTCCAATAGTTTATCAAACTCAACATGTACAAAACCTAACTTTTTAATCTTTCATTCCAACCCTGCTCTTGGCAGTCACAGTGATACCAATATTCACCCAGTCTCCAAAGTGCTGATATTTAAGAGTTATCTTTGAATCTTTCCTTTCACCTTTTATATCTAATCATTTTCTAGATCCTGTTCATTCTGCCTTGAAATATCTCTTCCAATCCATCATTTTCTTAATGCCCACCAATACCACAGTAGTTTTTTCCATAACAAGGGTTAAAAAAAAAGTGGGTGGAGGGTTCTATAGGATTGATCCTTATTTATACCCAAAACATTTCAGATCTTATTGGTTTTATTCCACTGTAACTTTAGTTACTGAGTAGCAATAAATACTTTTAGGAATATATTTAACTGAGATTAGTCTGGCATGTATTTTGAAATTTTTTAAAAGAACAAAAAATTTTAACAGAACTATCTTCTTTCATTTCTTTAGTTAAGTTCTTACAGGATGAATCAGAATACAATTCTTTGTCCAACTCCACTTGGATAAAAACATGATGAGATGTTTGCTGATTGTATCAATAAACCAAAGTTATCTAATATTTTTTTATTCAAAGAACCATAGAAAGGTGAAATGCTATTTTTTCAAGTCAACAAGCATTTTAAAGTGTTTATTATGTTCTTTGCATGTGTTAAATTCTGGGTTTATAAATATAAATAGAAAGACAGTTCCTACTCCCAGTGAGCTTACATTATTAAAAAATTTGAGGGGGGCAGCTAGGTGGCTCAGTGGATTGAGCCCCAGGTCCAGAGATAGGAGGTCCTGGGTTTAAATCTGACCTCAGATACTTCTTAACTGTGTGACCCTGAACAAATCACTTGACCCCCAAACCCTAGCTCAGAGGTCCCAAAACTTTTTTACACAGGGGAGCCAGTTCACTGTCCCTCAGACCGTTGGAGGGCCGGTCTATAAAAACCTAACTCTAACTCTAACCCTAACCTGGCAGCAGTATACATGGTGCGGAATCCTTCACCCAGATTGCTGTTCACCATGCTGATGTCTTCTATGGTGCAGCCACATAATCCTTTGGCATGGTACTCATTCTAAGGTGCCACACAAAGGATTATGTCACTGGAAGTAGTACTGTACTTCAGTGATACCACATTTTGCAGAGCAGCCACATATAGTGCTTCTCTCACTGACCACCAATGAAAGAGGTGCCCCTTCTGGAAGTGCAGTAGGAGCTGGATACATGACACCAATGAAAGAGGTGCCCCTTCTGGAAGTGCAGTAGGAGCTGGATACATGACCTCAGGGGGACCGTAGTTTGGGGACCTCTGGCCTAGCTCTTAATTCTTGTTTGCCTTGGAACCAATACACAGTTTTCATTCTAAGAAGTAAGGGTTTAAAGCTTTTTTTCTAATAATATGTAAAATATTTTAAAGTTCTTTTTCTTAAACCCTTACTTTCTATCTTAGTAACAATTCTATGACAGAAGGGCAGGCAAATGGCATTAAATGATCTTCCCAGTGTCACTTATACAGGAAGTATCTAAGATTAGATCTGAACCCAGGTCTTCCTGACTACAGGCTTGGCACTTTATCTACTGTGCTACTTAGCTGCCCCCAACATCCATTTAAAAAAATTTTCAATTCCAAATTCTCTTCTTCCCTTTCTCTTCTTCCCCTTAAGTGAAAAAGTAATTTGACATAGATAATGTATATGCTTTCATGCAAAACATATTTCTGTGACAGTGACAGGGACCAGCCCACGCTGTCCTGCTGATGTTCAGGGTTCCTCAAAGTCCTCAGTGGGGTAGGAAGACGGTGAGGTAGATAAGAAGGATGGAATCAGGAGGGCTAGAGATGTAGATGGCAATCAAGGGCAACTTTATTGAGAGTAATCATGATTTTTATAAGGGGTTGAAAAACAAGCTGCAATTTCTACCCAAGCTTTCCTACACATGGTTACAGATAATGTTTACAAGTTAACAGGCAATGATTAACAGGGAGACCTTAAGCTATCATAATACACTATGCCATACATCAATGATTTATTGGATACATGTTGGGCAGGGGTTTGAGAGATGGGGAACTTTCATGGGTTACTTGATACATACACAAATTACCCTTGGATTACATGACACATAACCAAGAGTTTGCCTGGGTTATCTATACCTTTAGGGGTTTCTAGAGATATGGGATATAAACATGCCCTAGATGGAGAAGGAAAGAAAGGAGGGGGAATTTGGTTGAGGACTTTCATCTCTAAGGACCTGAAATTTTCTGAGGGTCTCTGGAGCTCAGTTTTGCTAGGGTGTCTTAGCCTGCTACATTTCTATATTAGTAATGTTGTGAAAAAGAAAACAGATCAAGAACAAAAAGGAAAAAAGATGAATAAAATTATTCTTCAATCTCTATTCAGACTCCATATATTCTTTCTCTGGAGCTAGATAGCATTTTTCATGAGTCCTTCAGAATTGTCACAGTTAGTCCTTGTACAATATTGCTGTTAGTATGTGAAATGTTCTTCTGGTTCTAATAACTATACTTTGAATAAGTTCATGTAAGTATTTCCATGTTTTTTTTTAAGTCATCCTGCTTGTCATTTCTTATAGCACAATAATATTCTATCACAATCATATACCACAACTTGTTCAGCCATAATTGATGGGCATCCCTTCAATTTCCAATCACAAAAAAGCTGTTATTAATATCTTTGTGCTTTGTGCTTTTCTTTTTCCTTTTTTTTATCTCTTTGGGTACGGTTTTTAGGAGTTTGGGGGCATAGTTTCAAATTAATCTCTAAAATGGTTAGATCAGTTTACAACTCCAACATCAGGGCATTAGTGTTCCAATTTTATCACATCCCCTCCAACATTTGTCATTTTCCTTTTCTGTTATTTAGCCAATATGATGGGGAGTGAGGTGGTACCTCAGAGTTGTTTAAATTTGCATTTCTCTGATTAAGAATTATTTGAAGAATGTTTTCACATGACTATAGATAGTTTTGATTGTTTCTTCTGAA
Source organism: Monodelphis domestica (assembly GCF_027887165.1). Taxonomy (NCBI): domain Eukaryota; kingdom Metazoa; phylum Chordata; class Mammalia; order Didelphimorphia; family Didelphidae; genus Monodelphis; species Monodelphis domestica. The sequence goes on from NC_077230.1 coordinate 222,676,018, forward strand.
AACTACCTGTTCATGTCTTTTGATCATTTATCAACTGGAGAATTGACTCTGTTCTCTATGTATTTGAGAAATGAGGTTTTTATAAAAAAACAAACAAACTTGATACGAAATCTTTTTCCCAGTTTTCTGTTGGGATTGTTACTTTTTAAAATTTTTATTTATATTCCTCAAAGTTATCCCCTATGACTAGAAAGTTTTAAAAAAGGGAAGAAAACTCAGAAAAAACTAATCAACATATCAGTCAAGACTCATGTTTTATGTAGTATTCTTTATCCATAGTCCTACACCTCTGCAATGAACCCAACACAGTGGATCTCATTTCTATTCTCTTATTCTCGAATTTCTCTTCCTTGAGCCCAAGTTTGATTATTGTGATTTCAAAGAATTCAGTTTTAGTTTCATTATCGGTGGTGGTTTTTCTCCATTAACACTGTTGGGTCATGGTGTATATTGTTTTCTTGTTCTACTTAGATTATTTTGTATTTAGTTTATATAATTCCTCCCATTCTTGCCTGTACTCATACTCATTGCTTCTTTTATCACAATATTTCATAACATCATGTTCCTCAGTTTGTTTAATCATTTACTAATCAATGTGCATCTATTTTGTTTCTAATTTTTGCTACAAATGTTTTACCATTTCACTCTATTTTATAAATTTTTGTGTGTTAGGAAGCTAAACTGAGGTGGAACACAAAAACACTAATTATTTTTTATGATAGGATACAAAAAGAAATTATAGTTTTTGCTTACTTGACCCAAACAAATTGTACTTATCAAAATTGTATAAAACTATTCCAAAGGATAAGGAATTAACAATGTCAAGTAAAGAAAACTAAGACTCTAGCAATGAGGAAATTAGAAGTAGATGCAAACATATTGGTAGTTTACCTCAATAAAGGTTTGTTTCATTTTTTCAGTAGCACCAAAAAGAGACCTTATATACATGCATACATATTTTACTATTTTTTAACTGACTGTCTGCACATTTAAGCATCTGATACATATTCACCAAATAAATCTATCTTTCATATCAAAATAGACAAGTTCCAAGTGCTTACTTAGAGAAGTAACGAACTTCTCACTAAAGATCTTTAAGAGGAGATCTGGTAATTCTTTGTCAGCATAGTGCATTAGGGTTTCCTGTGCCTAGAACAAGTTGGACTACACTTCTAGGATCTCTTCCATCTCTGAGATTTTGTGATTCTGAGAAAGTATTTGAAATTTCTTTGCAAGTATAAAGAGCTATATAAAGAATAAAAAATGCCTTTTGAAACTCTAGGCTCCTTGTATTACTACTACTAATAATAACTAGCATTTACCAACTATTAATAAAACAGTCTGGGTGTTAACTCATTTGTTCTTCACAAGAAATAGGTAGGAGTACTATTATCTCTATTTTCTCATCTGCAAAATGAGAATAATGCCTCCCAGCAGTTGTTGGGAGAGATGAGATAATAATTATAAAACACCTAGCATAGTGCCTAACACATAATAAGAACTATGTTAGCCATTATTATTTGGGCAACTAAGTAGTGCAATGGATAGAGAGTTAGGAAGACTCATCTTCATAAGTTCAAATCCATCCTCAGACACATACACTGACATATACAGGACACTTGGTAAGTCACTTAACCCTGTCTGCCTCAGTCTCCTCATCTGTAAAATGAGCTGGAGAAGGAAATGACAAACCACTCCAAGTATCTTTTCTAAAATCTTTTCCATTTTCCAAATGGAGGAAGAGTTGGGCATAGCTGAATAAAATTATTTTTAAAAATTTGTTACACATAAAAATTCCCAGGTATCTCCCATCTTCTCTCTCCCTCCCTGCAATTGAGGAGGCATTTAACAAAAAGATGTGTATTAAACTGTGCCTTGCTTGTTTCTATTTATCAGTTCTTTCTCTGGAGGTGGACATATAAAGGGCATTCTTTAAACAGTATTTCTGTTGCTGTATGTAATATTCTATTGGTCTGCTTGGTTCACTCTTCATAATTTCATGTAAATCTTTCCATGTTTTTCTAAAATCCCTGCTCATTATTTTTTACAGCACACTAGTATTCCATCACAATCATATGCCATTGCTTGCCTAGCCATTATTCTACAGATGAGAAAATCCAAGTACAAAGCTGCTTAGTGATTTGCCCCTTAGGTGTCACAAGGTCAGTAAACATATCTTTCTGGCCACAACTCGAGCATTCTCTTCACTAGGCTAAGGTAGCCCTCTAGTAATCTATTGCTATTATTGAATGGTTTCCCTTTGTTTCACATCTCATAAATGGTCTTTTGCTTTGTTTCATGACAAAATATTCGCGAAACTACTGTGTGCTACCTCCGTATAATTAAACTCACAACCGACCCAAACACAGTCTGTCGCAAAATCTCTCGCATCTGGCCGGCAACCAGCCCAGCCCAGCCTAGCCCAGCCTCAGAACCGCACCTCGGAGATCCCTAAACTCCCCAAACCCAGACCATACGGACGGGCACTAGGACTCTTCCGCCTCACGCAGACGCTGACGCCAACGCAGTTTCCTTTCTCCCCGCCCCCAAATTCCCTTTCCGCAATCTGATTGGTTGACTGTCCACACCATTAACGTCTGCGAGGTTTGAAAATCAAAAAGGGGCAGCAGAACCAGAACTGAGCTGCGCGGGGAAGTTGGGGTGCTGGCTCCCTTCTTATGCGCTTGTGCTTAGGCTCAGGAGCCGCTGGACAGACGCCGAAGGACAGGTAAGCGAACTGACCCGGGGCCGGGTGCAGCTATCCGAAGGAACATCTTACCCCTAGCGTGGAGGGCACGGCCAGGCCAGGGACTGCGGCGCCTCCTAGGCTTCTCGGGCCCGGTGTTCCCTCCCTGCCTTCCCTTGACCTTTCCGGGCGGCGTTCCCCCTGCTTGGGCACGGGGGCGGTTCCCAGGTGGCAGCTTACCCCGCATCTTTGCTCCTCTTCCGCTGGCCTTGCAAAGGAGTTGAGGGTGGTGAGCCCAGTCAGTTTAAATTACTGCTTTTATTCAACTAAAATTAACTTCTTTGACATATGAATAGATTTAAGTCCTAAGAGGGGAAATGACTAGACCTTTCCTTGCCCTTATAACCACCCAAGTGGTAGATCTGAGACTAAAACTCTAATAACTAGTAGGTTTTCCACCAAAATTCGCTGAAATTGATGGATACTTTTTGGGCATTTAAGTTAAGTTTCATGAGGACCCAGGATTACGTACATATACACTGAGTTGTGTCTAGTGTTGTTAGTACCTCAAAAATGCAAACAATAATTACAAGTGGGCATTTTAGCATATTATGATTTTCTAAATGATGTATTAGTGATTTAGCAATAATAAAGTTGAATAGGGTCTGTATATCAGATTTACTCAGCCAAATGAGAATTTGGAGACCTGTATGCAGGCTTTATCATCAAATAGCTAAGTGATCTTGAGCATGTCACTTCTTTACACCTCTGTTTTCACATTCCTAAAACGAGAAGCTGAGGTGGAATACAAGATTAGTAAGATTCTGTTTGAACTGTGAAATTCCAAGTCTTTGATTTCCAAATTCAAGTCCAAAGATGACTTGCTACTAGGGCTTAGGTTTGAAAAGCTACCAATTTCCCGCTAGTAAATTAGTGTTAAAATCTGAAAGTTACTCTCAATCTTTTTGAAGTTGTGACATACTGTAATTAGTTGATTTAATAATGTCCTCACTTTCCAAAAGTAATATATGACTTTTATTTTTTTTTTTGAGTTATGAAGTTAAAAACTTTTTTTTGCGGACTTTTGCGTAGTTTTGTGACATCCTTGAGTAACTGAAGACATTTTAACTATTGTGTGTAGAAACCACAGATTAAAACCTGTTTTTTTACCATATTTTTAATATACAGTAAATGTATTAGTCAGAATACAGTCCAGTTAACAAAGCACATGGATAAGAATGGGGATTTGTCTCTCTATTAGTAAAATAAGCCATTAGGTTCTGGGCTTGCTATTCAGGAGTAAAATATTCCTTTATCATAAAATCATATGCTCCTGGTTCCATCATAATCAGACAAGTTATTATTTTTGCTTAGATTTTTTTTAAGACTGAGATTAGCCCAGTCTTTAAAAACATGCAAGGTAACAGAACACCATTATCGAAATATTTTGGGATCGATTTGTAAGCATCTATTTTGTACTAAGTACTGTAATATGTTAGGAAAACAAAGGTAAACCAGAAACAGTTTCCTGCCTTCAAGGAGTTTACAGTCTAGTAGTGTGTACTCCTCACATACAAAATAGAAACAAAGTAACCTTGGGTGGGAATATCCCTGGCAGGGGGCTGGAGATATGAATGTAATGGACAGACCATGAAAGATCTCTTAAAGAGAGGGTGGCTCTTTCACTTGATTCTTAGAAAATTAGGGATTCTAAGTGGCAGAGGAAGGATGGGGAAAAGGAGAATTTCAAGCTTGGAAACAGACTTTACAAAGACATGGATACAGAAAATGGAGCCTTAAACTCTTCAGTCAGTGACACTGGCCTTTTGACTGTTCTATGAACATCTGGACTCTGTACATTTTCTCTGATTGTTCCCTATATCTGGAATGCCTTCTCCCCTCTATTTTGACTATTGACCTCCTTGGTTTTCTTTTTAAAGTGTCAACTTGGAAAAACACAGGACCATTAAAATGATTGGAAAAAACAAATCTTTAATCAGGATAAGAGACAAGTTCTTAATATTCAGCCACCCCACAACATCAAACCCTAAATACTACACAAAGCCAAAGTTCTGGGACTCTGGGAACAGTGTCTCTGGGAGAATGCACTGCCAAAGATGGTTCTCCAAAGAGCAGTAGAACTTAGGGTCTTATACACCTTTTGGGGGAATAAAGGAGAGGAAAATATGATTTATTAACTTTACAATGGACACCAGAAATTGAGTCCAGGGCTGGATCATCAGGGAGAGGCTAATGCTTTACAATGGATACAAAAGGATGATTCCAGCCTGGTGCTGGTCCACCTGAGAAAGGATCTGTGATACATGGGGGAAATTTCTAAGACAAAAAGGGTGATTGAGTTTTTGAGCATTTCTATCATTCCTGTTCAGGATACTTGTATGTATGCTTGGTGATCCTTGTTCAGTCTAAGACTAGGTCAGTTTGAGACTTATCTTAAGACAAGTTCCCACAGGACAGGGGCAGACTTGGGTTTTCCAAAAACACAGTTGACAAAAAGTCCAACTAAAATCCTACCTTCTAATTGCTCATTCTGCCTTATGTAATAAACTTGTTTCCATTTTATCATGAATTTGCCAATGTTTTCCTTTATGGATCTTGTTTTACTCTAGAAAGATGAAAAGCAATTTGGAAAGTGGACTCAAAGTCAGAGGATTTGGTATAATATTCTGCCTTTGTTATTTAATACCTGTATATACTTGGGCAAGTCACTAAAAGAAAGTCACTTAACTGCCAGGCCTCAATTTTTCCACCTATAACATGGGAAGATTAGAACTAGATGGCTTTGGAGGTCCTTCCAGCTTTCAATCTATGAGCTAATGTTGCCCTGAAGATTATATACATGGGGACAGCTAGGTAGCTCAGTAGATTGAGAGTTAAGTATAGAGATGGGAGGTTCTGGGTTCAGATTTGGCCTCAGACACTTCCTAGCTGTGGGAGAGTCAACTGTTAAGACCCTGGGTAAATCCCTTAAACCCCATTGCCCAGCCCTTATCACTCTTCTACCTTGGGACTAATACACAGTATTGATTCCAAGACAGAAGGTAAGGGTGTAAAAAAAAAAGGCTAGCTACATAGAGGAGTACAAATACAAAATATATACAAAGTAATTTCTACATTGGGTGGGAGAAGAACACTAATGACTGGAGGAATCAGATAGGCCTCATGTAGGCAGTTGAAGGGAGCTCAAGGTTTTGAGGGGCAGAGAAGCGTTTCAGGCTTTGGGGGAGGATGAGGGAGGAATGTGATGTGCAAAGGAACATAGGCAGAAGACAGAATGTTATGTATGCTGAACAGTATTTGGGGCAAGTTTATCTGAAATGTAGCTTGCATGAAGGGGCATAATATAAGAGAAATCTGGAAAGATAAGTTGAAGTCGGAATATGTGGTGCTTTAAATAACATTTGTGCATTCTTTATGTAACCATTGTATTCTGTGCAGATAAAGATAACATTTTTTCACTCACAGGATTTACTTGCTGTTTGGGGGGTAGGAATGAGGAAATATGAAGTACTTTATGGACCTTGGAGTCCATAAATTTATTTTTTTATCATTTTTTTATCATTTTTTCATTTTATCTTAGAAGCAATAGGGATACATAGAAACTTCTTGAGCAAGGAAATGTTATAGGCAGACTTAAGCTTTTGAAAGACTATTTTGGCAACTGTGAGAAGGATGGACTGGAGAGGGAAGCCAGGGGCTTGAGTCAGGAAGAACCATTAGGAGGCAGTCTTTTATTCTTGGAATCTCTCCCTTCTCACTTCCATGTCTTAGAATACCCAAATTCCTTTGAGACTCAGATTGCCACCTTCTGAGGAGAATCTTTACTGGTTTCTTTATCCCACTCTTCCTGCTTCTGGGATTTTCAACTCTCAAATTATTTTCTACCTACTGTGCATCTTGAATATACCTATTTATATGTTGTCTATCCCTTTAAAATGTATCTTTTTGATGGCTTTCTTTATATCAGATCCTCTGTGCTTAGCACATAGTGAACACAAGCTTATAATTGACTGTTGCAGTGTCCAGGTAGAAAGTGACAAAGTTTTCAATGGCTGTGTGAATGGAGATAAGGGCACCTGTACAAGGAAGACTGACTTCATAACCAACTGGTTGTCAGACTAAGTGAGAATAAATGATGTCTCTGAGTTTGTAAACCTGGGCAACTAGAAGGAATTTTAATGCCCTAGACAGAAAAAAGGAAAGTTAACAGATGGGTTTCCAGGAAAAATATGAATTCTGTCTTGGGCATATTGAATTTGAGGTGCTTATATCTATCAGTAAGCATTTATATCAGCCCTTATTATGTTCTAGGCACTTTGCTAAGTTCTGGGGATATAGAGGAAGTCACAAGACAGTCTGCTCTTCATCAGCTCAGAACCTAAAAAGGAAGACAACAAGCAAATATATACAAAGCAATCTGTATGTGAGGAAATGAGGATGACACCTATGTTGGCAACCAGAGTGGGAGAGCTAGGAAGATGGTGGTACAGTTGTCTATAGGATATCCAATTTGAGACATTTCTTTGGAGAACCCTTGGTTCTAAAAGATTCCCCTCCCCTCATGTGTGTTCTTGAATTCTCTCAGTGGAAATAAATCTCTTTACTACAAAAGTGCATGCTTATTTGGTTCAAGGTTGAGAGGATCAAGAAGAAGCAATGTTTGACTACTGTGACATCCAAGTAGAGATCTCTGGGTTGTTGTGTTGGCCTGGAGTTTACTCAGGAATAAAATGATATAGAGATTTGTGAGTCTTCTGCAAAGAAATAATTATCGAACCTATGGAACTGATGTTCATAGCAAGAGAATGTTTATGGAGAGGAGAAGCAGTTCCAAGCTTTGGGATATCCGTGAATAGGAAGCAAGATATGGATGATGGTCCATTGAGGGAGATCAAAAAGGAGTAAGAATCAGAAGATAACAGTCTCTTTACAAACTCTGAGAGAAAGAGGACATGGACAACAATTTTTAAAAAGCTACAGAAAAGTTAAGAATGAAAACTTAGAAAAGTCATTTAGATTTAGCAATTAAAAGAGAGTGATAAGCTTTCAGAAGACTATTTCAGTCAAATTGTAGGATCATTGAGGCTGAGAAATGAGTGGAAGGTGAAGTGGAGATGGCTACTGTAGATGACTTTTTCTAGGAATTTGGCAATGAAAAGGGAGGAAGAAATGCATTCAGACTCCTGACAGTTCTTTCTATGGCTGTGGATAGCATTTTTCATTCTGTGTCTTTTGGGGCTGACTTTGAATCCTTGTATTGTTGATAATAGTTTAGTTCTTCACAGTTGATCCTCATGTAATATTTCTGTTACTACATACAATATTCTTCTGGTTCTGTCCACTTTACTCTGCATCAATTCATAATGTATTTCTAAAGTCATCCTTTTGTCATTTCTTATGGCACAATAGTATTCCCTTACAATTACATTTCACAATTTGTTTAGCCGTTCCCCAGTTGATAAGACATCAATGAGAGTATGTTGAGGGGAATTCAAGGTATAGAATTGGAGAGCTCATATTTTTTTAGTAAAAGATGGGGTACAGCCCTTTACTGAAAAAGGGTGAAGGGAATAATGGTACAGAGAGCTTGAGAGAAGGCAAGGTTTGGAGTAGCAGCTGTGGGGGGTGTGATAGAGACAGTTAATGAAAAGATTAGTTAGATCATCAGGAATACAATTGATTAAAAAATAAAATATAAATGTTGAGGGGGAAGCTGAGCTTTTTAATTTTATCCATTGGCATTCAGCAACACTTAAAAAGGTGAGGAGAAGGTAGCTGTTGGAAGTAATACTGTGTTGGGTTTTGGAAACTTTTTCTTTCTGGACTGTTATACCTCTTCTGTAACTGCCTTGCCTGCCCGGTTATGACCAGCCTTAAGGCCTGCCCCTGATTGGTGACTCCTTGCCCTGGATCTCCTTTTTTTTTGAGAATCTTTCCCTTTTTAGCTCCTCTTTATTTTGACTTCCTCTGTTAGAATATAAGTTCCTTGAGAATAGGGACCATTATATTTTTCTTATGCTTTTCTATTCAATGGTTAGCACATGATGGCCTGACGCATAGTAGGCACTTTATAAATGCTCTCCTCTATTTAATTTATCTTCTGTTTTGACTGGCTCATTTGCTGCAAGGTGATCCACTTTGATGATCTAAATGCAGGAATTGTGATGATAGCCTGTATACTAAAACTTTTTTCTTTATTTCTGACTAGACCTTTGCAGAGCTTTAGAAGATTTAAATTACCATTTCATTCCCTCTCACCTTTCAGAATGAGTAAGGCCAATTTGCAAAGGCAACAAAGGCAAGACTGAATGAGCCCAAAGTCCAGACTCAAGCTGTGATTGCTTCCATGCAGCTTTGACAGGCCTTCTTAGTCATCTAGAGGCATAACAGATCCCACCCTTTTATCCCACACTTGGTGGATACCTGAAGACCATATAAGTCACTGTCCTTCCCTGCTGACTAAATATATTTCCATATGAAGACAAGAGGGGCCCTGTCTGCTCTAGCTAAGTACTTTTGTATATCTTTGCTTTGTTAGGGGTAAGTAAACCTCTTATGTTAATTGTTCATAAACTCCAATATTCCAATTTCCTCAGGTATCGAACCTGAACTACAAGGTAACTGACATCAGATATGCAAAGTATAAAACTTAATTCTGGAGGGAACTAATCTTGTCTTTTTTTCCCTCTCCATTTTCAGCAACCAACTGTGCAATGTTTGCTTCAGAAATGGAGGATCCAGATTCCTCTGGAGCTTTATTTTTCACTCAGAGAATTAAGAGATATGTGAAAGATAAGAAAACTTCAAAAGTCAATAAGTTGAATACTTCTCTTGCATCAAAGATAAAAAACAAAATAATAAGTAAGTTCATTGCTTTTTGTAACAATAGTAAAAAATAAAATGTTAGTAGTGTTTAAATGTAAATAAGTTGTGACTTTCACAACCATTCTTCCAGTTTTCCCTTTATTTTGTAAAGTACAAAAAATTCTTAAAATTTAATTTTTCATTTATATGCTTTAAGACACTTTCATTTCTCCTCTCCTAACTCTTAGTCCCACTTAATAGAAGAATTTATGCAATGCAGTGTCCATACTAAGAAAAGAGGAGTTAACCAACAATAAAGTATAGATCTAAGGATGTCTTTTTAGTAATTATTCCCAACAGTGAAAGATAATTCAGGATCAGTTTTAAAGGAGAAATTAAATTAGCACATTAGAAGTAGGCTGCCTCTGTTCTTCTGATATGCAGTAGTCTGAGGGTAGTTCTTCTATAACATGCATTTCTTCACAAGAAAGTAGGCCTAAATGGAGCACAGCAATATTCGATGCATTTAACATGAGGTCCATGGGAATTTTGGGGACTGGAAGTTGGCAAGGGTCTAAAAGCAAAATTTGACTATACAACATTTTTGCCTCTGTTTTTGCCTGCCAACCTTGTTGGAAAAAGCTATTTCCGTGTAACAATGAATATTGTTTCCATAGTCTGTTCATTAATGTCTTCTCTAAAAACTCTGAGAAAGTATTCTCCTGGGGGCCTCTGTGCCATGGCTATCCTAATGTACTTTTACTTTGGATGAATAAAAAGCACATTTTGCATCTGTAGTATATTAATGACAAGTATCCAAGATCTCTCTAGAAAACTCCTAGGTTTCCTAGTGTTTTTGACAGAATTGCTCAATTTTCATTGGATGGCTTTATTTAGAGTTGCTTTTCTTTCTAAAAATGAAATAAGTGTCTCTGAGACCACACTTGAATAGAGGACCTCTCATATCTAGACCTGGCTCTCTATCCATGTCATCTGGGGCTATTATTTATCATAAAGAGAATCTTCTATAATAAAAATATGGAAAACAAACTTTTATTCAGGGACTATTAACATTTTTTGTGTTATGGAACCCTTTGACAATCTGGTAAAACCTATAGAGCCTGTCTCAGAAATTTTAAAATTCATAAAATACATAGGATTTTAAGAAAATCAATTATACTCTAACATAATTATTAAAATATTAATAGTTCCAAGTTCAAGAATCCCTTGAAATTTGTCTATAGACACCAGAGAAACAACCTGCTTTTATATGTTGGTAGATTGGGTTTTTTTTTTTTTAAGGGAAAGGTAGAAGAGCCTTTCTCATTTCCTATCATCTAGGCCTCTGGTGGTGAACCTATGGCACATGTGCCAAAGATGGCATGCAGATACCTCTGTATGCAGTGTGGGTTTTGAAAATTTTGTGGCTGGGGGAACTGCATCCCTCAACATTCTTTGCTGTTTTAAAGAGAATTGTATGCTGGAAAACTATGTCCCCCAGCATGCCCTAGGGTTCCTTCCCTACCCTCTACTTCCTGGCATGGGGTTGTTCTATATAAGGACAAATCCCATGTCAAGGAAGAGCCTTTGAATCACACTTTATTCAAAGTTTGAGCGGGAGATAGTTCAGGCTGGTGGAGTTCCGGATTTTCTTTTAATGAAGGTTTTGTTAGATCAAAGATATCTGGGTTGCCATATTCTGGGAGGAACCATGGGATGGGGCCATAGCTTTCATATCCTGGTCTGCAGAGACCAGGCACAGCAGCAGATCAGAAGTAATGAACAATGCCAGTGCCAGGTGCTGCCACCTGAAAGCCACCATCTTTATCCATTTGATATTTGGAATACACATCACTGTTGAAAGAGAATCCAAATGGGATATCATCAATGGACACTGCAGCCAATATGAACTGTTTGACAAATTCTGAATCTACATCCTTGAATAAGCCAATAACAGCAACTTCAGTGGAATCTACCAAGGACTCAGCAGGAGCAACATCTGCCAGGACAGTGACCACTGGACTAGTCTGCTTCTTCAGGCAGTTCACAATGTCTTTAGCTTCTCTACCAGCTGTATACTCTTTAGGAGAAGCTGTATCTCCATTCTTAAAAAATTTGATACTGGGGTACCCCAAACCCCATACTGCCATGTAAGATCAGATTCTTCAGTGGCATCTACTTTGGCCAATCTGATTTAGAACCTTTGGCCTTCAATTTTCCAGCTACCTTGGCATACTATCAGGTGCCAGAGCTTTACAATGGCCTTGCCAAGGAGCATAGAACTCCACCAGGAGGTACTTGTAGTTCTTCAATGCCTCCCCAAAGTTACTCTTATTCAGGATCAAGATGTCGTCCTCTTCCTTAGGGGTGTCAGCATGGACCTTGGCCATCACAGTCAGAGTTAGGCATTCACATGAATCCTAGTCTTTTTAGTGGATGTTTGTATCAATACCAAGAAAGAAAGGGAGGGGGAGGAGCTGAGTCTGGGGATGGACAGGTCTGGGAGAAGGGGCAAGGGTGGACAGGGTGGCCAAGAGCTGTACAAGATGGAGAGTACAGAGGAGATTCACATCTGGGGTGCCTAGGGAAGATCCGGATCTGGGATGAGCAGGGAGGGTGGCAGTGGTAGCAGGGAGGAGGAAAGCTGCCAGAGGAAAGAGAAGGAGGAAAATATCAGGAGCACAGATAGATGGGAAGGGCAGACAGCCTTGGAAGGGGAGGGGGGCAGGTTGTGGAGTCTTTTCATAGGTCGCCAATTGAAATGATGAAAAGAAACTTCTTTATCTTTGATCTAACAATACTTTTATTAAAATAAAAACTGGAGCTCCACCAGCCTGAAAGTGACTACTCTCCCACTTAAACCCCAAATCAAGTCTGATTCAAAGGCTTCCCCTTGGCATGGGATTGGTCCTTATATAGACCAATGCCACACTTGGAAGTAGGAGGGGCGTGGTCCCTCTCTAGGAAAGGATTGGTCTATTTATATAGACCTATCCTGTTCCAGGGAGGGGGGGGGAAGAGAACCCTGGGGCATGGTGATGTAGTTTTCCAGCATATCCTTCTTTTTAACACAGCAAAGAATGCTGGGGGATGCAGTCTCCTATCCATAATATTTTCAAAACCCACAGCATGCACTTTATATAAAGGCAGAGGGACTCTGGTGGAGCTGCTCCCTTCCTCCTCTCCACTGTGCCTCCCCATCCCTCTGTGCTTACTCTCTCACCTGAGTTGAGCACTCAGTCTACTTCTCTCCCTTTCTTCCTCCTCTGTCTGAGGTAATTCAGAGAGAGACACTTCATCTGGGGGAACAGGGCACAGCACATAGTCTCTAAAAGGTTCATCATCACTGATATAGGCTGGAAGTACAATGATCTCTCACAGGCATGATCTTATTGTTGAATGGTATGGGAGCTTTGACTTGGTCCAGTTCAGCCCTCCAGCAGCCTGCACTTGGGGTTCATCATAGTGGTGCCAGAGTTAGTGCAGACACCTGATCTGTTTAGCCCATTGCTGCTCTGAACTGTCAAGCTCAGGAGATTTATTAGCCTCAGACTCCTTGGGAAGCAGGGAATCAGATATTTATCTACAATGTAATTCATTTTAAGTAGTTTATGTGTTCTTGAATTGTTACCTACAAATAACAAATCATCAATCTAGTTATACTTTTAAGTTCATTAAAGCAGTGCAGTTTTAGGAAACTTTACAAAGGATTCATACTAATAAAGCAATTCTATTAACATTTTAGAATTTATTTGGAATATGACTATGTAGCTACTATAATGAGCTCAAGTTTAGATTGCCATAGATGCTCAGGAAAAAATTGGTAGGCGATTTCTTTGGTGAAGGTAAAAATGTTCATGTCCCCTGAGGTTTAGATAATCATCCAACTTTGAAAAGTGAGTACCTAAAGCTTATCTCCTAACTATTAGCAGCCATAACCATGTTTAATTTTAAAAGCCATTTTGCTTTGCATTTTCCTAATCCTATGAAATATACTCTTCCTTACTTTTTCTTATCTTGTACCTTCTCCCCCCCAAACCATGTAGAAGTAACCGTACCTCCCACATTGGTGATTTGGTACTAACATCGGGTAACTCCATTTTGAAAAAATTGTTTCTATACTTGATTTGCATTTCTGAGTTACCACACAACTCAAAGATAGGGTGTTTTGTCTTCTGACACATTCTATATTCCCCTTGATGCTAATCCCTCCCCGTTTCTTGTTTCCAAATTAACCTGTCTAGATTTTGTTTGTATGCAGTTGTTTGCATATTATCTTATCCCATTAGGCTGTGAGTCCCCATTAGATTGTGAACTCCTTGAGAACAGGTAGATGTGTGAAATAAATGCATCTCAAAGGATAACATATTAACCATTTTCTTCTCTTTCCATAGATAATTCTTCTATCATTAAGATTTCTTTAAAACATAACAACCGGGCATTGGCTCAGGCTCTGAGTGTAGTCAAAGAAAATTCTCGAAAACTTACAACTGAAAAAATGTTATTACAGAAGGAAGTGGAGAAATTAAATTTTCAAAATGCTTTTCTTCGTCAAAAGCTAAATCATCTGGTATGGCTTCTCTGTGTTATGTTTGAGTTTATGTGATCACTTAAAACCTTTTACCTGGATTTTTGTAGTCACTAAATAAGAAAAATTGTAAAAAGTATCTAAGAATATTGTGGAAATTCCTTGCTGTAAATTATTGAAATTTATGATGTTATGATAGTTTCAGAAAAAGGGAGAAAACTGCTGCAGAGATTTCTTTTAATTTTATGTATTGTAATATACATATTTCTTTGCCATAGATTATTATCATCAACATGGAAGCAAAATTCTTTCCTAAGGCTGTAAGGTATTTGAAAGAGATCTTAATCCAGTTTAATCAATGTGAAGAGAAAAGATAATTCCCAGACGATTCTTTAGTATTCCCCTGGATACAAGTCAAATAGGATGAAGGCTTCTCTGATTCATTAATCCCCTCATAACCAGCACCTCCCCACCCTACTATCCCCAATATAGATGGAATTTATTTGGGGGAATATTTTGGACAAAGGCTCAAGACTAAAAATCAATAAAAATTTTAATTAAAATGAACTCCCAGATGAGGAATCTTCCTCTGCCAATGCAGGTTGGTGCCTTCTCTGCAACTTAAGAGTCATGGAGAATTGCCTAAAGTTTAATTTTTTTCACACTTAGTTTGATGACTGATATGTCGGAAGAAAGGCTATGGAATAGTTTGCGGTTTTACTCTCTAAAGCTACTTTTGTGTAAGAGCATTGAACTTATAAGGAGATCCAGGCTTGAATCTAGACTCCTAAACCTAATGTTTATGTAAACATGGGCAAGTTATTTGCGCCTCAGTTCCCTTATCTGCAAAATAAGAACAATAATACATCAATCTCACAAAGTTAGGAGGGAACTCTAAAATTTTGCTCTGGAATCCCAGGACCTGTTTAAAATGTTTCCAGTGACCTCGGTAAAGTCACTTTATCTCTGTGTTCCCTAGTTTCCTCATCTGTAAAGTGAGGTGGACTAGATGGACTTGAGGCTCCTATAAACTTAATATCTATGATCCTTAAGGATAGAATTAGGGTTTGGAGCTATAATTTCATTGAGGGAATTCCCAGAGGAGGAAATTCCTTTTGCCAGTGTAGGTTAGCACTTTTTCTGAAACTGAGAATTGCCTGGAGTTCTAAGAAGTTTAGTGTCTTGTCCAGGATTACACAGCAGAAGAAGGACTTGAATTCAGCCCTTCCTAATTAGAGGCCAACTCTGGTGTCAAACTCAAATAGAAACAGATCCTTGTCAGCCACAAATTGACTTAGAAAACTACAAGTTAACATCATCTATGTTATATTGTATTTTTATTTATATGAGTTTAACATCTCTGCACTAAGACTTTAATAATGGGAATCATTAATAATATTTTCTCCTGTGCTACTGTTTATTACACTATATGAATCATGTGTGATTCTAAAAATATTTGCAAAGCTTCAACAGACCATACAAATATATTTATATGTGTGTGTATGCGTGTATATATATATATCTCACTGTTATCATTGAATTTTATTTGATTAAAGAGTCTATTTTATCCTATAGAATAAAACCCTCTTAGAAATAGAAGCCTTCATGAGCAGTAACTTGATATCTGCAATTGAAATGACAAACCACACTGAGGTAAATGCTAATTTTCTAAATATTATAGTCTAGTCATCCATACAATTCAGGAAGATCTAAGTATTTCCCAATTATTTTCTAATATTCTTAAAAACTCATGTGTAGTATATGTCTTACCAGTTCAAGTATGTTTTAGTCTTATTTTTGTCTTTTGAATGACTAGTGAAGTAAACTATTCTAGTTGAAATTTTAATAGCTACAGATTAAGGCTCTTAGAGTATTTTGAGAGAGGATATTTTAATTTTATTTTAAAAATGAAATTGTAAAAATTTTTGGTGCTTTAAAAATGACCATATGATACCAATTATATTATCTATTTATAGAATTTGTATTTCATTGTTTCCTTGACATCTTTTTCTTTTTTGTTACTATGCATTCAGTTCTTTCTGAATTTTGTTTTTAGTTACAGTTCTACTATATGTTACAGGTTGCTTTGAAGGTAGTGTGGTGCATTGGAGAATATGAGGTAGACCTGGGTTCAGTTTTTGTCATTTATTCCCTTTGTGACCCTCTACAAGTTATCTATCTTATTTTCTCAGCATCTTCCTCTATAAAATGAGAGGATATAGATTATAATGTTGTTAAAGTTTCTTCTGACTCTAAATCTACAATCCCATGAGGAAATAAATAGGTTAAAAGAGAACACATTTCCAGTCTACAGGACATAGATGAAATAGAATCTAAAAGAAATTCATCAGTTTTCATATTGAAATAATACCATATTGCAATAAAAAAATTTTATTGTGTCTAGAAAACAATATTATAAAAGGAATAAATGCTACAAACGTTTCATTTTCTCATGAGACCTTTATTCACAGTGGACTATCTGGGTACAGTATAGTACATTTTGAGAAATACCAATTTAACCCCATTTATTAAAAAAAAAAACTTAGTATAACCCTGTGTGATTTCATTAATTTTTTTATCAATTTGTCTTTGAAATACTAATTTTCATATTTGGCTTCCTAGTTATTTGTATTGCTATATAGGTTAATTTATTCTTTCATCTCTCTTTGTATAAGATAAGGGAAGGAAATATTCCCAACTGTACTATTAATGCATAGTCCTGCTTGCAAAATTTACTTCTGAGATGGCAAACTGGAGAATGGACATAACTCTTAACTCTTAAGCTATTAAAACAAATTATCTTTGTAGATGTTACTTTAAGCTAATAATATTCAAAGTTGGTGTAATTAATGGGATTATAATCACAATCCTGATAAAGAATACCAACTTTACAAATTCAGTAAAAATCGACCTCATACTTTTACAAATTCAATCTATTTTAATTGATGGTAAGCATCACAGCAGATAACAGGGAAGTATTTAGTTCTTGTTTACATTTGTTTAAAGATCTTTCTATCTTCATTAAAATACTGATTTTTTGAATGACACTTGAGTTCCAAGACTATGTCTTTCAAACTGTTGCACATTCCTTTCAATACAAAATGTTTGAACATTTACTGTAATGTATATAATTTTAAATACTTACTGTAACATATATAATTTTTATTTAAATTATACAAATATATATTTCAAGAAGTACAATTTAAATTGATAAATTATATGCCTATGTTATGTGACTTAACACTCATCAAATTCAAAACAAAAAGAGAGGTGAGACTCATTGCTCCAGGTGATGTGGGGACAAGGGGTGACAATGCTGTGGGTTATCAGAGGAATTTTCCCAATGGCATCTCCCAGCAGGTATGAATGCCCTATTATTACTGTGCTGATGGCCATGAGGTTATATTTGGCTGTTGCCTTGGGCAAATAAGGAGGAGGTTGAAATTTTGCACAGAATTGGGGAGAGGGATTTGCCAAAGGATAATGGGAGAAAGATAGGTGTGGTTGTGTTCAGAAATGTCCCATGATTGGCTATTGCAGGGATAATTAGGATTCCTCTTCCCATTAGTTGGCTACATACCTCCTGGAGTATCCAACTTTGGATACCACTGTCCAAAGGAGTAGATATGTGAAGGGAGCTGCAGCTGACAAAATTAAGAAGTTGTAATGTACCAAAAAAGACCTTTGTAAGCAAGGCGGCTATCTTAAGTTAATACTGTTGTCATTCATAACACAAAATGTGATTTTCTAAATTTATTCATTCATATAATCCTGGTGATATGATAATTCAGTATATGCTGTATCTCTCAAATGAATACAGATATTTTCTCTTAGGCCACATAAATGTGAAGTGAGGAAATTGACTATTAATTAGTGAGTTTTCTCAGACCAGCCCAATTCGTCATTATTACTATCATCCTCAAATACCATCTATTAAACACCTGTATAATAATAATAATAATAGTTTAATAGATTCTATATCAGAAGAACTAAATAGAATTCTGATCTCTAGAAACACTGAAACAAGATTCTTGCAATTAAAACAGAAAATATATTTTATGTTTAGCTAGCCTTAAAGACCTAGTTAATATTCTCCTTGAATCAAAATAATAACCAAAAAATGAATTTTCTTCCCTAAAATGAGATTCACTTGTGAACTCATTAGTATTTCCTAATGAGTCTGCTTAGGCCACACTTTTTCCCCCTCAATCAACTGAAGCTGGTCTTGCATGTCCTCATTGGGAATTGAATGAGCAGGAAAGGAGTTGTCCCTTATGGGCTGTTAAAGGGCAGCCTTCTTCAGTGGGTAAAGATAACTATGTAGAAGACAAAAAAGATAAAGTAAAAACAAAGTTTGTTCTCTTTCTTTTCTGCCCTCTTCCCCAATCCCTCCAATCTCCTGTCCATTTGAAATTTCTAATACATTCATAAAGTAGAGGACTTAATCTAAATGGGGTGATAGTCTGTCAGAAAGAACAATAAACTGGACTATACTAAAATGTAGCATCAGCTATACCACCAACTTATTGTGGCCACTCTAATGACAAAAGTGTTATGAACCAATGACAGTCTCTTCTGTGACCTTGGATAAATTACTTTAATGTCTTGTACCTCAGTTTCTTCATTTGTAAAGTGATGAGGTGGAGCTTAATTACCTTAATAGCCTATTTCATTCTAATAGTCTATAATTCTATTCTAGGGTATCTGTTAATTTTATAATATTCTTTAAAGAAATTTAATTTAAATTCCTATTGGATTTCACTTCTAGAGTAGATGGCATTAGTACTCTTAGGAATTTCTAGAAAATGTATTAAAAATAATATGCTTTTTTTTGTTTCTCAGTAATTTATCAACTGTATGTAGACTATTGTAAGTGATAGGATAAATTAATTTTAAAACATTGAATTCATAGTGGCTTTTTATCTTTTTAAAATCAGTTATTTAAGTTAGTGTTTTGTGGGTCATTTAATTTTTAAATTTACTTTCATAAAGGGTCCTTATAATTGAAAAAGGTTGAGAACAATTGTACTAACAAATAAGCCATCTTTAATCCTCTCATTTTCTTTTTGTTCTTTTTTCCATAAAAGGATTATCAGAGTCCCTTTATATTGACAGCTTGCCAGAAGAAAGATGTTGGTAACCAATTGGATTTATTACAGCATTCATTTGGGAGGTAATTTTTTCATAGCTTAAGAGGACATTACTATTTGATTACCCAAGCTAAATTAAATTCAGAACTATTTATTATTTTAAGTACTTATATTTGAGATCTTTCTCCCTAGCACCTTGTCTCTAATTTGTCAACTTTATTGTGGCTATAAATTCCATTTTAGTATCTTTCTTTAAAAAATAATATTTTATTTGATCATTTCCAAGCATTATTCATTAGAGACAAAGATCATTTTCTTCCCCCCCCCCCCCCCCCAATAGCCAACGCATGATTTCACTGGGTATCACATGTGTTCTTGATTCTAACCCATTGCCATGTTGGTAGTATTTGCATCAGAGTGTTCATTTAGAGTCTCTCCTCAATAATATCCCCATAACCCCTGTAGTCAAGCAGTTGCTTTTCCTCGGTGTTTCCACTCCCACAGTTTGTCCTCTGCTTGTGGATAGTGTTTTTCTCCTAGATCCCTGCAGATTGTTCAGGGACATTGCATTACCACAAATGGAGAAGTCCATTACGTTCGATTATACCACAGTGTATCAGTCTCTGTGTACGATGTTCTCCTGGTTCTGCTCCTCTCGCTCTGCATCACTTCCTGGAGGTTGTTCCATTTTAGTATCTTATGTTTAGTTCAGTTAACCATTTTCCCATTTCCAAAAAACTGTTTCATGTGATATTTGGTCCTATAATCCTTATATAATGGTAGCTTCTTATATAAATATAATTTACCTCTAACAAGGGGATGCAAATCATGGTATTATAAATAATATCTGAATGATTTAGGGATAGGTACTTTACTCAAGGTAGGTTAAATATTTTTCATGAATCACCATGTTAAGTGATGCATAGGGCCATATTTCACATGAAATAGTTTGGATAAAAGTAGTAGTGCACACACATAATAATGTATGTAATTCTAAAAATGCTATCTGAATTGCCCGTGGACAGAATAAGGGGGAGCAAAAGATTTATTTGAAAGTTGATAATAGCTCTTTTAGCTAGCATATTTCTCTTGTTTTTCTCTTTTGCTCCTACCCTTCTTCCCCTTTTAGATCCTAGAATAGATAACACCCTCTTACTTTTGAAGCAGATTATTGTCTTAATTGTCTAGTAAAAATATATGTCATGATCTTCCTGAACCATCAAGGTCATAAAAATGAGACATGTTTGTTGAGAATGAGGAGATAAAAAACATGAAAATTAAAACCATGAAACCTTTTCTTACCTATAATTATCTCTGGAAAAGTTATAGGTGAATATGAAAAAGAGTTGTACAGAATGGGTTATAATCTACTTCATTGGAGGGAATACCCACATGAATGAGTTCACAGATACATTTGAGTTATCATTTTAGAAATTCTCTGGTCCCAGGTAAGTGGCTTTTTTAGATACTATCTATGAAGTGTACTAAATAATAATCTCATTTATAAAATAGAGAAGTTCCTCCCATCAGACCTACCCAGTTGCCTATGAGAGTTCTGCTTACATCAGCAGATGATGATGATGACGACAGTGATGATAAAGACACATTTACGTGTGGCAGCAATTTGACATCCAAGAAAGTACCTCATTCTCTCACTCCAGTAGTGTGCAAAGCATCTTTATCTAATCAGTTTCATTTGGAATTATCGGGAAGTCCTGAGAAAAATAATGAGAAGACAGATGCTCTTGATAATCCAGAAAGAAATGTTTCTGTTGTTGCTGTGCTTTCCACAGGTGAGACCTTTTTAAAGAATTTTGTTTTTTTAAAGTTTAACACGGATATGTTTTTTCTTGAAGTTATTGTGCTTCTTTCAGATCAAAGAAAATTCTATTCAGAAATCATCTTGATTTGCTCAAACATCATTTATTTATTTATTTTTTTAGACCCTTACTTATTGGCTCCAAGGCAGAAGAGTGGTAAGGGCTAGGCAATGGGGGTTAAATGACTTGCCCAAGGTCACACAACTGGGAAGTGTCTGAGGCCAGGTTTGAACCTAGGACCTCCCATCTCTATGCCTGGCTCTCAATTCACTGAGCTACCCAGCTGCTACCACCCCCCTCCCCCCATCATTTCTGACAAAGATAAACTTCTAATCAGTGTTGTAATTACTTTATTGATAAGGTGTTACTTATTCAAAATATTCTGTGTTTATTTTAGACAGAAATTGGGGAATTAGGGTGATGAATATTAACTGTATCATTGTGATTCTGGAGTTCATATCTGATTGGTTTTCTTGTTAATTTTTTTTTTTAGTTCTTTTCAAGAAAACTATAAAAAGAGGATGAAATTCTAACTTGTACCAATCTGTTAGTCTCCTATCAATAACTACTTTTTTTAGTTATTGGCAGGATATTCTTATTTAAATTTGCCTCTGAAAATAGGAAGATGGGACTTTCATTAGATGTTGCAGAAATGAAATTTTATGAGCTTACCCCAAACTATTTAACTTCAAGTTCTTCATCTATAAAAATAAAGGGAAGGGAGTACCCCATGTCCTTTGAAAAACATTAATTCCAGGCCAAAAAGTGAAAACATGTTGGATATGGTCCACAAGTATAACATTTGCTTTTTAACTATTATAGAAATGTAAAATATGTAGTTTTAAAGGAAAGAGTTTGACTTTCATAAAATATCTTGTTAAATGTAAGCAAAAGTCTGTTTGGTCTGATAGAAACTTAACAGACTTTCTCAGTTCATTTTGATTGGTATTAACAAATTTATTACCAAAAATCCCAAAGCAAAACTTATAATTAATTTTAAAAATGTCTTTGTTTTTAATAAAGGAAGGAAACATTTATTAAGTGCCTATTGTTAAGTGCTAGACACTGTCACTTTATAAATATTATCTTTTTTGATCCACACAACAATCCTGGGAGATAAATGCTTTCATTATCCCTCTTTTATGGTTGAGGTAATTAAGGCAAAAAGAAGTTAAGTGACTTGCCCAGAATCATAGAACTAGAAAGTGTCTTGAGGTTGGATTTGAACTCAGATCTTCCTGACTCCAGGCTGAGCAGCATTATGCTGTAATAATAGAAATAGCCAAAAATGTTAATGGTTGGAATGTTACAATAGGAACAGCTAGGAGTGTTAAGGGGGGGAAATTGGGCTACAGTACCTTTACTGCTTATAATAGATCAGGTAGGTACCCAATAGCTTGTGGCTTACTAAAGGTCCAGGATAACAACTAGAGATAGATATAAAATATCCTCTATTTAATAACTATTAAAGGTTAAGGAAAGGCAAACAGGTTTTGAGGATTAGGATTCCCTAATCTAAAAGGTCTAAACTTATCCCAGTTCCCACTGGTCCTCACAAACCTGCTTCCTGCTCAGGGTTTCCCTTGAGCCTCCTTAAACTCTTTTATCTGTCACTAAAACCCCCAAACTATACCGAATTATAACCTTATGCTAATTACTAATCCTCTAATTATATATTTACTGTCTCTTTTAATCTCCTTCAGCTTTGAATCAGTTGGCAGTCCTCTCACTCTGCTCACTGCCAGCCCTTCCAGACCTAGCTAGACTTTTAAAGCCTGACCAGGCTACAAGTTGGTCTGACCCTCTCAGCAGCCACTCAGAGAAAAAAACAGTTTCTCCACTTTCTCCTTTCTGTTAATTTTCCCCACAAACTTATTCCAGAAACTCTAACCTTTTCTCCTCCTTCACCTGCCACTATGTGTAACAAATAAAAAATAATAATTTTATTCAGTTATGCCCAACTCTTCCTCCATTTGGGACTGTTTTAGAAAAGATAACTGGAGTGGTGTGTCATTTCCGTCTCTAGCTCATTTTACAGATGAGGAGACTGAGGCAGACAGGGTTAAGTAACTTACCAAGTTTCCTGTATATGTCAGTGTATGTGTCTTGAGGATGGATTTGAACTTATGAAGATGGATCTTCTTAATTCTCTATCCATTGCACTACTTAGCTGCCCAAATAATAATAGCTAACATTTATATAGTTCTTGCTATGTGTTAGGCACTATGCTAAGTGTTTTATAATTATTATCTCTTCTCTCCCAACAACTGCTGGGAGGCGGGTGCTATTATTATTCTCATTTTGCAGATGAGAAAATAGAGATAATAGTACTCCTACCTATTTCTCATGAAGAACAAATGAGATAACACCCAGAGTGTTTTATTAATAGTTGGTAAATGCTAGTTATTATTGGTAGTAGTACAGGAAGTACGTAATGACAGGAAGTCAGTGGGCTCCTGGGAAATGTAGTTGTTTTTTTTTTTAAGGGTAACAGATTTTCAATTATATATTACCTTGTCCTTAGCTGCTAATTAATCCTAATACTGCCATCTTACCAAATGTCTTAGGTATGTTTTTCATGCCAGATAAAAAAAATTATTAAACATAACATAGTAAAACACTGGCCTTTTAATTAGAAGACCATTTGAAACTCAGTCCTCCTCAGTTCTCTTTCCCTAGTAATGTAAGCCCTGGGGCATATTTTATCACCTCTCTGGTTTTCAGTCTCTTTATTTGCAAAATGAGAGGCTCATAGTAGATCTCTAGAACTTAATCTTTTGTGGTTATTATAAGAGCCTAGCTCATGATATATACTTGAGGACTTTCTTTGAATCATACTAAAAACTTTTCAAGGTTGGTATTCCAACTTTGGTTACAATTTCTTGGTATTCTAAGGCCTTTGCTCTTGCCCTGTGCACATGTAGTGGTACAGGACTGTAGTTAGGAAGCCTCAGTAATTTCTCTGCATTTACATAGACTTCTCTGTTGTATATCATGGAGATGACTCTTTGCTAGGGGGTCTTTAAGTTCTTGAAACAGGGACCTTTCCTATTAATGTATTTGTGAAGACAAGAGAGGTTGTGTGTATAGAAGACCCACAGAGGATGCAAGAAGACCTGAGTCTGCCTTTACCTCCAACATCTACTGGCTGTGTACACTATAGGCAAGTCACTTCAGGTTTCAATTCCTCCAGGCAATTTTCTAGCACTAAAACTTGCAGAATAGTATCTAAATTAGTAAAGAGATTTTTTTAAAAATCAGGAGGTTATTCTTCCTTATCACAAATTTGATCCAAGAAAGCTTTGTAAGAAAGACATGTTCTAAGAGACTTCCTGTTAGCATTTTTTCCTACTACCTTGCAGACATTTGAGAGTAGCATTTAGAATAATCACATATTGCTTTGGCCTCCAGGGAATCGGATTAAAATCAGCAAAAATATTAACCCTCATGCACAAGTTCCTGAGGAAAAGGGGAATGATCTGAACTTGGTTCTTTCTAAAGTTCCAGAAACTTGTGGTAGTGACTCAATATCACATGGGTTTTGGCAAGGGTTAGCCCTCTAATTCTTGGCATCCTAGGCCATTGGAAAACTATTTTTCTCTATAGACATCATTTTAAACATTTCAAATAAATATTTTCACGATTTCTTTTTTGTTTTAGCCAGTTGTCAAGGACTCATAGGGCTTTAAGAAACTTTCAGTTGACCATAATACAGAAGTCACCTTTTTTTCTACCTATTACTGAAATACATTTATTTCTTTTTATTGTGTAGAAAATCAGGCCCATCCAGAAGAAGGTTCCAAAAGTTCATCAGCAAGTGAACCGAATAATAATATTCAGTATGTAGGAAAGGGGAAAGAGAAAAGATCTCGTAGTAATAGTCAATCTGGCAATGTGACTGAAAGAAAAAAGCGTCTACCCTCTTGGGAATCCAGTAATCTTCCTGCAGCAATTCCCCTTGCAGTAGATTTGGAACAAAGAGAAGTTTCCAATAACGTTTTAAATTGGAGCAACAAGGTAAATGACAATTCTATAGAAACAGAAACTAAAACACAACAAAATGGATTATGTCATCTTGACTCACAATCTCAATCTGCCAGTGACCTCAATCAAGCGTTCCCCGTTGTGGTGCTGCCCAATGATGAGCAGCAGCTGCACAAAACAGTGTATGAAACTGATATGGATTTAACTGCCACTGAAGTTAGCAAAATTGTTTCAGTTCAAACAGGTGCCCACAATAAAAGTCAACATAAAACTAAGACTTCTGGGAAAAAAGCTTTTAGAAAAGTGAAAGATTCAAGTACTGACAAAAATAGAGAGAAGTCAAAAGTACAGCCTAAAACCAGTTCGTATTTACCTAAGGAAGAAAGGGATAAAAATACAGAAGAAAGCAGTTCTCTTCCTTTGGCTGATAGTAGTAAATCTGAAGATCAGAAGCTCACTTTGGATACTGAACAGCTCACTCAGTTGAAAACCTTGAAGAACATTATGTGTCAAGAACTCAGTGAGCAGAATGTGGTTCAAATTTCACAGCATCATGATAAAAAGAGCAAAGTAAGAAAAACATATGTCCTGAATAACGAAGAGAGAAGAGTTTCCTTTTTCTCTCCCTTGTCAAATAAATCCCACCAAGACAGCAATTGTGGTGTGGGACATAGTTTCCAAACTTTTGATAAAGTCAAAGATTTTAGACGGACATTTGTGGTTAATAATTCAAACAAAGATTCATGCTTTCCAGGTCAAAATGATAATGAAATAGTCTCTGGCATATTAGAAAACTTAGAAAATGAGCTACAAACGATTGATAATTGTACCAAAGGTAGCCAAAGCCTATCTGATTTTAAGACCCAAAATTCATTGAGTAAAGAAAAGCAGCCTTCCAACCAAAGCAACACAGATTTAAGCAAGAAACCTTTGAAATATAGCAAAAAACGGAGGACACGTGAAATACTTTTTGAAATGAACCAAATACATGAACATTATAACAAGGTCATGCAACACAAAGAAAGCCACATAGAAGACCTTAATTCAGAAACATACAAACCTGAAAAAAAACCTAAATACCAAGTGAACAACATTGAAAATGGATCTTGTGTAGAACTCACCAGAAAAAAAATGGAAAATCATGATCAGTGCTCAGATCTTCAAAATATCAATAAGATATGTAACAAGAATTCATTAGGCAAACCAGTGAGTTTATTGATAAAACCTAAACCCAAAATGTTTATGCAGCCAGCAGATCATACTCAACATTCTGTTCCCTTAGAGTCAGGTTTAAAACATTCTATGAGAAAGTTGGAAAGTGATCCCAAATACCACAATGAACACCCGAAGGGTCAGACACAAAACACAATTGCAACCCTGAGTAAAAAAACATTTCACAATTCAGTGACTGAAGAAAATGAATTACATATTAAAATACCAGATAAAAGAGAATCCAAGTCAAAAAAGAGCCGAAAGACTTATGTAGTTGCTCCAGTTGATCAAAATGAAATCGGGGAAAAAATACCTGAGGCTCTTGAGGAAAGGTTAATACCATGTGATTCTGAGCAAGTTATTCAGGAACCAGACTTGGAAAATGAGAATGTATTAGTCAGAATAAAACCAGACCAGTTCACTTGTAACCCAGTAATGGAGAACAGTTCTTATCATTTAAACTCTTTAACTCAGTTATATTCATCTAAAACAAAGAAGGGTTTTTTAAACTTGGACAAACCAGTTGCTAAGGACCAGAAACTGCCAGACAATGTTACTTTGAAGGAATCACCCATCTTTCATGTGGAAAACACTAAGCAAAAACATGCTTTCCAAGAGAAGACAGATGGGACAGTATTTCAAGTCAGCAGACGAACAGAAACAGCTGGAAAAGGTAAGTATTAAGATGCCTAAAATGATAATTAAGATAAAGACCTATCCATTTAGGAGATAGAGTGTTGCTATATCTATCAACAGGCATTAATAACCTGTATAAGAGATACTGGTTTTGGCTCTGGAGAAAGACAAAAATGAAACAGCCCTTGTCCCCAAGGAGCTTTCCTTTGTTTGAAGAAACTATACTTTAAAAAATGTACATAAAATCTATATAGACACAACCAAATGAACTTACAATTTATAGACCTGACTTTGAAAGGTATCTGGCATCTGTGGGTTTAATTAATATCTCTTATTCTCCAGACTTGGTAGCTTTTAGGACCTTTGTCCCCAAGTCTTATTTTTAAGTCTTTCTCACTTTCCACATCTAATAAATTACCAAAGACATATCAGTTTCTTCCTAAGGATGTCTTATCACTCTCTCTTCTCATTTATGCATTGCCATTACTCTTGTCCAGGCCCTCATTACCACTTGGGCAGGGCTATTATAATAGACTTTTTTAGTGGTAAATTCCTACCAGGTTTTATTTCATTCCTTATTCTAAACCATCCTTCATGGTGCTGCCAAATTAGTCTAGATATGCCATTCCTTTGCTTAAGCTATGTTCTAATTTTTTTTTTAACTTGGTATTGAAGGTCCCTCACAATCTGGTATCATCAGACATATTAGTGTATGTTCTTTTCCTTTCCAGCACAAATCCTAGAATTACATCAAACATTTTCAACTTTATTTCATCATACTGGTTTCCATATGCTTAAAGCTTCAGCCAACCCTAGCATTTTCTCAAAGTCTTATCTTTGTGCTCTTTACACATGGAATTTGGAAAGGAAAAAAGAATTCTCCTTTTTTTGTATTGGTGAAAATTTACCCTTTTTTTAAAAAAAGTCCAGCTCAGATGCCACTGCTTCTCTGAAATTTACCTGATTTCCTTTCTCTTGCTTCAAATCAGTAATGACCTTTTCCTCCTTACTCAGCAATTTTCTCAATATGTCTTTTATGCCCTTATCATGTATTATAGGCATTTTTTTTTTTTGGAGATCTCATTTAGCTTCCTCTGCACATAGCTTAGTACTCCATATTAGTAGGTACATGGTCAATATCTGTTAAAATGAAACTTGCTGTATGGTCTTAAATCAATCAATCAATTTTTATTTCATTTTAAGTGGAAATAACATTATGCTATACCAGTTTTATCCAAAACATTAATTCATGATTATTAGTTTCTGAAAACCTACCAAGGAATATTACACATAGTAAATATATCATTACAAATACTTTATGAAAAATAATCGAGAACCTTTTAAAGCATTATGTTTTTGAATCTTTATATAAATGACTTCTGAGTAGTTAATGTTGGGTAATACTATGTTGGTCTATGCTTCAAATTAAGCCTTATTTTTTTTCTTCTCCAATAATGTTGAAGTTTATTTTAAATAACTTTGTCATTTACTATTTAAAATTCCATAAAACAATAAGAAAATATTTTTTCTTTCCAGGTACCAAACCATTACAAGATTTGACAAATGCTAGTTTTGTTTCCCACAATTCTTCTCCTAAATCTCAGAGTGCATTGGATGAGATTTCTCCAATCATGCCAACTAAAAGAAGGCGAGCTGCTGTTTGCTATAAAGAACCAAGTCTTACAAAGTAAATATCATTTTTTTTGTGTGTGTCTTAAAAGTAAACTTATTTATTTTCTCTGGCATTATTTTTCAATCCTCTGCCCAAATTGTTTTCTATACAGATGATCCAAAGAGTTAATTTTCAATTAGTTATATGTACTGATTGTTATAACAAATGCCCTAATTCAGGTTTTCATTAACTCTGATTTAAACTATTAGCTTAGCTTCTTGATTTGGTGGTCTTGCCTCCTCTTCCTCCCTTTTCCAAATCCTCCCCCATTTAATTGTCAAATTGTTATTCCTAAAATGAAAATACATGTTATTCCATCTCCCATCTTCATACTTTTACCCAACTGGTCTCCTATGTCTGTCCCCCCATCTTTTAAGGCAGAGTTCAGGCACCACTTCCCTCATAAATATTTTCTGATGTTCTCCTCTCTTCTGTCCTTGTAGCTATTAGTACTCACTGTTTAAAATTACTTTGATATATTTTTGCATTTCCTTATAACATATAATACCCCAGATGAATATAAGAAGGCATGAATAGTTTCTTTTTTGTCCCAGCTGCAGCATAAGGCCACACATCTAGGATTTTTTTGTTGTTTGCTTTTTGTCTGGTCCCATGATTTCATTCATGTATGGAACAACTAGAAATGAAGAAACTCCTTCAACCATGCAAATCAGTTATTATTCTGTAACCTTAAGAGAAATGACTGGAACATTCAGAAGTTAAATGGTTTACCCAGTTTCTCACAAGTAATTATATAGAAGAGGCAGAAATTGATTCCAAGACCAGCTCTCACAAAATCAAAGAACTTTTAGTTAGAAGGCCCTGAGTGTCCACTGAGTGAGTCCAACCCATAACTGAAAGGCATCCCCCTTATAACATAGGAGACAAATAAGATATGCTCTGATGCCTTCCAGTAAGAGGAAATCAACTCTAAATTTGCTGCTTTGCAATGTTGAAGACGGTCCAATTCCAAAAGATGATGTATAATGTTTGGCCATGTTGAATTGTGAAAGATGTGGTGTTAGAAAGGAAGGCTGTTGCATTTGAGGCTAAGAAATTGATAGGGAGGGCAATAGATAGGCAATGGAGCAAAAAAATCCAATCAGGTTCCTAAGATAGTTGAGCAGTCAGAAAGTAACTATAGAGGCTGGCATCCCTTATGCCATGCTGCCTTATATAATGCAATTTTTGTGAGAGTTTAAAGAAATATATCCTTTTAATCATAGATTTGGTACCTTGAAGTGGCTTTCCATTGATTCCATTTGATTTGTTCCAAAAAAATCTATCTAAAAACTCATATTTATAATGCACTTTATCTACTTCTGTGAGATGAAAAATGCAAATGTTGTTATTCAACTAGATTTCCACAGATCATGCCTGGGAGAAACTAAGCTGCTCAGCTCTAGCCAGTGCCTTTGATAATGTGCTTCTTCATCTTGGCTGTATTCTACTTTGCTGCCATCTATAATACCACCCTCCTCTCCTTCACCTCCTGCTTGATGAGTTGTAATCAATTCAACAATAGAATCCCATCTGGGCAGGGCCTGTCCATTGACTGCTGTGTTGATCTCTTCACTATTCTAAGGGCTTTCCAGACCAAGACACCCATCTCTGGCTACCACTCCACTATATGTGTTGTTTTCCTCTGTTTGAATATCAATTTTTGAGGGCAGGGCCGGTCTTGCATTTATATCTCCAATGCTCAGAACAATGTTTGGCACACATTAAGTGCTTAATAAATACGTATACACCTCATTTTACAAAAGAGGAAATCAAATCACATAGTAACTTGCATCCATAGTTTGATAAGTAATTCCAGTTGTCTTACATTTAAGTATATAGTTTTTATATCTAATTTGAAAGCATTTTCCCCCCAAAACATATACTATCTCCGTTAACCTAAAAGAGTGCTTCCCATAAGAGATAAAAAGCAGCAGCCTATTTTGAAAAACCCCATCTTTCGAGGTGGGGTTTCTATACCTCAGTCAATACTTTTTCCAAAGGACTTTAAATTTGCTGCTTTTATGTTTGGTCTAATCATAAAAATAGACCTGATCTTTTTTTTTTTTTTTTAATCAAGAACCAGTGCTATGATAGCTAAGTAGAAAATTACTAAACCAGCAGAGGGCAGCAAAATAAAGCCAAGAGACAGGGAAAATTAGCTAGAGGAAATAAAAATAAGCTTAGTATTCATAGGTTCAGGAGCTGCTAGAGCCGGAAATATAGAGACCAATCTCTTCATTTCTCACATGAAGAACTGAGACCCAGAAAAATCCAAGGATACATAGGTCCTAAGTTCCTAAGTAACAGAGGCAGGATTCAAAACTGGCTTTGGACTACAGTTAGATTTAGAGTTAGGTTTCCATAATTTAAGCTTTGCCTTCCCCAAATCCCCTTCTCACTTGTAAACCCATGACTTAAGATGGACAATTTGAAGTAGAGAGAATTTCAAATAAGGATTTTCTTCCATGATGTGATATATTACCAGGAATATTTGCATCTAACAGCTATAACATTGTTATCTTAACCCCCAAAGGCAAAACTAAAGACAATTTGAATAGGGAATACAATCAATCACCTTTTGAAGAATGTTTCTGTTTAAGATATGATCATATTGTGCCCACTTTACTAATTTTTTAATCTTTTTACATTAAAAAAAAATTGAAGTGCTCACTTGGATTCCCTGTTCCTAGAGGAGGTTAAGGCTAATGGATCTCCTGAACTTAGGAGTTCTGAGCTGCATTGGGCTGAGCAGGTCAAGTGTCTGCACTAATCCTGGAACCACTATGATGTACCCCAAGAGCAGGCTGCCTGCCTAAGGAGGACTGAAATGGTCCAAGTCAAAGCTCCCATACCATTCAGCAATTGGATCAAGCCTGTGAGTGCTCATTGCATTTACAGTCTAGATGAGTTAGGGAAAGCTCTTTCCTCCTCTTTTCCACCCAAAAAAGAAAAAAAAATCTACCATCATATTAAAGCAGACAATTTCCCTGGTGTCTACTGACAAGCTTCAAGTGTAAATGATATAAACTGTAAATGCCCAAAACTGTAAAGGTTTTGGCCAAACTGTAAAGGATAATTTTCAGTGTTTTGACTTAAAATCTAAAATGTGGTTGCCATGGGAAATTCCCAAATATGAAAATACCCAAGTCAGCTGGGATTTATGGAAATTTTAATTAATATAAATGAAGGAATTAAGGGAAGGAGAGAAAGAGAGAGAGAATTAATTGCTCTGACTCAGGCTGAGCCAAGCAGTATAAAAGGGCCTAAGCAAAAATGGCCTAGGCCTGAGCTTAAGGGAGAGTGAGTCAGTCTTTATCACTCACCACAAGATCATCTCCAAGCTGGGTTCTTCCACTCCGAACTGAAATTATCCCCCAAACTGAATTACTCCTTCCTTTTAAAGAGAATTTTCTCTTATGTCACCTCCCCTAAATTTTCACATCTTCCAATCACAGTAGAGGCTTTTTTCCAGGACTGCCCATTCTTAGTTCTCATCTTCTTTTGTTCTCACCTTCTCTGGTTAGATAAAATCTACTAAGTACTTCACACCTCTTTGTTAAGCTTGCCTTTTATAAGTTGCTTGACCTTTTAGGTACTAATTTAACCTTTACAGCTACTTAACACCCTTTTGTATTAGATCTAAAAATAGACCTAGCTTAAGCTTCTAGCTTTACTATAAGATATGAGTTGAGGACTTTCATTGTTCAATCAGGAGTTTACAACTTTATCTTCCCCTAAGGCACTGTCTGAGTATAGTGGAGTAATTTTAAAAGTTCCCAATACATTCCTGATCAAGTATCTTCAATGTTAAAAATGGGGAATAGCTTAATCAAATCTTCTAAAGTAGAGGCTGAGTAGTTTTAAGATTCACACAAGGCATTCCTGAACTTGGAACTTTCAATATTCTGGAGAATTTTTAGAATGTAATTGGTTATGAATTTAAAAAAATTCTAAGAAGGGGTCCATAGGTTTTATCTGACTGCCGAAGGGTTCCTTAAAAAAAATCAAAATTTATATGTTCTAGCTTATATTTTAGGATTCTGTTTAAGATAAAGGTATTAAAGATAAGGGTGCGATAAAGGATAGCGAGCTAGACCTGGAGATGGAAGGTTCAAATGTGGCCTCTGATTCTTCCTAACTGTGTGACCCTGAGCAAGTCACTGAACCACAGTTGCTTAACCCTAATCACTCTTCTGCCTTAGATTTGATACTTAGTAAGGATTCTAAGACAGAAAAATATAAGGATTTAAAAAAACAAGATGGAAAACAGCTTCCAAAGTGGTTAAATTCAATCTGAATTTGAATTTTTTGTTTATAGATTGCCTTATAAACTAGAAGTATGTTTCTTGGTACCTTTTGTTTTTATATGACATTAATTTCTAAATATATTCCTCCCCTTCCCTTATTCAGACATCTGTTCTTCATTTATAAAATTTTTAAAAAGAAAGCAAAAAAGTTTGTCAGTAAAACCAGCCGCCATATCTACCTCTGGCAATATATATACAATAATACATATTCATAGTAATCCAACTCTCTACAATGAAGGGAAAGAAGTGTGCTTTTTCCACCCTTCTCTGGGTCGGAATTTAATCATTAGCTATAATACTCAGTTATTTCAAGCTATCCATTTACATTAGTGTATTATTTTTTTTCCTTTTGCTTCCAAATAGAAGACCTAAACCTCCTCCTTTTGCAGCTGAGGAAACTTGAGGTTCAGAAGTGTTAAATTATTTGCTCAAAGTCCATAGGTAGTCATTTTTTCTTTATATCTCTCATGGTGGTAGTAGATGTATGCTTAAAAAGTATTTAAGTTGAATTTCTTCATAACATTTGTATCTGAAACAAATTTTACATTTCAAATGACCAACTTTTGAATGTGAATGATGCTTTTCATTTTGCACAGTATCAAGCAGTAGATTTGAGTTTTCAGGTCATGTAATATGTTCATTTAATTCTGTTTCACAGAAAATTGAGGCGAGGAGATGAATTTACAAATTCTGATTTTATGGATTCCAAACCTAAAAAATCAAAAGGGAGAAAAAAGAAAGAAGATAAGGAAAGCCTTCAAGAAAGACTTTAAGTGGTTGATTTAATTTTTTTCTTTTTCTAAAAAATGGAATGATGCAGCTTTTATTTTTAAGCTTGAGCAAATGTATATATAAGTTTTCTAATTTTGCCATTCGCAAAATGGTTTTGATCAAGACCATGCTATGTAAACTCATATTTTTGCTATTACAAATAAATAAATGCAGATTGCTTATAAGTATGCGATTCAATAAAACATTTTATGTGTGTTTACAATTAGTAATGTTCTATTTTACTAATAAATTTAATTCTGTATTGGTTGCCTTTTATCAGTTGAGTGACTATGGTGGTGGAATGCTGCCCCTGTAAGCTTCTACCAAGAAACTGAAGACCAGGATTTAAATTCTGCCTCTAGGCAAATCATTTCACTTCCCTTGACCTTCTTAGTTTCATCATCTGCAAAATGAAGAATTTTGGAATGAGACCATGAAGGTCCCTTCCAGCTGTAGAACTATGATCCTTTGAAGCTAATAGGGAACAAATGAACAAACTGTGTCTGCTGCCAGAAAACCAGATTAACAAAAAACAAACTCATCAGAAAGTTGGTGTTAAAGATGGCCTTTTTTCTTAGGCACAGTAAATTATGAATGAAATTACATTGTCCAGCCCCTATTTTCTATTCCTAATATTTATGTAGGGTGTATGGGGTGTTCAGGGAGGGGTAGTATCTCTGGTATGGAGGGTTTGTCGTGCCCTCCTAGGGTAGCTTTCCAGCCTCCGACCCCCACCTCTCTCTCACTTGTGGCTCCCAGTAGATGCTAGCATGCAGCAGCAGCCACACCCTAAGCAACGGCTTCGACAGGCCGGCTAAACCTTGTGAGGGTAGCCATTGGGTCGTCAACCCCTGGTGAACTAGGGCTTTGCTCACCCAGCACGTGAAGACTGCTTTGGCCGAACAGACGGAAGAAACCAACAAGAAGGTTCAACGGCTGAGAGGGCGACGCAGCAAAGCAGTGTGGAGTGCTCAGGGCATGTTGGAGCACAAAGGACAACACGGCCATCCAATGCAGCTGAGGAAGTCTCCAGGTGTAATGATTTTTCGTGCCATTGGACCCAGGCTTCCAACGCCAAGAGAGTGGGACTGTCTCTGTGCATCGACTTTTCCACTTAAATCTCCTTCACGCACAAGTGACTTTGTGCACACTCATCTATCATAGATGAAAACACACAAAGACAATCGTCATCCTCGGTTACCGAGAGACTACTACCAGACCAGTAACTTATGTGATTGCTGCAATCCACCTTCCCTTTTGAGGAACATCTGATGTCTGATTTCTCCCTACAGAAGTAAAGCTAAGTGATGGGCCAAACTGTGTAGGACTGGGTCCATTTGTTAATGTGTTCTCAAACTGGTAATACAACTGCCCAAATATTCCCAGCTGTACTCAGTAAGCATGGTATCTTGCATCTCCACATGTTAAATTAGAAGTACATCCATCTCCTTTGTATTTCTTAAAGAAAAAAGTGCTTTGCTACAAATAGTGCCTTTCCCTACTCCATTTATTCCATATATCCTCTAAGCCAATGGCCCCCAAATTTGATGGGGGGGGGCTGTACAATCCATTTAGGTGGGGGAAGAATAATATTGCTATTTCTATTTTTCAAAAGGAAAGAAATTAAGCTTTCCTAATATTTATTATAGAGCTTTAACATTACATCCTTGTTTCATATAAGGTGCTATGTCGTCGGATTTCTAGGTTTCCTGAGGCAGTAGTTCATAAAATGCTTTGGATAAGACCCTTCCACAATGTAGAGGGATTGATGGTGGCACCCTCATTCATTCTCAGTCATCTATACTGAGCATGTTGCAATTTATGTGTGCTCAGTTAAATAGACTTATGTCTTAACCCTCACATGATTTAAAAGGTTTCTGCAAAAAAAAATCAACATGAATTAAAGACAATACTAATGGGAATAGCTCAAGCAGACATGACAGCAGCACTGACACTCTTATTCCTAAGCTGTTCTCTTCATTGGCCACATTATAAGATAAAGCAGTGATGGCCGAATATCTAGTGAGAATTTGGCCAAAAAAATTAAAAATATAAAAAATGTTTGAAATATGGATTTGCATCTTCTATCATTAACCTATGTATAGAGTAAGTGATAGAATAAAGACATCATTTATCTCAATATCCTATATGTAAATTGTAGTTTTTTCATGACTCCCCATTTAGATTATAAGCTCTTCAAGAGGAAGAACTGTATATCCTCAGTACTTAACAGCTTCTGGCACATTTAAATAAGTGTTTAATGACTGGCTGTGGGAATGAGTGCAGGCCAGGCAGCAGCCCGAGGCCCCTGTAACAAGGGAATCACCTTAAAAGACTGATATATATTAATTTAAGGTCGCCAAGGAATCTGCTATGTAATTCCTAAATAAAAAACTTAAGTCAGCCGTCAGCCTTTTTTGGAGTTTAATTACAATAGGAGTAAGAAGGGAATTAGAGATAGAGAGAGAGAAAAAGGGAGAGAAGGGAATAGGGCTTAAATACCCCTTCTGTTTAGGCTGGGCCAAAAGGCCCAAGCCCTTAGATAGCTGGGGCAAAGAAAAGAGATCAGTCCCTATTACTCACGTGTCCAAAATGGAGAAACAGTCTCAGAGGCCCCCACCTTCAGCTTCCTTCAGAGCAAGCCTTCTCAGAGCCCAGGAACCACACCGACCAAAACCTCCACCCTCCCCGAGTCTTCAGCCCCCTATCTTTAAGGAAACCCTCCAAGTTGCCTCCCCTCAGTCCTCACATCTACCAATCACTCTTCATCAATTTCCCTGTCAATGGAGGCTCTAGCTTAACCCAGGACCGCCCAGAGGTTTCTGGCTTTTGCTGAAGGTCATATTTTCAAATGATTAAATCTTTACTCCTTTGCTACAGCCCTTTCTAAATCCTGTTAACTTGAGTATGGTAGAGATTGGAATAATTAAATTTTGATCTAGGCTGCAGCCCTTACTCAATCCTATTAGGACTGAATAGGGTGGAGATTTATTCCAAGTATCTCCATTGTATCAATTCTAAAATCAATCAAGACTCAAAGAAATTCCTGTTCTATGCTTAAGCATAGGTCAAAGTCCTTTCCATTGTTCAGCAAAGGGTTTCTGTCCTAAAGTAATCTTAAGAAGGGAAGAGAAGGAACCTCCCATGCCAATGGGGTTCCCATTCCAATAGACTATCAGTAAGAAATTTTCCAAGTATTAAATATCCCAATGGTGAAATTTCCAACATTTATAAGTCTAAGGAAATTTGAGGTTTACACCCCAAATGCTGCCAGTATTTGTTGTAGTATTTGTGTATTAACCATATAAATATATAAAACTGTTACTCTTTATTACTCTTTTAATGCATTACTGACAAAACTTGTGAGAGTGGTTCCCCTAACCCCATTTTCCCTGTAAGTCCTATGGTTTTCATTGTATGATTTCACATAATCCAGTGATTTTTAGGTACTTATATGAGCAAAAAGAAAGGCCCTGCCCTAAAAAAGTTATCGTCCAATAGGGAAAGACAATACATAAAGGGGAGTTGAAAAGTAGGAGTTGGCAAGATGGGATGGAGTGGGTGGGATGTGAAATCCTTCACAGGGGCATGATGGATGATGGACAAGTCTAGCTTTTCAAGAGTAGAGTCTATTAAGAAGTGAACTGTGGCAGTCACAGGCACGTCTGAAATCAACAATGAGGGGAGAGGTGGAGCCGTTTAACAGGTTGAGAGGACAACTGTGGCAGAAATGGAAAAGTCCAGAGAGGCAGGAGTGGAGCTCGGAGAGAAATGGAATTAACTCCAAGAGAGCTATAGGTTCCTGAATTCTGCCTTAAGTTTCTGTCAATGACCATATGTGAGTGTTTTGGAATTTCCTTTGTGTTTAAGAAAGAAGTACTTGATCTATACCTTATTTAATAAGAACTAGCATTTTAAGGTTTTAAAGCACTTTATATGTTACCTCATTCAACCCTTACAGTAACCCTGAGAGAGGTGCCAGTCAGCAAATTAGGAAAATGAGACTAAGTATAAGTGACTTACCCAGTGTAAAAATGGATTTTGGATGGTATATCAGTGCAGTTTCTCAAGGAGTATCTGGAGAAGGATCTGACAGAGAGTTGATGCCTGAATGGACTAGCACCTACCTACTCTCTCACCCCCCTGAGAGGGGTTGCTGCCAATTGCTGCACTGGTATATTGAGGTTCCCTGAGGAAAAGGGGTAGTGGGGAGTTGATGACAAGGTTCCCTTATTAAATAAACCCAAGGATAACCTCAGTTACTTGGGCACAGAGAGGATTTGGGGACAAGCCTTGGTGGAGGCCTCAGTGAGGGATGGTCTGAGTGCCTCCCTGTTGAACTTCATCAGATACCTCCTCAAATATAAGCCAAAAGCTGGACAAATCTGACTACAGTTTATAATGTTTAATAGTGATAC
Organism: Monodelphis domestica; assembly: GCF_027887165.1. NCBI lineage: Eukaryota > Metazoa > Chordata > Mammalia > Didelphimorphia > Didelphidae > Monodelphis > Monodelphis domestica. Next base: position 222,713,970 of record NC_077230.1, read on the forward strand.
TGTAGGCAAATTGGAGATGGAAATTGGGGATTGGTTTCCTGATATTTCCTAATAAGGTCTCTTACCTGCGCAGTGTGATTTTTCAGACCCAGGTTTCTCTGTCCCCTTCCCCAACTAAATGACCCCATAGTTTAATCTATATATAGGTAGGTGCAAAAGAGCTGAAAGGGCAAAGGAGCTGGGCTCTCTCCTCTGTGAGTCCACAGTCCCCCTTTGGGGTTTAAGGGGTCTTCTCAGTTGAGAGGTGGTTGGAGATATAACAGATGATAAATCTATGAAGAAATTGAATACAGGAATAGGATATTCTCTTGTGGCTCTCAGTGAAATCCTCCAGCTAGGAAACAGGTCCTGCCAGGTCAAGGACTCAGTTGAAAGGCCCAGAATTCCATCTAGATCTTCTTCAGGTCGGTTTCCTTTCCCAGCATGCCTTGTTCTCCAACCAAAGCTTTCTGTCCCTCACCCCTGATGCCAAGATTCCAAAATCTCATGCATCCATCATTACACCAGGGAGGTGGGAATTTAACGTGGGCGGTACCACTATGACTCCCAAGTCCAATGCTTCCATGCCATCAAGCTTCATTGAACACTGAACACTTTTCACTACTTATCATCATCTACCCACTTGGGGAGAACTAGATGTGAGGCCAAACTTAAGATATTAGTAATTTTTCCTCCAGGGTACATGTGAAATGAAATGAAACGGGTGAGAAAAAAAGACTAATTAGAAGCCAAGTTTTCCTTAGGAACTGAGTTCTCTTCAGACCATTATCTGGGTCCAAAGCAAAGTGGTGCTTTAGAGAGAAAAAAAAATGGGTGTAGTGCCTAGCGGCTTTAGTTCAGGAGTGTTATAAATGTTAAAAGTTGTTCATCCTTTATTTTCAAAGGGGATCAATGACAGCCTAAGGAGGAAGTCTTGATGTGTATGAATTGGATTTAAGTGACACAGAGTTGCAGTGGATGACCTTGGCATCTTTTGATATCTTGCTAAGCTCTAAGCATTCCACAACACTTGCTTCAGCTGCCTTTGTGGCTATTAGAACAAATTGTTCTCTTCCCCTCATTCTGCTGGGAGAATTCACATGCTTGGAACAGGCATCCTCCTGACTCACCCGCAGATTTGAGGCCTTTTGATTACCCTCAACCTGATTAAGTCCATTTGAGGAGTCTGTTTTATTGAAGTGCAGCTGCTGTGCAGGCTAGAGTTTCTTGGAGCCATAGGTGAGAGTTGGGTCAGAGGTGGATGAGCATCTTTCACTTTATCTCCTTCATGAAATTTTTTTTTGTGGTGCAATAGTATGTGATCTGTCACAGCTTGGGGAATAGGGAAATCTGTATTGCATAAAAGCACTTATGTAACAGACCATTAAACTCCTATGGGTTGGGGTGGGGAGAATCTGAATCACAAAATAATAATTTTTTTTTATTTAATGAAATGTTTATTGATTGCTTGAGGATAATGAACAAGTTTAAGAGAAGCAGAATGGTATTTTCTGAGATTTTGGTCAGATAAGGGAATTTCAGAGTTCTGATGTAGACTAGTTGTTTCCCCAGTAAAACATAAAATCCTTGAAGGCAAGGGCAATTTCCCTGTTATCTTTGTAATCCTAATATTTGTGGAGAAGAGAGAAATTACAAGAAAATGCAGCAAGACAAGAAGCTAGAGATTGATCATCTGTCAGTCAAATGAAGATTCCATTTGGAATGTGACTGGGAAACAGTTGGAGGCTAGAGCCTCCAACTGGATTTGACTGTATTTGAAGGTATTTGGGGCTTTCTGGCTGACTGAAGGAAGAAGCTGGTTTTATCTCTGGGACTTGGGATAATCAAGTTGGAGGTGACCTGGTTGATTTGAAGGCAGAAGAAGAAGAAGGACAATAGTCCCTATATCTCTCTCTGCCTAGCTCTGTTTCATGGTAGTGACTGAATTGCCTTTTCTCTCAATATCCTCCAACCTAAGATTCACTGTAGATAATAGGGAAAACCCCATCCCTCTTACCTTATCCTCCATCTTTCCTATTTTCCCCAATAAACCCTTTTTTGAGATAAAGAAGAGAAAGGAGTATTTTCTCTGAAACATCATTGCTCACCCTGAGTGACTTAGAATGAGGCTGAAGAAGGAGAAAGGGGAAACTGAAGGGAAGAAGAGGGGAGGAAGGGAGATTTAGAGGGAGGAGAGTAGGCAAAAGAAGATAACTGCCTGATCAACATAGCAATGGGTTCAAATCAAGAAAACATGTAATGCCCAGTGGACCCACGCATCGGCCATGGGGGGTGGGGGGGAGGAAAAGAAAACGATCTATGTCTTTAATGAACAATGCTTGGAAATGACCAAACAAAATATAATTAAAAAAAAAAAAGAAAACTCTAAAAAAAAGGAAGATAACTGCCTGATCCATTAGTTATCTAGTATCCATCAAATATACATACCTCCAAATATCTATTACACATTTGACACAGCACCTAAGATGTAGGAACTTAATTAATGCTTGTTTATTGAATTCTTAATTGCTAAATTCTTATTGATGAATGGGTGGAGAAGGCAAGGTTAAATGTAATAGTGATATCTAAGATGAATGGAGAGGGGTAAACAGGAAGGGCCAAGGTGTTTGATAAGATGTTGACATGTGTATGAGGACAAGGGTTATGGTTAAAAGGCTATATCACTAAAGTCCTGGAAAAAGAGGGAGAGGCCCTCAAGGAGAGGCCCTCCCTTCCTCCCCTCTTCTTCCCTTCAGTTTCCCCTTTCTCCTTCTTCAGCCTCATTCTAAGTCACTCAGGGTGAGCAATGATGTTTCAGAGGAAATACTCCTTTCTCTTCTTTATCTCAAAAAAGGGTTTATTGGGGAAAACAGGAAAGATGGAGGATAAGGTAAGAGGGATGGGGTTTTCCCTATTATCTACAGTGAATCTTAGGTTGGAGGATATTGAGAGAAAAGGCAATTCAGTCACTACCATGAAACAGAGCTAGGCAGAGAGAGATATAGGGACTATTGTTCTGTGTAGCTGAATGATATAAGCCTCTGGAGCTAACCTCAAAGGAAGTGGGGCTTCCCAGTGATGGTGGTGGCTGGGGGAGAGGGGAGGGGTGTCAGAAAGAAACAGTGGGGAGTTTTGGCTGGGTGACAGAGTATGTAAATACCTTGTAAACAGGGCCCCAGTGTCTTAGTTGAATTCAGACATGGAGCCAACTCTCATGCCAAGATTTTGGGAGCTGAGGCATAGCCCAAAGATACCCTGAATGTGGAGCCCTGGTGTCTAGGCCCTGGTTCAGGAAATGGGCTGGGGGGGGGGTGGGTGGGCTGGTGACTGAGGCAATATTTGATCCAAAACTGATTTGTCTCTTTAAAATAAAGCACCAGCTTCCTCCACTGTCCCACTCATCTGGCACAAGAAGGAGCTTTTATTACAAAAGGCATGATGTTGCCTCCAACCTCAGGGAATATTGGGGAACTTGCAATAGAAGTTCTGGAGATAAGAAAGATATTATAACCTTACTTGTCAGGAAATATATGACCTGACCTGACTGGAAGTAGCAGATAAGGCTTCAAGATGCAAGGGTCATTTCTTTTAAGACCTTTTTGGGGAAGTAGGGTTTCAGTTGACCATGATGTTCCTCCGGTGGGCAGGGATGATCCCAAATACAATTCATTCGTCTCCTCTTTCTCTCTATCTTGAATTTGCCCGATGTAACTTGTGTTGCTTCATGCCAAGGAAGAGGCAACTGGACTAAGGATTGGTGAGCTAATCCAATTCTAGTTACAGAACTGTTACTTGATTATATTTTATCATTGCTCATAGGCGTTAGAGCTAGAGTGGATCTTAAAGGTGACAATCCATTTTTCATTTTACATTCCCTCCTGATCTCTTGGAATCCCTGATTTTCATCTAGATACAGCCAAAATATCTTTTTTTCTTTAAATGCTTATTTTCTGTCTTAGTGTCAATTTTATGGCAGAAGAGTGGTAAGGGGTAGGCAACTGGGGTTAAGTGACTTGCCTAGGTCTGAGGCCAGATTTAAAGCCAGGATTTCCCATCTCTAGACATGGCACTGTGATACCTTGCTGCCCTCTAAGCACTTTTTATTTTTATTTTTATTTTTTTTTTTGCTGTTTGCATGTTTTTTTAAATAGTATTTTATTTGATCATTTCCACGCACCACTCATCAAAGACAAAGACCACCCTCTTTTCCTCCCTCCCACCCCCCCGTAGCCGACGCGTGACTCCACTAGGCATCACATGTGTTCCTGATTCGAACCCATTGCCATGTTGTTAGTATTTGCATTAGAGTGTTCGTTTAGAGTCTCTCCTCTGTCATGTCCCCTCAGCCATTGTAGTCAGGCAGTTGCTTTTCCTCAGTGTTTCTACTCCCTCAGTTTGTCCTCTGCTTATAATAAGGATAGCGTTCTTTCTCCTAGATCCCTGCAGATTGTTCAGGGACATTACACTGCCACTAATGGAGAAGTCCATTGCGTTCGATTATACCACAGTGTATTAGTTTCTGTGTACAATGTTCTCCTGGTTCTGCTCCTCTCGCTCTCCATCACTTCCTGGAGGTCGTTTCAGTCTCCATGGAACTCCTCCACTTTATTATTCCTTTTTGCACAATAATATTCCATCACCAACATATACCACAATTTGTTCAGCCATTCCCCAATTGATGGACATCCCCTTGTTTTCCAATTTTTGGCCACCACAAAGAATGCAGCTATGAATATTTTTGTACAAGTCTTTTTGTCCATTATCTCTGTGGGGTACAGACCCAGCAGTGCTATGGCTGGATCAAAGAGTAGACATTCTTTTATTGCCCTTTGTGCATAGTTCCAAATTGCCCTCCAGAATGGCTGGATCAGTTCACAACTCCACCAGCAATGAATTAATGTCCCTACTTTGCCACATCCCCTCCAGCATTCATTACTTTCCATAACTGTCATGTTAGCCAATCTGCTAGGTGTGAGGTGATACCTCAGAGTTGTTTTGATTTGCATCTCTCTGATTATGAGAGATTTAGAACACTTCTTCATGTGCTTATTAATAGTTTTGATTTCTTTTTCTGAAAACTGCCTATCCATGTCCCTTGCCCATTTATCAATTGGGGAGTGGCTTAATTTTTTGTACAATTGATTTAGCTCTTTATAAATTTGAGTAATTAAACCTTTGTCAGAGGTTTTTATGAAGATTTTTTCCCAATTTGTTGTTTTCCTTCTGATTTTAGTCGAAATTATTTATTTTACATTTTGTGATTCTTTCTATGTCTTGCTTGGTTTTAAAGTCTTTCCCTTCCCAAAGGTCTGACATGTATACTATTCTGTGTTTACCCAATTTACTTATGGTTTCCTTCTTTATGTTTAAGTCTTTCACCCATTTTGAATTTATCTTGGTGCAGGGTGTCAGGTGTTGATCAATTCCTAATCTTTCCCACACTGTCTTCCAATTTTCCCAGCAGTTCTTATCAAATAGTGGATTTTTGTCCCAAGACCTGGGATCTTTGGGTTTATCGTATACTGTCTGGTTGAGGTCACTTGCCCCAGTCTATTCCACTGATACTCCTTTCTGTCTCTTAGCCAGTACCAAATTGTTTTGATGACTGCTGCTTTGTAATATAGTTTGAGGTCTGGGACTGCTAGGCCCCCCTCATTTGTGTTTTTTTCATTATTTCCCTGGATATCCTTGATCTTTTGTTATTCCAAATGAACTTTGTTATGGTTTTTTCCAAATCAGTAAAGAAATTTTTTGGGAGTTCCATGGGTATGGCACTAAATAGATAAATAAGTTTGGGTAGGATGGTCATTTTTATTGTATTGGCTCATCCTACCCATGAGCAGTTAATGTTTTTTCCAATTGCTCAAGTCTAGTTTTAGTTGTGTGGAGAGTGTTTTGTAGTTGTGTTCATATAGTTCCTGTGTTTGTCTTGGGAGATAGATTCCTAGGTATTTTATTTTGTCTAAGGTGATTTTGAATGGGATTTCTCTTTCTAGTTCTTGCTGCTGAGCTGTGTTGGAGATATATAGAAAAGCTGATGATTTATGTGGGTTTATTTTGTATCCTGCAACTTTGCTAAAGTTGTTGATTATTTCAATTAGCTTTTTGGTTGAATCTCTAGGATTCTTTAAGTAGACCATCGTGTCATCTGCAAAGAGTGATAACTTGGTCTCCTCCTTGCCTATTTTGATGCCTTCAATTCCTTTATCTTCTCTAATTGCTACTGCTAGTGTTTCTAATACAATGTCAAATAATAGAGGTGATAATGGGCATCCTTGTTTCACTCCTGATCTTATTGGGAATGCATCTAGTTTATCCCCATTGCAAATGATATTAGCTGATGGTTTTAGATATATACTGTTTATTATTTTTAGGAATGACCCTTCTATTCCTATGCTTTCTAGTGTTTTTATTAGGAATGGGTGTTGTATTTTATCAAAGGCTTTTTCTGCGTCTATTGAGATAATCATGTGGTTCTTGTTGGTTTGCTTGTTGATATGGTCAATTATGTGGATGGTTTTCCTAATATTGAACCAGCCCTGCATCCCTGGGATAAATCCTACTTGATCATGGTGGATGACCCTTCTGATCACTTGCTGGAGTCTTTTTGCTAGTATCCTATTTAAGATTTTTGCATCTATATTCATTAGGGAGATTGGTCTATAGTTTTCTTTCTCTGTTTTTGACCTGCCTGGTTTTGGAATCAGTACCATGTTTGTATCATAAAAGGAGTTTGGTAGAACTCCCTCTTTGCTTATTATGTCAAATAGTTTATATAGTATTGGGATTAACTGTTCTCTGAATGTTTGATAGAATTCACTGGTGAATCCATCAGGCCCTGGGGATTTTTTCTTAGGAAGTTCTTTGATGGCCTGTTGGATTTCATTTTCTGATATGGGATTATTTAAGAATTCTATTTCCTCTTCTGTTAGTCTAGGCAGTTTGTATTTTTGTATATATTCATCCATATCACTTAAATTGGTATATTTATTGCCATATAATTGGGCAAAGTAATTTTTAATGATTGCCTTAATTTCATCTTCCTCAGAGGTGATGTCCCCCTTTTCATCTTTGATGCTGTTAATTTGCTTTTCTTCCTTCCTTTTTTTAATTAGATTGACCAGTACTTTGTCTATTTTGTTTGTTTTTTCAAAGTACCAGCTTCTTGTCTTATTTATTAAATCAATAGTTCTATCACTTTCGATTTTATTAATTTCTCCCTTAATTTTTAGGATTTCTAGTTTGGTTTTCTGCTGGGGGTTTTTAATTTGGTCACTTTTGAGTTTTTTTATTTGCATTTCCAATTGATTGATCTCTGCTCTCCCTAGTTTGTTAATATATGCACTCAGGGATATGAATTTACCTCTGATTACCGCTTTGGCTGCATCCCAAAAGGTTTGAAAGGATGTCTCGCCATTGTCATTTTCCTCGATGAAATTATTGTTTCTATGATTTCTTCTCTAACTAAACGATTTTGGAGTATCATATTGTTTAGTTTCCAATTAGTTTTTTATTTGGTTTTCCATGTACCATTACTGATCGTTATTTTTATTGCCTTGTGGTCTGAAAAGGCTGCATTTATTATTTCTGCTTTTCTGCATTTGTGTGCCATGTTTTTGTGACCTAATGTATGGTCAATCTTTGTGAATGTGCCATGTGGTGCTGAGAAGAAGGTGTATTCCTTTTTATCCCTATTTATTTTTCTCCATATGTCTATTAATTCTAATTTTTCTAAGATTTCATTCACTTCTTTTACCTCTTTCTTATTTATTTTTTTTATTTGATTTATCTAAATTTGATAATGGTTGGTTCAAGTCTCCCACTAATATGGTTTTACTGTCTATTTCTTCCTTCAATTCTCCTAGTTTCTCCATTAGAAATTTGGGTGCTATATTATTTGGTGCATATATGTTGATTAGTGATATTTCCTCATTATCTAAAGTGCCTTTTAACAAAATATAATTACCTTCCCTATCCCTTTTGATCAGGTCTATTTTTGCTTTGGCTTTATCAGATATCATGATTGCCACTCCTGCCTTCTTTCTGTCAGTTGAGGCCCAGAAGGTCTTACTCCATCCTTTAATTCTGACCTTGTGGGTGTCTACCTGCCTCATGTGTGTTTCTTGGAGACAACATATGGTAGGGTTTTGGATTCTAATCCATTCTTCTATTCGTCTACGTTTTATGGGTGAGTTCATCCCATTCACGTTCAAAGTTATGACTGTCACTTGTGGACTCCCTGGCATTTTGATATCCTTCCCTAATTCTAACCTTTATTCTTCAGCTCTACCTTTTAGTCCAGTGATTTACTTTAAATCCGTCCCCCTTGTATTTCCCTTTCTACCCCCTCCCTTCTTATTTCCCTCCCTTATTTTCCCCTGTAGTCTTTTTTAAAAATTCCCCACCCACCTTCTCCCTCCCTTGTACTGCTTCCCTCCCCACCAGTCTGTTTTTTACCCTTCTATTCCCCTATAGGGCGCAAATCTATTCTCTTCCCCAATGGATTGGATTGTTCTTCCCTCTTTGGGTCAGTTTCAAAGTACGTAAGAGTTGAGTATTTCCTATCTCCAACCTCTTTACCTTTCCAGTGTATTGATGTTCTCCCCCCTCCCGCCATGAGCTTCTTTGTGACATATAAATTTACCCCCATTTGTTTCTTTTCCCATTTCTTTTAGTCATAATCTCTTTTCTTTTTTAGCTTTAGTCATGTGTATATATATATATATACACACACACATGTATATGTATTTATGCATGCATATATCTATATACCTATTTATGTCTTGTCCTTTCATCCTATACAGTTTGTCACTGTTCCCTCTGAGTGTAGTTCTTCTGGCTACTTAGGTGATAGCAACAGTTTTTAAGAGTTGCCAATGACCTCTTTTCTTATAAGGATACATATCATTTTAACTTATTGAGTCTCTTAAAAAAAACCTTTTTTGTTGTTGTTGTTTTTCCCCTCTTTTTTAATTACCTTTTGATGATTCTCTTGAGTTCTGTGGTTGGACTTCAAATTTTCTGTTCAGGTCTGGTCTTTTATTTATGAATGCTTGGAACTCTTCTGTTGTGTTAAATGACCATACTTTCCCCTGTAAGAATATAGTCAGTTTTGATGGGTATTTTAGTCTTGGCTGTAGGCATAGTTCCCTTGCTTTCTGGAATATCATATTCCATGCCTTTTGGTCCTTCAGTGTGGATGCAGACATATCCTGTGTTATCCTCACCATGTTTCCATGGTATCTGAATGGTTTCTTCTTGGCAGCTTGTAATACCTGGTTCTTTTATCTGATTGTTTTTGAATTTGGCTATAACATTTCTTGGTGTTGTCAGTTGGGGATTAAATACAGGGGGTGATCTGTGGATTCTTTCAATCTCCACTTTCCCCTCTTGTTCTAGGATTTCGGGACAGTTTTCCTGGATAATTTCCTCTAGTATTATGTCCAGGCTTTTTCTTTTGTCGTGGTCTCCTGGTAGTCCAATTATTCTTAAATTGTCTCTTCTTGAACGATTTTCTAAATCGTCTGTTTTGTGAATGAGATGCTTCACATTTTCCTCAATTTTTTTCATTCTTTTTGTTTTGTTTTATAGTGTCCTGCTGCCTTGTGAGGTCACTTGATTCTAGTTGTTTTACTCTGGTTCTTAAAGATTGGATTTCATCTTTGGCTTTTTGGTCTTCTTTTTCCTTCTGGTCTGAGTTTCTTTGAAGATCGTCTTTCATCCTCTTTATCTCGTCTTTCATCTCCTTTGCCTCATCTTTCATCTCCTTTACCTCATTTTCCAGCTGGATGATTTTGGCTTTCAGGACACTATTTTCTTGTTTTAATTCAAGTGCCTCTGTTTCCAGATGACTTATCTTAATTTTTAAGTTCTTTTCCCAATTGTCTTCAGCCTCTCTTAGTTTTGTTTTGAGTTCTTCCACAGCCTGTATCCAATTCGCTGGGATTTCTGGTTTATTGTTTGCTGATCTCTCCCCCTCTGTTCCATTTGGTGAGTAGTAGCTGTCTATTGTAGTTTCTTTCTTCTGTTTCTGTTGTTTGTTCAAATTCACCCCTTCTTTCCTCCCTGTATTTGTCTGTGCTCTTGTTCCTCTCATTTTTTTGGTTTTTAGGGACTTCTATCAGTCTCCCCTCTTGGAGCTTTAACAGAGGATCTCTTGGTGTAATCTCTGAGGGAGGGTTGTTGGGGGTTTGAGCTTTCCTGTCCTCTGGATGCTTTTGATTGGCTTAAAGTCCAGCAGTCAATGAGGATGGATGGGGAGCCTGGGCTTCCCTGTGTTCTGGAGACTTTTGATGGGATTGAGTTCAGTTTAGTTGGGCTGGGTTTACTCTGAGTTTTAAACTTTCTGGACGGCTGGAGCAGATATGGAGGATCTCTAAAGCTCTGGGCAGGCTGTCAGGTCTATGCTCCTTCTAGGCTGCCATCTTGACTTCGCCTCTAGGTTTCTGTTTTTTCAGAAGACCCAGCTCTCTAAGGGTGGAGGGATTGTGGCTTGCCTGGACTCTTATGGCTCCTGATGGGATTAGGTTCAGGTGGTGTGGGCCGAAGGATCCCCAAGCCAAAAAAAGGAAGAAAAAAAAAGAAAAGCAGCAACCTCCTCTTCCACAGTCTGTGTTGAGTGCCCAGAAACTGGCCCAGGTTACTTTCAAGGTAAGCTCTTCCGAGCAACCCCTTTGCCAGCCCTGAGTTTTCTGTCCTTTCAGTAGCTCTGAGGGCTCCTGATGGGATTAGGTTCAGCTGGTTCTTTCAGAAGACCCAGCTCTCTAAGGGTGGAGGGGTTGTGGCTTGCCTGGACTCTGATGGCTCCTGATGGGATTAGGTTCAGGTGGTGTGGGCCGAAGGATCCCCAAGCCAAAAAAAAGAAGAAAAAGAAAAGCAGCAACCTCCTCTTCCACAGTCTGTGTTGAGTGCCCAGAAACTGGCCCGGGTTACTTTCAAGGTAAGCTCTTCCGAGCAACCCCTTTGCCAGCCCTGAGTTTTTTGTCCTTTCAGTAGCTCTGAGGGCTCCTGATGGGATTGGGTTCAGCTGGTACCCTAAAGCTGGGACCTCCCTTGAGACTCAGATGGAAGAACCCAGCCAGGGGGCTACAGGCTTCCCCCTTCTCTCTATGTTTCCCTGCCGTCTGTGTTGGGCACCCCGGAGACTGGCTCAGGTTGCTTCCAAGGTGAGTCCTCAGAGCCCTGAGGTTCCCGCTGCTGCCTTGAGCTCAGCACTCTGGGTTGGGGGAGATGGGTCCTGAGACCTTCTTTCTGTCTACCCCTTAGATCCGAGTGATCTAGGGTTCTGGCTTTTGGGGTGTGGTACCTTTTGATCCAGGTCCAGGAGGAGGTTTCCCCAGGTCTATCCTGTTGTTCGGCTTGAATTTCGGTGGCCTAGGAGCACTCTGTTTGCGATCAGTAAGGAAGGGTTTCCGAGGTCTGAACTTTCACTGCTTCTACACCACCATCTTGACCGGAAGTCTCACAAAATAATTATTAAAAATTGTTTCACCATGAAATTAAAAAAATAGTTAAAAAAGGATGGATGAGCAGCTCTGTATTTGCTCAGCAAGCCCTGACATCAGTGATGCTAGTCCTCTATACACCCTATATAACAAGCATTATAAGAAGTAGAAATGACACTAAAGAGATCACAGTTGGGAAAAGTAGCAAATGTACGACCCACCCTCGATCACACTTGTGAGAACAGGAGGGACTGATTTACAAAGTATCTGAACTTCAAATCACTATTTCCAAGTGTTGAAGCAATATTTTTAAAAATGTAGCATACTTGTTCAATTGTTTCACTCATGTCTGACCCTTTGTGACCCCATTTGAGGTTTTTCTTGGCAAAGATACTGGAATGGTTTGCCATTTCCTACTCCAGTTCATTTTACAGATGAGAAAACTGAGGCAAACAGTTAAGCGACTTGCCTAGAATCACACAGCTAGTTTGTGGCCAGGTTTGGACTTGGGAAGAAGCGTCTTCCAAACTTCAGGCCTGACAATCTATTTGCTATCCCACCTAGCTGCCCCCAACAAGCACAGAGTAGGCATTTAACAATTGTTTATTGATTAATCTCAGTCAAGGCATAACGTATGTTCACAAGGAATTTGCCAATGTCATAGAGACGATAGAACATAGTGTCCAAATTGGAGAGGGATTCTCCAAATGTTCTTACCTGTGGATGACATTGGGCTGGATACACTAAACCTCATTATACTTTAGAACATCCTAGATGGAAGTCAAAATTCCTTAAATGATTTTGACCCAAGTGTTCATCCTGAAAAAGCAAGTGGCTGAAGAATATTGTCTTGGGGAATGGCTAAATAAGTTCTGTCATATGGTTGTAATGGAAACTTGTGCCAAAAGAAATAACAAAGAGGATGATCACCAAAAAAAAAAAAAAACCAAAAAACCCTCAAACAAACCTGGAAAGTGATAAAGTGATACAAAGTAAAGTGAGCAGAATGAGAACCCTGTACACTGCAACAGCAATGATGTATCATGAACAATCATGAATGCAACTATTATTAGCAATGCAAAGGATCCAGAACAACTCCCAGGGACTCATGACGAAAAAGATTGTCACAAAAGGAATAGAGGGAGTCTGAACACAGACTGAAGCCTGTTGTCATTCATTTTATTTTCTCCATGATTTTTCTCCAGTGTAAGTGATATGTCTTCTTTCACAACATGCTGAACATGGAAATATGTATTGTATGATAACACATGAACAATCTATATCATATCACCTGCTGTCTTGGGAAGGAGAAAGGAGTGGGAGGGAGAAAACGTACCTCAGAAGAAGTATTTTGGATAGATATTTTGCCAATGGACAATGAGTTTGGCCCAAAACTGAACAGGAAGAAAGTAAGACTGTATTGTTTTTAGCAAATCACAAAATTCTTTTAATGACTGAAGTGTCTGAAAAGGGGGCCATTGATAAAAAGAAAATCCCCATTTATGCCAGAATATTTATAGTAGCACTTTTTTCTTGTAAGAGCAAAGAATTGGAAACCAAGTAGATGCCCACCAATTAGAAAATGGCTAAAAAATTGTGGTGCATGAATGTAGTGGATTATTACTATGCTATAAAAATGATGAATGTGATGAATACAGAGAAGCATGGGAAATTTATATGAATGATAGAGTGAGGTAAGCAGAGCCAAGAAAACAATTTACACAATGACTATAACAATGTAAATAACCACAAAAATTAGTGTTACAAAATTATAAAGTACAAGCGTGTCTAGAAAGAATAAATCTGAGAAGCTATTTGTACCCCAACTATCTGCAGAAGTGGGAGGTCCACAACTGTTGCACATCGCATATACAATCAGATTTTTAAAAATATATTGAATAATTATTATTTTTCTTCCCTTTTTGTTTTATTTGTTATGGTATGATTTTCTAGATTGGGAGGTAAAGGGATATTGAAGAAAATATGATGATTTCCATTCTTTCCTTTCCCCACCAAGCAAGGCATTAATAAAATTCTTATTTTAAAAAAATGTATGTGTGTGTATTGTATGTGCATCAACTCAAAACCTGGTATTCTTGTTGCCAACTGTGTACATAATTGAAGCAGCATCAAATGACTGGAAGAAGACAATGTTAATGTCTGCAAAGACAATGATATTTATTGGCTTACCTTTGGTGTTTTTTCAAATTCAGTCATATAATAGGGGGACTCAAAGCATTTTAGGAGGTAGAGAAAATTGTGAAGTACCAAACAGCCAACCTTTTGTAGTTTTTTGGAAGTCAGCCCTTAAGTCAGCCCTACATGTAAGGGGCATGTGGGCTGGTAATCAGGAATCAATATGGAGGGCCTTTTTATTCTTAAGTCACTATGAGGAGAGTATTAGAATAATCAATATTTATTAAACACTATGTACTAATAATTGGATTTATAAAAACCAAAGTAAAACATTCCTTGGAGGGCAGCTGGATAGCCAAGTGGATTGAGAACCAGGCCTAGAGATGGGAGGTCCTGGGTTCAAATCTAACCTCAAATACTTCCCAGCTGTGTGACCCTGGGCAAATCCCTTGACCCCCATTGCCTAGCCCTTACCACTTTTCTGCCTTGGAACCAATTCACAGTATTGACTCCAAAATGGAAGGTAAGGATTTATAAAACAAACAAACATTCTTTGCCCTCAAAGAGCTTACATTGTAATAGGGGAAACATGTATATATATAAAAGCATATTCATAATATATACAAGATGAATACATGATAGTTTTGAGAGGGCAAACACTGACAATTGAGGGGATCAGGCAAGGCTTCATATAAATAGACCCAAGTAGTTGATATAAGAGGTGGAGATGAGGAAGAGAGTACATTATAATCTTGAAGACAGCTAGTGTTGTATAGTAGGATAAAAGATGCCATTAAAATATATGTGAAAAAGGAGATGGCAAAAGGAATCACATAGCAAGACTGAGGATAATTGGTCTGACAATTCACATGCTCCTTTGGTTTCATTGTATTTTCAAGGAAAGACAAAGAATTCTGGACAAGATGGCAGAGTAGAAGGGAAGAGTACAGTTCAGCTTTATCTCACCATTAAACAACCCAATTACTTAACAATCTAAACTCATCTCTTAAACAGGAAATATATTTTATCCAGATCCCTTTAGGAATGAACACAAAAGGCTATAGAATTCATTGATGAGAAATTCTGTGAGAGGAAAGCAAAAGTGAAGGACTAAATTCTACAACTTGATCCTTGTGATGACTGATAGACTTGTGAGGTTTAAAAAAAACCAAAACAACAAACAACCCTACACACTAGGGAAAAGGAAACATCCTGATGTGAAGAAAAGGAAACTAGCTCAGGTTGACAGTTGATTAAAAAAAAAAAACAGTCCTTAACTGCCTCAGCAAAGAGAAATCTCCTGATTGACCTATAGTAAAAGTAATAGATTTGGGATACTAAGGAAAGATTTCAACTAAGTCTCTCACACCAGTGAGGGGCATCTTCTTATTTAACTGAGGATTAAAGAAAAAATTTGGTAAAAAAAAAAAGAAAGAAAAAAAAAGAAAAGCCTAACTCATCAGGGTAAAGGAAGGATTTTTAACTTGATTTCCCACCCCTCCCCCCAAGAATATAGGAGACTTAGAAACTTCTGAGTCCCCAGTAACAAAAATGAATAAACAAAACAAAGGACTGTTATGACTCCAGTGAGTCATAAAGTACAAACTTAGAAATGGAGAATTACTAAAAAATGCCTATAGTCAAAATAAAACAACAAATGTGCCCCACAGGAACTAGAATTCTTTGAAGAAATGATGCAAGAGTTTTAAAAAGATAAAAGAAATGAGAAATATGGAGGAAAGAATTGAAAGAAATGTATCAACGACTTAACTGAAGAGTTACAAACCCTCACCCTATTAACAAACCCCATTAAAAAAACAAAGAAATCCAATGAAAATTAGTGATGCCAGGAAACAAGCATTAAAAAATAAATTTTAAAAAATGAGAAAGAGAACATTGTAAGGTATTTCATAAAAAAACAATGGGCTTAGAAAACAGACCAAAGGGTCTTGAAAGTCTATGATCAAAAAAAAAATAACCTACACAATATATTTTAAGTAATCATTAAAGAAAATTGCCCTAACATAGAAGGATAGGACAATGTAAAACTAGAATCCACTATCACTTTCTGAAAGAAACCCCAAAATAAAATCCCCAAATAAAAATTCATAGGAGTGTTATTGCCAAAAAGCAGAGTTCCCATATAAAAGAAATAATTCTACAAATATCCAGAAATAATTAATTCAAATATAAAGAAGGCACAATAAGAATCATACAAGATTTGGCAGTTATAATTATAAAAGACAGTGGAAGATGAATATTCAAGAAGAGAAATTACAAAAGTCTACATAACCAAGAATGATTTATCCAGGAAAATTGATTCTCATGTTACAAGAGGGAAAAGGGGATAGTAAATGAAATAGGGGATTTTCAAATATTCCTGATGAAAAAACTGAAGCTGAAGAGGAATTCTGAAATATAAATATGGAAGTTAAGAGAAAAAAATGAAAGAGGTAATTGTAAGTGAACAATCAAAAGGAACTTTTTGAAAGGTGAATTATTTAAATTCAAATGGAGAAGGAAGATGGTAAAGGGTTCTTTAAAATTTTTATTGTCAGGAGGGGTCATAGAAGTAGTCAGTTGAAATAAGAGACCTATAAAGATTTTTGCTATGTTTTGAAGTAAGAAGAAAGAAAAGGGGTGAAAACATAAGGTAAAATGGAGGAAC
This sequence comes from Monodelphis domestica, assembly GCF_027887165.1. NCBI lineage: Eukaryota > Metazoa > Chordata > Mammalia > Didelphimorphia > Didelphidae > Monodelphis > Monodelphis domestica. The sequence goes on from NC_077230.1 coordinate 222,730,197, forward strand.
AAAAAAGGGGAAATTATTAAATTACCTAATTGAGTTGTAAACATAGAATTATATTCAAACATAAAAGGATTAGGATAAATAGGCATTATCTGAAATTACTTTGATCTAAACTGGTCAAAATTGAGTAGAACATACATATATATACAGTTTGGTAGGAATACATTCAACTTAAGAAGATACAGATGGGGACAGAAAGGGGAAAGAAATTTTAGAGGAAGGGTAGATTCAGAGAGGATTAGTTATAAACAAAACAAATCTTAAACTTTTAGAGAAGTTAGTGAAGAGAAAGTTAAAAAGGGAAAGAAGAAAGGGTAATATCTTTAAATAAACAGGAAGAGAAAAGTATAGGGAAGAAAAATTATGAAAGAATAGAATTGTAGGAAATAAGCAATTAACTATCATAACTATGAGTGTGAATATGAACAGGATGAACTCACAGATAAAATGGAAGTCAGTCATTAAACATTTATTAAGACCATACTAAGCAATGAGAATAAAAAGAGTGGGGAAAAAAGTCCTGCCCTCAAAGAGTTTACATTCAAATGAAGGAAAGCAACAAATAAATGGAAGCTCAAAAGTGGAGGTGGGAGATTCAAGACTATGATGAAGGTATCTGATGTGACAAAAGGTAAGAAAATTAGGAGTTCAGCATGGAGAGGAATGAGACATAGCTGACATGAACCTCCTTTAGTGGAGGTTTTGAGTGGATCCATCTAACCAGATAAAGAGGCTCCAAGATAAAAGTGAATTCTGGTTTCGGGATGGAGAAGTTTCTGGATCACTTTAGAGAAAGTCTGGTACCATAGCTGGAGAGGAATGAGAGGTTGGTAGAATGGATTAGAAAGCAAAATCCAACAATGTGTTGTTTATAAGAATGTACTCAAGCTGGGTTTAAAAAAAAAAGGATTGGAGTAAAAATCTGCTATGACTCAGCTCACCAACTCAAAAAAAGCAGTGTTAGAAATTATGATTTCAGATTAGACAACAGCAAAGATAGTCTTTATTGACCCATCCAGTTATTATCTTTCCTTCTATGGTACCTTCCATCTATTTTATATTTTTCTTGTATGTACCAATTTATGCATATAGCTAGGTGATATAGTGGACAAAATGCTAGTCTTGAAGTCAGGAAGGCCTGAGTCCAAATCTTGGTGCACTTAGGTTATTTCAAACAGGTTAAGTTTAAAATAAAATGAGTGATAAACCTTCATTGCCTTATCAAATCCCTTTAATTCAAGAATTATTTGTCCAAAATATAAATGTAGTTTCTAAAAATGTTTTCACATTTTGAGGGATATTTATAACTGAAGAGTCTACAGAAATAAATAAATATATTCAAAAATATTTAGTAGAATTCTCAATTAGTTCTCTTAAATAAATTAACAAAAATCCTTTGATTGCTGAATCAGAATTTTAAGATTTCTAAAATCACACAGTGTGACATTTAAAAGAGTGGGAGCCATTAACTGTAAGAGTTAAAATGGTGGAAGATATAAATTGTAGTAGATATAAGAGTGGGTGAGTAAATGTGTGACAGTAGAAAATATGTTTTTACTACAGTGTCTTGTTTTAAATCAAATATAAGGTGGTCACCATGGAAATATTCCCAATTATGAATATACTCAAGTCAACTGGGTTTTATAGAGATTTTTAATTAATAATACAATGAGGAATTAAAGAAAGAGAGAGAGAGAGAAAAAGGAAATAAATGAGAAAAGAATAGGCCGGCCCAGGCAGCCCTGGCTAACCCAGGCCTAAGCCCTAAAAGAAAAGATCAGTCAGTCCTTAATTACTCACCATAAGATCTGTTCAAGTGAGGATTCAGGGGGACAGAGTCTCCCCAGAGGGAGTTCCAGCCAGAGTCAGCCTCCCTTGAAAGACCTCCTTAGAGATTGTCTCTCAAGAGCCTGTATATCTCAAGAGCTCTCTTCAACCGTCTGTCCTTTTTCTTATATAGCGGGTTTTCTCCTATGTTACCTCCCCTAAGTTCTTCCATCTACCAATCACAGTAGACGTTTCCCAAAGGACAGACCATTCTGAATTCACACCTGAGTGGATTAATCCTTTTAGTAATCCACACCTGAGTAGGTTAGAATCTCTGTGTAAGTTTTTTCCTCTTTGCTCCTTTTAAGTTCACAAGTTGCCTGACCTTTATAGGTACTTAGCACCCCTTTGTAATTAATTCTAAAAATAGGCATGGCTTAAGTATGGGTGTAAGTACTTTTCATTGTTCAGCAAGGAGTTTTCTCCCCTAAAGCAGTCTTAAGTATGGTGGAGTAGAGGTCTTCACATTTCTGATATAAGTAGAGTTCTCACTGTCCAAATGGGGAGTGGTCCCAATAGGGAATTGTCCCAATGGAGAATTCTCCAATGGGGAATTTTTTAACATTCACCAGTCTGAGAAATTTCAAGATTCACAACAGCAGGCATATAGTTTTCTGTTACTTCTCTCTGTTTCTATTATATAAAAGTTGTGTTTCAATCAGACCCATGTACTCTGATTTTACTTGATGCCTGAGGAACTATAGAGATATCTGAGCCTTTGGGGAACTCTATAGCTCATCCTAGGGGGACTATGAATATATCTGATTTTTGGGAAACTATAATCATATGTAATAAAAATTATACCATAGTGCAAGTTTTTGGGTATATAAGGAGGCCACTCACAGGGCTCAGGGTCTTTGGTTGCTAGCCAGAGTCGGGTTTTACTGTGAGACCTGCCCTTTCTCAATAAAACTATTTCTTTTTGGCTGGGAGACTTTCGTTTTACTTTTTGGCATCTTTGCTAATAAATTTTCGCCACAAGTTAAAGTTGTGAAAGAGTGGAAGAAGTTTCTCTCAGAGGAGTGCCTTTTATCTATGAAAAACAGGTCCAAATCAAGAGGAAAAAAAAAAGAGATTATGTAATGTATTTTGGTCACACAAAGGATCTGAGCCATAAAGCTGGAATCCAACCTAAAGCTTGTGAGGACAGTCCCTCCAGTGTTAATGGCAAACATTTATTAGCACCTTCTATGAGCCAGGCTGTTGAGAAAATAAGAGATATAGATATTTGGGAGGAAGAGTATGTCTGTGCAGAAGTGATTAGACTCTTTTCTTAGTTTTTGCTATTATAGCGTGTCAACAAGATTCAGATAATGCTATATTCAAAAGGAGGTGACATGGAATATGAGGAGATTTTTACTCTGGGTTTTTGTTTGGTTTTGGTTGAGTTTTTAAAAGCAGGTCTGATTGTTTTTTAGACTACTCAAAGCTGTGTCGCAGTTAAAAATCTCGGTGAAGGAGGGAATTTTAGTTGTTAGGGTGGAGGGGGTGACCACAGATGGGTGGAAGAAGCGAAGGGAAACTGGGAAAGAGGATGAAGGAGGGAGGAGAAAGGAGAGGGGGCTTAAGAGGAGAGGAGAAAAGGGGGAAGAGGAAGAAACGTTTAATTAAGAGTGGCACGGGATCAGAAGGGGAGAGAGGAGAAATGAGGGACAAGGAGGGAGGTAGTGGGGAAAAGAAAGGAGGCTTTTTTTTCTTCTAATACGCTACTAGGAGAGAGGTAAGCGGTTCAGTTAATAAATATTTGTTTCCTCCCCTTTTTCTTCCCATGTTCCGGCACCTAGTTAAGTCCATTCTTAAGGCCACCTTCAGTTAACTCATTCACTTGGAAAAGTAGTTCCGACGGCTCGTTTAAGGCAAAAGACACGAAGACAAATGAGTGCGCTAGTCAGCTGGGGCTACTAAAGAATTCACGGAAGCTTAGGCAAAGCCCCGCCTAGGTCAGAGGAGATTGGGGCGGCGCGGACAGTTAGAACTATGCCCCTCGCTCTGCTCCTCAATTACACTGTGGTGCATTCCCTGGGTCAGCCGCGCTGAGCTCCAGAGCCTTGAAGCCCTTTTCTGTGTCGAGGCTTTACTAGCCCTAGCTGACCAGGACACTCTTTTGCTATCATGTCTTTTGCCTTAAACGGGCCATCGGAACTGCTTTTCTATGTGAATGGCAGAAAGGTGAGTTAACTGCAGGTGGCCTTGAGGGTGGGCTCGACGAGGTGCCATAAAACGGGAAGGTAAAGAGGAAGGAACAGAAATTTATTAAATGCCTCCTGTTTGCTAGGTATTGTGCTAAGTAAACGCGTTACAAATGTTATTTTATTTGATCTTCACCACAAACCTGAGAGAGGGAGGGGATATTTTTACAATCGAGGAAACTGAGGCATACAAAAATTAATCGACTTGCCCAGGTTGTAGTGTTTCAGGCTGGATTTCAGCTGAAGTCTTCCTGACTCCAAGGCCAGCTCTCTAATCACTGTACCACCAACCTACTCATATAAATCGACATTTCTTTTGCTTTGGATAGAGAAATAGATCTATGCAGACCTATTAATATATTTGCATAGATAGATAATTTTATTTCAATATAATTCATTTCCTTTGTAATCCTATGCATTTTATATTATGCATTTAAAAACATTATTCAGAGAGTAGAATTCACCAGATTGCTAAAGGGATTTAAAAAGGGAACAAAAAAGGTTTAGAATCCCTGAGTTAGCCCCTTCCTTTGAAATTACATTTCTCTGTCCCCTCCATTAAATACACATAATCTCAAAGAGGTTTTGGGTGTGAAATAACCTACTTGAACTAATTTATAGGCATATAGTCTATTGACTATAGTCATTAAAATGATATCATTAGTCCCTGCAAGATATCACCATCCCACCAATACTGAACTCAATGCATTGCACATAATAAATACTATTCATTTTTGACTCTGCCTGATTCAAGAGAAGTTGCCAAGTTTTAGAGGCAAGATCACCAAACTTGAATTAAACATGAATAGTCCCACTTCTACCATTTAAAAGTTCTTAGACAAGGCCTTATTAAGCCTCAGTTTCTCATAAAGTGGCCATGGGCCTCAGGATGCTGTAGTGTATAAAAAGTTATACTTAGAATGAAGAAAACTTGAGTTCAAGTTTAGCCTCTGACACATAGCAGTGTGACCATGGGCAAATCTCTTGACCCCTCAGTTATCTAGGCAGGTTTCTTTGTGTCTCCAGGGAGCTTTCCAAGACAGTAGAGTTGCAGAAAGAGTTTCTCCTCTTCAAAAATAGGGATAATAATTGTATTTCCTTCTCAGTATTATTAGGAGGATCAGGTGAGATGATTGATATGAAATGTTACATAACTGTGAACTATGATTATATAACATTTAATTTCAAATAGGTTTTGAATCAAAACAATTTAAAGAAAAAAACCTCTTGTGCTCTTTCTCAGTAACAACTCTAAGACAGAAGGACAGAGCTAGGCAGTTGGGAGTAGGTGACTTGCCCAGGGTTACACAGCTAGGAGAAACCCTGGTCTTCCAGCCTGGCACCCTATCCATTGCTACTTAGTTGTCCCTAAAACAGTTTTAAAATGAAGTTCCTCACAATTTTGCAAATTAATAGAATTGGAGAGCTTTTTGGAAAGGTCTTTAGTTCTTTCTTTTTGACCTCAGTTATTTTGCCATTAAAATTAAGGTGTTGAAGCAACATATCTAAAATCATATAGTTAGTCAGAAGCAGACCTACAATTTGGGTTTTTTGACTGAATCTAGAGCTCCCAACTGTTTTTTTATCCTCTTTTGCAGGTGTAATTTAAGACATGAAGAGTATTATATAATCAGAAAATCTGATCCAGATACCAGGGGTTACAAAATTTGCCACTAAATCATATTTCTCTCAGATTTTCTTTGCCACTGTTAGCCTGAAAAATTATAATGCTGTTGTTATATGCAACATGCAGAGAGATGGCCTTGAAGCCCAAGATCTAGGTTTATGTCCAACCTCTAACACAGATTATCTATGTGACCCATACCCAATTAATCTCTTAGGACTCTAGGCAACTCCAGGAATAAAAGAGGAGCAGATAAGGTTCTGACTTGCATTTTTGGAGAGAATTTCCTCATTTGGGGAGTTGTCTATTATATAAAAGCATAGATTGAAGCTCTCTGGGAATATATTTCTTTTCCATTTTATTTATTTATGTTCTAATTAATTTTTGTATTTTATTTTCTACATTTTATGTGTTTTCCTCACAGCTTTGTAAATTAGGTGGTATGAATATTATTCTGAATTAACAGATAAGTAAACTTCATTGAGAAAGTTGGTGAAAAAACTAGCTAAAATCCAGAAAGTAGGTGACAGAGCAAGCATTAAAATCCAAGTCTTTTTTTTCTTAATAAACCAAAATATTAAGTCTATTTTAAAAGTGCCTGGAATACACACCATTTCTTCTCTTTTACATCTTATGATACAATATAGTACCAGCTATATAATATGTAAAAAATACTAAGTGGAGTAAAGAATGAAATTTGGAAAGATAAAATACTCATAAAGCACAGAACTGAGCAGGAGAAAGGTGCTATCCAGTTCATTAAAAATGGGTGCCTACGGACAGTATTTTTCAAGTCAGCTCCCTGGTTTTCATTCCACGTATATAGAAAAAGTATGATTGACATTTTAGAACTTCAATAAATGTAATTTCTTTGAAGCCCAAAGACTGTTGCAGAAGTCCTCTCAAAGCTAATATATAATATTTCAGCTGCCACAATAGAACATTTTTGAAATTTGGGAGCTGTTATTTATTAATACCCTGGAGCACTTGAAATAAGCATAATAAGTTAATGTCAGGGCTGGGCTAATACATAGTTGATGTAAATTAAAGCACCCCCTTGAAAAGAATCCAATTTCAGTTTTGTGCTTGTCATGGAACTTTAGAACTAGACCAACCATTAGAGGGCATCTAGTTCGGCGCCTTGTTATTTAGTCATTTCAGTCATTTGTGATACCTTTTAGGGGTTTTCTTGGCATAGCAACTAGTGTGGTTTGCCATTTCCTTCTCCAGTTCATTTTACAGATGAGGAACAAAGGTAAATAAAATTAAGTGACTTGTCCACAGAGGCCAGATTTGAATCTAGGATGATGAAATCTTCCTTTTTTTTAAACCCTTAACTTCTATCTTGGAATCAATACTGTGTATTGGTTCCAAAGCAGAAGAGTGGTAAGGGCTAGGCAATGGGGGTCAAATGACTTGTCCAGGATCAACAGCTAGGGAGTGTCTGAGGTCAGATTTGAACCTAGGACCTCCCATCTCTACGCCTGGCTCTCAATCCACTGAACTACCCTTGGATGAGTTTTCTTGACTCCAGGAACTGCACTGTGTCTTCTGTGCCATCTAGCTACCACTGGCCAACACACAGACACTTAGTGATTGTCTCTTTGTGGTGCTTAACAGTTCATTTCAATCCTGGACAATAAGTTTAGATGGATAGAAAAAATATTTATTAACTGCTTAGAATGAGCTATGAGCATGAGCAGGAATATCAAGCAAAGAGATAAATCCCTGCTCCCAAAGAACTTCTATTCTACTGCATAAAGATAACACTAACACGGGAGCTGAAAAGAGATGGAAGGTACCTGAGATTGGGGCAAGGTGGAAAAGTTCTGGGCATTTATAAAGGGATAGACATGGCCACCATGAGATGGAAACTGGGACTGAAGTAGAGAAGTATGCCCATCTAATTTGAAGTGAAGAGTCACAACCTAATCATATATTTTTTGAAGTAAGTTTTGGTATTTTTGAGGGCATGTTATTATTTTAGATAAAACAATGTTATTATATGATACATTTAAATAATTTAAAATAAAACTAAAATATTTGCTGCCTGTTTCTTTCAGGGTTCATCGCAGCTACATCATGTGCGTGTGTGTGTGTATATGTATATGTGTATGTATATATAATACCACTTACTCTGGCCCACACTGCATCAGACTAAAGATGTTACATTCCTTCTCACCCCCAATCCCACACAATGTTTGTTCTCAAGAGGAGAATCTAGATTATCATTGGCTATAGCCCCTACTTATGATGTTTCTTCGGTTACAGGGGTTCAATTTTATCACTTAAAAATCAGATTATCTTTTGCAAAGGATTATTTGCTTCATATATATAGCAAGAATAAACATACAAATATTATCCCACATACAAGGGCAGTGGAGGGGACATACTTCCCAGGCTTTATGGAGGAGACAGTATTGGGTTCATAGTTTTACCTCAGTTCCTATATAGAACAGTCCCACCAAGTTCCAACTCCAAAGGCCTCCTTTGGGCTCAAGTTCCAGGTACCCTGGCTTCTTTGGGTCCTAGTAAGTCTAGCTGTAACATCTGATGTGCCTCCAAGGCCACCATAATTTAAGTTCCTGGGTCTGATGCAAACTCTGCACCACCTCATATAGACCTGAAAATGACAAATAAAATAAAATTCCAATTCTGTGGGCAAGAGGTTCTAAATGGAAGAGGAAAGAAAGGTAGCATTTTCTGCCTCACCAGGTAAACTAGACCTTCCTTGGTGGGTAAATGCTATTATTAGTTCTTCTTTACAGATGAGGAAACTGAGGTAGACAGAGGTGAATTGCCAGGGTCACACAATGATTTTCTGATGTTAGATATGAATTCAGTTCTTCCTGACTTCAGGTCAAAAGCTCTATTTGATTGCTTCAGTCTCTTAAAATTTAATCAAAATAGATTTACTTGGAAAGGAAAATAGGTTCTTATTTGTTCTTATCATAAAGGTAAGTTCATTCTTATAAAATTATATTTATTCTTATCATGGGTGGTTTTAAAAAATTAGTTATTCCTTATTCTTCTCCCTTTATTAGATTTATGCATACAGATTCTAATAGAAATTCCTATCTCCATGTTGATTATATTGATAGATACAACGTCATGGTTTTGGGAATACCCCAAATAACAGACATCTCTAGAATTCAATCAGTGAGTCTTAAAAGCAGGAGTCATTAAACCTTTTTTGTGTCATGAACCCCTTTGGCAATCATGTGAAACCTAAAAACTATTTAGACTAATGTTTTCTTTTAATTGATAATTGAAAGAAATGCAATTTTTCACTTAGAGGTCATTGAAAATAAATATGTAATTAATTCTTCCTCCAATTCAATGGATTTTTCAAAATCTACTGATAGATTCAGGTTAATAACCCCTGTCTTAGAAGGTCTCTGGAGATTTAGACGGGTGAACTGTATCAGACAGTCACACAGATAAGTATCAGAGACAAGACTGAGCCCAAGTTTTCCAATAGGTTGTCGATTTTTTGAAAATGTCAAAGTAAAATGTAAATATGAGAAGGGCAAATTTTAAAGGATTTCAGAGAAAGGATAGATAGAATTCTCATGAACATCAAGCCGGAAGAAATGGGAAGCTCTTAATTAAGGAAGAAGTTCTGAAGGTCAAAAGACTGAAAATTATAGTGAGAGGGAAAAGAGAATGTTATGGATGCTACCTGAATGCATTAGGAACATTGTCCACATATTTAAGTAGAATACTTTATATTCTATTTTTATTAAATCATTACTTGTGAATGCCTTCAATGGCCTAGTTACCTAGTTGCTACACATATTGTCTCCTTTCCCAAATGATACTTTGATTCAGACTTTTGCTCCCCTTGTAACAGGTGCCAAAGTGTGCAAAAATTGCCTTAGAATAATTTGAGAAGCTTTTTTCTTTTGGCAAGTATTGCTTTAGCAATCTTTGAACCTGGATTGGTATTTTAATCTAAGTCTCTAATTTTGCTTCTTGGTGCAGGTAACTGAGAAGAATGCAGATCCTGAAACAATGTTGTTATCATACTTGAGGAAGAAACGTATCCTTTCATTACATCTGTCTTTCTATGTGTTTGTAATTGAAGTAATTGATTCTACATAGTATTTCTATGTGTTTCTACCTCTATATAGTATTTCTATGTGTTTGTAATTGAAGTAATTGATTCTATATAGTATCATATTGAGCACTAACAAAAATTGATAGCATTCTTCATTCAACATCCCCTATGTCAACCAACATAGACTTATAGTTTGGAAATATCATAGTAGGAACATATACAATGGAATATTTTACCTCATACTTAAAATGCATCTTCCCAATAACATACAATCAGTGGAAAGGCTGAGCAAGTACAGAGATAGAACATGGCAGAACTGGACATGGGTAATGTGCCTCCCAGGTTGCAGGGCCCTTGATATACCTTCTCACCTGTGTTTGACTCCTGCATTGGAAACTTAATAGCCATGGGACTCTTGGAACTTGGGACTTCATGGGAAAGTTACTTAATTTTTTTAGGCTTCAGTTTCCTCATCTATAAAATGAGAAGGTTGGATTTGATAGCCTTCAAGGTCTCTTCCAGTTCTAAATCTAAGAAGCTGTGATTTTCTAAGCAACAAGGATCCAGGCTGCAAATGTCCTCTTCTCTTTGTGATCACTCTTCTTTCTCTTAATATCTATCTTTGTTCTCTCAACCTTGATATCTATCAAGTTCTCTCAACCTTGAACTTAGTTTCTATTTTATCCTCAAAAGTATGTAATAGGAGAAAATTTAATTTACATTATGGGTTATATCAGATCTCTGCTCAACTATAATCTTCATATGACAGAGACAATATCTTATTTAAACTTTGTATCTCCCAAATGCCCAAGAAAATGCTTTGCATATATAAGGAGTTAATAAATATATGTCAAACTGTAATTGATATGACTAGTAGACATTTTGTGTGTACTTTTGAAAGGGCCAGGAAAATAACTGATAATTGGTCCAGGGATTTGTGGTTGATACCTTCTTCTACCATGTACTTATGAGGGTGAAATCTAAGTTTACTAATGGGAGAACTGAACTGACCCACCAAGGTAGTCCTGGAAGAGACCATCCACCAAGGTTTGAAGTGGAACAAAATAGATAACAAATAACAAATACTTCAGTTGACTCATATTGGGAAAATTGAAGAAGTGAATTACAGTATAGACACTGGTGAATATTTTTCTAATTGATAGATATTTTAAAAACTGTTCAAGAGGGACTATTCATGGAAATAACCACCTAGAGAGTAAAATATCCTTGTAAAGGGGAAGTGGGAAGAAAATTGGAGAATAGATCCTAAAGTAGAAAGTAAGATTTGTTTTTACCATTATTATTTCATGTGGGCAGCTCCTGGAATATGTTATATAAAAATGATTGATTCACAATTGAAACAAAGAAACTTCTCCTACTGATCAACTTTATAATGACCAAGTTTGATCCTTAAGAGTTGAAAAAAATGTACCTCCCTTTCATGTTTGCAGAGATGGTGGATGATGGCTATGGAATATTGCATATCCTCTTAGACACTATTGAGTTAATGATTGGATATGGTGAACTACTTTCACTTATCCTAATATTTTAAAGTTTGTTCACTAAGGGAGAGCTTGTTGAGTAGAGGACCTGGAATGCTCTATTTGGAGAAGAAAGTTATAACTAAAAATAAGATAAAAAGAAAATAAAGAATCAGTTGCCTTTTAATTTAATGACATGAATTCAAAAGTTTTAAAATTGCTCCCTATTCTCATTTTAACTTAACACATTTTTTTTATAAAGTTATGCTATGGATACAGGAAAATGAATGACTGCCCTTGAATTTTTTAAAGTAAAGCCCTATATAGGTTGTCAGTTCTCATTAGTCAATTGTTTCAGAGACAGAAATTCTGGAGCTATTTGAATTGAATTCAGCAGGCATTTATTTTTTTTTTTTGAAGTGTGCTATACTAGGTACTGGGTATAGATTATGAGTTGAGGAGGAGAATGGACTGGAGATTAGGGTGTTTGAGGAATTAGCAACATGTATTGAAATTCCTGCATAGGAAGTAAGAATTTAGTGGTGGGGAGAGGATTGGAGAAATGTGAGGCAGTTTACTGAACTCCTTGAAGAAGAGGGACAATGTTCTGAGGTCTAGCAGATAATAGCAGCTAGGATCTGGACTGGTTGATAAAAGAGATGAAATGAATTTCAGAGAAGGAGAAATTGTTAAGTGATGGCTGCATCTGGAAATCATACCAAGGAGCAAGGATTATGCTTACTCTTCCCTCTGTTCCCTTGCATGCAGAGGGGGAAAGTAAAGGAGTATGGTAGAAATTACATACAGTCTTGGAGAAGATGGCCAGAAAGGCAGTACCTTTCCCTGGAATGAGGAAATTCAGGTTTTTGCGTGCAAGGACATTAAAGAAGTATGATAGGAAGAGGTCTAAGTTGAACAGAAGTTGATTAATGAGAGAGGAAGGTTCTAGGGGTACAATAGGAAGGTAGAAGAACAGAGCTGTAACTCTGAAGAGGTAGAACCGATATGAATGGGACTGAAGGAGTCTGGAATAGTAGTAGCAAGAAGTTACTATCTAGGCATCTCTTGAATTTGCAATTAGGAGAGGGCGGGAGTTTGCTAGCTACAGATCAGAAAGCTGTCATTCTCTGCTATCAACAAAGATATCTTCTCCAGTAAATACCTGGTTCAGGTATTGATTTGATTTTTTTCTGGAGACTGAGACAAATAACAAATAACGAAACTATTTATATTTATTTTTCTTTGGGATAAAATTACTGACACATAGCTGAACATTCAAATAAACTCATGTTCAGATGTGAAATACTATAGGCTCTTTTCTTTTCCAGTCTGATCTACAGCTTGCTGGCTGCCTGGGATGGAGCTTGAGAGGAAAGAAAGGAGACTCTAAATGAGTCAGAAAGGGTTTATTGTGCAAGCCCTCAGTAGCAAGCAGGAAGCCTCTTACCCCTCAAAGTCATGCTTCTTGAGTTTCATCTGATGGACTGGATATGAAAGCTTGGCTTAGTCAGAATTTAGGGAAATAATTCAAAAAGAAAAGCACTAGAAAAAGATTTTCTTTCTTTGACTACTGCCCTTCAAGTCCATCTGACAGGAACAAAATATGGCTGTGGTGGAGGTGGCTGTGGAGCCTGCACGGTGATGATATCAAGATGTGACCCTGGAACTAAAAAAATAAGGTATCCTTCCCCAGTCATCAGAATGAGGTGTTAAGGTTTATCCTTCAGAGCTTTTCTTCTGTCATAGATATAAAGGCGGTAGGATTGCAGAAATGATAAAAATTGACATTTGTATAGTACTTAAAGTTTGCAAAGCATTTTATAGTTTTATTAATAAGCCTCAATAAACCCCATTCTCCTCATTATCTCCAGAATCAAATATAAAATCCTGTTTACCTTTTAAAGCCCTTCACAACCTGGCCCCTTCTTTCCTTTCTAGATTTTTTATATTTACTCCTCGTTATATCCTTAAAAAAAAAACAAAAACTCAAACAACCCTTTATGTTCTGTTTAGTATCAATTCTAAGATGTCAGGAGTAGCAAGGACTAGGTAGTCATTTGGGGCTAAGTAACTTGCCCATGGTCACACAGCTAGAAAGTGCCTGAGGCCAGATGTGAACCTAGGTTCTCCCAACTCCAGGCCTGGCACTCTGTCTACTCTGCTACCTAGATGCCCCTCCATATACCTTTTGATACAGTGACACTGACCTCATTGCTGTTCCTCACACATGCCATTCCTATTCCCAATTCAATATCTTTTCACCGGCTGTTGTTTGGGATCAGAATGCTCTGCCTCACCTCTACCACATCTGGTGATGTCAGACTTCATTCACTTGCCAGCTGTGTGACCATTATCAAGTCATTTAGCTTCTCTGAACCTCAGCTTCCTCTTATATAAAACAGGAATGAATAACAGCTATAATGTATATCTCACTGTGTTAAAGACTATAAAGTGTTTTGCAAACCTTAGGATATCACAGATATACCTGTTATTTTTATTCCTTTTCTAATCTCTTACAATGTAATTCCGACAGAAATGGTCTTGGAGCAAATCTTTATTTTCTATGAACTACTGGATGGGTAGATTAAAAACTAATTTTTATATTTAAATGAAAGTATTAGTATATAAGGTCATCCGCTGTAGGCTTCTTGAAAGCTTACTCAGTATAACTGATGGACAGAACAACATCAACAATAACATATACCTATTTCTCCTCCCACAAAATTCTGATCTGTTAGGTCAAATTTTAGTTTCATATAGCTTTGGAAATTATGGGTATTTGGAATGGTGGCATCTATTAAAACCAGTGTTTTACGTTTTTATGACTCAATGACATATCTAGGTGATTGTGACCATTGTAAGTTTGATTTGGGATAAAAGTTTGATTCTAGTCAAGTTTATTAGTTCTGTTTTTTAGGATGTTTTGAGGTCTGTGATTATAATCTGATGATTTGTTCCATGGATATCCATGAAAGATAGGAAGCTTCTGATGTCTACTTCTAGCTATCAGGTCATATCTTGCTAGATATTCAGTAACTAGTAAACTTTTGTAGCCTGCAATAATTTGTTACACAGTCTCTTTTGTGTTCTTGCATAATATTTACTGATGAGAAGATTCATTCTCTATAAGGATAACCTTTCTGTTTCTTCCAGTAGCAATGAACTAGTCCTGAACTGTTATCATAAATCCTTCTATTTCTAGAAACACATCTATGTGACTCAGCATTTTTAAAGACCCACTCAACCTCTTGTTGACTGAGTTCATAAAGATGTTATCCATGAAGGGTCTTTAGATTTCACTGGATCTTGGCTGCTTTATAGGTTCAATTCAGCTTTAAACCACTTGGACTAAGCAATAAGTGTGAAAGGTTGAGTGATCAGAAGCTGCTCTATTGGAAGCTAACTAGTATGATGATATCTGGGTACCTGCTCAAGGGGCACTGGAAATAAAGCAAAACAGAGGAGAGAGAGCACAGTTAGAATAATATTGTTTTTGTTATCAACTTCACTTTGGCAAACCAGTTAAAATTGTTACCCAGATGTTCATAGGAGGATAGTTGATTTATATTTCTTATTTTTGTTCTGAAGACATTATTCGGCCAATGCCTGCCTTCTTTCTATATGCTCTCTGTATGGGGCTGCTGTCACCACAGTAGAAGGCATAGGAAGTACCAAAACCAGGCTTCATCCAGTTCAGGTGAGTCTGTAGAACACTTTTCTTGCTTCTTCTTCTATCATTTGTTAGCTTGTTAAAGAGTATACCACAAGATGCTTTGATACTTTCATAAGGCTAGAGTTCTGTTACTGCAGATATTCCTTTATTTGAACCTGCACCATATTTTCTTAGCCCCTGTGATTCTTCCCTTTTTCATTTTTATAAATTTTCCATAGAGAATCTACCCAGGGCATCAGGGGCCTTCCTTTTGTTCCTTTCAGATACTGAGTGATCCAGTATACCACCTGGTTAGTTCATCTTTTCTCTTTCTCAATACATGACCAGTCTACCTACCTTGCCAGTTGCAGATATTGTGACCTGAATTAAAATGGTAACTGTTATCTGTGTAACTGAGGGCAAGTCAGTATACTTTTCTGGACCTTAGTTTCTTTAATTATAAAATGAAGGACTAAACGAGATGTACTCTAAGGTTCCTGCCAGCCTTAAATCTATGATTCTATGATTGTTTTAATTCTATATTTGTCTTCTCTTTGGAGCCCTGATTTGGAAGTCAGGAGAAATGGCTTCCAGTTCCATTTTTTACCATTAACTAAATTTTCCACGAGTAAACTAAAGTAAAAGTTATTATTGCAAGGATACAGTGCTACGGTTTGACTAAATGTTTTCTAAAGTTTGCCTTACATCTAGCCTTCTATGATTCTAAGATTAACTATTGACCTCTTTTCAATTTAATTTGGAGATGGGAACATGTCCTTTGAGGAAAATGTCTACCTTAACATTAAAAAAAAATATAAGCAATATATAATTTGTAGATGCCAAAAGCAGATAGACTTCCTTTATTATTTGACAAGTGGACTTTGAGAGCTTACCTCAAGAAGGCACTTTGTTGTCTTCCTTTAAATTTGGAATAATACCTCATACTATTTTAAAGATATATTTAAGTTACTCATTGTGCCTATAAAATGCAATCAACATTTTTCTAGGCTCACAATCTAGGAAGAGTGGGGATGGATACCAGCTCTTCCAAAGACAGGGTTATTGGAGTGGGGACAAGCTCTGAATTTTTCTCACTTCAATTCTATCCAAAAGCTTTTGTCCCTGGTTAAAATTAAAATACTATTCCAGAGTTCAAGTCCCTGGGCTTTTCTCAAAAAACAAAGAAACAAACAAATCCCCCCAAAACACCTTATGGGCTTTTCTCTATTGTGTTCTTTTCTCTTCCTACAAATGGCAAATTTAGCCTTGCATAGAAAGTGCTGTAATTGCTCAATGAAAGAAGGAATTGAAACATAATAATAATAATAAAAATATAAATAATAGCAATTTTCATCTCTTTACCACTTTACCAATTATGTTCGATTACAGTAACCCTGTGAGGCAGGTAGTGTATGAATAGATGAATAAATGATAAAATGAAAATGCCTGCTGATTAAAAGGAATAAAAGCTTTCTATGGCTTCTGATTTATATAGCATGTATATATAGTAATGGTTTGGGGAAGAGGCTTTCAAAGAATATCTGGATTAATTAAACTGAAATAACTTTCCCTATCCTAGGAAAGTATAAAATGTTTTTTTTCTAAGAATGATATGCTATAGCAATAACAAAATAAATCAATATAAAACAAAACAAATGGTAAAATATTAATGAACATATACAGCTTTTGGCCAGAAGAAAGAGCTTCATTAGCTTGGTTAGAGCATGGTGGATAAATGAAGATCAGAGGCTCATAGATCATGTTAATATGTTTATAGCTAGAAGAGATCATTAAGTCTAACTGTCTCATTTTACAGATGAAGAAACTAAGGCCCAGAGAAGTTATTGAACTTATCTAGACATACGGGTAGTAAATGACAAGATTTGAACTCAAATCTTCCTGACTCCAAGTCCAGCATTCTATCCACTGCACTGTCTGTTTGAATATAGGGCAAATATTTCTTCCCAGGAAGAGAAAAAGACCCATAACTAGAATGGCCCCCAAACCCCCCTAGCCAGTTTGCAAATGTAAGACAGCATTTCAGATAGGAATCTAATGAGAACATGACAAATTCACCACTTTAATACAGACAAGTAAAAGTTCACTTCATATAGTGAATTTGTAGCAGCATGTTTGGGAATGAAGTTTGACATAACTGTTTTGATTAAATTTCTTGTATTGATAGTATCTTGTACAGTGAATTTGTTATCAACACTCAGTTCTGTAAGTAGTAGTAGAAAGGAGGAATCAATGATACTGTAGGTTTTAAGCATGACCTATTGTTTTTTTATCCCAGGAAAGAATTGCCAAATGTCATGGGACTCAGTGTGGATTCTGTAGCCCTGGGATGGTGATGTCTTTGTACTCTCTTTTGAGAAACATTTCGGAACCCTCAATGGATCAGTTAATGGAAGCTCTTGGAGGTAGGTACTAATTAGATTATTTTGAAGACTATTTATAGAAAGAATCTGTTGAAGAAGGTGGGGAAACTCTAGAAATTCTATGAAGAACTTAATAAGACCCTTGTAACTAAATCATCATTTTCTTCTTAATTTGATGGTTTCAGTGCAAAGGTGTGCATAAGAGAGGATAGTGAAAAATATGTTGGAAATAGTGGCTCAGGATTAAGAAACAAAAAAAAAAGTCAAAGCCTCATAGGCTGTATATAAACCTAATGTTTTATACTATGAAGATTTTTTTTTTCAATAAAGAAGAAGCACCAGATGTGAGAAGTGGGGACACACAGAGTTGAGCATGACTGAAAAATAACAAAGAAATATGATCAAGTTTCAAATAAGTTTATAAAAAGTAAAATTGAGTACATCTAATCATATAGGAAATTACTAGTTACCAAAGAAGTAGCCATTCTGAATCAATTCTCAATGTATCATTAACATTTTAGAGAAAAGAAAAAACTTAATTAATAGAAAGTAAAAATAGAATGAAAATGCAAGGCTTAGTTACATAATTGAGGTAAGTCCAGGCTGACACATTTCACACATATTATTCATATAAAAATGAGAATTAGATCCAAAATGATGGTCAGCAGGAAGTTAATGAAAGAGCTAGAAAAGATCTGCAAATGTAGAATACAAATCATTCTAATATCCTGGTTGATGAAGCTAATATAGACTTTCTGACAACTGATACTCCTCCATCTGATAAAGAAGCCTTCAGAATCATAATCAACTTCCCACAAAATTATCCAAGCCCACATTAAAAGAATTTATTTACTATATTAACATTAAAGAAAAAGATGTATTTGCCACTAATTAATGGTAAAAATGGGAAGCCAAAGATAAAAACTGACCCAAGTCATCCAGACCTCTGTTGGTACTGGTGAATACACCCTCAACCCCAGCAGGGTCTTCCATACTGAATAGACCTAACTGAAGAAACCTCTAATGACCATAAAAATTCTAGAAGAATCCTGATGAGTTTAAAGGACCTGTGAAAAAAAGTGACACCATGGACTAAAATTTTCTATGATAAATTTCAAGTAAGACTGGAGACTAAGAAGAGTACAATTAAAATATCTTACAAAATGAAATTCTTTGGGAAACTAACAGGTGTGTCACTGTCTGTTATTAATTTGTAGAATTTATCTACTTTACATATTTTTCTTTTTTAAGAAATCATATATTTTTTCAGTCATTAAAATTTTGCCTTTCCCCTTAACCCTCAAAAATTTCCCCTCCATCTGTGAAAATGAAGGAAAAATAAATTTGTTATGAACATGTATAGTGAAGCAAAACAAATTTTTGCATTGACCATGTCCAAAAAAATACACTTATATGCCATAACTCAGATATTCTCTAATTTATGGGAATCCTCTCAGATTTCCATACTTTGCTACCCCTAAGAAAGCAATAAATATTTTTGCATATCCTTAGGATTAATTTTGTTTAGTATTAATTCCTCTCTTAATAATAATTCCCTCTTCTCAATTCCTTAATTTTTCTGTTTTCCTTTTGAGTGAAATGTATCTCTTTTTGCATGCATTTGTGCATGTACCTTCCTTTTTTGGTCAGAATAAGGTTCAAGTGTCAGCACCCCACTCCCCATTCTTTACTCCTCATCTATAGGGATGTCTACTTGGTCACTCTGATTTTGTGATGTAATTTCCCCTTACCTTCTGTATAGTTTTCTTATTAAAAAGTATTTTAGGTAACTCTATAAAAAAAGATGAAAAGCTTAAGATGTTACAGTTCTGTTTTATTTGTTTTAAAATAATTGATTCAATTGAAATATATCCCAAATAAAAAATGGATTAGATCTTCATAAAGAATTTTAAACAGTGTAAATCAGTCAATTCACAAACAAACTAAAAGTTTCTAGAAGCCTCCTCAGTCTGCAAAGTATTGATCTCTGCTAAATTGGAAGTCCTAGGACCTCTTGGCACAACATGGTTAGGATATTAATTCATTTGTAACATCTTATGAAAGAGCATAGTGGAAGATTGTGAGTAATATTGCCTCATAAAAATAGCAAGAGACAACAGAGGGAAAAAATGGTGTCTAGAAAACTTGGTGAGAGACCTAGTCAAGGTTAGATCATCTGGGAACAGTGAAGGAAAGAGCTAAAAGGACAACAGGTGGATAAAAAGAGAAAATAGCTTTTAAGATTTCCATATCAAACTATTCCATCAATGACAATAGAACCACTGTGGTTGGATATTAACATCTCAGTTTCCATTGTACTTCCCCAGGAAGTGGCAATGGCACTAAAGACAACAAAAATGGGAAGAACAGGTAGAAAAGACTAGATGTTCCCAGAGAAGAAGATCCATCCTGAGACTGATGCCATTTTGAGTACATTATGGAATTGATATTAAAGATAACTGGAAGAAAAGACAATTTGGAAAACTGAATATCAATATAATTGACTTCCTTTATTGTTGTTCAATCATTTCAGATTGTAATCAAACAGAGTGAAGTGACTTGCCCAGGATCACATAGCTAGTAGATATCTGAGGCTAGATTTGAACTCCAGGCCCAGAGTTCTATTCACTGTGCCAACTAGTGTCCCATTGATTTCTTTATAGGCCAATGTGTTTTATGAGTTTAAAAAATCTTTGGAGAAGGGGTCCATAGACTTTACCAGACTGCCTAAAGGGCTCATGATACAAAAAAGGTTAAGATTCCTCATTGAGAGGAAGCCTCCCCCAGAAAATTGGATGGACCTCTCCATGGAGGATTTATGGAAGGACATGTAGTGATTAAGAAAATATGATTAGATTTTTATCTATTCCATTGGAGAAAGTATTCACATCTAAGAAATAACATATCCAGTTATATTTGCATTTAAGAAGTTGTATAAAGAGTTTAATCCCTGGTAAACCAGAGGGTACATGGAAGAGAATAAGCAGGAAAGTGAAGTATCTTGAGTTCATGTCATATGAGAGAATCAGCAGAAGGGACATTTTTCCAGGAGAGGAGAAGACTCAAGAGGAAACAGGGTCATTGTCTTTGAGTGTTGGAAGGGTGGATACATATGAAAGGGATGAGAATTTTCTGTTCAGCACCAAAAGGGCAACTGTTAGATAAAGCAGAGGCAAATCAGGGCCCAATGTTGGGAAAAACTTCTAGTACTGAGATCTGGCAGGTAGGTGACACCATGAATAGAACAACAGGCTCAGAGTCAAAAAAACCCAAGTTCAAATCTGATCTCAAACATTTATTAGCTGGGTGATTCTGGAAAATCACTTCACCCCTGTGTGTCTTAGCCTGCTTATCTGTAAAATGGGTGCTTACCTCCCAGCATTGTTGTGAGGATCAAATGAGATAATAATCATAAAGCATTTAACATAGTGCCTGGTACATTAAGCACTATGTAAATGTTCACTATAAAACTGGAATGGGCTGCCTTGGGAAGACAACCCTTTTCAAAGGTCTTTCAACAGCAGGAAACTTTCTAAGTATAAATTGGACCAGGTAGTTGATAAAGTCGCTTCCAAATCTAAAATTCTTTGAGTTTGTCATCCAAGTTAATTTATGACTGGAAAAGGAGACCAACTACTCCTGTAGTGAGAGAGCCTTTGTGGTACCTACCAAACAGTAACAGACCTGTAGAAAAGCGTCCAGTAAACTGGATTTATGCTTCCTATGAAGATTTATTGAAAGATCTGGATTAGAATTATACAAGACTAGGAGCCAAAGATGGATTACTTGGCTTTACCACTACTTACTGAGTGACTCTATGCAAGTCTCCAACTGCTCCATTTTTTTTCTCATATGTCAAAAACAAGGGTTTTGACTAGATCCTAATTCCCTACCAGCTGTAAAGCTATCATCCTTTGATTCTGATTTGCACTAGTGGAGAAGGAATTCAGATGGATGAGGGCATAGATACATTGACATTAGAGCACAACATAAATATTGCAGCTATCAGAATACATGGTCTTCATTTTCTCTTCTTCCATTATTCTCCATCAGACATTTCTGTACCTGACAGAGAAGAAAGAGTTTGACTGACATTTCCATTGGTGCCCTGATTTAGTATTATACATTTCTCATTGTAGGTAACAAAGCAGAAAATGTATAAGAAGTTTGGAACTCAACTTCATGTGTGCAGTTAACATTGGTGTATTATTTTTCTCATTTAGGTAATTTGTGTCGTTGCACTGGATATCGGCCCATAGTAGATGCCTGCAAGACTTTCTGTAAAGTAAGAAGGGAAAAAAAAACCTTTTATTTCATTTTCCCCAGTGAGTTAAAATGCAGGTGTCAGGGTGGAGATGGCAGGGGGAAGGATCTGGAGACATGAGTAGAACACAGATCCATTCTTATTATCCAAGTGAAAAATACTTAGTTCTGTTGCTGTAGGCAAGTCGACCTCTCTGAGCCTTATTTGTTATATGTATAAAACTGGGATAATAACATTTGCGTTTTCCACCTCACAAGTGGAGGTTGTAAGGAAGTATCAAATTATATATGTGTATGTTTACAAATACATACACATACATATATATTAATTTGCTATATGCATATATGTATATTACTTTATAAACATTAGCATGCTATGGCAACATAAATTGATAAAATTATCATTATTATGATGATACAGTTCATCTAACTTGGGACATCACTTACTAATTTTAGTGGAATCACTTAATACTGGTAAAATGGTCAGAGCTTTATTTTTAGCTCTTTGCTTAGCTCTGCTATTTAAAAAAATATAAAGAAATTAATAACAAATTTCCATGTGAATTTTACAAAATTGTATACTTCAAATTGTTTCCCTCCCTTCTTCCCTCCCCATTCCTGGAGCTGGCAAGCAATTCAGTCTGAGTTATACATGTATTATAATGCAAATGATGTTTCCGTATTATTCATTTTTGTGAGTGAATGTTATAAAGCCAAAGCCCCAAAATATATACCAAAAATAAACAAGTGATAAATCATATGTTTTATATACATTTCTACTCCATCAATTCTTTCTCTGGAGGTGTATGTCCTTCTTTTTCATAAGTTCCTCAGAATTGTCCTGGATCATTGTATTGCTGATAGTAGCAAAGTCTATCACATTTGATCATTCTACAATATTAGTTCTGCTATTTTTGTTTCAAATCCTTTGTACAACAATGTTTTATCAATCAGCCAACAAGTAACTGTTAAATGACTACTGATTGTTCACAACTTAACTGCTGGGGATACAAATAATACATGTGAAAAAATTCCTTCCTCTCTTACAGGAGTACCACCATCCTTTCAATCAGTTTCAAAACCTCTGAACTGTCCTCAGCTCTCCACTTTGCTTCATTCCCACAGACTTTCTATTCAGATACCAAATCTCGTCTTTCTATCTTCATATCTCTTATCCCTGTCCCGATTTTTCTTTTAGAAATTTGGATGCTATGCCATTTGGTGCATACATGTTGAGTACGGATATTTCTTCATTGACTATACTGCCTTTTATCAGAATGTAATTACCTTCCCTATCTCTTTTGACTAGATCTATTTTTACTTTGGCTTTGTCAGATATCATGATTGTGACTTCTGCCTTCTTTTAATGAGCTGATGCCCAATATATTTGACTCTATCCTCTTACTTTTACCATATGTGCGCCTACCTTCCTCATGTGTATTTCTTGTAGACAGCATATGGTAGGGTTTTGGTTTCTAATCCACTCTCCTATTCCCTTGTGTTTTATGGGTGAGTTCATTCCATTCACATTCAGAGTTATGATTACTAGCTGTGTTTTTCCCAGCATTTTGATTTCCACTCCTAGTCCTGCCCTTTCTTCTTTCACTATTTCCTTCTACACCAATGTTTTGTTTTTAATCAGTCCCCCTAATTCCGACCCTTATTTTACTTCCCTTTCTATTCCCCTCCCTTCTTATTCTCCTCTTATGTTCTTTACAGTCTTTTCAAACTATCCCCCCACCCTCTCCCTCCCTTGTATTGCTTCCCTCCCCACCTGTCCCTTTGATACCCTTCTACTTCCCTATAGAGCACAAATCAATTCTCTGCCCCAATGTATTTGATTATTCTTCCCTCTTTGAGTTAATTTCAATGCATGTAAGAATTGAGTATTTCCTATCTCCAACCTCTTTACACTTCCAGTGTATTGATGTTCTCCCTCCTCCCACCATGCACTTCTTTGTGACATATAAATCTACCCCATTTAGTTTCTTTTCCCATTTCTCTTAGTATTAACCTTGTTTTTTAGCTCTAGTTTATATATATATATATGTATATGTATATATGTATACATACATATATCTATATACATATTTATGTCTTGGCATTTCATCCTATACAGTTTGTCACTGTTCCCTCTAAGTATAATTCTTCTAGCTATCCAGGTGTTAATAACAATTTTTAAGAGTTACCAATGTCTTCTTTCTTATAGGGATACATATCATTTTAACTTATTGGGTCTCTTAAAAAAAAGTTTTTTTGTGTATTTTGTTTTGTTTTTCTTTTTCCCCCCTTTCTTAATTACCTTTTGATGATTCTCTTGAGTTCTGTGCTTGGGCATTAAATTTTCTGTTCAGGTCTGGTCTTTTCTTTACAAATGCTTGGAATTCTTCAATTTTTTAAAATGACCATACTTTCCCTTGTAAGAATATAGTCAGTTTTGCTGAATAGTTGATTCTTGGTTGTAGACCTAGTTCCCTTGCTTTCCAGAATATCATATTCCATGCCTTTTGGTCCTTCAGTGTAGATGCAGCCAGATCCTGTGTTATGCTCACTGTAGTTCCTTGGTATCTGAATGACTTCTTCTTAGCAGCTTATAATATTTTTTCCTTGGTCTGATAGTTCTTGAATTTGACTATAGCATTCCTGGGTGTTGTCAGTTGGGGATTAAGTTCAGAATCTGTGGATTTTTTCAATCTTCACTTTTCCCTCTTGTTCTAGAATATTGGGGCAGTTTTCTTGGATAATTTCCTGGAGGATGATGTCCAGGCTTTTTCTTTTGTCATGGTCTTCTGGTAGACCAATGATTCTCAAGTTGTCTCTACTGGAACGATTTTCTAAATCTTATGTTTTGTGAATGAGGTGCTTCATATTTTCCTCAATTTTTTCATTTTTTGATTTTGTTTTATAATTTCCTGTTACCTTGTGAAGTTGCTTGCTTTTAATTGTTGTAATCTGGTTTTTGAAAACTGGATTTCATCCCTGGCTTTTTTGTCATCCTTCTCCTTCTGATTTTTCATCTCCTTTGTCTCATTTTCAAGTTGATTAATTTTGGCTTTCATGACACTGTTTTCTTGTTTTAGTTTAAGTGCCTCTGTTCCCAGATGACTTACTTTGCTTTTTAAGTTCTTTTCCCAGTTGTCTTCAGCCTCTCTTAATTGTGTTTTGAATTGTATTTTGAGTTCTTCCAAAGCCTGTGTCGAATGTGCTGGAGTTCCTATGTTTTTGCTTGGTGTTTCTTCATCCTTCTTTGTTACATTTGCTCTTTGTTCATTGCCTGGATAGAAGTTGTCGATTGTAATTTCTTTTTTATTTTTCTGTTGTTTTCTCATATTTGCCCCTTCTTTTCCCCCTGTTGTTGCCTGCACTCTTGCTCCTCTCATTATGTTTTGGATCTGTGGTTTTGGGCTTTTATGTCAGCCTTGCCCCTTGGAGCTTAGTCAGCAAATCTCTCAGTGCAGTCTGTGGGGGAGGGGTGTTGGAGCTTGAGCTTCCCTGCCCTTTTAAGGCTTTGATGAGAATAAGTCCAGCTGGTTTGAAATTGTAGAGCTGGATGTGCCCTGAGGCCAAAACCTTGGGAAGGGGGGTGGATATGGAGTGTCTCTGCTGCTGCAACTAGGCTGCCTGCTCCACACTTCTCCAACTGCTTCCTTGCCACCTGTGTTCGATGTTCTGTTGTGCACAAGGTACTCCCTCCAGGCCAGCACCCTTGTCCACCCAGAGGTTCCAGCTACTGCTGGAGGCTCAATGTTCTAGGTGGGGGAGGGGTCCTGGGACATTCCTTCTTCCTTCCCCTTAAACCTGAGTTTTCTTGAATTCAGGCTTTGGGGGGGCGGTGTCTTTTAAGTTGAGTCCAGTGGGAAGGTTTCTTGACTCTGTCTTGTTGTTAGGCTTGATTTCCAGTCCCCTAAGAGCATTTAGTTTATAATCAGTAAGGAAAGGTTTTCAGAAGTCTGAACTTTCGCTGCCTCTAAGCCGCCATCTTGACTCTGCCTCCCCTGTCCTGATTTTTCTACTCACAAGGCCACCATGCTTTCAGCCCTTCTTGCCTGGACTTTTGCCATAGCTTCCTAATAGAATTTCCATCTCAAGTGTTTCCTCTCTTAGATCCATCCTCTAAACTGCTGACAAGTTGGTATCCTAGAATACAGGTCCAGGTGTCCTGGAACCAGTTTGTACTGGCCCTAGAAAGCTGACTGTTAAATTTTAAACATGAACATCTTACATCTCAGAAATCAGCAAATGATTTATCATTTTTGTTGATAAATAATAAAATTTCAAGGAAAATGTTAAGGATACAGGTTAAACTTAAAATAATGTTGTATATGCTTTTTTTTTTCTCCCAGAGAGCTAGTTGTTAAACATTCACTAGCTGGCCACTCTACATATCTGACCTTGTCACACTTCTGCTCCATAAAATGACTTGCTTTTTCCCCCTAATGTTTAATGTGATCTCCCCGCTTTGATGTTCAATATCTTTTACAAATTGGTTCCAACCTACCTTTCCAGGTTTATAGATTACTGGTCTTCACATACTCCACTATTAGCCAAACTGACCTTCTTGCTGTTTCTCACATGAAACACTACCTCTCCTATTTCCATGCCTTTAAAGAGGCTGTCTCTCCTTGTTTATATACATTTCCTGTTTAATCTCTGTGCCATATAATTCCTTGTTTCCCTCAGATCTCTGTTCAGTTGTCACTTTCTACATGACGCCTTTCCTCATCCTCCTTGAGTGCCAGTTTTCCTCCCTTGCAAACCTTTTATTCACTTTATATATTTTTGTATATACTTATATGTATAGTATTGTGTATTAGTCATATGTACTTATTTATTTGCATGTTATTCTTTTTTTTCCCTGACTACCCCTGATTCTCTCAAGCCTCAAGATAGTTTTAAGTTCTTTGAGGTCAGGAATGGTTTCATTTTTAAATTTCTATCACACATACCTATCACAGTGTCTTGTCACTCAGCTGGGTACTTAATAAATATTTGTTGATGGATTACATGGGAGATACAATAACTCTTAATAATTAAGGTGATCAAGGAAAAAGGAAAAGAACCTATATATTCTAAAGTACTTATAGCAGCTCTTTTTGCTGTGGCAAAGAATTAGAAATTGAGGGCA
Source organism: Monodelphis domestica (assembly GCF_027887165.1). Lineage (NCBI taxonomy): Eukaryota > Metazoa > Chordata > Mammalia > Didelphimorphia > Didelphidae > Monodelphis > Monodelphis domestica. Next base: position 222,756,796 of record NC_077230.1, read on the forward strand.
TGCCCATCAGTTGGGAAATGACTAAACAAGTTGTAGCATCTGATTGTGATGGAATACTACTGCATCATGAGAAATGACAAGCAGGTCAATTAGAAAATAAACATGGAAAGACCTACATGAAACTATGAAGAGTGAAAAGAGCAGAATCATGAGAACATTATATAGAGCAACAGAAATATTGTTTGAAGAATGACTTGTGTATGTTCACCTCCAGAGAAAGAAATAACAGAAACAAGCAAGACATAGTTTTTGTATACACATATTTTTTTGCTCAAATTATGCCTTCTCTATTGTGTAGGAGAGGGATGGAGTGAGAAACCTGGGAATTTAGATATAACAAACCAACAAATAAAATCTTTTAAGGTTAATAAGTATACTATTACACTGAAAAGGAATCACAGTACTTGAAGTGGGGGTGGAGGAGTAGGGCACTTACAATTCGGGGAATTAGGAAAGATTTCTCTTTTTAATTATAAAGGTATTTTATTTTACCAATTACACATAATAGCAAATTTTCCCAAAAGTTTTCTGAAATTATATGATCTGATTTATCTCACTCCTTTCCCTCCCCCACCCCAAATCTGGCAATAAATTCATCTGGATTATATATGTATTATCATGGAAAACATATTACCATATTTAGTTTTTGTAAGACAATAATCATATAAAACCAAAACCACCAAACAAAAACCCAAATAAACTAAAGTGAAAAATTGCATGTTTTGATCTATATTCTGACTCTGTAGGTGGATAGCATTCGTTGTTATAAGTCCCTCAGAATTGTCCTGGATCTTTGCATTGCTGAGAGTAGCTATGTCTATCACAACTGATCATTCCACAGTAATTCACTTATTGTATACATTGTTCTCTTCATTCTGCTTATTTCTCTGTACCAATTCATGTAGATATTTCTAGCTCTTTCTGAAATTATCCTATTCATCATTTCTTACAGCCCAATAATATTCCATCACCATCATATACCATAATTTATTTATCCATTTTCTAATTGACAGATATCCTTTCAAATTCTAATTCTTTGCCACAACAAAAAAGAGCAGCTATAAATATTGTTGTACAAGTAGTACCTTTCCTTCCTTTTTTTTATCTCTTTGGAATACAGACCTAGTAATGATATTTCTGGATCAAAGGGTATGCATTATTTTATAGCCCTTTGGGCACAGTTACAAATTGAGCTCCAGAATGGTTGGATCAGTTCATAACTCCACCAACAATGCATTAGTGTCCCAATTTTGCCACATTCCCACCAACATTTATCACTTTTCTTTACTGTCATATTGACTCATCTGATAGGTGTGAGGATATTACTTTAGCATTCTTTTGATTTGCATTTCTCTAATCAAGAGTGAGTTAGAGCATTTTTTATATGATTATTGATAGCTTTGATTTCTTCATCTGAAAATTGCCTATTCATATCCTTTGACCATTTATCATTTGGGGAATGACTTTGATTCTTACAAATTTGACTTAATTTTCTCTAATAATTCTCTGAGAAATGAGACCTTTTTATAGAAATTTGTTATAAAATTTTCCTCCCAGTTTGTTGTTTCCCTTCTATTCTTTGTTACCTTAGTTTTGTTTGTACAAACCCTTATTAATTTAATATAGTCAAATTTTTTCATTTTACATCTTGTAATGTTCTCTATCTTTTCTCATAAATTCTTTCCTTCTCCATAGATCTGATGAACTATTCTATATTCCCCTAATATTCTTATAGTATCATTCTTTTTTAAAATTACAATTAAAATTTTTTTTAAACCCTTACCTTCCATCTTGGTGTTAATACTATGTATTTGCTCCAAGGCAGAAGAGTAGGCAATGGGGGTCAAGTGACTTGCCCAGGGTCACACAGCTGGGAAGTGTCTGAGGCCAGATTTGAACCTAGGACCTCCCGTCTCTAGGCCTGACTCTCAATCCACTGAGCCACCCAGCTGCCCCCTGTAGTATCATTCTTTATGTCTAAATCATATACCCATTTTGAACTTATCTTGGTATAGGGTGTGAGATATTGATCTAAACCTAATTTTTGCCATACTGTTTTCCAGTTTTCCCAGCAGATTTTGTCAAATAGTGAGTTTTTATCCCAAAAGCTTGGATCTTGGGCTTATCAAACACTAGAATGCTAAGGTCATTTGCCCCTAATATTTTCTATTGATCCATCATTCTATTTCTTAGCCAGTACCAGATTGTTTTGATGATTACTGCTTTATGGTACAGTTTAAGACCTGGTACTGCTAGGCCCCCATCCTTCATTTTTTTTTCATTATTTCCCTTGATATTATTGATCTTTTGTTCTTTCAGATGTATTTTGTCATTAAATTTCTCTTTCTATGAAATAATTGTTTGATAATTTGATTGATATGGAACTGAATAAGTACATTAATTTAGGTAAGATTATTGATTTTATTATATTAGCTTGGTCTACCCACAAGCAATTAATGTTTTTCCAAGTATTTTTATCTAATTTTATTTGTGTTAAAGTGTTTTGTAGTTGTGTTCATATAATGCCTGTGTTTGTCTTGCAAATAGATTCCTAAGTATTTCATATTGTCCAAAGTTATATTAAATGGAATTTCTCTAACACTTGCTGCTGGACATTGATGGAAATATATAGAAATGCTGATGATTTATGTGGGTTTATTTTGTATCCTGCAACTCTGCTAAAGTTATTAATTATTTCAACTACCTTTTTAATTGATTCTTTAGGATTCTCTAAGTATACCATCATATCATCCATAAAAAGTGATAGTTTATTTTCCTCATTTCATACTTTAACTCCTTCAATTTATTTTTCCTCTCTATTTGCTAAAGCTAGCATTTCTAGTACAATATTAAATAATAGTGGTGACAATTGGCATCCTTTCTTCACTTTAGGAAAGGATTTTAAAAGGAAGTAGTGTTTGAGCTAAACCTTGAAAGGAGCTAGTGTTTCTAAGAAGAGAAGGTGAGGAAGGAGATAGCTATGCAAAGCATTAGAGGAGGGAGATTCAATAGCATTGTCAGAAAGGGTATACAGAAGTCTGGGTTTGTAGTAGGAGTTTGGCAAAGGCTAGGAAAAATCTCTTCCAAGTCTAAATCAGAGATTACCTGAGGACTTTAATCCTATTTCAGATTATTTCATTTAATATATAACATTTCTTGTGCTCTTTCTTGGTTCTGAAAGTCTAACTATGAGGCAATTTTAAAACTAAGGACTTTGCTATTTTTATGTAACATCCATTTCTGAGCCAAGCTGTGTATACAATGGCAAAATAAAAGCAAAAACAAATATCTTAAGCCATACTTTGGCTCTAATAGAAAAACCATGTACACAGTTGACATGTAAATATTTATCTTTCTAGGATCATGCCAGACCTAGGATTTCATTGGTAGAGAGTTCCTTTTATTGGGGTGGGGGGTGGGACCTTTCACTACAGAGAGTGCACTAAGAAATTAAGGTCTATTCATAGAATATTTGCTCTATCTACCACATCTCTTTCCACTAATATTAAATGACCATTTCAGTTCTGAGTAATTAAAAAAATCTAGCATTTGGATGTCAAACAGGAAACTTAATGAGAAGGGCTTTCCTATTAAAATAGAAATAAAACAAAGGAGATAAAATACATTTCTCTCCTCACTAAGAATCAGAAATTCCAATACTTTTTGGGGGGTAGGGGAAGATGGTATGGATCTGTGATCTAGAAATCTTATCACTAGTTTAATGCTTTAATCTTGACCAGTCAATCTGGAGAACAGAAAAATTAAATGATTTTGTCACCATCAAAAAGCTAATCTGTGCCAGAATCAGGCACACCATCCACTACACTGTTCCCCCTTTTATCCATTATGCTTTATGAATATGATGGAGAAGTCTCTAATTATTTATCATTACCATAATTCTTTTCCTTTAAGGTTTCTAGTGATCAGTTGTAACTTATTCTTGTTTTTTATTCTACTCCCCCAGGCTACTGATTGCTGCCAGAGTAAGGAAAATGGCATCTGCTGCTTGGATCAAGAAGAAAATGAATTGCTAGATTCTGAGCAAGGAAATAGGGTGAATTAAGTTAAAACTTTTGTTGAAGATCTCTCTAGGACCATAGCTGGTCTTGCCTTACCAAAAGGCAGAGGAGATGCCTATTTGAAGGAACTTGGGAATGTTCCCTAACCCAGTGATATCTGTCTTTCCTTCTTACAGGAAGATTTCTTTTTGCTAAAGCATTATTTCTTGTTGAAATACAAATTCCCCTGGTAGGGGAAATGTAATGTCTTTGTTGACTGTTAAAGTAGCATACTCTTTCCTTTTCTTTCTATCAAAATCATTAGTCTTTATTCAGAAGAGATCTGATAGTTTTGATAGGAAGGAAGAAGAAAGAGTGCTGGGCTGGTGGCACCTTATGTGGGGCAAGGTCACGGAATAGGAGGCAATAGAGTACAGAAGACAACCTTTGTTTCTTCCAATTTTCTGTAGACTCGAGTCTCTATAAAAGTGTCCTTTCAATGCTGTATTTATTTATTTGTTTATTTATTTATTTTTTTAAACATTATTTTATTTGGTCATTTCCAAACATTATTCATTGGAAACAAAAATCATTTTCTTTTCCTCCCTCCCCCCCACCTCTCCCATAGCTGGCGCATGATTCCACTGGGTATCATATGTGTTCTTGACTCAAACCCATTTCCGTGTTGTTGGTATTTGCTTTAGAATGTTCATTTAGAGTCTCTCCTCAGTCATATCCCCTCCACCCCTGTAGTCAAGCAGTTACTTTTCTTTGGTGTTTTTACTCTCACAGTTTATCCTCTGCTTGTGGATAGTGTTTTTTAGATCCCTGCAGATTGTTCAGGGACATTGCATTTTGACACTAATGGAGAAGTCCATTACATTCGATTGTACCACAATGTATCAGTCACTGTGTATAATGATTTCCTGGTTCTGCTCCTTTCGCTCTGCATCACTTTCGGAGATTGTTCCAGACTCCATGGAATTCCTCCACCTTATTCCTTTTAGCACAATAGTATTCCATCACCAACATATACCACAATTTCTTCAGCCATTCCTCAGTTGAAGGGCATCCCCTCATTTTCCAATTTTTGGCCACCACAAAGAGAGCAGCTATGAATATTCTTGTACAAGTTTTTTTCCTTATTATCTCTTTGGGGTACAAACCCAGCAGTGCTATGGCTGGATCAAAGGGCAGACTCAATGCTGTATTTAATTGTTAATTCAAAAGGCATTAAGTTAGTAGTCAAGCTCATTTTATGGCATTATCTACAAACTGCTTCATGCGTAAGAAGATGGGAGACTTTTCCTTTCTGTATTGCTTCCTAACCTCTTTCTTGCTCAGATTAGTTAATTTTCTTTCAAGAACCCTAATCACTTTCTTCCCTTTATACACTTTTCTCAAGTACTCCATGACAGTTATAACTAAAAGGGAAAATATTTAACCCTTTTGATTTTACTTGTAGCACGTGCCAGGCTAATGATTTTTTAAAGGACATTGAAATAGACCTTTTTACTCCTCTAGGTTCCTCAACTATGTAAGGAGTGAATCTGAGACCTCTGGCTAACCTTGGACACAAACCTCAGCTGGAAAACCAAATGACAAATCTTTCCATTAGCATTTATTATAATTCTTTGAAATTAAGCCAGCAACATGCAAAACCATTATCCTTGTCATTAGTTTGTATTCAAAAGGAGATAATATAGCAAAGTAACTTTTGTAAGATTCTGTAACTCAAAATCCTTTCCCCTAGCATTTTCTTTTTTTATTCAGCTTTTCTTTTTTTTTTATGGTTGTTATCATTTCTTAATCATGCAGAGAGGATAGAATTGATAAGAGGATAGTGGACAGAAAGTTAGAGCAAGGGAAAAGGTAAGATAAAAAGAGAGGAGAGGACCAAAAGTAATTTAATTCAATCCAGTGAACACTTATTTAATATCTATATAACTGCATAGCAAAGCAAAATTAGGGAGATTAGGGAGAGGAACAGAAAGTAAAAGGGGAGAGATAGGAAAGATTATAAAATGCAGAGTAATTTCCCATGAGTCAGTCTGTGCTATTTGTCACTGGTGCTTCCTGTAGGTCCTTATGATATCCCTATACTCATGCAGCTAGAGATGAAAAGGAGGTGGCTCATTAGGGGAAAAAGTCTTGGCAACAGTGCAGAACTGTTGGGATTTATTTTATAACCCTTTTCTCATAGCCAACTAGAATACTAAAAGTAACCACTGGGATTTTCTCTTTCAAGACATGTCAAAAACCCTTTCAAGAAGAAGAGTTTCTGCCATTGGATCCTACTCAGGAATTTATATTTCCCCCTGAACTAATGGTAAGTTAAGCACAGTTATACTCATGTTGTAGGAATTCATGATGAGGTGTCATGGTGTTGAAGCAATGGGTAATTTTCTAGGCTCCTTATTGGAGGTGAATAATAATATGCAAAGGGAAGAAAGACTAAACAATTCATGGATCATTGTTTATGGAAAATGTCATATCATCTAATAGAGCAACCACAATTCCAATAAATCTGTATATTTCCTATCCCCATTTTTATCTCCTGATAGGATTATTTCTCAGAAATTATTGACCTATTTATATCATAACATAGGAAAAATTTTCTTTTTCAAGAGGTACACTAATTGAAAGTGCTGCTATGAGGCACTATGTGGGAATGACCTTGAAACAGAAAAAAATTTTGCTATGTTTTTGGCCTCATTCTTTTTTATTAACATTTTATTTTCATATCCTTGAGATCGCCAAGCTACTAAATTACTATTCACTTTAATTACTTTTTCAAAGATGGTGAACAGTTCAAGAATAGAGCAGAAATACAGAGGCAAGAAATGTAAATCACAAGATAATCTTGAGGTTGTTTTTTTTCCCCCACCAGATGATGGCTGAGAAGCAGCCTAAAATAACTAGGGTTTTCTATGGGGAACGGATAACCTGGATTTCTCCTGTAACACTAAGAGATCTTCTGGAAGTGAAAGCCAAGTATCCAGATGCACCAATTGTCATGGGAAACACCACTGTGGGTATGTAGAAACCAGGGAGCTTGTTCCATTTGAAAATGATTGAAAAGTCTTGAACAATCCAAGTATTGAATGTTCTCAAAGGATACAATGGAACTCCTGGTGTTTTGGTGTCCAACAATTGTTTCCATAATTTCATGATTAAAAAGGCAATCACCTTGGTTCTTTAAAGTCTTATTCTTATTTTTTTCACCCCTTTAGGACCTAATATGAAGTTCAAAGGGATTTTTCATTCTGTTATCATTTCTCCTGATAGAATTGCAGAACTGAATGCTGTAAATTATACAGACAATGGTGAGTTCTTAGATTTTTCTGCTTTTTTTGGCATATGATGAATTAACTACATATTTTATCCTGCCTAATGGGGTAGTAAAAGTAATGACTTTTCCTAACTATTATTTATGTATGAAGAGAAAGTGGTGGTTGAATTTTGACTCTTCTTTAACAAAAATATAATGATTCTTTTTTTTGTTTTTACATGTTATTTCCCAATATGGCAGTATATTTCATCAAACTAACCTTTGTCACAAAGAAAAGCAGTTAAAATAGTATGACACAAAGACCACCTTTGAGAACATTTACAACCACCTACTACACTAATAGACCGTACCTCTCTACCAAAAAGAAGGAAGATTGTTTCACCAGCTCTTTTCTAAAACCAAGATTGATCATTACAGATAATTAATTGAGTTTGGCTGCCTTTTAGTGTTGTTTTCATTTTATAGTTTTTTAATCATTGTGCATATAGCTTGCCTGGTTGAGCTTATTTCACTGCATCAGTTCATATCAATTTTCTCATGTTTCTCTGCATTCTACATACTTATCATTTCCTCTAAGCATATATTTTCCTTGAATTCATATAACACTATTTCTTCAACTATACTCCAATCACTAGATACTCATTTTTTTCAGTTTTTGCTTTTTTTGTTTTTTTCACCTTTTGCTATCACAAAAAGTGCTGCTAACTGTTCAAAACATTCCTTCTGACTCCATTTTCCTTGGAGTACATACCCAACAGTAGAATGACTAGGTCAAAGGGTATGCCACTTTTATCCTTGCTCCCCTCTTCTCTTTAGAAGTTGATAAATCCTAAGACTAAGCTATTCTCTATTATTGAATAATCAGCTTATTATTAAGGGAATATTTACAATAGCTAAGTAATATCAACTAACTTGATCAGCCTACTAGGTAGTGTCAGATAAATCTGCCAGCCTACCAAGTGTTTATTCTTTTCCATTTTCATTGGGATGCCTCATCTCTTGCATAGGATTGAGAATCAATAGCATAAAGTACCATAATGGTTTTTTAGTTTTTCATATTCTAAGCTTGAAACTGTAGAAAGAGTCCCATGGCCAGATTAGGTAATTAATATTGCTTTCATCTTATTAATTTTAAACATCTTGGTTTCAGGATTGACAATAGGTGCTGGCTGTAGCCTAGCCCAGTTGAAAGATGTCCTTACTGATATGATCTTGGAGCTTCCAGGAGAGAAGACACAGACATACCGAGCTCTCTTAAAGCATCTGAAGACTCTGGCAGGATCACAGATCAGGAATGTGGCAGTAGGTGTTCTTTCCTGATAAACTTCATGATGTGGGAATTGCTGTTAGCACTACATGACACAGGTTTGGTTTGATCAGGAAGAGATAGTGTAGGTTCTCAAATTTTGATTAAATCTTTTTGTATTTGTTTTTAAGTATGTGTTAGTAATGGAATAAAAATGCTAACTTTTGTCTTTACAAAGTCTTTAGGGGGCAGTGTCATCAGTAGACATTCAACATCAGATCTGAATCCCCTTCTGGCTGTGGGTAACTGTACCCTTAATCTGGCTTCGAAAGGTAAGTTATTAGAAAGGGCATAGAAAGTGTCAGAAGTGGTGCTCTGATAAATCAGACTGATAGGACAAGAAAGAACTTTGAGTAATTTTCTAGCCAAGACCCACCTCCTGATTTCAAGGAGAAAGATGACTTTTGTGTCAAGGACCCTTTTGGCAGTCTGTTGAGGCCTATTGATGGCTTTAATGTTTTTATATGCATATAATAATATATGTGGGATTATAGAAAAAAGCATTTCTATTGAAATATAGTTATGAAAATATTAAAAAACTAAGAAAACAAATTCATGGATCCCAAGCTAAGGACCTTCAATTTTAGCCAAGTCCAAAATAATCACTATCTTACAGGCTCTGGATAGATATATCTGTATTTCAGTCCCTAAATTGGTCTAATCTCTCTTTACTTTAAAGTGTACTGGATAGAGCTGGCCTCAAAGGTTGGACTGTGACACATACTTACTGGGTGATGCTGGAAACTAACCTTCAAGCTGGGATTCTGATACATACCAATGGGAAATTCACTTTATTTCTTTGTGCTCTAAACAGAGAAAGTGCTGACCTACACTGGTAGAAAGAGTTTCCTCATCCAGGAATTACCCAAACTCTTTGATCAAATCCCTATCCATTCTTTTTTTTTCCCCTATCCATTCTCATCTCTAATTAGGGTACAGGATCATGGGTAGCTAATGGTAGTGTGATTCTGCATAAATTGTTTCACCTCTGAGTGCTCCTAGGCTACTCTATATGTTCTAGAGAAAGCATTCATCTTCATTAGTAGAGAGAATTCCTTACTGCAAGATCCTTGCCCAAATAAAATCAGAGGTCTGTTCCAGGAAAAAAAGGGGGAGAGACAGAAGAGAATCTGTAGAAATTAATATTTTTTCCCCAACAGATGGAAAGCGACAAATTCCTTTGAATAACCAATTTCTTATGAGAGTAAGAAGTTCAGATCTCAGACCTGAAGAAATCTTGATCTCAGTGAACATTCCCTATTCTAGAAAGGTAATGAATGCTTCAACTTCTTGGTTTTACTAACAAGCCTAATATAGATGGCTTGTTCTCTTATCAGACCTAATTTGGAAGAAAAAGATATAAGTTTCCTGTATTCATAGTAGAAGTCTTAGTTACAAGAAATGTTGCCAAACAATTAACTTTTGCAAAATTCAAGCTTTTCAGAGTTACTTTATAATCATTTTATATACAATTTGTTATGTTTCCATTTTCCTGTTTCTTCTCTCTCTATAAATTTAAATTTGTTTGTTTTATTAAAATGCCACTAATTCCTTCCTTTCATTTAGAGAAGGCATCATTTGACAAAATATATGTGTATATATAAAACTATATCTTCCTTATTTCTGTTTATCAGTTCTTTCCCTGGAGGTGGACATAAATAAGTCATTCTTCAAATAAGATTTTTGTTAATGTATATAATGTTCTCTTGGTTCTGCTCATTTCATTCTTCATAATTTCATACAGATCTTTTCATGTTTTTCCAAAATTAACCTGTTCATCATTTCATACAGTACAGTAATATTCTATTATAATCATATGCCACAACTTGTTTAGCCATTCCTCAATTGAAGGGCATCCTTTCCATTTCCAGTTCTCTGCCATCACAAAAAGAGCTGCTATAAATATTTTAGAACATATAGGATCTCTTTCTTTTTTCCTGAGTTTCCTTAGGAAATAAACTTAGTAGTGCTACCTCTGGGTCAAAAGGCATATACAGTTTTATAATTCTTTGAGCATAATTCTAGATTACTACTCTTCAGAAATGGTTGGAATGGTTCACAGTTCCACCAATAGGGTTCCCATTTTTTCCACATCCCCTCCAACATTTGTTATTTTGCTTTTTTATCATTTTAGCTAATCTGATAGTTGTGAGATAATATTTTGAAGGTGTTTTGATATGCATTTCTCTAGTAAATGATGGTTTTTCATATAGTTATATATAATTTTGATTTCTTAAATTATCTGTTCATATCTTTTGATCATTTAGCAACTGAAGAATGGCTCATATTCTTATATATTTGACAAAGTTCTCTATATACTTTAGATGAGACCCTTATCTGAGAAACTGTCCATAAATTTTTCCTCCTCCCACAACTTCCTGCTTTCCTTTTATTATAAATAGTGGCTTTTTAACCTGAGACTTTTTTATACTTGTTTCTACCCTATGTTGCTTTTAATCCCTTTAAATAGATTTGAAGAATACACTTTTTCCTCTTTGAGGGATTACAAGAAGGCATAGAAAACATTTCTATTAAAAAACAATGCAAAATTTATAAGAAAATTCCATTTTCTTATTAGCATTTTTACTGATTGCTCTCCATGCTTAGATTTCTCTTCCTCCTTATCACTGCTCTTGGTTTCCTCCAAATCTCAGCTAAAGGCTCACCTGTTAAAAGCATTTCCTAGTCATCACTTATCTGAGGGCCTTCCTCCTAGGATTGGGTCTAATTTGACCTGCATATAGCCCATTTGCAGACTCTTTTAATATTTTCCACCTATTAGACAATACATTCCTTGAGAGCAGAGCCAATTCTTTTGCCTTCCTTTTTATCTACCTTGTTTAGTACTGATGCCTGGCACTGAGTAAGTGCTTAATAAATGGTTGTTGATTTGACCTGATTTGTTTTTTCCATATAGTTTGCTCCAATATTTTCTCTCCCTGTAGAAAAGAACCTGGACCAGCTTGGTTCTGCTTCCTCCTATAGAAAATGGTGTGTAATTTGCCCACATTAACCCATCTGGGGCAGCAAGGTGGGTGTAGCAATAGAGAGTCCAATCAAAGGCAGGAAGATTTGAGTGGATATCCAGCCTCAGATATTTGCTGGCTGTGAGACTCTGGTCTAGCCACTTAATCTCTACCTCAGCTTCTTTAACAATAAAAAGGAGATAATAATAATAATAATACCTATCATGCAGGTTGTTGTGAGATTCAAGTGAGATAACTTGTAAAGCAGTTAGTACAGTTCCTGGCATATAATTGGTGCTTAATAAAGATCTATTCCTATCCTTTCTCCACTTCATCTGGGACATGAGGAAATCTGGAATATATCAGTGGAGGGAGACAGGTAAGAGAAATTGAGTTATTCCTTGCCAGAAAGTAGAGGTAGAAAGGCATCATATTGATATATCCTGTTATTCATGATTCTGAAAAATTGCTCAGAAATAAAATTATTCAGTCTTATAATCATGTTGAAATGAGGAATGTTGTTGAATGAAGATGAGGTGCATTACAAATACAGAGTGACACAGCTAATTATTGGCAGAATCAGACCTAGAATCCAAGTCTATTGGGTTCACTTTACATTGTACCATTTATATTTTGTATCCTCTGTGGAAGATGGATATCTAAAGAAAATATGTGATGGATCTTTCTTTTTGTGAAGAATCTTTTTTACAAAATGAATTAACACCTTTTACTTTTTTCTTTTTTATTATTATCAATTCTGATTTAAAGAAAAACTCATGCATGATTTTCTGAAGGTGAAGCTTGGTTTTTTAAAATTAAACTTTACCAGCCAGCCTGATGGCTAATCATCCAGCAAGATCATGTGTATGTATAAATTCTTAGATCCTGAGTAATCTGCAATTTCTATGCTTTTTTTCTCCTTAATTTTTGTTTTTAGTGGGAATTTGTCTCAGCCTTTCGACAAGCTCCACGTCAACAAAATGCCTTGGCAATTGTCAATTCTGGAATGAGAGTCCTTTTTGAAGAAGATACAAATATCATTAGGGATATCTGTATTTTCTATGGTGGCATTAGCTCAACCACTGTATGTGCTAAGAAATCTTGCCAGAAACTCATAGGAAGGTACAGTATGATATCCATAGACCTAGAATGATGGGAAATTTCCAATTTATTGGAATATAGACTCCTTTATTGCTTTAAAAGTCTTACTGGTGTGGGTAGTTCTCTCATAGATACAGGCGCAGCCCCATCAGCCCTTAATAGACAATTTGCAAGAGCTCCTGGGACCAAGCATCTGCTAAGGACCTAGGCCACACTAAGCTAGACTTTATACAACAGGAATAGTTCATCAATGGACTCACGCTTGAATACCTTGGTAGGGTCCTCCAAAGCTGGCACTTTAGTGGTATTGCTGTTGAGAACCCATGATCACTTATGGTAGCAGATAGGACATGAATATAATAACACTTCATTCATTCGTTCATTCATTCATTCAGTTCAGTCTTAAGTTCATCAGTATATGGTGCTTCTGATGTCAATATTTTTCCACCACTCAATCCCAACATGTGCCTGGTTCTGTACTAAGTTCTACAGATAAGAGAGACCAAAATGAAACAATTCCTTACATTCTAGCATATGTTGTAGACCTGCAACTCAGCTGTAAAATAGAGGTAGTTTCCTAGGACACTAAGAGGTTAAATGTCTTGTCCACAGACATATAGTCACTATAGTATTTGAACTTGTTTTCCTTTCATCAAAGCCATAATTTCTCTCTATGATTACCAGGAAAAATATATGTGGAATCTACACTAAAATGTATACAATTCAATTAACGTTTCATTGTTATATATGGATGAAATTGTCTTAATAAAGCCTGAAGTCAACCTCATGTAGTGATAGTAGCATAATCTCTAGAGTTGGAAATGACATTGAAGATCATTTGGGCTAATTCTTTCATTTGCTGGATAAAGAAAATCAAGCTCAGTGAGATTAAGCAGTTTTCCTAAATTCATACAGCTAGTAAGTAGCAGAGGCAAAATTTTAGCCAAGATTCTCCAATTCCAAATCCAGTGATTTCCCAGGTCCACCATTCTGGAGTGTGTGTGCATATGTGCATACCCTAAGTCTGTCTTGCAAATGAAGACAAAGAATTTGTCTTTTTTACCAATATGTGATTTAAAAAAAAACAAAAACCTTTCCTTCGGTCTTAGAATAGATGTCAATTTTAAGGCAGAAGAGCAATAAAGGCTAGACAACGGGCATTAAATGACTTCCCAGGGCCACACAACTAGGAAGTGTCTGAGGCCAGATTTGGAATCCAGATCCTTGGGACTCCAGGCCTGGAACCCCAATACTTGCTCCATAAGTCTGGGTTTATCAGTCTGTTTCCCAATAATGTGTTTGGAGTAAGTAAAATGATAAAATCTGTATTCTTTGCCCTGGGAAAATAACTATATCAGGTTAAAAATATACAATTTAAATATAGCCCACAAAATATGAATATGTATGTAGAAAGAGAGGGGATAAAGAGAGAGAGAGAACTAGACAACTACTTTTCAGCATATTTTAATTTTTGTTTTGGGTCCTCTTATAAGGGTCAAAGAAATTGTATTAACAGTTGTCTCATAGATTTATCATATAATGTAATCATAATCCCAACTGCCTCTAGTTGTTAATGACAGGAACCGTGCTTTGTTCCATAGACTATCTGAATCTATAGGACAATGACATATATAAGGAGTTCTACTTTTTAATTTTTAAAAATCTATTTCTTGTAGAGCTTGGAATGAGGAGATGCTGGGTGATGCTTGTCGACTGGTTCTAGAGGAACTTTTCCTCCCAGCCTCAGCACTTGGTGGAAAGGTGGAATACAAGAGGTCCCTCATTGTCAGTTTTCTTTTCAAATTCTACATAGAAGTGTTGCAGGTTTTGAAGATGATGGTAAGTTTAGTATTGTGTTTAGATTGCTTTCCTTCTTCTGAAGGGCTTTGCTGAGGGCCAGTGAAGAAAGTACTCTGTGGCTTACTAAATAAGATTATCACAGAAAAATTTCTCATTTCAAATATGAATATGGCGAGAATTTCATAAACCAATATTCTTTAGAATGCTGAGTACAAAACAAGGCACATCATACTCATGTGCAAAAATCATGTACTTTCTCTATGTACTAACCTGCTGTTCCCAAGGTCAAGGCTTGATCTTCAGCAAGTGGACATCTCTGTGAAGTGCCATCCATCAAAGCTCATTGCTTTCTGTAATGCAAACAGATTTTTTAAAATAAGTCAATAATTTTATTATCCCTGAATGTGGTGTTCTTTAAGAGTGTGAATATATATTTTCTTCCATCAAGTAGTACTATGATAAAATGGAAAGAATGACAGTCAGTGAAAATATGTTTGTATCCTGTCTCAGATATCTATATGACCAAGTCACTTAATCTCTCTTGGTCTCAGTTTCCTTATCTGTAAAATGGGATTGGCAGTACTTGTAGTGCCAACCTCACTAGGTGAAATGATGTACAATGTAAAATGAGTTTTATAAATCCTCAGAATGTTACATAAATGGTATCTATTTACTTGACCTCACGTCAAGAAGACTTATCTTATTAAGTTTGAATCTGGTCTCAGACACTTAGTATGTGACTTTGGACAAGTCACTTAATTCTGTTTGCCTCATTTTTCATCAGTAAAATTAACTAGAGAAGGAAATTTCAAACCATTCCAGTATATTTGCCAAAAAAATCCCAGGGTCATGAAGAGTCAGACATGATTGAAAACTACTAAACTGCAATTATTTATTCATATAGCTTGGATGTGATGATAAGCTATTCATAATATAAATGTCATCTATTATTATTTACATATTTGACTTATTTGCAATGATGTCCTACTCTTAATATACAAAGAGAACACTAGTTACCCATCATCAGCAATGGTGACTGATCTGGGCAGGTCCATCTATATTAGAGGTCCTTAATCTTTTTTGGTTCATGGACCCTTTGGTAATTGAGGCAAGTCTCCTCCTCAGAATAATGTTTTTAAAATACATTTATCATCTTCCTCAACTCTTGTCTATATCCTCCCAGAAATCCCCTACAGTGGTACACCCATCTTCTGGAAACTATCCTCTAGATCAGTTGTGTAAAACTCAAAAAATGCTGACAGTGCATATTGATTTAGAAAACCACAAAATAACATTATTTATCATGAATTATATATTTATTAATTTGTTAAACATATCATGTGCTCTGGAGTTTTGCAGCAGCCACTATGCTCTGGATCAACAACATTACTTGGGTATCAGGAAGTTGGCCATGTGTTGTATATTACTTCCTGGTCATATAGCTAATGCTCATTGATTTAGAGCTAGAAGATATATGTATCTTCTATAGACCATCTCTTATTTTGCAGATGAGAAAACTACTGAGCCCCAGGGAGTTTAAGTAATTTGACCATAGTCATTCTATTTTTATTTAAAAAATACCAGTAGCTTCTATTTTAGAAGCAATACTATATATTGATTCCAAGGCAGAAGAGTGGTAAGGGCTAGGCAATGGGAGTTAAGTGACTTGCCCAGTTTCACATTGCTAGGAAGAATATATGAATCCAGATTTGAACCCAGGACCCCTTGTCTCTAATCTTGATTCTCACACTACTGAGCCACCTAGCTGTGCCTCCCCTTCTTCGACAACAATCATTCTTTAAGAGTGTCCTTTATGCTTCATTTGGTATACATTTTTCCTTTGGTAATATGCTTCACCCTAGTTATTTCTGCCAAGATATTTCTATTGCCTCTTAGTTAACCCCAATTTTAATTTTCAGACTATAATATTGTATGATTTGTAGACATGTAGTATCACCTGAAAAAAGTGATATACAGACAGATAGAGCTTTGCTTCAGCATGAAGTGAGGGGGCATTAATAACCCCAGAGTTGCATGCTATAAAACATAAACAATAAGAGTTGACAATTATATCATGTCTTAAGGGTCACAAAGTGCCTTCATATACATAATTTCATTTGACTCATATAACAACCCGTAAGGTATTCTTTTCCAAGGTTTATTTTAAAAGTAAATGTTTTATTCATCTTCTTAAAAAATAAATTCTTGCTACTTCTCAATGACTATCAAACTTGCTTATAAGAGAATATTATAAAGGCACAGAGTTAAAGCATAATAAATCAATATATTGGATATGGCTGACAATGATTGCTTCATTCTACCACATCTCTGCTGAGCAGCTATTATCTTAATTTTGCAGATGAGGAAATTGAGGTTCAGGGAAATTAAATGACTTTTCCATCAGCATACAGCTAGTATCAAAGATAAGATTCAAGTTCAGATCCCCTTCATTTCTAAATCTAGTGCTTTTTATACTTTACCACATTTTCAGTTATGAACATACAATAATCTTCCTTTAATGGTTAGCTCCCTCCCTTTTAAAAATTGCCTGTATTGTCTTGGAATTTTACTTTCTTATTTTAAAAGAAGTAATCACTTAAGAAATGAAAGAAATGCTAAGAGTTAGTGATAGAAGCTTCTTTAACAACATGCATAGACTGTATTGTTTTTGTATTAATTTTCTATATTGATTTTTTTCATGTATAAAATGAAAGAATTGAATCAGGCAGGCTCTAAATGTTCTGGGATTTTGTCTTCAGCCTTCTTAGCTAGATTGTTTTCTATTGCTTGAGGGGCAGGCCTGTGTTTTGTGACTCTTTATCCACAGTTCCCCTACATACAGAAGACATATCAATGAATGTTTGCTAGTGATGATGACAAGGATCAATCGAATGTTAGGTTTGGAATAGACCTTCTGGCTGTTAAGTAATTTTAGACTTTACTCATAGATTATATCAACACCCTAAAAATGATAATCTGCTTTTCTTTCAGAACCCTGCTCTTGGTCCTTATTTACCCTCTGAGTATGGAAGTGTTTTAGAAGATTTCCATTCTAAACATTATGAGACCGTTTTAAGGTACCAGGTGAGTGACGTTTTTCCAATACCAAAGTGTAAAGGACATGGAATGTGAGGATCGTGCCTGACCATTTTTGTTCTTTAGGGGGAATATGTGTTGGAAATAGAGTGGTGGATTTGAAGGAAAATAAAAAAAAATTCTATCTTAAAGCAGCTTGTTTCTTAAAGCAGTTTGTTTCTCTACATGTACTGCCAGCATGGCTTCTGGGTTTTGCCAAACTTCTATTTCTATTCCTTACTTGAGAAAACTTTCCATCATCAAATAAGTATAAGAGCTAAGTGAAAGGAAGGAGAATAATATTTGTTAGTTTAAACTCTTACTAAAAATAAAAAAGAAAACCCAATTGCTTAAGGTATTATTTACAGGAATGAAACACAGATATACAAACACATATATTTTCCCTTGGATCTCTAAAATGTAGTGAAATCTCTGCTCAGATATCACTTCCATAAGATTTTAATCCCATAATACTTTTATCTTGAATTTTAAGATTCTGGTATCTAGCAGAAAGGGAAGGTAGATGAAAATGATGCCTGGCAATACCAGAAGAAATTAGTGTGAGTTTACTTATTGTTATTTTGCAAAGAGGAGCAAAATGAAAAGAATGGTTGTTTTCTCTATTGATTGTATAAATACTTGTTTACTTAACAGAAGGTAGATACTAAACAATTTCCTCAAGATCCAATTGGGCGTCCCATCATGCACCTTTCTGGTATTAGACATGCAACGGGTGAAGCCATTTATTGTGATGACATGCCTGCACTGGAGCAAGAACTTTTCTTGGCCTTTGTAACAAGTTCAAGGGCTCATGCTAAGATTGTGTAAGTAACAGTGTGATTAGAGGAAGGCAATAATAGTTTACTTTTTCATTTAACCTCCAAAATAATGCTGCCACTGAAAATGCCCTGCTATTTTAAGAGAAAGGGCAAAAGAGACAAAGGGTAAATTATTTGCTCAGACTCTCAATGTGAACTAAGGTCATGGTGGGACTAGGCTTTAGGATTTGTCACAAATAATTTCATCATTCCTCATGAAAGATCTTGAGTTAAAGTCATAGAATCAAAGAATCTCAGAGTTGGGAGAAGCATCATAGGTTCTAGTCTTGTCTATTTCATCTCTTCCCCTCTTCCTCCACAGAGTAGGGATCCTTTGACATCGTTGATAGGTGCCTCTGAAAGGTTATTTTTGAAGAATTCCAATGAAAATAAAATTAACTAACTTTTGGGATAGTTCTATTAGGCAGTCCTTCCTTATTTGGGCTGAAATTTGCCTTCCTGTAACTTTCATAAATTGATTCTAGTTCTGCCATTTAGTTAGTAGACCTCTAAGTTTCTTTTCATGTCTAAATATATGATTCTTGACTTACTTTTAGTCAGCATAAACTAGTTCCCAAAGTTCATTGCTTCTATACACATATATAAACATATACAAATATATTTTGGGGGTAGAAATTTAAAGGATAAAATTGAATCTTTGCTTAAAAGCAAGGTTTTTCCTCTCAATACTCTACTCACACCCAACTTTGCCACTGTTTTGCTGTCTTCGACAAGATGGGAAAAAGGTTGATTGGACAAAGGATAGAAAGGGGCATTTTCCCCAAAATGCTCATGCTCATCATTAACCAGAGGATCATTCAGGGCAATGAGGAAATAATTTGACTGAAGCAATTGTTAGGTGCATCTTACCTTTAGTATCTTACCTTTGAATGACCATATTATAAGTAGTTTTCATATTTTATGTATGTTTCTCTGAGGCAGCCTTGCTATTTATTTTTTAACTTAGGTCTATTGATACATCAGAGGCTCTTAAATTACCAGGAGTAATTGATGTTCTGACAGGTAAAGATCTTCAAGATGTAAACTCCTTCAGGGATTTTCTTGAGACTGAGGAAATATTGGCGACTAATGAGGTACAATGCCTTTATTGTCTGCTTTTAAATCTCTTTTCCCCAATTAACATCACTTAAATTAAAAAATAACTCTTTAAAAATTTATTAATTACCAAACAAGTCTAACATTATTTGCATATTTATTATAGAATTCTGTAATCAAATTTTGAATGAGCCAAAATCCATTTAATCGTTTTCCCATGTAGCTATTTAAGTGATATAAAAATAATGCTTATTTTTAAATAAAGATGTGTGATCTTAGAGTTGGAAGATCTAGGTTGTGGTTTGGCAAGAAATAAGTGGCAACAGGATGTGAGGGCAAAATATTAAGCACATAGAGTATGGTATATAGTTCGACTATTTGATTATAGAGATAAAATCAAAGGGGGGAAAATGAGGCCATAGGAGAGGGTAAGAGACTTGGAGAACAAGGAGGGATGAAGAAGATGAACATCTAGAGAGAATGAAGAACAAATGTAGGAGGAATAAGACAAAGAGATGGACAGAAGAACAGAAGACTATGAGAGAGGAAGATCAAGATCATGGAGGTGGTACTGTTTTGAATGATAATGTGACCAAAGTGATAGCACTGTCTTCATGGGTGATTGAAGTGGAGTTAAGGTGTAGGTTAAGGTGACTGAAGAGTTTGAGATATATATATATATATATATATATACATATATATATACATATATATGTAT
Source organism: Monodelphis domestica (assembly GCF_027887165.1). Taxonomy (NCBI): domain Eukaryota; kingdom Metazoa; phylum Chordata; class Mammalia; order Didelphimorphia; family Didelphidae; genus Monodelphis; species Monodelphis domestica. Next base: position 222,776,926 of record NC_077230.1, read on the forward strand.
ATATATATACATACTGGGAGGTCAATTATTTCTGAAGGTATATCAGCATGTATATTGAAGTCCTTGAGAATTAAAGTAGTGGTTGGGGTAGAGAAGACAACTATCAGTCAAGTAAACTTAACTCATTGTTAAAGTGTGGAGAGGAAAACATCTGGAGACTGTTAGATGAATAAAAATTATTTGTACTGAGTGATCTTGGCTGCAGGAGGCAGCAAAACTGAGTACAGGCTGAATCAGATTAAAATGTAATTGGGTAGTAAGTCTTTGACAAAAGAAAAATACAATATGATGCAAATAATGTTAATTTGTGGTTTTCTAAGTCAATAGAATGTCTGTTTCTATTTGAGTTTGATACTACTGAACTAGATGGATGGAGTGAATCATTGAAGGAGAGGCTACTGAGAAATGGTAACTAAAGAGCTTTCTGGAAGTTGATTGAAAAGCTAAGTAAACCTATTCCTCCTGGCTGATTTTGTCAAAGGACATACATGAGGAAAAAAAATTTAGTGCTGGAAAAGGTGAGACAATGTTTTCTTCGGGCAGCTTTCCACCAGCCAGTATATGGATAAAGAATGAGAAGTACAAGGAAAGGGAAATCTGCCAAACAAAACAAAACACAACATGACAAGGCTTCCAAAAACCACAATAGAAATAAGAAACTGGGGAGTGCCAGATGTCTGAGGTAGATTGGGCTGAGTGAAGTGTTTTGGTCATAGGGGAAAGAAGGCTTTCACTTTAGCACATGGTGATGCCAAATAGATGGAGAAGCACTGTAAGAAATTAAATTTAGGGTATGACTAAATATGAGAATTCTAAAGTAATATTGTGGTAACAATATAAAACATTATAACTCAAGTCAAAATAACTTTTAGTAGCTTTTATTTTCAAAGAGGTGGAAAGAGGGAAATTAGAGAAATGTAAGAAGAGGGTAGAGAAAATGTCTAGCCTATTACACTAAATGTTGCTCCAGTGTCCAACTCAGCCCTGGCAGGGCTCAGTAACCATCAGGCAGAGGACCCAGTGGTGTCTTATGTAAGGATTCCACCAACACAGCCTACTCCAGGAAAGGAAGGGCTCTCTGGAACTAATCTCTCCAGAAACCAGGAAAGGAAGGCCAGCTACTCACTCATCCAAGATGAAGTCCAAAGGAGAAGATCCAGGAGCATTCCTCCAATAAACCATCCAAGAACCAAAGTCAAGGTCCAAACCAAAGGTCAAGTCCAAAGGTACCTCCAAAAGCCAAATCACCAGGAGAAGGCCCTGGAGAAAAGTTTAGGACTTTTTATAGTTCAGGACCTTTTCCCACATCACTTCCTGTCCCTTCTTCCACTTTACAGGAACCAATTGCAGTCTTTCAACTTACTTAGCATTGTCCAGGGGGTGGTCAGTGGCCTCTGGAGTTGTCACCCACTTTAGTGACTTGTGAACTCTAGGGGTGCTTAAGTTTTTGACTTATTAATTTAAAAATTGCTGATAGCTTCACTTTTCACCACACCAATTGATGAGAGGTCCAACTCTCTGAAGTTCTGTGATGATGAAAGGTGGTGTCAGACTTAATTCTCTGAAAAAAGAAGAGGTTGAGACAATGTAATCTAGACATCTGGATCAGTATTTGTTTCCAAGATCTTGATGGGATCCACATTTTTGCTAATACCTTTGCTTAATCCCAGGTGATGGTAGATGATGCACACCCAGAAGGTATTTTAGATGTGGAGCTTGCACTTGACTCCTAGTATCTGAAGACCTGTTTATGGTGTTAATGAAGGAGCAGTGGTTTAGAAGGTAGTTTAGTACTGGCTTTTAAAATGTCACTGCAAAGTCTTTTGGTCTGGGAAATGTTAGCTCATACTCAGTTTGTATAAATACATCACAGGAGTTCTTAGGCATCTCTGAGCACCATAGGCATTAGAGTTTTCATTGGTATCTAAATTCATTGTCTAATAGGGACAGGCCCAATTTAGCAATCAGACTCAGCAAGAAAAGATTTTTAATAATCAGTGGAGCTTGAACTAAAGCTACACCAAACAGAAACCACTGTGAATCCCATGCGAGAAAGCCAAGCTGTTTTGGCAGAGTAAGTGGAGAACTTTGGCCACTAAGTGAATATTAACTAAAAAATAAAGTTGTTTAATGTTGCCTCTGGAATGCTTGCTTTGTGGATGAAGTGGAATGTGACAGTGATCAGGCCAACGAAGTGCTCTGAGATATGAATTGTTCATTGTTACATTTCATAAGGGACAGTGACTATGTCCTTTGATTATTCTCTGTCCCAGACCCATCAGAAATAGGAACGTACACTGGAAAAAATGTTGTGATACCATAGTGATTTATAGAAATATCAAGCTATTATCATAAATTAGAACAACCGTAGGGTGTATTTAGAAAAGAATCATGTCTGAGAGGCGAGAGGTGGCTGGGATGGTAAAGGGACAGGAGACTATATCATGTCAGGATCAGTCGAAAGAACTAGGGATGTTAAGCCTGGAGAATAGAAGGAGAAGAAATAGGAAGAAAATGTGAAGGAGGAGGAAAGAAGAAGAGAAAAATGCAAAGAATATGCTAAAGTAAATTTTAGCTTTTCAGAAGACATCTGAGACAAAGTTAATAAAAAGAACGAGACAATGGCTTCTTCTCATCTGTCTCATTCTATCCTTTCTGCTTTTCATCGCTCAACAAATTCTGAATAAAATAGATTTAAGGGGCAACTAAGTTATACAAATTCTGAGTAAAATAGATTTAAGGGGCAGCTAGGTTATACAATGAATAGATTGCTGGTCCTGAAGTCAGGAAGACCCAAGTTCAAATCTGACCACAGATACTTAATAGTTGTGTGACCCTGGGAAACTCACTTAACCTTGTTTGCCTCAGTTTTATCATTTGTGAGTTGAGCTGGAGAAGGAAATGGTAAACCATTCCATTATTTCTGTCAAGAAAACTCCAAATAGGATCATGAAGAATTGGACACAACTGAAACAATGAATAACAATAAAATACACTGAACTCTAGGCCAGAAGTTTGTCACTTAGACTTGTAATGCTTCTTCACCTGGCTAGCACAGGCATATTTCTCATAATAAATAAAAAGAATTTGTCTTAATGACTCACTGTTGTCAGAAAGTTTGGTTATAAAAGATTGTAATTATAGAGGAAGAATAGGAATGTGATTTAGCATATGGCTGCTGTGCTAAATTGTGTTACTTCTTCTCTAAGGTCTTTCTATACTCTCTTTTTTTGTAGATAAGACTGGATTTAATTTAACAAGCATTTGTTAAAGTTCTAGGCAATGTTCTAGGTCCTGGAGATACAGAGATAAATCCAAAACAGTCCTTACCTTCAAGAAGCTTATTTTCTATTGAGGATGGTAGTAATGATGATGTTAGTGGGTATAACAGATGCACAGAGAAATAAATTAAAGATAATATGGAGAAGCAACACAAAGAACTGGGGCAATCAGAAAAGGCTTCCAATAAAAAATGAGGCATCTAAACTGGATCTAGAAGGAAGCTTTGGGATTCTATGAAGCAAAGGTGAGGAAGAAATGGTAGCCTATGCAAAGATATGCAAACAAGAAGTGACAAGTTGAATTCAAGGACTAAACAGTTTGGCTTACAACATAGGGTGTTCTTGAAGGGAAATACTATGAAATAAGATTGGAAAGGGATTTGGGAACCAGATTGTTGAATGGTTTTACATACAGGATGAGAACTTTGCATTTTATTCTCAAGAACCACTGAAGATTTTCTGAGAGAAGGTGGCTGGGATAGTAAAGGCACTGGGAATGATATCATGTCAGGATCAAAACTAGAAATGTTTAGCCAGGAGAATAAATGTAGAGAGGTCACACTCAGACTTTTATTCAAAATATTAATTTGGTGTATGAGTCAAAAATAGATTAGAGAAGAGAAAGCCTGGGATTTGGGGGGGGCAATTTGGAGATCATAGCAATAATCCAGGAGATGGGAACCTCAAGTATGTTGGGCTTCCATGGCAAGGAGTAGTTCACTCCTTTCAGTATAGCTCTCTACCCAGAAACAGAGACAACCAACAGCCACAGGTCAGGTAGTACCTTCCCCCAGAGACTTCCCTTTCAGTCAGACCCCAGCCCTGATCTGCTCTCAAGAAGCAGAGCCACGGGTGTTCATTCCCCTTGACCAATGTTACCCTGTTCCAGTTCTAAAGAGTTTTGAAATTTCCTTAATTTTTTGAACCAGCATCACTTTTCTTTTAAAGGTGTGTGGTTTCCAGAAAATTTGATAATGATAGACATGTTACTTTATTATTCATTCATTTCCTCTTATTCAACAAATACATATACCTGCTATATAAACATACATACATATACCTGCTATATAAACATCCCCTTACTCAGATCCTACTCTGATGCCCTATTATGGCATAGAGGTTAACCTGAGTTCTTTTTAAAAAATTTTATTTAGAATTATTTTTCCATGGTTACATGATTAATGATCCCTCACTACTACTTCCTCCTTCCCTCCTCACCCAAAGCCAACAAGCAGTTCCACTGGGTTATACGTGCATCATTGTTCAAAAACTATTTCCATGTTACTCATATTTGTAGTAAAGTGATCCTTTAACATCAAAACCCTAATCATATCCCTATCACACTATGTGGTCAATCATATATTTTTCTAATGCATTTCACCTCCCACAGTTCTTTCTCTGGATGTGGATAGTGTCTCTCTTACAAGTTCCTCTGGATTGTCCTGGATCATTGCATTGCTGTTAGTAGAGAAGTCCATTACAATTGATTGTGCTGCTGTGTATCAGTCTCTGTGTACAATGTTCTCCTGGTTCTGCTCCTTTCATCCTGCATCAATTCCTGAAGATTGTTCCAGTTCACATGGAATTCCTCTAGTTCATTATTCCTTTCAGCACAATAATATTCTGTCACCAACACAGACCACGATTTATCCAGCCATTCCCCAATTGATGAACACCCCCTCATTTTCCAATTTTTTGCCTACACAAAGCGTAAGGCTATGAATATTTTTGTACAAGTCTTTTTCCTTATCTCTTTGGTGTACAAACCCAGTAGTGGCATGGTTGGATCAAAGAGTAGAAATTCATTTAAAGCCCTTTGTGCATAGTTCTAAATTGCCATCCAGAATGGTTGGACCAACTCACAATTCCATCAGCAGTGTATTACTATCCCAATTTTGCCACACCCCCTCCAATGTTTATCACTTTCCTTTGCTGTCATATTGGCCAATCTGCTAGGTGTGCGGTGGTACCTAAAGGTTATTTTAATTTGCATTTCTCTAATCAGGAGGGATTTAGAACACTTTTTCATTAGCTTATTGATAGTTTTGATTTCATCCTGTGAAAACTGCCTATTCATGTCCCTTGACCATTTGTCGACTGGGGAATGGCTTGATTTTTTATAGATTTGACTTAGTTCTTTATATAGTTGGGAAGTTAAACCTTTGTCAGAGAGTTTTATTATAAAAAATGTTCTCCCAGTTTTTAACCTGAGTTCTTAAAGGTCACTTTAGTGACCTTGAGCTCTAGCAGATCCTTTTGTTATTGTTTTCAGTCATATTTGACTGTTTGAGACTCTTTCTGGGGTCTTCTTGTCAAAGATACTGAAATGGTTTCTGTTTCCTTTACCAGCTCATTTTATAGAGGAGGAAACTGAGGTAAACAGATTTAAGTGACTTGCCTAGGATCACATAATTAGGACATATCTGAGACTCGATTTGAACCAACCTTAGCATTATATCCATCTAACTTCCCTCCAACTCAGAAAATCTTCATGTGTTGCTCTGGTAACAGACGGTTGTCAGAGAGCCTCATCCCCAGAAGAGTGATCACCAAGAGATGAATTTATTTGCACACATCAGCACACAACCTGCTAATGCATGAAAAGTTTGCATTTAGCAATGGTATAAGAATATTCATTACCAGGAGCCCGGAGATCTTCTGAAGTTTGGGAATATGTACTTGTATGGGAATACTTTTAGAAACTGTAGTATTGATGTGTGTATCTAACTGTAGAAGAAGGTGAATGTGATGTAAGAGAAGAATAAAACATGCTCCCTCCTTCCACCCCCAAACCTATGATTTTTATGTTTTTTTTTTGTTTGTTTTTTAGGTCTTTAGTGTGGGCCAGCTTGTGTGTGCCGTAGTTGCTGATTCAGATGTTCAGGCAAAGCGAGCAGCTCATCTGGTGAAGATTGAGTATAATGATTTGAAACCCTTGATCCTGACTATTGAGGTGATTATCAAGATTCTTCAGTTCTCTTCTAAGAAATTAGGAGACCAGGCAGCCTTCCATCTTGCCAGGGATTTGCATCACCGGACATAGCTGTGTCCTCATCTCCCTTTATCTCCAGCATCATTCCACCAAACTCTGAAAGAAAATTAAAGGAATTCTCTTCTGTGAAGTCCAATTTCAGTTCCCGTTTTTCTATTCCTCAATGTATATCTTCCCACATAGGAAAAAGATTTAATAAGATTTAATCATGTTCTTTCCCTCCCTTTCCCCCAACCTTTCCTGTAGCCGATGTGCAATTCCACTGGGCTTTACATGTGTCATTGATCAAGACCCATTTCCACATTATTGATATTTGAACTAGGATGATCATTTAGAGTCTACATCCCCAATAATATCCCCATCGACCCATGTGATCAAGCAATTGTTTTTCTTCTGCGTTTCTGCTCCCACACTTCTTCCTCTGAATGTGAATAGCATTTTTTCTCATAGGTCCTTCTGGATTGTTTTGGATCATTGCATTGCTACTAGTAGAGGAGTTCATTACATTCATTTGTACCACAGTGTATCACTCTCTGTGTACAATGTTCTCCTGACTCTGCTCCTTTCACTCTGCATCAATTCCTGGAGGTCATTCCAGTTCACATGGAATTCCTGCAGGCCATTATTTCTTTGTATGCAATAGTAGTCCACCAACAACATATACCTCAATTTGTTCAGTCATTCCCCAATTGGAGGGCACCCCTTCATTTTCCAATTTTTTGCTACCACAAAGAGCTTGGCTATGAATATTCTTTTTTAAAAATTTTTTAACATTATTTTATTTGGTCATTTTCAAACATTATTCATTGGAAAAAATTTAATTTTCTTTTCTTCCCTCCAAACCCCCACCTCTCTCATAGCCGCTGTGCGATTCCACTGGGTATCACATGTGTTCTTGATTCGAACCCATTTCCATGTTGTTGGTATTTGCATTAGAGTGTTCATTTAGAGTCTCTCCTCAGTCATATCCCCTCAACCCCTGTAGTCAAGCAGTTTTTACTCCCACAGTTTATCTTCTGCTTGTGGATAGTGTTTTTTAGATCCCTGCAGATTGTTCAGGGACACTGCATTGACCCTAATGGAGAAGTCCATTACCTTCGATTATACCACAGTGTATCCGTCTCTGTGTACAATGTTCTCCTGATTCTGCTCCTTTCTCTCTGCATCACTTCCTGGAGGTTGTTCCAGACTCCATGGAATTCTTCCACTTTATTATTCCTTTTAGCACAATAGTATTCCATCACCAACATATACCACAATTTGTTCAGCCATTCCCCAATTGAAGGGCATCCCCTCATTTTCCAATTTTTGGCTACCACAAAGAGTGCAGCTATGAATATTCTTGTACAGATTTTTTCCTTATTATTTCTTTGGGGTATAAACCTAGCAGCGCTATAGATGGATCAAAGGGCAGGCAGTCTTTTAGTGTCCTTTGGGCATAGTTCCAAATTGCCTTCCAGAATGGTTGAATTAGTTCACAACTCCACCAGCAATGCATTAATGTCCCAATTTTACCATACCCCCTCAAACATTTATTACTTTCCTTTACTATCATGTTAGCCAATCTGTTAGATGTGAGGTATCTGATAACTCAGGGTTGTTTTGATTTGTTTTTCTCTGATTATAAGAGATTTAGAACACTTTTTAATAGTTCTGATTTCTTTATCTGAAAATTGTCTTTTCATGTCCCTTGCCCATTCATCAATTGGTGAATGGCTTATTTTTTTTTTTGTATAATTGAGTTAGATCCTTATAAATTTGGGTAATTAGACCTTTTTCAGAGGTTTTTGTTATAAAGATCCCCCCCCCCAATTTGTTGCTTCCCTTCCAATTTTGATTGCATTGGTTTTGTTCATACAAAACCTTTTTAATTTAATATGATCAAAATTATTTATTTTACATTTTGTGATTTTTTTCTAACTCTTGCTTGGTCTTAAAATCTTTCCTTTCCCAAAGATCTGACCAGTATACTATTCTGTGTTTTTCTAATTTACTTATAGTTTCCTTCTTTATATTTAAGTCATTCACCCATTCTGAGTTTATCTTGGTGTAAGGTGTGAGATGTTGATCTAAACCTAATTTCTACCATACTGTTTTCAAATTTTCCCAGTAGTTTTTGTCAAATAGTGGATTTTTGTCTCAAAAGCTGGGATCTTTGGGTTTTTCATAGACTGTCTTGCTGAGGTCACTTACGCCAAGTCTATTCCACTGATCCGCCCTCCTGTCTCTTAGTCAGTACCATATTGTTTTGATGACCGCTGCTTTTTAGTACATTTTGAGATATGGTACTGCTAGGCCACTTTCCTTCACATTTTTTTTTCATTATTTCTCTTGATAGTCTTGATCTTTTGTTCTTCAAGATGAATATGTTTTTTTCTAATTCAGTAAAAAAGTTTCTTGGTAGTTTGTTGGGCAATGAATAAGTAAATTAGTTTGGGTCAGGTAGACATTTTTATTATGTTAGCTCATCCTACCCATGAGCAATTAATGTTTTTCCAATTATTTAGATATTGTTTTATTTGTGTGGAAAGTGTTTTGTAGTTGTGTTCATATAGTTCCTCTGTTTGTTTTGTGAAGTGGATTCCCAGGTATTTTGTATTGTCTATGGTGCTTTTAAATGGAATTTCTCTTTCTAACTCTTGATTCTGAGATGTGTTGGAGATATATAGAAATGGTGATGATTTATGTGGATTTATTTTGTATCCTACAACTTTGCTAAGTTGTTGATGATTTCTCCTAGGTTTTTAGTTGATTTTCTAGGATTCTTTAAGTAGACCATCATATCATCTGCAAAGAGTGATAGCTTGGTCTCCTCATTGCCTATTTTAATACCTTTAATTTCATTTTCTTCTCTAGTTGCTACTGCGAGTGCTTCTAATACAATGTTAAATAATATAGGTGATGATGGCATCCTTGTTTCTCTTTTGATCTTATTGGGAATGCATCTAGTTTATCCCCATTGCAGATGATGTTTGCTGATGGTTTTAGATATATGCTGTTTATTATTTTTAGGAAAGGCCCTTCTATTCCTATACTTTCTATTGTTTTCAGTAACTATAGGTGTTGTATTTTGTCAAAGGCTTTTTCTGCATCTATTGAAATAATCATGTGATTTTTGTTGGTTTACTTGTTAATATGGTCAATTATGTGGTATGGTTTTCCTAATATTGAACCATCCTTGTATTCCTGGTATAAATCCTACCTGGTCATAATGAATAACCCTTTTGATCACTTGCTGGAGTCTTTTTGCTAGTATTCTATTTAAGATTTTTGCATCTATGTTCATTAGGGAGATTGGTCTGTAATTTTCTTTCTCTGATTTTGACCTGTCTGGCTTTGGAATCAGTACTATATTTGTGTCATAAGAGGAATTCGGTAGAGCTCCTTTTTTGCTTATTTTATCAAATAGTTTGTATATTATTGGGAGTAGTTGTTCTTTGAATGTTTGATAGAATTCACTTGTGAATCCATCAGGCCCTTGGACTTTTTCTTAGGGAGTTCTTTGATGACTCGTTCAATTTCTTTTTCTGATAGGGGATTATTTAAGTATTCTATTTCTTCTTCTGTTATTCTAGGCAAGTTATATTTTTGTAAATATTCACCCATATCACCTAGATTGCCATATTTATTGCCATATAATTGGGCAAAATATTGCCTTAATTTCCTCTTCATTGGAGGTGAGGTCTCCCTTTTCATCTATGATACTGTTAATTTGATTTTCTTCTTTCCTTTTTTGAATTAGACTGACTAGTACTTTGCCCATTTTCTTTGTTTTTTCAAAATACCAACTCCTAGTCTTATTTTTTAAATTCAATAGTTATTTTACTTTTGATTTTATTAATTTTTCCTTTAATTTTTAGGATCTCTAATTTAGTTTTCATTTAGGGATTTTTAATTTGTTCACTTTCAGGTTTTTAAATGTGCATGCCCAATTCATTGACCTCTGCCCTCCCTAATGTGTTAACATATGAACTCACAGATATAAATTTCCCTGAGTACTGCTTTGGCTGCATCCCATAGATTTTTGAAAAGATGTCTCATCATTGTCATTTTCTTCAATGAAATTATTAATTGTTTCTATGATTTGTTCTCTAACCAGTTTTGGAGAATCATATTGTTTAATTTCTAATTAATTTTTGATTTGTCTCTCCATGTACCCTTACTAATTATTATTTTTATTGCATTATGATCTGAAAAGGTTACATTATTATTTCTACCCTTTTGCACATGTTTGCCATGTTTTTTATGCCCTAGTACATGTTCAATCTTTGTGAATGTACCATGTGCTGCTGAAAAGAATGTGTATTCCTTTTTGTCCCCATTTATTTTTCTCCACATGTCTATTAACTCTAATTTTTCTTTGATTTCATTCACATCTCTTACCAGTTTCTTTTTTATTTTTTGATTTGATTTATCTACATCTGATAGAGGAAGGTTCAGGTCTCCCAATAGTATTGTTTTACTCTCTATTTCCTCCTTCAACTCCATTAGTTTCTCCTTTAGAAATTTGGATGCTATACCATTTCTTTGTATATATGTTGAGTACTGATATTTTCTCGTTGTCTATATTGCCTTTTATCAGGATGTAATTACCTTCCCTATCACTTTTAATCAGATCTATTTTTACTTTGGTTTTGTCAAATATCATGATTGCAACTCCTGCCTTCTTTTCCCCATTTGATACCCAATAGATTTTGATCCAGCCTTTTACCTTTACCCTGTGGCTGTCTACCTGCCTCATGTGTGTTTCTTGTAGACAACATATGGTAGGTTTTTGGTTTCTAAACCACTCTGCTATTTGCTTTTGTTTTATGGATGTGTTCATCTCATTCACATTCAGAGTTATGATTGCCACCTCTGTATTCCCCAACATTTTGATATCCTCTCCTAGTTCTGCCCTTTCTTCTTTCACTATTTCCTTTTAAACCAGTGGTTTGCTTTTAACCAGTCTCCCTAATCCCCACCCTTATTTTACTTCCCTTTCTGTCCCCTCCCTTTTTCTTCCCTTCTTCTTACTTTTTTTTAGGGTCTGTTAAATTCCCTCTCCCCTCTCTTTCTATCCCTTTTTGTATTCCCTTTCCCACTCCCCACCCTTATTTTTTCCCTTCTCACTTTCCCTGTAGCTTAAGATAGAATTAGATACCCCAAAGGATCTAGATGCTCTTCCCCCACAGAATTGATTCCACTGAGAATAAGTAATACCTCTTAGCACTCTCTTTCTCTCATTCTTATAATATCATTCTTCCTCTTCACTTCCCATGCACCTCTTTGTGTGATATAGACTGTCCTATTTATCTTATTACTTCAAGTTTCTCTTGGTGCCATCCTTTATTCCCCTTCCCCTTTTTCTTTTTTTTTTTACATACCATCTTAGACCACTTATTACCCCAATCTCTATTAATGATTCTTCTAATGACTATAATAGTGAATATAATTTTTGAGAGTTAAAAATAACATTTTTCTATATAGGAATATAAACAGTTTGATCTTATTGGAGCCCTTAAAGAAGAAAATTTAAATAAAAACATTTTTTTTCTTTTCTCTCTCTTTGTTACCTACCTTTTCATGTTTCTCTTGATTTTTGTGTTTGGATATCAAACTTTCCCTTTAGTCCTGGTCTTTTTTTTTTTTTTACAAATACATGGAAATCTTCTATTTTCTTGAATGCCCATACTTTCCCCCTGGAAGTATATAGTCAGTTTTGATGGGTAGGTGATCCTTGGTTGAAGACCTAATTCTCTTGCCTTTCCGAATATCATATTCCAAACCTTGCAGTCCTTTAGTGTGGAAGCTGCCTGATCTTGTGTAATCCTGATTGGTGCTCCTTGATATCTGAATTGTCTCTTTCTGGTTTCTTATAAAAATCTCTTTACCTTGGAAGTGCTTGAATTTGGCAGTTACATTCCTGGGGGTTGTATTTTGAGGATTTAGTTTAGAGGATGTTTTATGAACTCTTTCAATGTCTATTTTGCCCTCTTGTTCAAGAATATCAGGGCACTTTTCTTGGATAATTTCTTGTAATATGATGTCAAGATTTCTGTTTATTTCTGGGATTTCAAGTAGACCAATGATTCTCAAATTGCCTCTTCTATACCAATTTTCATGATTCTATCTTCTTAGTGAGATATTTCATGTTTCCTTTTTTTGTCAGTCTTTTGACTTTGCTTTATTAATCTTTGCCATTTTGCAGACCATTGGCTTCCAACTGCCCAATTCTGGTTTTAAAGCTTGTTTTCTGCTATAATCTTTTGGTTTTCCTTTTGCTTTTCATGGCTTACAGCTATTTAATTGTGTTCTCAAATTTATTTATCATTTCATTTGATTTCTGGGCTTCTTTCTTCAATTAGGAGTTCCTGTCTTTTAGACTGTTATTTTCTTTTTGAACTATTTCCAACTTTTATTGCCAAAACTCCTCTATTTTTCTTAAAATATCAAATTTAAATTCTTCAAGAGTTTGTGGCAAACTTTTGGTATATTTTTTGGAATGTTTGGATGCATTTAATTATTTGTTGTCCTCTGCTGTTTCTTCTGTAGTCTGAATTTTTGTCCATAAAATTTATCCAGGGTTAAAGTCTTCTTCTTGATCTTCTTGGTGTTTAGAAGTTATATTTTCTGGGCATTGTTTGCCATTGCTGAGCTGATTTTTCCTTCCCTTTCCCTTCAGGAGTCTGAGTGAGGAGGGCAGGCTTTCTGTGTATGGAGCTAAGGAGAGTGGTTTTTGCCTGAGGCCACCTCTTGAGTCTCCAAAGATTCTACTGTTTGCAGCCCTTCTCTGTGCTATCTCCATGCCCAAGGTCTGTACTCTTCCTTTTGGGGTCTTACGTTGAGCTTCTCCCAGGGGTAGGTCTTTGGTGGTTTTAGTCAGCTGCCAAGGACCTAGAGGTGCCCCTCACTTGCTCACTGATTCTAGTGAGTGTTGGCTCTGAATCTAGAATACTGGCTCCATAGGTGGGGTGAAGGAGAGTAGATCAGCTTGTGTTTTGGTGGAAGCTATTTCACCCCCTTATCGTGTGGAAATGCCCAAATCTCATGTACCTTCAGTGCTGCACCCTTCTGTGGAGTTCCTTCGTTCATATAATTTCACTTTTTTTTTTTACCTTTTGATGTAGTCTATATTAGTAGCCAATGAGGAGAGGTAGATTCCTGTTTCTAAACTACAGCCATGTTTACCCAGAAGTCCTAAAAGTTCTATTTAAATATGAGCTTTCCTTTTCCTTATTCTTCTCTTCCTCCTCTTTCTAGTAACAAAATATTCCCATCTCTACCATCAAGTAAAAAATATTAATAAGCAATTCAGAATTATTCTAATTACCTGACAAAAACTCTACCTAAAATAAAAGTTCAAACTTTGTAAATGTTCCCTACAATAGTGTGGAGTAGAATCTTTACTCCACCTCTGTAGTGGTATCATTAGCAGTTAAATCTCTCTAAGACTGACTCAAACACAAATGGATGGATTAAAAGGGCATTTGTAGAATGGAGCAGTGTCCCAAACTAGATCAAAGTCAGGTCTCCTTGACCAAGAAGTATTTGAAAAGTATACAGCCTTAAGTTGCCCTAGAAACCAGAGGACACATGATCTTGAAAAAGAATTGCTCAATAGAATTTCCAAATTAACTTTGGGAGGCTGCCTTATAAGGTGAAAAGTATTCTGAACTTAGAGTCTTTGGACCTGAGTTCCAGTCCTTTAATTGCTTCTTACTGCCTGTAGGGTCTAGGGCAAGCTCCATTTTTCTGGGCCTCAGTTTTCTCATCTGTAAAATGAGGAGATTTGACCAGAAGGACTCTAAAGATCCTTCCACTTAGCTCTCTGTGTGTTAGCTCATGTTTCTGTTTTTGACCCAAGAAATATTAAGACTGTAATGGGGGCAATTGGGTAGCTCAGTGGATAAAGAGCCAGGCCTAGAGACAGGAGGTCCTAGGTTCAAGTATGGCCTCAGTCACTTCCCAGCAGTGTGACCCTGGGCAAGTCACTTGACCCCCATTGCCTAGCCCTTACCACTCTTCTTTCTTAACAATAAAGCTTCAGTGTTTAAAATTGGTAGAGCAAATCAATTCTTGGAAAATTATATGTGTGATCCTGACATTTTTCAAGTATACTCAGCCCTTTTTTTCCTCCACTCTTTCTTAGGAAATCTCAAATTGGATTATTTGTAGTCTCCTCAGGGAGTGTCCCTAAAGTTTCACTGCTTCTTCAGTAGGAAAAGTTTGAACTTTAGGGAAAGTTCAGACAACACACAGGACTAGAAGGCTACTAATATTCAAACAGTAAAAACAATGAGGCTGGGTCTTGTGTAGTGTCATGTTCCTATTGGTCTATCTTACTTTTCTTTTTTTTTTTCACCCCTTAAAATGTTTTTTCAATGAACAAAATGTTATTTTCTTTCCCATTCTGCTTCCACATTTGAGAAAAAAATTTTATGATATTTTTTTCTATTTTATTCTTAGGATGCTATACAGCATAACTCTTTCTATGAGCCAGAAAGAAAAATAGAATATGGAAATGTTGATGAAGCATTTAAAACCGTTGACCAAATCCTTGAAGGTAAAGCATTTTGTTCATTAAACATGGGGAGGCAGTATTGGATAAGAGAAAGAAGACTCATAGACAACCTTAGCTTCACAGCTCTGTCACTTGCTGTGTGGAGACAGCATGGTATAGTGAGTGCTAGAAGTCAGAGGACATGGAGTCAGACAACTTGGGCTCGAATCTAGATTCTACCACTTAATTATGTCACCTTGAGCAAGTCACTTAAATGATCTAAGCCTATGTTTCTTCATTTGTAAAATGAGGAGGATTAAACTAAATGCTGTCAGAGGAACTTTCTAGCTTAAAAATCTATGAGCCTGTAATATTGGGCAAGTTATTCCTTGAAGTCCGTTTCCTACCTTGTAAAATGAGAATAATAATATTTATAGTGTTGAGCTCACAGGGCTGTTGTGAGTAATGCTCTTTTTGAATCTTTCGTTGTTATGTAAATATGGTTTTTCAAGTTAGATTGAGTGTTGCTGAAGTACTTCTAATAAGGAATTATTAGGGCAGATACCCTTCATATATAGAACTTTCCCAAGTGTCTGCTGGAAATCAATTTTGGTAGCTTGAATATTCTGCCCTACGAGTATCAGCCTACCTGAAGCAATCAATATCCTTGTCCATCCTAAATGGTAAGATTTCTTCTAGCTTTACGTCTATGATTCTCCAACCACTTCTCCATATTTTCATCTGCCAACTCTACTTTGAGAAGGATGGAATTTTTAAGGGAGTCCATAGCAATTTAGGAAATCTGAATTTTGCTTTCAATACCATCTGGCATTCCATTTTTCCAAGTTTTTGATTTACCCAGACTATCTGCTGGCTAATTTAACTTGTAAAAGAGGTCTTCTTTGCCCTTTCTTTCAAAGCAGAATTTATTGCCATAACATAAACAGAATTTATTGCCATGATGTCCTCTCCTTCAGAAGGGGATCCAGCATGGCAGCTTACATGGTTTACAAAACCCCTCCACGGTATTGGTCCCTTATTCATTATTTTCATAAGCCGTACTGGCTATTCATCAAATGAAGTGCTCCATTTCCCACATCTGGATCTTGGCACTGGCTGTCCTCCATTCCTCCATAAGAGGGCTCTCCCTCTGAACTTGGATCTTGTAGCATCCCTGGCATTCTTTAAGGCTCTGTCCAAATGCCCCTTGTGGCAGGAGGCCTTTCCTGTTCCCCAACTGGATTTCCCTCGAAGGGGACCTTTCATCTACTTTGTACTTCTCTAATATGTACCTGTATACATGTACACACACACATACTACACTCACACACTCACATGCATGCATGCACGTCTGTATTCAAATGATCTATACATATATAAAAAACTAACCAGGTACTATATGAATACCAAGTATATAGAAGTATAGAAAAAATGAAGTAGAGAAAAATATGTATATGTATACATATATTTGTATTCAAATGATCTATACATATATAAAAAACTAACCATGTACTATATGAATACCAAGTATATAGAAGTATAGAAAAAATGAAGTAGAGAAAAATATGTATATGTATACATATATTTGTATTCAAATGATCTATACATATATAAAAAACTAACCAGGTACTATATGAATACCAAGTATATAGAAGTATAGAAAAAATGAAGTAGAGAAAAATATGTATATGTATACATATATTTGTATTCAAATGATCTATACATATATAAAAAACTAACCAGGTACTATATGAATACCAAGTATATAGAAGTATAGAAAAAATGAAGTAGAGAAAAATATGTATATGTATACATATATTTGTACACATATGTAAAGAGGTAAATATTTGTTAAATATATTAAATAAATATATAAAACAGGTACATCATATAGACATACACTTACATATAAACAGGCACATTGTACATATATACTGTTAGATTTAAAATGGTGAAGGCCTTAAACTGTAACAGTTAAAAGAGTGATGTTGTAAACTGTAGTGAGTTAAAATGGTGGAAGATATAAATTATGATAGATATAAGAGAGGGTGAGTAAATTTGACCGCAGAAAATATGTTTCACTATAGTGTCTTGGTTTTTAAATCAAATATAAGGTGGTTGCCAGGGAAATATTCCCAATTATTCAAATACCCAAGTCAACTGGGTTTTATAGAGATTTTAATTAATACAAATGTAGAATTAAAGAAAAGAGAGAAAGAGAGAAAAAGGAAATAAGGGCCTTAAGCCAACATGGCCTAGACCTGAGTCTTAAGAGAGAGAGATCAGTTAGTCAGTCTTTTAACACTCACCACAAGGTCTGTCTAAGCAAGGATTCTAGTGACACCAGGCCAGCTCCATCTCAGCTGACTTCACCAGAGAGAGTTCCAGCCAGAGTCCTCCTTAAAGAGACTTCCAGCCAGAGACTGTTCCAAAGGGCCTCTCTCCAGAGCCCCCAGAGGGACAGTCCCCTCAGAGGAGCTCCAGTGAGATATCCTTAGAGATTGTCCTCCAAGAGCTTCCCTTCTCCAGAGCCTCTCTCAAGAGATTCTTCCCAAGCGATCCTCATCAGAGATCCTCCAAAAGGATTTCTTTTTTTTTTTTTCAAGAGATTCTGTTTTTTCTTATATAGGGGTTTTTCTCTCATGTCACCTCCCCTAAGTCCTTACATCTACCAATCACTGTAGACATTTTCCAAAGGACTGCCCATCTGAATTCCTGCTAAGTTGACTAATCTCCTCAGTAAGTCTGAACCAGAAAAAATGCTGCTGTGTCGACTAATCTCCTCAGTAAGTCTGAACCAGTGAAAACACAGCTGAGTCAACTAATCTCATTAAGAGAAAATTTGCCTGATCCTTTTAGGTACTTAGCATCTCATTGTATCAATTCTAAAAAACAGGCATGGCTCAAAGAACTCCTTGCCTTATTATAAGCATGGGTCCAAGTACTTTCATTGTTTAGCAAGGAGTTTTCTCCCCTAAAACAGTCTTAAGTACGGGTAGAGTAGAGGTCCTCCCATAGCAAGGATTTTTTTCCCCTAAAGCAGTCTTAAGTACGGGTGGAGTAGAGGTCCTTCCATTTCTGATCCTGGCGAGTTCTCACATCAAAATGGGGAATATTTCCCAGTAGGGAACTTGTTCCAATGGAGGATTCCTCAATGTGGAAATTTTTAACATTCACAAGTCTGAGAAATTTCAAGATTTACAATACAAAGCAGGTATATTAAAGATACACATGTATAAACAAGTATCTCATGTACACACATATAAAGGGATATATAATCTATAGTAATACTATACTATAATATATAAAATATCATATAAAACATATAAAGATACACTTAGAAATAGGTGTATTATATATACATACATAAAATAGATACATTATATATCATATATACATATAGTTATATTAATTATACATATATAAGTGAGCACATCATACATACATATACACACAACAGGTACATTATGTATATACACATACAAGTACATATAAATCTACATGTATACATAAAATGGGTACATTATATATACATGTATGTAAATAGCACACATACATATATAAAGCAGGTATATATACATTATAAAAAGGAATAGAGAAGTACAGAGTAGATGAAGTAGAGAGTATGTATGTGTGTGTCTATATCTTTATCTGTCTATCTCTCCATATATAAGTATGTTGGCTTCTCCATTTGAATGTAAACTGTTTTTCCTTTTCTTTGTATCTTTAGTGCTTTGCACAGCACCAAACTAAGCTCTTAATAATTTTTGGTTGATTGAGTGATTTATGAGCACATTCTATCGCCCTCACCTCAAGCCAGTGTCCTCTAGGTATTTTTTTAGAATTACATCGATTTTTGTACTTTTTTAGGTAGACTTAACTATGTGGAATTGCAACTTATATCCTAAATGGCATCTACATAGCATAACTGAAGAATTGATTAGCATCCAAGGTTGGCCTGTGTAACTCTGAGAAAGTCACTTAACCCTGTCTGTCTCAGTTTCCTCATTTGTAAAATCAGCTGGAAAAGGAAATGGCAAACCACTCCAATATCGTTGCCAAGAAAACCCCAAATGGAGTCATGAAGAGTTGGACATGACTGAAACAACTACACAACAACAATAATGAACATGTGCAGTCAAGCAAAACATTTCCATATTAGCCACGTTTGTTGTTAAGATACAAATTGTAGTTTGTTTTACTAAGCTAAATGCCTTTAAGTGGGAAGGTGCCTTTCATCCTAGGACAGCTTTAGCTAAGTTCTGAGAGATATCACCAGAAAGTTGGTTATCAGGAAATGTACTGGCTTTAATTTTTTCCCCCTTTGGCTCTCATGAAGACTCTTTATTCAGTAACAGATTTAAAGCTGGAAGGAACCTTAGCAATAATTATGGCCAACCTATTCATTTAAAGATGAGGAAATTGAGGACAAGCTAAATGCAGTGACTTTCCCAAGGATGCATGTGTCAAATGGAAAAGCCAATATTTGAACTCAGGTCCTCACTGTACTACAATCTCTCCTCTAAGGGACTGAAGAGTTTCTGACTTTCACCACCCTTAGTGTCCATGCTGGATCATTCAAATTTCTGCTTTCTAAGTCTCCCATTCCCAGGAAGCTTTTTCTTATCACTTGCTTTCCCATTGACAATGAGAAATTCCAGGAGAATTAGAGACTTAAGAAGCAGAAATTTGACCAGGGAGGTGGGGAGGAGGAGTCAGGAATAAACATTTTGGGTCAGATGAGTTTGCCTAGACATTGCCTTAGGTATGGGGAATTTTAAGAGCTAGGGAGGAAATGAGGGAAGGGGAATGGTTATTGTGAGTATACCTACTTCCATTTTCTCTCTTCTTTCCATATTTGGTACTGATATTTGTTATGAAGTTTTGTCTCTGAATTTAAGAAGCCAGATATACCTAATGACTTTGTGCTCTGGTTTCCCCATCTAAAATAATTTCAGTCCCACAAATTTGAATAATAATGCTCCTGGGCCTTAAAACTGTTTAGGATCAGAGAATCTAGGACCTGGAAGGGACAATGAAAATCATTTAAGGCTGATGTTGCTGCCTGTCAATCTAATGCTTGTGAAAAATGAGGTTAATGTTGCATAGCAGGTAGAGCAGGTTTTGCCTGATTTATCCCCTAAACTTGTTTGTATAAATAATTTGAGGATTGTTGGATTTTTCTCCTTGTTATAGGTGAGATCCACATTGGAGGTCAAGAACATTTTTACATGGAAACTCAAAGCATGCTTGTTGTCCCACATGGAGAGGATAAAGACATGGATATCTATGTGTCAACACAAAATCCTAGATTAGCACAGGTAATGCAGAGCCCTTGTCCAGGGAACACAGCTAATTTTAAAAATTCTCTTAACTAAAAACAAAACAAAGTAACAACAATCCCCAAGTCCCATTGTCTATTTAAAATACCCTGAATTTCACATTCTATTATGTCATACTGAAATGAATATTCCCTTGGATTTTGAAATGTTACACTCTAACTCTATAGTACTGCTTTTTTGGTGGCAATCTAGAATCAGAGAATGGAGACTGTTACAGTGATATTTGTATTAAAAGGGACAAAATTAGAAAAGAAAATCTATTAATATACAATAAACCGTAGAACTTTTTACATCTTAAAAAACTTTTAATATATAACATGTCTTCCTTTTTTAGCAATTGATTATTATAAATGTGATTTGAATTCACATGATTTTGACACATTTTAAAATTCATTATGAAATCATAGTTTAATCACACTGAATATGAAGTGTACCTTTGACTTCTTTCATTATAGACAATTAGCTTTCAATGAAGTTCAAATCAAATGTATTCCCAGGCTTTTAAAATATATTTATCTTCATCTCTTGGATATGTCTCTCAACTTTTGTGATATGTGAGATGATACTAGAACTTGCTGAAGTGTTCTATCTCTTTTTGGGATTTCTGTAATTCCAAGACAATTTTAATTTTTGGTATACAAATATGTTTAATAGAATTCGTAATTCCCTTGATGGGGACAAGACTCCTGGGTCCACTGGGAAACAATTTTCAAACATTTTTATTCAGGCAGATTTTATAATTTAATGAAAATACCTAATTTTACAGGGTAACTTGCATTGCTTCCAACTTGGTTTTTGCATAGCCTTGAGTGAAAAGGGGATTTTAATTGGTAAAAATTACCTTTACTAATCTTCAGTATTCCAGTACTTAAATACCCTGGCCCTGAAAGAATTTTTTTGTTAAAGTAATAATTAGCCAGCCACTGGCATTCTGCAACCCCCCTCCTTCCCTCACATATATAATTGTTCTTATTCAAAGGAACTAAATTTTTATTTTAAAGGTTTTAGATTAACCCAAATATTATTATTTACAGGACATAGTAGCTTCCATATTAAGGGTTCCATCTAACAAGATCATGTGCCATGTCAAACGAGTTGGTGGAGCATTTGGTGGAAAATCAATAAAAACTAGTATCTTGGCAGCTATTACAGCATTTGCAGCAAGCAAGTAAGTAGAAATCATGTTACATTTACCCAGAGCAAGAGGCAGCATAGTATAGTAAGAAGTGCTTTTGGAATCAGACTAGTTCTGCATCTTCTAGCTATGGTCCTGAGTAAGCCACTTTACCCCTTTGAGCATCATTTTCCTCAACTGCAAAATGTGTATAGTTTGTTCACCACCTCCATATCTTGATTGTTGAAAAGCAAAATGCTTTGTAAATTGAAAAAAAAACCTGTAATGAGAAACATATTCAAATGAGCCACAAATTTATTAATTTTTCCACCTTAAAGCTAAACTGCATATATTTATAAATTGTAGAAACCAACATAGTTGTAAAAAACAAGTACAAAAATCAGGAAACAGTGAACTCCTAATTAATTATTTTATTAACCTTGTCCACAAATGTTCACCTCATTATGAATTTTAATCACCTTTTTGTCAGGAAATGATATCTTTCTTCATCATCAGCCCTTTGGAATCATGGTTAATTATTACATTGGTTAAAGTTCTTAAATCTTTCAAAATTGGTCATTTCTGTAATGGTGATTTTATAGTATAAATTCTGGTTTTGCTCATTACATTCAGCATCAGTTTCTGTAAGTTCTCCCATGCTTCTTTGATATAATTTCTTTCTTCATTTCTCACAACTCAGTAGTATTCCATTACATTCATATACCATAATTTTGTTTAACTATTCTTCATTTTATGGTTACCCCTTAGTTTCTAATTTCTTGTTTCCATAATAAAAGCAATAATAACTATAATTAAAATTTATATGGAATTTTAAGGTTTGCAAAGCTCTTTACAAATACCACCTCATTTATCCACACAATAGCCTTAGAAGGTAGGTTCTATTATTATCCTTACTTTATAAGTGAGGAAACTGGGGCAGACAGAAGTCTTAAAATGACTTGTGTTAGGTTGCACAGCTAATAAGTATTTGAGACTATATTCGGACTAAGGTCTTTCTTGTTTCAGGTCCAGAGCTCTGTCCCATTGTGCTAAGGTAGCTACTTTTATAAACTTTTCTGCATATGTGAATTCTTTCTTCTTTCTTTGATCTCTTTGAGGGGTAGGTCTAGTGATGCTATTTATGAATCAAAGGGATATTCATAGTTTAATAAATTTTTGGACATAGTTCCAAATTTCTTTCCAGAATGGCTATACTAAATCATAATTCCAACTAACACATCCATGTGTCTGTTTTTCTATAGCCTTTACAATAGGTAAAAAAAGTCAAGAAGCAATTATTAAAGGCTTATACTGTGCTGGGCTTTATGTAAAGTATTGGAGATATAAAGAGAAGCAAAAATAGTCCCTGCTTTCCAGGAGGTTACTTTTCCACTGAGGAAGACAATATTAAAAAAAAAACCTACATACCCTGGAAATTTATAATTGGAAATAATTTCAGAGAAAAGGTATTAATAATTAGGGGACCCAAGAAAAGCTTTCAGAAGGTGAGTTTTAGCTGAGCATCGAAGGATACTAGGAAAACTAAGAGGGCAACAAGGAGGGAAAGCATTCCAGCTATTGGGGATAGCCTTAAAAAAGGCACACAGTAGGGAGAAATAATATCTTATATGAGAAACAGCATGGAGGCTAGTGTTACTGGACTGTAAAATATTCAGGGGGAATAAAGAGTACGAAAAGCATTTTTCATTTTTTTGTGTTGACTTTGCCAGTGTTATATATATGTATGAAGTGGAACCTCTGAGGTGCTTTTCATTTCTCTTGATCATTAATGATTTGGAAAATTTTTTCATGGAACTGGAAAAAGATTGTATTTTTTTTCTCTTGAGAATTTCCTGTTCACATCCTTTGACCCTTTATTAAATGAATGGTTCTTACTCTTGTAAATTTGAATCAGTTCCTCATGTATCTTGGAATTGAGACCTTTTGTGGGAGAATTTTGTTGCAATGATTTTTCCCTCCTGTTAATTATTTTTTGTTCTAATCTTAGCTGCATTAAATTTGTTGCTGCAAAAAATTTTCTTAATTTTATGAAACTAAAACTGTCTATTTTATCCTCTTTCATCTTTTTTTAACCCCTTGTTAGATCAGGAGCCATCCACTTGTTCATAGACTTGACTGGTACTTTCTTCCTTGTTGCTCCAACCTGTTTATGATGTGACCTTTGATATCTAGGTCATGCATCCATTGGTAACTTATCCTGGTATATGGTGTAAGGATGTTGATCAAAGCCCAGTTTTTACCAGACTGCAATGCAGTTTTCCCAGTAGTTTTAAAAAATAAAATAAGGAGTCTTTATGCCATTATTTAGGATCTAATTGGTTCACTGACCACTATATTACTAAGTTCATTTGCTCCAATAAGTTGTGTACCTAATCTGTTACACTGATCAACCAATTTTTAATCAGTATCAAACCATTTTGATGATCACTGCTTTCTTTATAGTTGGAGATCAGGTACTATTAGGTATCCTTTATTTCCACTTAAAAAAAAAAAGATCATTTCCCTTTAGATTCTTGACCTTGTGTTCCTCCAGATAAATGTCATTACTATTTTTTTCTAGTTCATTAAAGTAGTCCTTTGGTAGTGGTACATTGGTATGGCACAGTCTAAGTAAATTAATTTTGGCAGTATTGTCATTTTTATTATATTTGCTTTACTGACTCATTAATATTTTTCTAATTATTTAGGTCTTTTAAAATGTTAAAAAATGTTTTGAAGTTGTATTTATATATTGCCTGTGTGTATCTTGGTGGTTAGACTTCCAAGAGTTTTATACATCTAATACTTATTTTAAATGGATTGTTCCTTGAATGTTTGATAGAATTGAATTTTCTCTGATCCCATTTTTTTCTGTTGGAATTTTTTTATGGTTTGGAACATAGAATTTTAAAGTTGTAAGGGCATTAATAAAATAATGCAATTTGCCTAGTCATTTTATAACTGAGGAAACAGAGAGAGTCAGAGACATCAAGTGACTTTTTCAAAATTATCCAGATTCCTGTCTGGATATCAAACTCCTGTCATTTAACTTGAAATCAAGTGTAGTTTTCATATGATCTGATGGCTCTAGATTCTAAATCTTGGTCCATAGGTAGCCTGGAGCATGAACTCTTTGTTCCAGTTTCTCAATTGAAAGCCTTCCCTTGTAGTATTCCCAGTTGTATTAGTATAAAATAAATATTTTGGATTTTTAGCTTCACTCAGAAAGTTTTGAAATCATAGATTTAATTAACTGTTACAAATATTTCCTGAATGCCTATTTTGAATCTAGAATTATGGTAGGCATAATACAGAAGGTATATATGATAAAATCCATGAAAAATATCTTAAGATCATTCTCTGTATGGAAGAGTAGATATAGAAATCCCTAAGGAGCTAGGAAACTTTTCAAGCATAGGCTGGTACAGTAGAAACTCTCCTATAGTCAGACAACACCAAAGCAGTAAACCTAATCAAGGATGAATTAGGGTGGGGTGTGACATGGGAAATAAAGTGAAAAGAAACCAATTGAATAAATCCAAAATACTAATACTACATTTTTTTCCCTGATGTGTTATCTTTACTTGGTATAAGTTGACCTTTTTCTGATTTTAGAACTGGTCGTCCAGTTCGTTGCATTTTGGAACGTGGAGAAGATATATTAATAACTGGAGGTCGTCATCCTTACCTTGGAAAGTACAAAGTAAGTAGAAGAAAAAAAGTCAAAATGACCTGCAGTCTTATAAATATGTGTAAGTAAAGGTCCAGGGGGCAGGAATAAGCATTGTTATAAATAAAAATTAATCTTGAGGCTTATCACCAGATTTGTAAATGTTTATTAGCAAAGAGAGAGAACTAGATAGAGGTAGAGAAATAGATCTCAACTTTTTACTTTTAGGTAGGGAATAGATCTAATTTTCCATTTAGCTGGCTCAGGCTCCAGTTGCCAAAGATAGCCAGATAAGATAAGAGCAGAGGGAGATGCTGCAGACCATTCCTTCAAAGTGGGAAGCAAAAAAAGACCACTCTCCTTCCAGAATTTGCTTTTTAAACATGGTCCTCCCCCATGGCCACTTTGCACTGGTTCTGCCAGGCTGACATCGGATATACACATTGACTGGGAACTAGACATCCAGCTGTCAGACTCTGTGACTCCCATGTCCTGCCAAATCCCCTAAATAAATTACTTCACACAGTTATGGAATGAATATAGGAGGAAATTATGAAGCTAGCTTGACTAGAACATTGGGTGTTTGGTGAGTAGCTGTGAGAAGTAAAGCTGAACATCGGTAAAGTGAGTCCAGATTGTATAGTTTCAGATACAAACTAACACAAGAAGTTTGAACTTGGCCAGTGGTCCTAATCATTTTTGTGTCATTGACCCTTTTTGTGATCTGGTAAAGCCAATGGATGCTTTTTCTCAGGATAATATTTTTAACTGTATAAAATGAAAATAAATTTATCAAAATATGTATTTTTAAAAAAGAAAGTTCACCCAGGTTTAGAAACATTGGTGCATAGAAAATGGAGAGAAATTGTGACTTCTTGAGCAGGAGAGTAGTGTGATAAAAATACTCCTTAAGCAATATATAACAGCATGGGGACATATTATGGGATGAATCTGGCATGAAATGTGAGAGTCTAGAGTTAGGGAGACCATTAGAAAGTTATTTCAGTAATTCAGGCATGTGGGAGGGTACCACCAGCAGTGATGCTGGTACTGGAAATAGAGAAGAACCCAAGAACCCAAGAGATATAAAGGGAATTTTAATGTAACAAACAAACCAATAAATTTTAAAAAGATATCATGAAGGAAGAATCAATAAGAACGTGAGACGGATTGGATACAGCAGATGAGGAGAGAGAGAAATAGAATATGACTTTAAGCATAGGAGAATGATAATGTCATTAGCCAAAAAGGGGCATATTGAAAGGAGGAACTAGTGGGTGGAAAATGAGTTTGGTTTGAGAAATATTTAGTGTGATGGGCCATCCAAGTGGAAATATGCAGAAGGCAATAGGAATGTTATGTCGAGGAGAATGTCTGGATTAGGAATTGGAGCTCTAATTTTTGGACTCATGAGCCCAGAAGTGATAGCTGAAATTATGAAAAGTTGTTAGTGCACTGTAGAAGAATCAGAAAATCAGAGAGCAATGAGTCTTTAGAGACATTCACATGTAGGGAAAAGCAATAAGTGAAAGAGAAAAAAAAGGAATGGTCGAAGTGGAGAAAGTATGTTGTAGTATTTTGGAAACCAAGAGAAAAGAGAATTAATAAAGATTTAATAGTGTCAGGTATTACAAAGGAATGAGAAAACAAATACTAAGAAAAACTTCCACTAGATTAATAGGGTTCAAGGTCACACTGAAGGCCTTTTGAGAAAACAGTTTCAGTAGAATAGATTGGGCAAAAGCTGGATTGCAAGTGACTACAAAAAGAATGGGTGATGGACTACTTGTTGAAGAAAACTGGCACAGTGAAAGAAAGGAAAAAAAAATTATATCAAACACAGGATTTTCAAAATGGGAAAGGAAGAATGTGTTAGGGATAGAAAGAACCAGAGGAAATTAGGAGAATGAAAAGATTTTAGAGTGAAAGGAATCAAAGATGAAAACAATTTTTTAAGACAGGATGGGACTTGGAGCATAAGTAGAGGGGAAATCTTTTAGATCTTTAATTTCCATATCTACATGATTCATTATACACAAGTATTTGCATTTTGTTTTATGTCTTTATGTATTATTGTCCACTGCCATGAATTATTGTTGGAGTTCAGGTGACAATAGGGGGAAAAAGGAATAGTCTACTTTCAAGGATTAAGCATAGATAGACTCTAGGGACATGTAAGAGAAGGATAACTTGATTTGCCTTTAGATGTGGCTAATTAAAATGTAAGGGAAATACTTCTGTCTTTCAGTCTCTAAAGAAATGGTTCTATTTTTTAGGTAGGATTCATGAATGATGGTAGAATCATGGCCCTCGATGTTGTACATTATGCTAATGGTGGCTTCATGTTGGATGAATCTGTATTTGTAAGTATTAGTGAAAAAGCATAATTTCTATTACTTAAAATATGGAATTACAAAAGTAAAAATTCCATTTATAAATATTAATATTGTATTATTAATAACATAGTTTTATAACATATTTTATAATACATAATTTATATAGTATATATATGATATACCACAAGGTATAATATAATAAATATTAATACATAATAAATATAAAGAAAGAGACTATTGTTTCTAGTGATATGACAGGGATAGCATCTACACCTGAGATTTCATTGGCATAAGAAATTCTCAAATGAGGTAACTTCCTTTACCAAAGCAGTTGGTACTTTCTCTGCAAATTATAGCTTTAGGAAGATGTCTGGAGCACTTAAAAGTTAAATGATTTTCCTAGGGTCATGCAATCAACAAGTATAAGAGGAGGGTCTTCAGTGCTGATCTTCTGGAGTAGAAGTCAACTTTCTCTCTATTACACAGACACAACCAGCTCTAAAATTGTGGAAATGAATATTCTTTATTTAAGGAAACTGTTGGTGGAGAGACAACACGAAGTAGTCAAAAGACCACTGAATATGAATCAGAAGACTTAGACTGGGTTCCCAAGTTAGCTTCACTGTGCAAGTTACATGATCTAAAGCAGGCTGCTTCTCTCTAAACCTGTTTCTTCATCTGTAAAATGGGGAAAATAATACTTTCAGTACCCAATTAGCATGGCTTTTTAAAGCATCAAATGAAGTAACATATGTAAGTGCTTTATAATAATTAAGTGCAATAAATATAGTTCTTGATCACATCCTAGTGAAATTAGGTTTTTGAAATGATTTTTGCCACCTGATTTCTGGCACTGATGATATAGCTTCTGAATATGTCTCAGATCCATAAATTTCTCCCTCAAAAATGTACCTTTGATGCTCATTATGGGTCTGCTTTTTGTCACAAGTATGGAAGAATAGAAACAGGGAGTGGGAAAGACAAGTGTTTATGATAACATCACGGTTTTCTTGTATTCTAGTGCCCAGCACAGTGATTGATATATAGACACTTAAAGTAAGCATTTAAAAAATGCTCTTTGATGATTTGTCTGATTGATTCCTCCAGGTAGTAGAGATGGGCATCCTAAAGTTGGACAATGCCTACAAGATCCCAAACCTGCGGTGCCGAGGTCTTGCTTGCAAAACGAATCTGCCTTCCAATACCGCTTTCCGTGGATTTGGCTATCCCCAAGCAGCACTGATTACAGAATCGTGTATGACAAAAGTTGCTGCCCAAAGTGGTTTGCCCCCAGAGAAGGTAACTAAATTACTCTATAACAGAAAACACATAAAATATTGGAAAAGGAAAAAATCCTAAAGAATATATAGCTTAACTATTTTGTTTTATAGAGGAAACTAAGACCCAGAAAGAGAAAGGAGGCATGATATTGCACCCCTTGTGACAACACTTTTCTTCCATCTAGAAGCCCCAAACTTAACTGGCTAATGATCCCTATTGGTTGCTAGTCAAAGCCACCTCCTCATTTCCAACTAGATCCCCTAGTCGTTGGTTTAGCCTGCAGGAAGCATCTTAAAGTTTTCCCTGTTCTGCTTCCTGACAAAAGCATTCAGTCTTTCTTTAAAGCGTTCAATGGGTTAGTTGCAAGCATGCCAGGGAAAGGATGTAATAACACCAAAAGGGGAAATTACAAATTCGTGGAGGTCTTATCAGTTGTGGTCTTTCAGGCACAAGGAGCTACATCTGCCTCTTCACTGTTCTTGATTTTCTCTGGCTGACAGGTCTGTTCCTGAGAGTCTGTTTAATCCTGCCTGAGTTTGGGGTTAGATTAGTTCTTGGTTTGTGTCTACTGGAACCAGTCAGACAAAACCATAGGGTTGAAATCCTGTCCTACCTTTGATGTTTACTGCTTTCTGAAATTTAGTTACCTTGTCCTCTTGTCCTAATGCACAGCTCTGTATGACCTTGTGCAAGTCTTTTAACTTCCTTAGGACTAATTTCCTTACTTGTAAAATAAAGAAGCCCCTTCCACCTCAATTTCTATGGTCCTATAAGCTTAGAGTCCTCAATAGGATTTTAGTGAAAGAGGCTTTTGAATTAGAAAAACACTGTTGACTAGAATAATCTAGGAAGACCTCTCATGGAAGATATAAAACTTGGTCATTAAAATGTGTATGTGTATGTGTGTGTGTGGGGAGAGAGAGAGAGAGACAGACAGACAGACAGACAGAGAGAGAGGAGTGAGGAGAGACTATATTTTGTCATTCACTGAGATTTCTTTTATAAGGTGAGAATGATAAACATGTACAAAGAAATGGATGAAACACATTATAAACAGGAGATTGATGCAAAGAATCTAATAAAATGTTGGAATGAATGCATGGAGATATCCTCATACTACAGAAGGAAAGCGATGGTAGAAGATTTCAACAAGAAGAATTATTGGAAAAAGAAAGGCATTGCACTTATTCCAATGAAATTTCCTATTGGTCTTTGCTCACTTGCTGCTGGTCAGGTCAGTTTGCTATAGACTGGCAAAGAATTTTGCTTTTTTTTAATGGGAAAAAGGACCTGAAGGAAAATATAGTTTTATTGAAACAAAAACTACTAAACTAGCTACTAAACTATATTTTTCTCTAGGTCAACTCTGTGTGTGTTGGTATGTGTGTGTTACACATGCCTGGTTTCTGGATTGCTTCCATTACAAATAATACTGGCTTTTAGATAGATATTACTTGTTTGAAAAAAAGTTCCAAGAAAGTTCCATGCTTTCTAGTTTGTTTGTTTTTTAGCAGAAATGGGTGTTGTATCTTCTCAAAAAAGCTTTTTATGTGCATCTGTTGGTAAAATTAGATGATTTTTGTTGGCTTTATCACTAATATGATAAATTATGTTTATAGTTTTTTCTAATAATGAACCACCCTTGCATTCCTAGTGTAAGTTCAGCTGAGTTATAGGGTATGATCTTTGTGATATATTGCTATAATCTAATTGCTAGTATTTGATTTAAAATATTTTGCATCAATATTAATTGGAAATATTGGTGTATGCTTTTTTACTCTGTTTTGACTCTCCTTGGCTAAAATATCAAGATCCCATTTGTGTCATAGAAGGAATTTGGTAAGATAAATTCTTTACCTCTTTTTTTAAAAGTTTACATAGTATTGGCATTGTTTTTAAATTTTTGGTAGAATTCACTTGTAAATATGTCTGGTCCTTAGACATTGTTGACTTTTTTCTTCTAGAGTTAATTTGTGGCTTCCTTGATTTCTTTTTCTGAGATAGGATTAAGTTCTCTGTTTCTTGTTCTGATGATCTGGGCAATTTGTATTTTTGCAAACATTTATCCAAATAACTTAGAATGCCATTTTTATTGACATATTGTTGAACAAAATAGCTCCTAATAGCTGCTTTTTTTCTTCTTCAGTTGCTTGTGAATTAATTTTGTTTTTCATTTGGGATAAGTAGCAATTTGTTTTCTTTCTTTTTTAAAAATGAAATTATTTTTATTGGATTATGATCTGAAAAGTTCACATTGATTATTTCTGCTTTTTTGCATTTGTTTACCATGTTTTTATGACCGGGTAAATGAATCTTTGTGAATGTACCATGTGCTGCTGAAAAGAAGGTGTATTCCTTTTTGTCCCCATTTATTTTTCTCCATACATCTATTAACTCTATTTTTTCTAAGATTTCATTCACATCTTTTACCTCTTTCTTCTTTTTTTTAATTTATTTGATTTATCTAAATTTGAGAGTGGTAGGTTTAGGTCTTCCACTAGTATAGTTTTACTATCCATTTCCTCCTTCAATTCCACTACTTTCTTCTTTAGAAATTTGGATGCTATGCCATTTGGTGCATACATGTTGATTACTTATATTTCCTCATTATCTATACTCTCTTTTATCAGGATGTATTTATCTTTTCTATCCCTTTTAATCAGATCTATTTTTACTTTGGCTTTGTCAGATATCATGATTGCAACTCCTGCCTTCTTTCTATCAGTTGAGGCTCAATAGGTTTTGCTCCAACCTTTAACTCTAACCTCGTGAGTATCTACCTGCCTCAGGTGTGTTTCTTATAGACAACATATGATAGGATTTTGGATTCTAATCCATTCTCCTATTTTTTTTTTGGTTTTGTTTTATGGGTGAGTTCATCCCATTCACATTCAAAGTTATGATTGTCACTTGTGTATTCCCTAGCATTTTGATATCCTTTCCTAATTCTGTCCTTTCTTCTTTTGCTATATCATTTTAAAACCAGTGCTTTACTTTTAATCAATCTCTCTAATCCCCTCCCTTAATATGCTTCCCTTTCTGGCCCTTCCCTTTTTGTTCCCTTCTTGTTTTTTTTTAGGGTCTGTTAAGTTTCCTACCCCCTCTCAGTCCCTCCCTTTTTATACTCCCTCTCTCCTCCCCCTCCCTTTAGTTTTCCCTTCTCTCTTTCCCTGTAGGATAAGTTAGAATTCAAGACCACAATGGATCTAGAAGCTCTTCCCTCTCAGAATTTATTTCACTGAGAGTAAGGTTTAAGTATTACTTATTAGCACTCTTTTCCTCTCCTTTTTATGAGTATTCTTCCCCTCCCCTTCCCATGTGTATCTTTGTGTGATAAATATTATCCTATTTATTTTATTTCTTCAAGTATCTCTTGGTGCCATCTTTGATTCCCCACTTTTTCTTTTTTTTTTTGCATATCATCTTAAAGCCCTTATTGCCCCAATCTCTTCCTGTGCATGTTTTTCTAGTTACTATAATAGTGAATATATCTTTTGAGAGTTACAAATAGCATTTTCCCCATATATTAATATATGCAATTTTATCTCATTGTAGCTCTTAAAGAAGAGAGTTTGAATAAAAAAAACATTTTCACCCTTTCCCCTCTCTTTCTTATTTACCTTTTTATGTGTCTCTTGATCTTTATGTTTGGATATCAAACTTTCCACTTATTTCTGGTCTTTTATTTACAAATACTTGGAAATCTTCTGTTTTGTTGAATGCCCATACTTTCCCCTGGAAGTATATAGTCAGTTTTGATGGATAGTTGATCCTTGGTTGAAGACCCAATCCTCTTTCCTTTCTGAATATCATATTCTAGGCCTTG
Source organism: Monodelphis domestica (assembly GCF_027887165.1). Lineage (NCBI taxonomy): Eukaryota > Metazoa > Chordata > Mammalia > Didelphimorphia > Didelphidae > Monodelphis > Monodelphis domestica. Next base: position 222,809,249 of record NC_077230.1, read on the forward strand.
AGGTCCTTTAGGGTAGAAGCTGCCAGGTCTTGTGTGATCCTGATTGGTGCTCCGTGGTGTCTGCATTGTCTCTTTTTGGCTTCTTGTAGAATTATCTCCTTAGCTTGAAAGCTCTTGAATTTGGCAATTTTATTCCTGGGAGTTGTCTTTGGAGGATTTAGTGTAGAGGGTATTTCCTCTGTAACCTGGGTTATTCCTCCATAAAATTTTTCAAAGGTCAATCCCTTCTTCCTTTTTTTCTTGGAGGGAGGTTGTTGCTCCTGAGCACAATTTACCATTACTGTAGAGGTTTTTCCTTCCCTTTCTAGTCAGAAATCTGAGTGAGATGGGCAGGCTCTCTGGGTATGGAGTTAAGGAGCAGGGATTTTGACTGAGGCAAGCTCTTGAATCTCTGCAGCTTCTGCTGTTTGCTGCCCTTCTTTGTGTTATCTTCCTGTGAGTGCCCATGGGCTGAGCTCTTCAGCCTGCTGGGTTTTCAGGTGTAGCTGCTCTCAGGGGAAGATATTTGGTGGTCTTAGCCAGCTCCCAAGGACCTAGAGATGCCCCTTACTCACTCTATAGGTTCCCCTCACTCACTCGCTGGCTCTGACTCTGGTTCCTTAGGTGGGATGGGGGAGGGTAGGTCAGCTCGTGTTTTGTTGGGAACCTTTTCACCCCCTTATAGTGTGGAAATGCCTAAATACAACGTACCTTCAATGCTGCACCCTACTGTAAAGTCCATTCATATGAATTTAGGGTTTATTTTGGTCTTTTGAGGTAATCTATATCGATGGTTGCTGAGGAGAAGAAGAGTCTTGTGTCTAGACTGCTGCCATGTTTACCCGGAAGAAAAAAGTATTTCTTTTAAACAACACATAGTTGGAATCTTTTTCTAATACATTCTTCTAATCCTTTTCAATTTTATAGGCTAATTCATGTCATTCACAGTTATGATAGTTAATTGCATATTTTCTTCCATTTTATCCTATTATACTTTCTCATTTCCCTTCTACCCCCTCTTAAAGTTTGTTTTGCTTCTGACTAATTCCTTCCTTGATTTGCTCTCCATCTTATTCACCTCCTTTCTCTTAATCTCTTTCTTTCTTATTTCCATATGAGGTAAGATGTATTTCTACCTAACTGTCCATGTATGTGTTCTTTTTTCCTTTAGCCAGTTCAGATGAGATATAGGTTTAAGTGTTATCCTTCCCTTATTTCATCATCCTCTCCTTCTAATACATATGTCTACTTATATACTCTATTTATATTTGATAATTTTCCCCATTCTTTATCTCCTTTCCTCCATCTCATACTTCCCTCTTCCCAATTGTCAATTATTCTTTGGAGACCATCAAAATATAACAGAATCACACCCATACCCTCTCTCTAATTAGAGTCACTATATTGCCCCCAATGATTATAGTTTGTTGTCACATTCTCATATAAGAATGGAAAGAATTTAACCTTGTTCTATCTCTTAGGATTCTTCTCTCATGTTTACCTTTTTAGGCTTCTCTGGATTCCTATGTTTTTGGTAAAATTTTCTTTTTAGCTCTCGTCTTTTCATCAGCAATCCTTGGAAGTCCTTTATTTCATTAAAAAGTCAATTTCTCTTTATATGAATATCCTCAGTTATTCTGGGTAAGTTATTCTGATTCATAAATATAGTTTCTTTTGGAATATCCTATCCCACACTTTCTGCTCCTGTAGAGTAGTATTTACTAAATCTTATATGATCCCAACTTTGGCTCTTCTGAACCTGAATTCTATTTTTTTCTGGCTTTCTGCAGTTTTTTTTTAAACCTAGAACCTCTGGACTTAAGTTATAACATTCTTTTGCGTGTTTATTTTGGGATTTCTTTCAGGCAGTGACCAGTGGATTCTTTTCATTTCTACTTTACCCTCTGGATTTAAGATATCTAGGCAGTTTTTTTTCATGATTTCTTGAAATATGATGTCTAAGCTATTTCCTTCCATGACTTTCAGGTAGTTTAATGATTCTTAAATTCACTCTCCTCAATCTATTTTCCAGAACATCTGTTTCCCCCATCAAATCTTCCATATCTTTTCCTCTTTCCTCCATTTTTAACTTCATTTTATTATTTCTTGAAGCCTTGTAGAATCATTAACTTTGATTTGGCCAATAAGTAATTTTTAAGACATCATTTTAAGACATCATTTCTTAAGCTACATTTTTTTTCATATCTTGTTCCCTAAGTCTCATTTACTTTTCTCCGTCTCCCTCTATTACTCAAATTTGATTAAATATATATATATATATATATATATACATATATATATATATATTTTTACCATTTAAAAAAAAGATTGCTTTAACTCTTCAAGGAATTCTTGTTTAACTTTTGTTCAAGGTACATTTTTATTTGAGGCTTTGTGTATAGATTTTGTAGAGTTCTCATCTATGAGTACACAGAGAGGCTCTGCAGATTCAGTATAGTTGAAATGTAGGCTTCTCTTTAGTCTGGGACACTTTCCCTTCCTATTCCATTGTAGATATTCACGCAGCTAGAGATTAGAATAGAATCCCTGATCAGCTCCTGAGACCAGAGCTATTTGATTATGCTTTTCTATCATATCTCAAAGGGGCCATGGAGATCATTAGTTCAAAATCTCTAAGATTATGGAAGAGGAAACTGAGGCTTTGAGGAGATAAGTAAGTATGAGTCAAATTATGGAGAATTAAGTTATTTCCAGACTTGAATCGAATTGATCTTCTTCAAATCTTATCTTGCTCTTTCTCTCTGGTAGTCCTGGAAAACTTAACTTTTAAAATTTCTTCATTATGTATTTTTGTAACTTGAGTCCCTTCTAAGTGATCTAGGTGATCTACCTGAATATTTCCAATCCATTATTCTTAGAATGAAACTTTCCCCTTGATATCTGCCCTATGATTATTTTTCTTTAACTCATCATGGAGCAATTATTATACTACTACCCAATTATTTGTTTTCCTATATAATCAAACCTGGAAAGTAATGTATTAGTGGCTACATCCCAGGAAAATGGCTTAGTTAGGTATCTGCTTAGTATGCCGCCCAAGGATTATGCAGGTGTGGCAGATATATTAAGACCAGATTTATTGGAACCTGAATTTATTGCAGGCTGCATTTTGGGATAAGGGATAAGTGGTGGGTGTGTTTGGGTTGAGTGAAACTTCTGTTACCCGAGTCATGTATTGCTCCCCCCAACTCCATAATTATGTATATTTAATTTTATTTTTAAATAATATTTTATTTTTGAGTTATAAATTCTCTGTTTCCCTCCTTACCTATCTCTCCTTCCTTCTTTCTGAAAAGGAAAATAATCTGGTATAGATTTCACATGTTTGTACATTGCTTTTATTTTAATTAATTAAGTTTAAACTTATTTCCTTTCTTAAAATTGATATTAATTATCAGTTCCAAGGCAGAAGAGAATTAAGGGTAAGGCAAGTGGAGTTAAAATGACTTCCCCAGGGTCACACAACTAGGGAGTTTGATCACATCTGAACCCAGGATTTCCTATCTCCAGGCCTGGCTCTCAATCCACTGTGCCACCTGGCTGCCCCTCATGCATTGCTTTTATAGAGAGTTAGGATTTTGTTCCATGTATGACATTGTGTCACTGACCAATCTTTATGTATATAGATTTTTGTCAAACAGAAAATCGTTTTAAATGAATGATTGTACAATAATAATAAGAGTGCCCCAAACCAGGTTTTGTTTTTTTCTGTTTAGGCAGCTGCTCTAGTTCACATCTATCTAGATGGATCTGTGCTAGTAACCCACTGTGGAATCGAAATGGGGCAAGGAGTTCACACTAAAATGATTCAGGTAAGAATAAGCAATTGTGTTGTGTTTGGGAAGAGAAAATGAAAAATGAAAGGAGAACAGTTGTACTAATTTTGTATTTACTTTTTAATAAACTAATATTTTAAGCTATTAATCTAGTTTACACAATCCCATTATATTGTATGCAAGGCATTATTTGAGTTGCTAGGAATATAAAGAAAAAACAGACAAACAAAAACCAGGTTCTTCCCTCAAGGAGCTTACATTCTGATGGAGGAGGCACACAGCATTTAAACATATAAATAAATAGAACAATTTAAGGAAGACATCACTAACAACTAGGAATGACTTTTTGTTAGAGATGGCCAAAGTTGAAGGAAGGAAATACAATTCATTCTAATTGATTTAAGAAGAGACTGTATTGAGTGAAAATTCCAAATTATTAATTTTTCAAACAGAGAAATATTTGCCCTAAAAACTGAAAATAGTAATCTCATTGAACAGAAGTCTTAATAATGATTCAGATTATTGCTTTGTGAGTATGGAATGAAAACAAAGCAGTTGGAAACTTTATAAGGAATATTTTTGCACAGAGCAAATATCATTTGTCAGATGAAGGAATTAAGCCTTACTGATGTGGCCACAACCTCCATGAGTAAAAATGTTGCAACTGTAAAATAGGAATGATAAAAGCAATTCCCTTACAAAATTGCATTGAGATTTAAATGAGATATTAAATAAAAAGCTTTGCAAATCTTAAAATGTTGTGTAAATGTCAGCCATTATTATACTTATATACTTATTACACATTATTATACTAGTTCATCTGAGAGATAATAATCTGTTTAATCTTTAAGGAGATTAATATAATTTCTAAACTCTTTAGAGTGTAAACAGATGAGCAAACTAAGGTTTTAAGAAGTTATGTAATTTATCAAAGAACTGAAGCTGCAATCATTACTTCATTGTAGATGAGAGAGAATCATTAATAGGGCAAGATCCTAGAAAGGGTAAGAGGTCTTCACTATACACACTGATGTCCCTTTGCAGAGTCTGGCCTCTCAATTTATCAACCTCCTCAATTCCCAGCAACTTCATCATCACTTGACACCAGTCACAGGCATACATGATTGAACCATACCATCTTCTCTAGTTATCACTCTATATCTTTTCTCCCTTTAATTGCCAAATACTTAAAAAAAAAGAATTATGTGCCCTTGCTGTTTCTCTTTCCTCGCCACTCTCACACTTATTTCTTACCTTTTTTCAAACTGGCTTCCCATTCTGCCACTTGCCTGAAATAGCTCTTTCTAAGGTTATCAATAATCTCCTATCTTCTAAGTGAGATGATCTTTTCTTAGTCCTCATGCACTTGGACCTTTTTTCATCTGTTGATATGACCATCCCCTTCTGTTCCTTTACTTTTCCCTCCCCTCCCATGCCACTGCTCCCTTTGATTCCCTTAGCTCTTTCCCTCTTACCTCTGTGCCTTTGTATGAGCCACTTTCTATACCTGGTTTATATTCTGTTAATTGTTTTCTCTCAATGCATAAAAATCTATCTCTCCTTGTATTTGGGTCCAGTGCCAAGCTAAGGAGCCCTGGTCCTGACTTGTTATGCGACTGGCATTGATAAATTTATATTCTTAGAGAGTTGAACCTGTTTTCTCAGTTAATTTAGATATCACTCATCATCCCTATTCAGAAATTATATATTTATATATACATAAAATTTAAGAAGGCTGAATTTTCAGAGTGTTTTTATTCTCTTAAACTTACAAAGACTACCTATATGGTAATTTTTACATTTCAATTTTTTGTGCATATATATTGGTGATCCATGGATTTATACAGAATTATTGTTATAATAATTAGTAATTATTATATTTATTATAACACTGTTCTATTACTTTTATAATACTCTAATACTGCTTGCCTTTTTGTTGTGAAATTTTAACTCAAGCTTTTGTCCAGATCACACATCTAATTTTTATTTTTACCAGACACACGTTTGTGCATGAACACACACCCACAAATAAATATAGAACTCCAAAATATGCATTTTTAGAAATAAAGTATATGTGGCTCCTCTCATGGGAATTCCAGTTCCAAGATTGAATGTACAAATATCTAATAACAATCAAGAACTAAGAATTAGATTTATTCATTCACTTTGTGAACTTGCTCTTAACAGCTTCTCTTCCTGAATTACAGTCTACAGTTTCTACTCTGAGATAGAATATCTTCTCATTCAAGAGTGATCATAATTAATACAGAGTTTGAGAGAATATCTGAATCTACAGTTTCTATCACTAAAATGAATACCAGGAATTTATGGAACCATTAAAGAGAAAGTCAAGAATGTTAGAACTTATGTGATCTGGGGAAGTCACCCATCCTCTGTTTCCTTCAGGTTCTTCATTTGTAAAACAAGGATAATAATAGCACCTGCCTACAGGTTTAAGGTTCCAATCAAATAGGAGACTTTTGTAAAGCATTTTGCACACTGCCTAGTAGGTGCTTAATAAAAGTGTGTTACTTACTTTCTTCGTATGATTGGGTACAAATATCAACATTTCTAATTTTGAATTTAACGATCCTAGTGAAATGCATTTCAAGAAATTCACTGGGGAGATATGTTAATAATGTGAAACCTATTTTGTTTCCAAATAATTTCAATTTCATATTTAAATTCATGCCTGACTTTCAGATTTTTAGATATTTTTTTTATCATGATTTGAATCCCTTTTCCTAAAACTAGCCAAACCATAGAAAAATTGATGTGTCTATTTGAATTGAGATTTCAGACCAATCAAAAAATTTTCCCTTTTTCACTTAAGGAAGCACACACATACACATATAATTCACCATTAATTATAATTCATTAAATATTTTATCAATCTATTATTAATTATAATTTATATTCAATTATTAACTATAATGTTAACTTTATCATGATTTAATTTAGTATATTTAAGTCAAACAGGAATAGGCAAAATATTTTCATGTGTAAAACAGTATTCCTTTTTGGGGATTTATATCTATTGATAAAAATGTTCTCTACTAGACTATCTAAGTATATTAAATTGTCAGCAATCATATCATCACCAGAAATCCCAGTGAAAATAGTAAAGAGAACAACATATAATGGAACCCAATAAATTTTTTTATTTTAAAACAAAAACTGAGTTGAAACAGTTCTTTATGTTTTAGTGCAAACTGACATCTGTTTACATCATCATTATTGTTATATTATTAGATTGTAAATTGTTAAAGAGTGGGGTTTGCCTTGAATTCTTAACTTCTAACACAGGGGCCATCATAATAGATATAATAATGTCTGTTGAATTGAACTGAACATTTCTTAATAAGAGCTTGTTCTCCTTGTTAGGTTGTCAGTCGTGAGTTAGGGATGCCAATGGACAATATTCATTTGCGGGGAACAAGTACTGAAACCATCCCTAATGGAAATGTCTCTGGGGGATCTGTGGTGGCAGATCTCAATGGGCTGGCACTGAAGGTAAAATCAGAGCACTGATATCTTCATCCTTAGACTGAATAAAGACTTCTCCCAAAATCTTACTAAAATTTTAAGCTATTAAAGTTAAAAATTTTTAATGAATTTAAACTGTCAAAGCTTAAAACCTCAATAAGATTTTGGGATATGTTCTACATGAGAATGGAAAATCATTCAAATATTTATTAAGCACCCAATTTGTCCAGGGTTTTAGGGATAGAGTAGAGGATTACAAATAAGTCTAAAAGATGTTTCTTTCCTATCCTCTAGAAGCTTACAGTCTAGTGTACTGGAAAAAAAAGTGTTGAATTTAACATAAGGAAGACTTTGATTCAAATTCTGTCTCTGATACTAGTCATGTGAACACTGACAGGTCACCTAACAGTTTGCTCTTTGGTAAAGACAAGAATACAAAATATGATTTTGTCAGCATGGAGAACTCCCATTGTGGGAGCTTCTTATCCAGCCTAACAATGGTAAAGGAAGTGGAGTAGAATTACATGATCATTGTTCTAGCAGAAAAAGGGTTTTTAGAGATTATCTAGTATGACCCTCTTCGTTTTCTAAGTGAGGAAACTGAGGTCCAAGGAAGTTAAGTGACTTTTCCAAGGTAAAACAAGTAAGCCTCAAAGTCAAGATCTCTAACTCTAATGGTGTTCTTTCCCCTGTCTGAAGGGAATGGGTAGGATTTGGAGAGGTGAAGAGAAGAGGGTTGGGCATTCTAAGCTTTGGAAAGTAGCATGAAATAAAGACCAAGAGATTAGAATATACAAAATGTATTTGGGAGGCAGTGACATGATGAATCTGGTTGGAGTAGGGAAGTTTCATGTTAGATTTGAAAAATGGACTGGATATTCCTCCTGTCAGTAGTTATATTGTAATCCCTTACTTAATAAATATTTGTTAATTGGATTAAATTGAAGCTGGATCTACCCCACTTTTATTTTCACGTTGACACTCCTTCTAGATAATGTTCAACTAACCCAACCACATTCTTTGTGATCAACATGCCTTCATTAAATAAAGGATCTTGCAGTATGCTGTAGGAAAAGTACAGCCCACTTTAAAAAGTCAGGCAGTATCTCCTCTATTCCCAGATAAGCCCTCCAAACTATCATGTAAAGACCAGCTCCACAGAAAGTCCAGCCTGTAAATAAGATTATTATTCTACTTTGAGTTAAGCTTCTTTCAAAAATTTTTGTCCAAAGTGGTGACACCTCAAGTACTTCATTGTCCTATATAGTTTATGGAATAGCTTTAATTTTAGTTAATTCTGGGATGGCTCAAATTTACTGGCCTGGCCCCAGTTTCCTCTAGGCCATGTACATGTCCTAGCATTATGCTAACTTATATAACAACCACACAATACTGCAGATTCATCTCAAATTATGACTGCCTCCATTCTTCTCAGAATTAATAGTAGATTGTTTATTCTTACTATAAACAAGTTGGAAGAAGATATCAGGTTAATTCATTCAACAAACATTTATTTAGCACAAAGAGAATACAAAGCTCTGTTTAGACTCTGGAAGAAATAAGATGAACCATGGTCTTTAGTGATCTTATAATCTACTCTATACTCTTATAAACCAGATATAAATCCATAGGCATTAATGACATTGGTCTGACAGAATCAATTTGCAAATTTATTCTGTTGTTTGCATCCAATTGAGCTTTTAAAAAATTCTAATTTGGGGCCATTTTCCCCTCAAGTATCTAGGTTAATTTCTTCCTTTGCAACACTACCATCATAATTTTAATTTTTTCATCAACTATAGGATGCTTGTCAAATTCTTCGAAAGCGTCTGGAGCCCATCATTAGCAAAAACCCTTATGGCACATGGAAGGAGTGGGTAAGATTTTTTTCATGTGAATGAATCAGAAGCAGTTCTTGTTACAAGAAAAGTCCCTCATAAGCTTTAGCAAGGGGTTCTGGAAGATACCATCGTAGTAAATAGAATGATCACTGAGGAGGAAATAAAGGGACAGATTGCTGAAGTTTGGGATTGGATTTTGATAGCTTTAGTTTTAGACTCTCAAGTATTCTGTCTCAAGATTTATTTGCCTCTTTCTTTAATGGCAATAATATCCTAGGGCTAAATTGATAAAGGACATTTCTAGGAAAAGAGTAGATGCCATGGATTCTTGGTAGGTGGAAGAAGGGGTTTCCCAAGCTTATTCTGTGTAACATTTTCCAGTCCTGAACAATGAACTTTGACTGAGTCACAGAACCCAGATGCTTAGAGTTGAAAGGGACCCCAGCAGGCCTCCCTACCACAGTATCCCTAATAAATGGACATTCAGCCTCTGTTTAAAAGGGAGAGGGAGTTCTTGACTTCTAGGGACTGCCAGCTAATTGCACTTTGGAATAGTTCTAATTATTGAGATTTTTCCTGATATCAAAACTCTATTTGCCTTTTTGCAAGCCCTACCTGTTGTTCTTGATTATACCTTCTGATGCCAAATAGAGCAAGTCCAAGCCCTTTTCCATGCACCAGTTCTTCAATTATTTAAAACATAGTGAGGGTCCTTCTTGAGAATTCTCTTTTCCATGCAAAACATCCCTAGTTCCTTCAAGGGATTAGCAAGGACTTAATATAAAAAATCATGTAGACCAACCTGGCTATTATACAGATGAGGAAATTTAGGCTTAGAGAGAATAAGTGAGAGTAAGTCACACAGCTGACAAGTTACTAAGCTGAGTTTTGCAGTATGTGCATATTGTGTATGTGTATATTCCAGATAGTCCTTCTACTGCACCACACATTAGCCAGGGCACAATACACAGGGCCACATAACTAGGGACATTTTTATATTACTTTTTAAAATTTTTTAAAATTTATTTATTTACTTTATTTATTTTCACTCTATTTGTCTATTTATAGTTATATTTATATATTTATTTATTTATATATTTATTTTTATTATTTATTTTATTACTTACTTTTATATTACTTTTTATAATAAAGGATTCTATTCTCCATAGCATGTAGTCCAATCACATGTTATAGTGATGATTCAACTGTCAACACACAGAGAATATAATTTTTTTAAACCCAACCAGGACAGAAGAACAGTAAAGGCTAGGCAATGGGGTGAAGTGACTTGCCCAAAGTCATACAGCTAGGTAGTGTCTGAGGTAGCGTTTGAAGGCAGGACCTTCCATTTCTATCCTGGCTCTCAATCCACTGAGTGACCCAGCTGCTCCAAGGAAGTAAATTTTTTTAGTTTGTTCAAGGAGAAAAAATATCTAGCTCTAGCTCTACAGCCTGTTGTGTACACATGGCAACCAGGGGGATTTTCAATGCAATGGATACAATTTGATGGAATTCTTCTTTTATGTTCTCGTTTTTCCTCTTTAGTATTAGTATATATCCACAATTTTGAAACCCATAAACTCAGTCACAGACACTGTAAAGGGCTGCAATAAATTCTTTAGCATTTTAAAAATTCTAAACAAAGACCAAGTAAATAAACATTTCATTAAACAAAGTAGAGCAGATGAAAGCTTAAATATACCACAAATTTCCATTATGTATACATAATGGAAATTTGTGGCTTTATGTAAAACACTTTTCCTTTTAAGTATATAATAAATTCAAAATGTTACTTTCAAAGCTGTATTGCTCATCTGTGTTTCCTTATGAAGTTTCTTCTGTTCATTTTGTGTTTTTAAAAATGCTTCAAAGACTGTTTATTTTTTGACGATATTATTGCTACCTTTCTCTCTTCTCCCCTGCCCCTTTCCTCCAAAAGCGGGACAAAGGAAAAGCATCACCACTGCAGATTCTTGAAGCATTGTTTTATGCTCATTATAAACTGGTCATGAGGCAATAATAAGATAGTTATATTGTAGGAAGAGAAGACAGGATGTCCATATGGAAAAGATGAAGAACGGCAGACAGACGGCTAGCCATCGTACTCTACTGATACCCTCCCAATGTCAGGAGAAAGTAAGGAGGCTGCCAGCATAGTCCCTGTGACAAACTTACAGGAGAATATGGCAGCTGCACAGGATGGGATGATTGTCCCATTACTCTTGTATGGGTTGTGTAGAAAATTCTACACTGATGACGTTAAAGATGCAAATGGTTGTCATATGAATATTTTAATTTTAAAAACATCATCAATTCGGCCAGAAGGCAATGAAGTTGGCTATCACAGCCCTCAGAAGACTAAAATTTAGTCATTGGACTTTCTAAAGGTAGGGGAAGTTGTACTGAAACTGGGACAGAAAATTGTTCTGCATGCTGTTGTAGGTTTTCCATTTAATTTGTAATAAGATGGAAAAGTTACTGACCAGATAGAGGATTACTTAATTTAGAATAAGATTATAAATGAAAACAAAGATAAAATGTTACATTTAGCTTTTGTTTCTTATTAAACACATCTCATATTATATGAGAAAATATGCTCATCTTTTTCAGGCACAAGAAGCTTTTAATCAAAGCATTAGTCTTTCAGCAACTGGATATTTCAGGTACAAAATCTTTTCAACCCCCTCCTAGGATTATTTTTTCTTTTATACCTTTACTTTTCATCCTAAAATCAATACTGTATATAGGTTTCAAGGCAGAAGAGTGGTAAGGGCTAGGCAATTAGGTTTAAGTGACTTGCCTAGGGTCACACAGCTAGGAAGCATCTGAGGTCAGGTTTGAACCCAAGACTTCCCATCTCTGGACCTGACTCTCAATCCACTGAGCCACCCAGTTACCCCCTAGAATTGTTAAAATATGAGGTAAGATGATACCATCTCACTGTTGAAGTGAGAAGAGGAAGAATTTCAAAGATGAAAACTAGTAAAGAATACTTGAAAGAAATAAATAGAAATTCTTTTTTAGAATATGATTTTTAAAAAATAGTGTAACTAGGGAAACTTTCCTCTCTGTAATTTTGACAAAAACTATTTTATATTGTCTTATAATATGATACACTAACATTGAGCTTCTAATCCTTATTTAAAAGTACAAATGTCTAAAATGACAGAGGGAGAACTTGCAGTTGAATAGATAATATTGCAACAAAAATAATAAGTTTATCAGGGATGCCCAACAAAAATTCATGAGAGGGCAGGAGAGTTGCATCTTGTTCTTTTTATCATTTTAAAACAATTTTTCTCATTCCTAGGGAATCTTCTAGAATAAATGTTTGGAAGTCTTTCATATCCTATCTAGGGTGAATTTAGCAAAAGAAGGGAAGAATTTGTACTAACAAATCAGTAACCTTCGATGCTCCTGCTTACTTCCTACTCTCAAAACGTGTCTCAACACTGAAAGACTAAGGGTTAAACAATGAACTGCTACAGATTGTTTGATCTGAAAATGGATGTCCAGGTTAATGATAGAGAATGATGGATAGAGTGGTGTCATCTTAGTATTACAGGCCATGTTGTTGTCATTCATTTCTATTTTGTCTGACCCTTTTTGACTCCATTTGGGTTTTTTTGGTTCATTTTGGCTCATTGGCTCATTTGGCTCATGAGAGGCTAAGACTTGACAAGTTGTACCAAGGGATTTGATTATAAGCCTCTTATATTATTTCTTGGGGGCCCAGTGTCAGTTTATAACATAGGTGTAAAACTCAGAAATGGGGAACATTAAACCATATATAAGGATGCTTGTGGCCACATTGATTTGGAAAACTACACATTACATTGTCTGTGTTTATAATATTGTTATTTATTTTGTTAAATATTCCCCAATTACATTTTAATCTGGTTCAGACTATATTAAAGAGGGTTTTGAAATATGTGTTTGACTTCTCTGGTCTAGAAGATGTGGAAAGCTTTGAGTATTTATTAGAAAAAACAAGTATTAAGACCTTCATGTTAGATTAAGCCCCATTGTAGGCAAAATACTTCTTGAGAGGGCAGTATTTTTGGAGGGTCTTTCTTATGACCTAAATCATTTGTTTAGGGCCTTCTGGAGGTTTGGAATAAGAGTGCGGAATGAGATGCTTGTGTGTGTGTGTGTGTGTGTGTGTGTGTGTGTGTGTGTGTGTGTTGTATCAACATGGTCGAAGTGGCCTGGAAATACTCCTCAAGCATCAATGAAATGATTCTTAGGTTTCATGCAATACTTTTGCCTTTCAGTGGACTGAACAATCTGCTGTATCTCCCAGAGATCTGATTGATTTCTAAGCCTTTTGTTTTAAACATAGTTTATAATACCTGTGAAATTAAGTTCAACCAGATTTCTTAAAATAATAAATATTGCCTACTTATGATAGCTCAATATTTTTATTATTTTACAGTTACAAAGTAGTCTTCTCATGACAGTTGTCAAGAGTAGTTCATGTAAGTGTTATATCCATATTTTACAAATGAGGAAGCTGAGGAGCCACATGAGGAAAAGAGGCTAAGAGTTAAGATAAGTTAAGTGATTTGCCTTATCATTTAGACACATGGGTGATAGAGTAGAGGGAGTGCTTAGCCTTCAGTCAAGAAGGCCAGAATTCAAATCTGGCTTCAGACATTTACTTTCTATGTGATCCTGAAAAGACCATTTAACCTTGTTTGCCCAAGTTTCCTCATCTGAAAAAAGAGTTGGAGAAGGAACTGGCAAACTACCCCAGAATTTAACTATGTTTGCCTAAGTTTCCTCATCTGAAAAATGAGTTAGAGAAGGAAATGGAAAATTACCTCAGTAGCTTTGCCAAAAAAAAAAAAACCAACAAAAACCAACAACAAAAAACCCAAATGGGATCACAAAGGGTCAGATAAAATAGAAATGAATGAACAACAACAAATAGTCACTTGGATTTGTAAGTGCCAAAGCCAAAACCTGAACTCTGGCCATCTTCAAGTGCAGGGTTCTTTCTGACACAGTGTGCTCCCAGTTATAACCTGTCTCCTCCAAAATACTTAAAAGATCTACATTTTCAACAGGGGCTATGAGTCAAACATGGACTGGGAAAAAGGCGAAGGTCACTTATTTCACTACTGCGTGTATGGAACTGCCTGTTCAGAAGTTGAAATTGACTGCCTGACAGGAGATCATAAGGTAACTAACTGCTTATTTATATAATCTTCAACATAGGCTTAACTTGTAGGCTGAATTCCACCCCTCCCTTAAAGCAGATGATGCCAGGCTTATGTAACCAAATCACAGATTCTCAGAATTGGTTAGTATGTCTGCAGCAGCCATTGTTAACTTGGAAATAACACAGAACTACTAAAGTAGTCAGGAAAACCTTGTCTTTAATCAGGAAAGAGATAGTGTTCAGTTTTGGCCGCCACACAGAGTGAAGGGTCTAAAAACCACACAAAGCCAAGAGATCTGGGACTCTGGGAACTGTATCCCTGGGAGAAAGCACCCTGCAAGATGACTCTCCTAAGAGTGGCAGAACTTGGGGTCCTTTATACCCGCTGGAGAACTTGGTACAGCAAGCATGCACAGACAAGCTGCAAGCAGGCTGCAGCCAGGAGCTGGGGTATCAGAGACTGGTCTACTACAAGGAATGCAAAAAGAAAGGGTCAAACCCAGAGCTGGGCTTTAATACAATGGGAGAAGCTACTAAGACAAATAAAGGTACTCAACTATGTAGGTACTCAACTATGATAGACTATGTCTATCACCCAAACCGGGGTCACCAAATACTTCAGGGTCTATTGTTCAGTCCAAAACTGGTATGCTTGGTATTTCCTTTAAGGTGAGTTCTCAGGGGGCAGGGGCAAACTTGATACTTGCAGAAAATCCAGTTGACACCATTTATTCCAACACATATCAGAAAAGGAATCTTCAGAACAGCATACATGGCAAGTGATAGCCACTTTTTGCTTGAAGACTTCCATTGAAAAGAAGCCCACTAATTCATTGAAGCCCCTTACAATTTTGAATAGCTCTGATTATTAGAAAGGGGCAACCAGAGTACTGGTCTCAGGAAGATTCATTTTCCAGAGTTCAAATCTGGCTTCAGATACCTAATAGATGTATGATCCTGTGCAAGTCACTTAACCCAGTTTGCCTCAGTTCTTTATCTCAAAATTAAGCTGGAATAGGAAATGGCAAACCACTCCAAGACCTCAGCCAAGAAAACCCCAAATGGGGTCGTGAAGAGTCAGACACAAAATTTTTTCCTTATCTGATGCCCCAAATTATTTTTTTAAATATCTTTCCACTGCTCCTGGAATTAAGGGAGGTGGAGACTTGTACACTGATAAGTATGGTAAATATGAGGAAGAGTGAAATGGCATAATATTCTATGAAAGTTTGAAAAATAGAAAGAGAGGGAGAGGGAAAAGTGAAAGGAGAAGAAGAGGCAAAGAGAGAGAAAATAAATTTTTGTTTGGTATCATTGAGGAAAACTCAGAGGATTCTGGAAAGTTGGACCTTGAAGGAAAGGAAAAATGTTCATACATGGATTATAGACTTGGACATGAAAAGGAAACTCAGAGGTCATCTAGTCTAAACCCATCATTTTCCAGAAGAGAAAGCTGAGACTTACCCTCAGTTATGGGTACAACACAGATAAAATTTGAACTCAGGTACTTTGAATCTAGAAGTCAGTTTTCTTACCATTGTACCATGCTAAGAGGAAGTCCATTTTAGGTTTGGGAGAATAGGAGAGGAGAGGCCAAGAATAGATGAAATAAAGAGTAGCCTAGTTTAGTTGGAACATAGACATGTAAAGGAAAATAATATGACCTAAGGCTAAGTTGGAGTCAGATTCTTGAATGAAAAGATCAGGAACTTATACTTGGAATGTAAATGAAAAGCTCAACTGATATTCTTTAGCTTAAATATCTTTATTTTAAAAATTTAAACAACAATTTTTAAGCTCAATATTTAGCCCAGAGAATGTTACCAAGGACATTTGGTGTTATCAGATCAGGGTGACCTGTAATTGTTAGTTATTTCTTATTTGAAAAAAATATATATATAAATGAGCATTCTCAAAGGCCTGCTGAGTCAGACTTAGATCAATATAAATTTATTGTGTGTCAACCAATAATTCTATTTCCTGGTTGCCAGGAAAGTGACCTTCTTTAATCAGGTAATGGGCCATGTACAACTTTTCATTGAATAGTGAAGAATTTTTATAACTTTCTGAATTATGTAAGAGAAGTCCCCCTTCTATTCTGTCATCTCCCCTTGCTCTCCTTTCCCCCTTTCCTTCTACCAATCAACAAAATTCCAAAGTATTTCTCAAATGATATTTTTAGGCTGGCTATAGTTTTCCTCATCATGTGACTTCAACCTTTGCTGGGGTTGCACAAAACAAATTAACTGGTCAGCTTTAAGAAATATATATGGCCATCACTTTGATTACTGGGGACAATTATATACTTACAGTTGACAAGAGGACCAAGCTGTCAGGGTCAGAAGATTGGTCCCAAGGTTACTGCAAAAAGAATGCACTGCTAGTTCAGGACATCCATGATCCACACTGATCCAAACACCCCCCAGCGTCCCTCAAGGTGATGTTTTTGAAGTGTGATCTGGACAGAGCTTATCACCAATATGTGAATGTGTCATCTTAATGGAGTCCTCTTGTTTTTTGAAGATTGACAAACCTTGTTTATCTAACCCCAGTCTATCAAGGCAATGGCCATGAAATTCAAGCAAGGTTACCTCTCTATGGTTGCTATCAAACATAATGCTTATCACTGGGACTTGGTGTACATGCTGGAGAGATCATGAAGTATCATTGCACAACATTTCATTTCTCCTTACTATATCTGACTTCTCCAGCCCTTCTCCCAGGAGAAGGGAGATTAGAAGGCTTTCTGCCTCATCTGTACTTGCACATTTCCAAGCTGTGCTTCCAAACTGCCCAAGGTCCTAGGACAAGATTGTAACACTCTAAAAATATGATAATTCTTGGAGTTCCTCAAATAGTTTTTCAGCCCGCCAGAACAGTTTTTAAGAGAACAGCACTGATGATTTGTCCTAGCAGGGGTCGTAGAACTGACTGAATGCCAAGCCTACAAAGTTCTAGGTAATCTGCTGCCAGATTGTTGACTTTAGAGGAAGAGCACTGGATCTGTTATCAGGAGATCTGGATATACTACCTTAGTCCCAATATAGATTGTGTATCATTGGAATGTCTTTTAACCTCAGTAAGTCGCAATTTCTTGAGATGTTAAATGGGTCTAGTAGTACTTAAGCTATCTACCTCACAGGGCTGTTGTGAAGAAAGTGCTTTGTAAAATTTAAAGTAAATATAAATATGAGTGTCTTAAGTTACATTTTTTCTTCCCTCCTTCCCCTACCAAGTCAAGCTTCCTGGGTAAGCCCAGTGGTTCTAACCAATTCAGTTGGGTATGTGCAGTCATTAACCACTGGATTGAATACTCTTTGAAGGGCTATGCTGGGTTTTGCATCTTTGTGTGCTATTTGTCTTCGGGATAAGCATTTCATCTGTATTCTGAATTTGTCTCCTGCCCTCCTTTCCAGCCTTAGGCTGTAGCAAAGGGCACATTGAAAACATTGAAAACAGAACATGTTCCCTGTCATGGTAGGTTTTGGGGCTGCCCCAAATGTTCTAACTTGGCTAGTAACCTCCTATAGGTCTGGCTCAGCCTGCAGATATAGAGCAGAACTTTGTCCTTTGTGACTTTAGACACCAAAATAGAGCCCTTGAACTGGGAGGTCATTTAGTTTGACCTCTTATTTGTAGACGAGGAAGCTGAGACCCAGAGAAGTGATGTGACTTGGTCAGGGTCACACAGTGAGTTGGTGGAAAATCTGGGACTAGAACCCAAGTCTCCTGACTCCCAGAAAGGAATAACAAAAGATTCTAGCCAGTCAAAAGGAATATTTTTCAAATCACTGAGCTGAGACAACCAGTATTTATTAAGTACTTTTTACCTAGTATGTGTAAAGCAGTGTGCTATGTATTGAGTATACAAATGTAAGCAGAAATAAAAACTGTCCTTAAGTACTTATATTCAAATGGTGGAAGAAAACTCATAAAAAGAAGAAAGTTGCTGAAAGGGGCAGAGGGAGGGAAGAAGGGATGAAGGTAAATAGCCAAGGGCATGGTAGAGAAGGTTTCACTACTCCACCCTGCTGAACAGGTGAGGCACATGTTTCAAGTCTTTGAAGATTTAGTATCTTGTATTACTAAGTGTCTTCAGAAGACAATACTCTAGATTCAAGGTGTCAAATTCAAATAGAAATGGAGGCCACTAAATTATACAAAAAGATCTCTCTGGGTCATGTATTGACTTAGAGAATCACATGAAAATAAAAAATACAAATTTACCCTTAAAATATGTTTTTAATTAATTAATCAACACCTTAAAATCAGGTAAGGACTTTATTTTATTTTAATCTAACCCCCTTTGCCCACCCTGGACACCTCCTGGTCTCTCTCAGGAGTGTTGTGTGCTGCACATTCAGTTCCTCTGATCTAGATGAAGACATAAGCTCAAAGAGTACACTCTTCAGTTTTTATAGTTTCCACTAATTACTACAGTTAATCCTGATCCCATGACAGATGAGAGTCCTCAGGGCTTTTGAGGGAGGCAGGCTGGCTACCCCAACACATTGCTTTTCATTTGCAGATTAGTAGAGAAGTTCTGCTTTCTAAATCCCAACCTTGACGTTCAGCACTTTTACTTCTGTGAAAATAAAAACCTAGGATAAGAGATGAGATAGTTCTTGTTCTTGTTCTTGTGGCACACCAAGTTCTATAAACATTTATTTTGGAGAAAGAATGTGGATACTATTTCTTATCGTGTTTTGCTACAGTGATAGGGGAATAAGAAAATATACAGAAGAACAAGTTATTCTGCATCTGTTGTATCATTTCTTAGGGCTTTTGAGAAATAGGAATCAATTTATTTAATTGGTAATTTATGACAGTGTCATCTTTTCTGTTAACTACTTATTTCTTTCAGAGAGAATAGTGGCTAAACTATTAAGTTGGTGACTTTATTCATGTAAGTTTGAAAAATGTTCCTTTTCACTAAGTAGAATCTTTTGTTAATTCTTTCTCCCAAAAGAAATAAATTAGTGCCAAGCTGGATGTAGCTTTTTCTTCTCCTTAAACCTGGTTTTAAAAATGGACCTGTTGTTATTTTTATTAACAGAATATAAGAACAGACATTGTCATGGATATTGGCCACAGTATCAATCCAGCTCTTGATATAGGGCAGGTAAGTGTCACTATTTTTTTTTCAATTTTTGGTATTTATCACACAATTAAAATTTTAGTTTTGATTAGAATAATACAATGCTGTGAGGATTTTCAGGGAGATAGTTAATCATTACTTTCATTTGCCATACTTTTTATGTAAAGGTGTCTTTCCCTTCTCCTGGGGATCTTTATTCTCCCAGGGCTCAAAATAGTTCCTGTTACCTCATATTAGGTCAGGAAATATTTGGGCTATTTTAAAGAAGTTTGGATATGAGAAAAGACCAAGACTACAGATTGTAAAATAGAATCTGAAGGATAAGGATGCCTTAGTTATTTGAGATTCGTAATGCTACAAAAAAGTCAACTAAGCAATAAATATTTATCAAGCACCTACTGTGTGCCCAGTTGGCAAGAAAAGCACAAGTATTCTAAACTAGTCTATGCTTAGAAATCATCATGAGTTTGTCCACAAAGATGATGCCTATTTTGGCCATTAACTCTCAAAGAGTAAAATTTTGAGCTTAAATCTTAGAATCTAGTTTGAGAGAAAAGACAGTAATGTGAGAGAATAGTACCTGGGTTTATAATGACTTGCTAAGTAAACGCCATAGAGACAAGTGCTCAAGGAATTCAGAAAATGAGGGAATCATTTTATTCTCAATTTGGGACATCATCATGGTGTACAGAAATAGGATATGAGTTGGTATATTAAAAGATTGTCTATGATTTAGTGAGGTGGTTAACAGAAATAATAACAGCCAGCATTTACATAATATTTGGAAGTATTTTTTATCTTTACCTTCCATCTCAGAATGAATACTTCCAAGACAGAAGAGCAATTAGGGCTTGGCAATGGGGATTAAGTGATTTACTGTTGGGGGGATCACATAGCTAGTAAGTGTCTGAGTCAAGATTTGAACCCAAGAGCTTCCCATCTCTGGGCTTGGCTCTCAATCCACTGAGCCACCTAGCTGCCCCCATCCTTTAAGGTTTAAAAAAGCTATACACAACTATGTCTCATTTGAGCCATACAAAATAATCCTTGAGGTAAGTGCTATTATTATCCTTAATTTTTGTAGATTAACAAACAGTCTTGGAGGGATTAACTAATTAAGAGACTTGCCCAGCATCAAGCTAGTTAGTGTTTGAGATATGATTTAAATACATGTATTTCTGATTCCAAGTCCAGCTCTCAACTTACTATAACAGGCTGTCTTAAAAAAAATAAAAAAAACAACCAACCAACCATAGAAACAAAAAGTCCGGGGAAGTAAAAAGGATGAACAGGCATAGGAAGAAGATAATGAGTTCATTTTTGTATAGGCTTTTTGAGGTGCCCATTCAATGTATTTGTGGAGATACAGGTCTAGAATTTAGAAAGATATCAGTATCTAAAAACCACAGGGAGGAAATTGGTTGGACTTGTTCAATTATTCAATGTTTTCTACATAGTGGATTAAGCTTATAAAAATGTTACTTTCTGGATATTGGTCTGGCCATATTAGTACTATTTAGAGCAACCCTACTGTCATGTCAAACTGAATTGGATACAGAATGTGGCAGGGGAAAACTGCTTTTCTCTAAATTGAGTGGTTTTATTGGATGATCTTGACAGTTTCTTCTATAAGAAGCTATCATGTCCCACCCTTAGCCTTTTCTTTTCCAGGCTAATCATCCCCAATTCCTACAATTGATTCTCATTAATTGGCCGCTAGCCTTAACATTAGAACTGCCCTTCTCTAGACATATTTCTCTTGTTGAAACCCTAAATAAACATAAGATTTCAGATGAGATGTTGTATCATCACTGATTCTGGTTCCTGCTACTGTTAGTAGAGTCTAAAATTATGCTTACTTTTTAGGTTATCGTATTATATTGTTGAATTTTATTGACCTTGCAGTTGATTGGAACCTCTAGATATTTTTTACATGAACTCTTGTCTAGAATATATCCTCTAACCTGTACTTATGCAATTGATAATTAGATCCCTATAGGATTTTATATTTATACCTAATAATTTTCATCTCCTTAGATCCAGACTATTGTTCTAATTTACAGAAATATTTTTTGGATCCTGTATCATAGAGTCAGTGTGGTGGCTATTCTTTTAAGTTTTATGTCATCCACAGATCTGATAATCATTGTCTTTTATACTTTCATTCAAATAATTAACAAAAATATTGAATAGAGAGGATCAAAGACAGAGTCTTGATACATTGCACTGGCATCTTCCCTCCAAGTTGACATCAATCTCTTAATTTCCACCCTTTAAGTCCATTAATTCAACCAAGTCTAAACTAACTTAAAGATATACTTTTTTGTCCCATATTTATCCATTTTATCCCCATGGATATCAGGAAAGATTATATAAAATGCTTTGCTAAAAATCCAATTATATTCCCTCTCAGTGGAAATTCCCTGATCTAGAAACTCTATCAAAAAAGGAATGAGATTGGGCTAGCATTGCTGCTCATGATTAAGCCTGGATACTGGCTTACTGGATAGAGTGAGAGGAGAGGACATGCTGAGAGAATAGTAAGAAGTGTTAAAAAAAAAAGTGGTGAAAGTCAGGGTATTTTTTTGGAAAGTTTTGACCTAGAGACTATTAAAGTCAACATGTAAAGGTATAAAAATGCTCTTGAAGACTGGAAGACCTGGGTTCAAATTCGATTTCTGATACATATTGACTGTATGTCTTTGGGAAAGCAAGTTAGCAGGTCTGTATGATTATGAGTTGCAAAGAAGGCAGTGACCTCTATTAGTAGGAGGACTTTTTTCCCCCTAGGAATAATCAAATCACAGACTCATTCCCTGTTCAATATCTCTATGAAGGTAAGAAATTGTGATGACTAGAAATGGAAGGGACCTTAAGGATCATCTAGTAGAATTCCCCCATTATTACAGATGAGGAAACTGGGCTCAGGAAGGAAGGTGAAACTCTGCTATCACAGTAGTTAATGGCAGAGCCAGGATTAGAACTCAGATCTCTTTACTCTCAGTTTATTGTTGGTATTGACGTATACCTCAGGAGCCTGTGGTTCCTTATAAAATGCTTAAAATATTTTAAAAACATCTTAAAGTTGCAAACTATTTGCTTTAACATGAGTAATGATATTTGACTATATGTGGAAAGATGAATTCCTTATCACTTTTTCAAATCAGGTTGAAGGTGCATTTATTCAAGGTGTTGGTCTTTATACACTAGAGGAACTGAAATACTCACCTGAAGGAATTTTGTACACTCGGGGACCAGAACAATATAAAATCCCTTCTTTCTGTGATGTTCCTTCTGAACTCAATATTTCCTTTTTGCCTCCTTCTAAAGTTGCTCACACTCTATATTCATCAAAGGTAAGCTGTATTGGATAAGAAATTAATTTTTCACTGATAAGTGTTTGAGGTGGAAATTCAATTCAATATAAGATAAGTATTTTTTATATTAGTATCTGCGAGGCAATGTATGGGGTTTACATTCTACTGGGAAGAGGATAATGCTTCTTTAGGTTCAACGCACCATCTGAAATAAGCTTACTTCTCAGTTGCTAATGGTTCATATTCAACAAGAACTATAAAAAAGACACATAAGAGCTAAAATTTGCAAATAACTTTACATCCATTAACTCATGTTTTACAATAAAAGAGATTAGTTAAATATAACTAAAATACATAAATAAAAAGAAAGGTTTTTTTTTTATTTGTTATATTTGTTTTCCTCTAAGGGCTTGGGTGAATCCGGATTATTCCTGGGATCCTCTGTGTTTTTTGCTCTACATGATGCCATTCTTGCAGCACGACAAGAAAGAGGATTTTCTGGAGTCTTCACACTGAATAGTCCATTGACCCCTGAGAAGATTAGAATGGCTTGTGAAGATAAATTTACAAAAATGGTACATATTTTTTCAAAAGAAACATGGGAAAAATGCTAATTGTTCTCTGTGAGACTACTAGGGCTGAACCAACTACCAAATTAGTTTTCTCAGCAAGAAAGGGCGAGGGGGAAAATGACAAATTTTAGGATTTAGGATTTAGTATTTCTAAATAGAGCCCTGGAGATTCCTAGGCCTATGAGATAAGTCTTGCAGCTCTACAGTGAAAAACTCACCATTTTTCATGGTTCTTTTTATAAAAGAAAAAAGAAAAAATTGAAAAGAGGTGCAAAAAAGTCTGATATAGGTGGCCCTATTATTTAACCTGTTCCTTCATCCATTCATGATTAGGCTCATCTCTGTCCTTTCTAAAAAGGACTTACTTTTTTTTGTTATCCTTTAAAAGGATATGTTTGTGGAATAACTCTTCCCTTGTCTCTCACTATGTTCAAACACATGCTCATAGTCTCTTTCTCCCTCTAACACTCTCTTTCCCATTAACAAAAGGAATTAACCCCTTAATAGAGAGGACAGACCATGGAGGACCAAGACTAGGAACCCCAGTTCATTTAACTATTTCTCTCATATTGGACAAGGCATGAAAGGCTGCCTGGCAACTTCAAACAGATTCCTTTTCTAAATGTTGATCAAGTATCAGGAATCGAAGTCAGATTCATTGGACTATAGTTTAGTAACTCCTTCCTCTTTTTAAAAAATATTTTTTAAAAAAACCTTTACCTTCTGTCCTAGTTCAGAAGTGTAGCAAGGACTAGGCAATCTGGGTTAAGTGTAAGGGTCACATAGCTAGGAAGTGTCTTGAGTCCAGATTGAACCCAGATCCTCCCAACTTCAAGCCTGGTGCTCTATCTAATGTACTACTTAGCTGTTCCTGATCTCTTTATTTTTTTCTAAAATTAGTATATTTGCCCTTTTCCAATCTATTCCCACCTTCCACTTTCTCTATAATCTTTAAGTATTACCAAAAATGGTTTAGCAAGCCCATCTGCCAGTTTTCAGTGTCCTGGTATGCAGTTCATTTGCGCCAGTTGATTTGAACTTATCAAGGGTATCTAAGTGGATACTTATGATCTCTATGTTTATTTTTGGTATCCTATTAGCTATTTTTGTTCTGTATCTTCTAATCTAAAGATAATTCTTCTTGTCAGAGAAAGCCCGAGGGAAAAAATTTCTCCCTATCATCTTTCTCCCTATCATCATTCCATATATTTAAAGCAGCATTCCTATCCCTTTTTTGTTACTCTTCTCTCCTTCTCTCCTCAACAATATTAAAAGAAGAGTTAGAATGATGTAGTTGATAGAGAGATGGTATTGACTCAGCAAAAACTAGGGTCCAAGTCTTGTTTCTGAGGCATCCTGGTCATGTGATCCTGGGCAATTTACTTAATCCCTCAATAATCTAATCAATTCTCTAAGATTATAAATTGCAGAGAAGGTGCTGACTGACTTTAATAGAGATGTCTTCTTCATCTTGGAGTTCCCTCTACAGGTTCAGTTCTTGTACTATAAATTTTTTAAAAACTCTTAAAAATGTCCTTAGCCTCTTTCACCAGCCTTAGATTACTCTGAGCTTCAGTTCTGCTGACAATGTTCTTGCATGACTATGTCACACTTCTGAACTCATGGTTTAATGAAAAGAATGTTGGACTTTGAGGATTTGAGTTCAAGTCCTTGTTCTTTCATTTTTTGTTGGTTGGTGAGTTACTTGTAGCATTCTCTTTAGAAAAATTTCCCCTTTTTTTACTCAGAATTGTTTTTATTTGTCTTCAAAATTTCATTATTGAGAACTTCTCATCTCTCCTCACTTGACTTCCCTTGTAGAATTTTAGGCTTTAGGATCCTACCTATCATTTCTTTGTACACTTTGATGGCTGTTCTCCCATAATCTAAGGTGTGTGAGACTAATTAAGTGGAGTTCAGGTGAGAGGTGAGGAGGATCTGAATGGGAGCACAGTGGCTCCATGAGTGGAGAGAAGGGATAGGTGAGAAATATGTCATGACAAGACTCAATAACTTATTGGATACCAGAGATATTAGAGAGAGGGATTTGAGAATGGCACGGACATTGTGGTCCTAAGAGACTGCCTAGTGATTTTAATAGAAAGAACAAAGTAAGGAAGATAAAAAATTGGGGGATTGGGAAGACAATTGTTTCTGGGTTGAATATGTTGAATTTGAAATGCTTTTGGGAAATCCAGGGAAAAACTGACTAAATAAGTTGTTGCTAATATAGGAATGGAAGGTGTCTACATAAAGAAGATCAAACCTATGGGAACTAATGACACCATTGAGAGAGTATAGAGAGAAGAGCCAGGACAGGGTATATGCATAAAAAAGGGGGGTGAAATAAGAGATGAAGAACCAGAAAAGGAAATGGAGGAGTGATTAGATGTGTAGGAAGATGACTGGGAGAGAACAGTGTTGTTCCCAAGGAAGACAGGGTTTCTGGAAGGAAATGGTCATCAGTAGTGTCAAATTTTGCAGAGATCAAGAAAGAAAAAGCCTGAGAAATTACTTAGGTTTTGAAATTATAGAACATTGATAACTTTGGGCAGAACAGTCTCAGTTGAATGATAAGGTCAGAAGCCAGACTGCAAGGGGTTGAGAAGTAAGTGTCAGAAGAAAAAATGGAGGCAATATATATACAGGCTAGTTATTAAAGGACAGTAGATTAAGGGGGTGGTAAAAAAAGTCAAAGCAGGGTTTTTAAAGGATGGGAAGATTTGGAAGTGTTTGAAAATGATAAGGAAGAAGGCAGAAGAAAAGGAGAAATAACCATGAGCAGGTTATTTAATCTTGGGGCAGAGCTCTGAGTACCAATGGGGAGGAAAGGGAATCAAATGAAATAAATGAAATAAGAGCTCCTTTAAGTATTCAAGTCAAAGTAGTAGTGGAAATGATAGATAACTTAATATGATTACAAAATGAAAATAACCATCATCAATAAAAGAGGAAATATCTTAATTTCTTCTTTTCTTTAGATTCCAAAGGATGAACCTGGATCTTATGTTCCTTGGGATATTCGTGTATGAATCAAAGACAAAAAAATAGAGAAAATATGATGGAGATTGTGATTATACCTGGTAATGGAGAATCAGTCACATGAATCTTCTTAGATTAAATAATGCCATATCTAATACTATTCATTTCCAGAATCCATTAAGATTTTGGCAAATAAAGATATTTAACTCTGCTTTTAGGTACGTTCAACAATTACCCTCCTCCTGCCTCAGATTTTTATAGCTATCCTTAGGCTCTAAAGACCAAATGAAAGGGACAACTTCTAACCTATTTCCTCTAGAATACCTTTTCTCCCATTAGGGATTTGTCTAAGATTATATTGTGAGAATTTCAATATGCATATGAATTCATATGGTCAGCATTTCCATAGATTGGGATGTCTTTCTGGGTCCCTACAGGAGATGAGAAAAGGATCAGAATACTCCAGGGATTGATGGTATGATAAAAAGATAGGAATTTTAGCTTGAAAATCAAAGAGCATGTTGGAAAGGACAGTGTGAAATCGTGGAAAGAACACTGAGATTTCAAAGAATATAAGTTTCTGTCATTATCCTAACACTGAGTGACCTTAGGCAAGTCCTTTACTTCCTTAAATTTCAGTTCTCACATCTGTAAAATAAAGGTGATGGGTTGGAATAGACTTCTAAAGTATTTAAATCAATGATATGAGATTAGATCATGTCAGCCCTAAAACATTTTTAAATTTTGTAATCAAGAGATTAAGTGATCCAACAAATCAAAAGCCAAAAATCCATAAGTCATTAAAATACTTGATCCAGGGGCAAGGATGAAAAACAACCCAAATTTAAGAGTAATGTGTTGAAAGCCAAAGCAATAAAAACCAAAGTTAGGATAATAAAATTGGTAGAAACTTTGGCCTACTTTATCTAAAAACATGTTTCCTTGGGGCTAAATCCTAATTGAAAGAGTGACAATGGATTGTTGACCAGGGGTTTTAATTTATCTGAGTCTTTGTGTTCTTCATTTGTAAAAAGAAGGGGGTTCAACATAATGATTTTTAGTTTCCTTTCCAATTTCATATTTTATGGTTCCTTAGTGTTTGTTTTATGTAGAAATATTATTTTATGACAAGGTAAATAATGACTATAAATACCCCAAGATTTTAGCATTTCCTCCTAAATGGGGTTAATTTTCTTTGGTATATATTAAGTAAACAAAAATATGATGGTATTGGGGTTTTTTCCCATAGGATGGATGTCAGGCATCTCCACCTCATAAGTATAATTATTTTTATTTTATCTCTTCCTAAGTTTTATATTTCCACATGGTGAATTTTCTTAAAGCAGGATTTGCCCAGGTTTACATTTTTTGGTCCCATTTCATAACCTAATATTCTTCGGAGAGCTGACATTTAATTAATCATTGTTGACTAATGTGTTTTTTGTTATATTGGTTTTTCTAAAGATATGAGGAGTGGAGAGAAAGAAAGTATATATAACTCCATTTATCTGCCTTATATTAAAAATACTACTAATAATAAATATTCAGTTTTGTTTCTATAAAGTGTGGCATTCTACACTTAAATAGAAAGCTCACTCATTTATTGAAAAAGACAATTAGTTTAATTGATTTAAGCATTTGAGATGTTTAAGCCTCAGACTTAAAGCTGTAATCCTATTATATATGAGGAGAAAAATGTTAGATTATTATTAAAATTATAACTTATCTTTATATAGTGCTTTAAAGTTTTCAAAGTGCTTTACATGCATCATCTCATTTTAGTCATGCAAAACCTCTTCTAACAAAATGATTTTGATTAAGTTTGTTTTAGAATGTAAGCTCTCTGGAGAGCAAAAATGATATTGGTTGTTATCTCTTATGCTGTTTGTGATGATTAATAAATGCCATTTAATAATGCTAATGATATCTGGCTTCATTTTTTTGGAAAGTTTTCTCCTTTCCTTGTATTGAGACTGAGCCTACAAATGAGATCCACTTAATAAGTTTTTGTATATAATAGTACTTTGTGAGTAGACATGAGTGGCTATATATGTGAGCTTAGGTGAAGTTATTAGAATTGTCAGAGGGTTTGGGTACCCTTTTGGTAACATCTGATTGGTTGTATATAATCCTAAGGAGACATTTTGGCCTCTTTCCAATTCCCTAAAATCCCTTTCTGTCTAGACACTCATGTATTTTCTTTCTAACCCTAACCTTTGTTTTGTTGTTACAAGGTAGAGTTAGATTGAAGGATAGATCAGGCTCTACACAATGTAATAATAGAAAAAAAGAATGTAAAATGCCACATTAAGTCAGATTACTAATCCATCTCATCCTGTATTCTTTTTATGTCAGAGGCATGAATGATATTTTGTGAAAGAGAAAACATAGAAGTTGTCTCCCAAGACAGCACCCTTAAAAAGCTAGCAATGACAGACAAATGGTATTAACTCCAGTTTTGTAATCCATTTTTACTCCCAAAGTGACACTGATGGATTTCATTAATCGACATTGAATCATTAACAAACATCAATAAAACATTAGCAAAAAATTATTAACAAAATCTACTAACCCTTTATCTTTTGTGATTGCATTTCAGAGTATTAATAGGATCAGGGTATCACTAGTACTATCTAATGAGCATGTTAGATAATTCACATTTACACAGTATTTGACAAGTGTTTTTTTCCAAAGAGCCCTATATGATAAATAGTGCTAGAATTATCCATCCATCCCCATGATATGAGGAAAGTTAAGCTTTTAGAAGTGAAATAACATGCATAATCACAATACTAGCAAGTTTCTGAGCCAGGATTCTAACCTAGGGGTACTAAATCCAAGTGCAATTTTTTTCCCACTCTGCCATATTGCTTCTATTTTGAGCAGTTATACAATACTGTCAGTGATTCCAAATTGCTGCTAACACTGAAGTTATTGTTTTTAATGCTAATATTCTCTTGGAGATGCTATGAATCTAGAAAATCAGAAAACAACACGATCTTAGAAGAGCCAAAATTATAGGTTACCAAAGAAGCGATGGAAGAGATGCATGGTGGGTATAAACAGCTACATTGTCATTTGCCAGAAAGACATACCTTGCTATGTAATTTTTTTCCAGGCATGGATGATTGAGCTCAGTTGTAAAGCAACAGATAACTAGTTCTGAGGCCAGAACAGCAAAGAATTTCATTATTTTTCACATCTCTTAGGTGTTATTTGTGTCCTGTTTCCTAAGCAGCCCAGAGAGAAACTCAAATGAGTGCCTTAAACCTGAGAGAGAGAGAGAGAGAGAGAGAGAGAGAGAGAGAGAGAGAGAGAGAGAGAGAGAGAGAGAGAGAGAGAGAGAGAGAGAGAGAGAGAGAAAGAGAAACAGATAGATAGGCAGAGACAGAGACAGGCACAGACAGGAACACAGAGAGACAGAGAGACAGATATGGAGAGACAGAGACAGGGCCAGTCAGAGAAGGATAGAGAGACATATAGAAAGAGACATGCACAGAGAAATGCTAGTTGTTATTCTCATGACTACCTTTCCCAAAGGTATAGCATATACAACAATCCAAAGGGAAATGCAAGAGTAATAATAAATACTTGGACCACCACAACACACTGAAAATCTTGTAAACACAGGATTGTCTAACCAAGAAGGATCAGCACCAAGAAAGATCAGCAACCGAAGATAGTATATAATTAGATTAAGTAAATGCCCATTCCCTTCTAGGTGGGGATGGATTCCCTGACACTTGAATCCAATGAGTAACCTTCACTCTACTCATTCCTAAAAGTGGTACTTTACCATTAGTGATGACTCGTGCACAAGAAATTGTGGGAAAGATCTCATCCAGGACCAAAAGAAGTCACTTTAATTCACTTAATCTCTATGTAACTCAGTTTCCTCATCTGTAAAAATAAGAGAATCGAAATTGGTTTCCTCTAAGATCTCTTTCAGCTGTAAATCCATGATCCTTGACCTTTCTGGAGACTTGCCTGTTCCTCCAGATATCTGGTACTAGCTGCCCTACTGTAGTATGGGGTGTTGTTCTTGTTTGGGTGTTTCTATCATGTCTGACTCTTTGGAACTCCATTTCGGGTTTTCCTGCCAAAGACAATAGTTTGCCATTCCCTTTTCCAGATCCTTTTACAAATGAGGAAACTGAGGCAGGGTTAAGGTTCTTTTCCAGGATCACAGAACTAGTGTATGAGTCTTGATTTGAACTCAGAACTTTCAGAGTCCAGGCTCAGCACTCTATTCACTGTACCACTTAGTATTCCCAATTGTATGGAGTAGATAGAGACAAAATGGTGATAAAGGGGAAGTGCAAAATATAATTCAAGCCACACTGAGCTTTAATCTCTCACTTGTTCAGGAAATTAGGGTGTCCAGAAGCACTGCAGATATCACCAGGCTGTCACTTGAGTGATGACATCCCTAGAGACCCAAACTTTAATGACTGGTACCATTTGGTGTTTGATACTTCCTTCCCTATTTCATAACCTGCTGTCAAAAGGACCAAAGAAAAACAGGAAAAAAATGCTTAATGCAGTTTTACTCAAATACATGCAAATCAGTGTAGTTAGAGATATTTACACTTATAGATGTGCCAATGGTGGCTCTAGCTTAACCCAGGACAAGGAAATCACTTTAAAAGACTGATATATATTAATTTAAGGTCGCCAAGGAATTCAGCTATGTAATTCCTAAATGAAACCTCAAGTAAGCAGTCAACCTTTTATGGAGTTTTTAATTACAAACAGGAGGAAGAAAGGAATGAGAGAGAGAGAGAGAGAGAGAGAGAGAGAGAGAGAGAGAGAGAGAGAGAGAGAGAGAGAGAAAGGGAAAGGGGAGAGAAGGAAATAGGGCTTAAATACCCCCTCTGTTTAGGTTGGGCCAAAAGGCCCAAGCCCTTAGATAGCTGACGCAAAGAAAAAAGACCAGTCCCTATCACTCACGTGACCAAAATGGAGAAACAGTCTCAGGGGCCTCCACCTCCAGCCTCCTTCAGAGCAAGCTTCTCAGAGCACAACCTCTCAGAGCAAAAACTCTCCAACCTCCTCAGTCCTCATACCCTGCTATCTTTAAGGAAACCATCCAAGTTCTCTCCCCTCAGTTTTCACATCTACCAATCACTGTCCATGTCTTCCCTGTGCCAATGGTGGCTCTAGCTTAACCCAGGACTGCCCAGAGGTCTGCCCCTTTGCACATATCTGTTGAAGGTCATATTCTCAAATAATTAAATCTTGAGCTTTGCTGCAGCCCTTCCTAAATCCTGTTACCCTGAGCAGGGTGGAGATTGGAAGTTCCAAGACCTGGTTCTGTCATTCCAAGTATCTCTATTGTATCAATTCTAAAATCAATCATGACTCAAAGAACTTCTGTTCTATGCTTAAGCATAGGTCAAAGCCCTTTCCATTGTTCAGCAAAAGGTTTCTGTCCTAAAGTAATCTTAAGTAGGGAGGAGAAGGACCCTCCCATGCCAAGGGGGGGTTCACATTCCAATAGACTATCAGTAGGAAATTTTTCAAGTATGAAATTTCCCAATGGTGAAATTTCCAACATTTATAAGTCTAAGAAATTTTAAGGTTTACATAGAGGCATGAATTACATCAACTGGGCCTTTTCTAATCCAAGTGCTATCAAGAAACATTGATTTTTAAATATCTCTGAAGGAAAAAAGAGGGATTTATGACAAATACTGCAATGTATTTAGCTGAGAAATGTAGGTATACAATCACAGGGGAAATATTTCTTTGATTTAATAAGTAGCAACTAGACTAAGCCAACTGAATTAATGTTGAGACTTAGGTCCTGGTAGGGAAAGGGCTAAAGGTTCAACCAAATTAACTGGGTATTGATACCAGTAAAACTATGACTTGGGACTTTACATACAAATAAATAGCAGGCTAGCTTGGTTGAAATCCTAAATGGGAAGGGTATACTTCATATTACACATGAAACAGTAAAGTGTAGAAGGTTCATATAATGAGACAGATATCCAAAACCAATTTTTCTATGACCGTAACAATAAAAGCTCCCCCCCCAATTGTAAGACTTCACAAATCCGCTCCTCTTTTCCTTTTTATTTAAAAGCTATTTACCTTCTGTTTTAGAATTGACACTAAGCATTGGTTCCAAGGCAGAAGAACAGTAAGGGCTAGGCAATAGGGGTTAAGTGACTTGCCCAGGGTCATACAACTAGGAACTGTGGCCAGATTTAAATCCAGGATCTCCATCTCTATGTCTGGCTTTCAATCCATTGAGCCACCCAGCTGCTTCCAAGATTGCTTTTTCAGTCAAGGATCTTAAAATTCTTTGCAAATTTCCATATTATAGATAAATGATATAGAGACTCACAGCCTAGTCAGTATTGACTCCTTGTTGTCTCTCAGCCTCTCTCATGTCCAGTCTCTTGCCAAGTTCTATCAATTTTACCTTTGCATCAATTCCAGCATATGTCCCCCTTTTCTCTTCTGACGCACCCGCTACCCTGATACAGCATTTATCACTTCATACCTGGAGTCTATTGTGGTAGCCTTTTGGTTGATCTCTCTTCCTGAAGGTTATTCTCACTCCAGTCTATCCTTCATGCAGTTATCAAAGTGGTATTCCTAAAAAAGGATATAAAAAAATAAAGGTCTGACCATGTCTCCCCACCTCCCTGAAATAAAATCCAGTGGTTCTTTATCACCTCTAGGATCATATGTAAAATCTTTTGACATTCAAAGCCCTTCCTACCTGGACCCTCTCCCACCTTTCTAGTCATCTTCAACCTTATCCACCTCCGAATCCAGTTATTATGGCCTCCTTGTTGGTCCTGGTACAAAATACTCCATCTTCCCAGTCCAGGCAATTTCACTGGCTTTCCTTTAATGCCTGGAATTCTCTCTATTATATCTGTCCCTTAGGTTCCCTATAATGTCCATGATGTTGAATAGTAATCAAGAAATTCCCTGATTAAGGGTGGCCTTATATTTCAATTATCAAGAACTATCATTTCCTTATGCTTTTATTAAGTAATATGTCCTATAATGGGAATAATTTATTCCTATCAGAAAATGAAAAACAGTTTGAATTTCCATGTTTAAATTAGTTAGATGGTTCAGTGGATTGAGAACCAGGTCTAGAAATGGGAGGTCTTGGGTTCAAATCTGCCCTTAGACACTTACTTCCTACCTATTTAACCCTGGGAAAGTCACTTAACTCAAATTACCTAGCCCTTACCACTCTTCTGCCTTGAAAATAATGCTTAGTATTGATTCCAAGAGGGAAGGGAAGAGTTTTAAAAAATTACATATATCAGGGACCCAGACTCAATCAATACTTTTATATACAACTGTTCAAAATACAAACCTTTTATTTAAATTAACCAATATTTTCTTTTAGAATAGGAACATGAAAAGATGATCATTTCATGTATTTTCTGATCCTCCTTTTATTTGATTGATCTATTAGCTGGTTTTCTGTCTTTAAGAGTTGTTGTTATTGCTGTGGTACAGTCTTTTGGTCATGTTCAACTCTTTGTGACCCCAGGGACCATAGGTATGCATGGATTTTTTTATTTTGGGGGCAAGAATACTGGAGTGGTTTGCAATTTCCTTCTCCAGTGGATTCTTTTGTCAGGCAGTCAGGGACTAAGTGACTTGCCCAGAGTCACCCAGCTAGGAAGTATCTGAATCTGGATTTGAACTCAGGTCTTCCTGACTCTAAGCCCAGCATTCTATCCACTGAGCCACTTAACTGCCTCCTAATAGATATACACACAAATATAAGAGCAATGACTAAGTATTATGAATCAACCCAAATGATCATCATTTTAACTAAATATTTTAACTTCAAAAATATAAGAAAAGAGTTTGTAGTTGGATAAACAGAGCAACAGAAAACCAAGATATCCTAGGTCAGTTGCAAAATTCTTAAATAAAAAAATGAGTATTTGAAATTTTCCAACCTAAAAACAACCTCTGTGGCAGTAAAGCCAGTTCTGCAGAATCCTTGGGCCATATTTTCCCGGGACTACAAAAACCTTTATTATTCAATTGCATGCTCCTCAAGTGCTTTTAAATACAAGTTTACATGATAGCTTGATAATCTCTCCAATTTATTTCATTTTAGAAACAGTAAAAGTAAAACTGAATGCAAATAGTTGACACGATGTCTTTTAGCTTATGTCCTTAGTCATTTTAGTTGCATTCCACTGACTGCTATATTTTCTCAGTAGTAGATACCATCAGGAATGTAACAGTAATACCCTCAGCCCAAGGGCAGGAAGCTGCATGCCTTACATAAGAATTAAATCTAGTATGAAGTTTCATATTTGCTTAGGAGAGGAGGAAATGAAGAAGAAAAAAGGGCGGGGAATGAAGAGTTCTGGGAAAATGTTAAAGACAGGAGGAGATTGGCTTATTGAAACCCAAAGAACAGACCCAGAACACGTCCGATCCCTTTCCTTGAGTGTGGACGCTTATTTTTCATGGTGCATTAACTTTTCTTGACACAACTGCACATGCTAACTCAGATTAGGTTCTTAAGAGAAACTCTTGACTTTTAGCTACTTTCTACTTCAAGATCTGGTGTTTGGAGATATGATGTCTCATTCTGAGAAGTCAGATACTCTGGTTTTCTTTGTGAATGGAAGAAAGGTAAGTTTTTGTTTTCATCATTGTTAAATGTCAGATAGCGAACAAATAAGGGCAAATGATACTTCATTAGACCCTCTGCTAAGCTTAAGGGGGCTGAGAATTGAGGAAGGGGAGCATAAGGAGTGTGTAAGCCTCAAATGGGTTGTGTGACCAGGAGAAACTATTTTATGACCCATGCTCCCTCTTTTTCTGGTTATGAAATAAAAATGTGAACTCTGTTTTTAGAGGATATTTAGATGTAAGTATGCTGTGAGATCTTAAGATTGTTCTTGCTCTTGTACTTACCTGACTAGGGAACTTGTACATCTCACTGAGGGGTTTTGAGGCTCTTTGGCCCATTATTCTGAAGTGGGGCAGGTTTTGTGTTAGTATATGTTCTTTTAACTAAGAAGAAGGAAACAGATTGCTCAGTCAGGCTGTGGTTGTTAGAATGTATCCAAGAGCAGGCAATAAAAGCCTCAGAGGAAAATAAAAAAAATTACTTGAGCCGCTTTGATTTTACTTTACTGAAAGTTTTCTAAATTCTCAAGCAGCATCTTAAAAAACCCCTAAAGGCCTCATCTTTGACAAGCCTTTTGAAAAACAAGTGAAAACTGAAACCCAACCTGTCTAGATGTCAGAGAAAGAAGTCCTGCTGATATGTCCCCTCTCCAGGCCCAAGAACAGATTTCTCAGCTGTAACTTTCACTCCTTGTCCCTTTGGGCACTTATAAAAATAGGTCAAATTTTTTTTTTTTTTTTTAGATCTTATTTTCTCTTGGATTAATGTGGTCATAAAAAGGAACTATTCATTTTTTATACTAACATGGGTTCTTCACTTTTCAAGCTCTTAAAGCTTTCTTCCAGATGAAATCATTCATGTTTTCAAAATTTCTGATCCAAATGAGAAAATAGTCAGAGGGAAAATAGAGAAGCCTGACCTGGTCTCGCTTAAGCCAAAGGAAGCAAAGGCTTTCAAATGGGGGAAAATTCTCATTTGGCCTGGAGAAAATATCTCTGCTTCCCACATCATTTTTCTCCATTGCACAATTAAACCATTATAAGTTATACAAGTAAAGATCTAACATTTAGTGAAACATTTCGGTGTTTCTGAGTAGCTAATGTTGTCAAACCAAATCTAGAACTGGATTTTAAATTCATATTCAGTGTGTTTTAAAAGTTTCCTTTGAGTACTTGCCCTCAGTTTTTCTGTAGGGGCTGAGAGAACACTATAATCTCAAGAAATGCCATCACTATCTCTGTAACTTTTTATATGTTCAGTTGAAGAGAACGATTTCTGCTGGCTTGAAACTCAGAATCTCCCGTTCTCCTTTGTTCTTAAGCTATTGGAGGCCAGGACATGTGTACACAAAAACTTATTTGTATGTGACAACCTTTCTCATCGTGATTCTGAAATATTGTGGGTTACCAACTCATCCCTTTAACCTCAGTCAAATACTTAAAGATATCATGTGATTTCATAATTGGAAATATGGAATTTGATCAGATTAGGTTAAAAACATGCCCTACTTCCCTAAAAATGACTTAATGAGCTATTGCAGAAAATGAATTTTCTCTAACTGAAATTTGCTTTATGCTATTGTAACAACTTCTTTTATATAGGTAATTGAGAAGAATGCAGACCCTGAAGTAAACTTATTGTTCTACTTGAGAAAAAAGCGTATCCTTTTATTTATGCATTTTATTGGGCCAACTGTATAGTGAACTTTTATGTACTTTGATAACCACATTGGGCACAAAAAGTCTAGAAGACTTTGGCCTTTCCTTGCATTATAACTTGTTGAAAATGTAATATTCTGGGGCAGCTGGGTAGCTCAGTGGATTGAGAGCCAGGCCTAGAAATAGGAGGTCCTGGGTTCAAATCTGGCCTCAGAGACTTCCCAGCTGTGTGACCCTGGGCAAGTCACTTGACCCCCATTGCCTAGCCCTTACCACTTTTCTGCCTTGGAACCAATACACAGAATTGATTCCAAGATGGAAGGTAAGGGTTTAAAAAAAAGAAAAAAAAAAGAAAATGTAATATTCCTAAGGAACGCAATACTCCAGGATATTAACTAAAGCAGTAGAAACAGACAAAGAAAGAGAGAAAGGAGGAAGCAGAAGAAGACCAGTTCAGGGAAGGAGAAAGCTTTCTGATCATCAAAATTCTAGCTCTTGAAGCTGCTAATGAGTGACCTCATCACCAAGTGAAATTTCAGCAAACTAAGGAGACATTCAGTTAGTCCATGGTTTTAGAAACTTGGAGGTCATCAGAAAAAAGAAGGAAGTAGTCATAAACCAAATAACATAGTTTTTGCTTCCACAGCTATAGTTTGAAGGCCCTTGATGGTTAATAGCCAGTATTTGCTTCACAAGTATTTCCTCATTTTATAGTCATAACAGCCCTGGGCAATAAGTGATACTATTATGTCTTTTTTACAGACAAGGAAGCTGAGGTAGATAGAAGTTAAATGATTTGCTCAGAGTCACATATCCAGCAAGTGTCTGAAAGTGGCTTTGAAATCAGGTCTTCCTGACTCCATAGTCAGAGCTCTATTTACTATTTCATTTAGCTTCCTTAAACCTTCTGGTTTTTAGAGGAACTTGATTATGCTAGGCTATTTTTTCTTTCAGAAAACACCCATATCATGTCTAAAAATGAATAAAGGACCTAAATTGTACAAGTAGAAAGGGATATGATCTGAGTCTGAGCCAGAAGGCTTCTATACTTAGTAGTAGGAATTTAATAAATGTTCAATTAAATTCTGAGGCTCTTAGCACAAGGCTGGCCTCATCCACTGGTGAAGTTGCCTGTAATTTTTTGATAGAGTATTTGTGCTGTTCAGTTGTGTCTGCCTCTTCATGACCCCATTTGGTGTTTTCTTGGCAAAGATACTGGAGAGGTTTGCCATTTCCTTCTCCAGCTCATTTTACAGATGAGGAAACTGAGGCAAACTGGATTAATTGACTTGCCTGGGGTCACATAGCTAGCAAATACCTGCAGCTGGATTTGAACTCAGGAAGATGAATTTTCCAGACTCCAAACCAAGTGCTCTATCCACTGCACCACTTAGCTGCCCACTCTACAAAATGGATAAGCTATAGTTCTAACTTTGTGTTTCCCCAATTGCTTCCTAGACCAACTATTGAGACATGGCTGGCCTTTAGTGCTTTAAAAATATTTTATTGATGCCTTTTGTTTGAATATGACAGAATATGAATTTCTTGTTTGTCAGCTTTGGGAGGGGGGAGGAAAGAGTGAGTGGTGATGGGGGAAATCATGAATCATGTAAAATATTCTAAATAAAAAAGAATATGAATTTCTGGTATATTCTCTCTACATTGTCTTCCCTTATAACAACCAAAGAAATAACAAAAATCAAAACAAATCAAAATAAAACAATTAAAAACAATTGACCCATAAAATCAACATGTCACTAACAGCATTTATATATTTTGCACTTGCAATTGATAACCCTTCTGCCAGTGGGATGTCAGTGTGCTTTATTATCTTTTTTCTAGATTGGTCACTGCAACTAATCTTCCTGCACTAGCCTCAGATTTATTTTCATTTATCATATTAAAATAATTGTGTAGATTGTTCTCTTGACTCTGGTATCTTTGATTGGCATCTGTCCATACAAGAATTTCTCTTTTTCTCTGTATTCTGCATATTTATCTTTTCTCACAGTACAGTAACATTTCATTATAATCATATTCTACAGTTTTCTCTGCTTGTGCTAGGTTGATGGATGCCACTTTGTTAATAGTATTTGCTACTACAAAAAGTGCTGCTATGAATATGTTGGTATATGTTCTTTCTTTCTTACTTTGACTTTCATAAGGTATCTATGCCCATTAATGGTATGTCTGGGTCAATGGAAAGTTAGAAAAATTTTAGTGACCTTGCTTACGCAATTCCAGATCAATCTACCAAACTGTTGTACTCACTTCACTCCTCTATTCTCTATACCAATAGTGTTAGTCTGCCAGTCTTTCTACGTCCCCTCCAACAGTGACTATTTCTGTCTTTTAATCATTTTTACTAATTTGATTAGCATGAGAGCCTACCATTTTGATCACATTCCTATGAAACTAGAAATCTATCTCTCCAAGGTATAGAAAGAGAAAGAAGTCAAATTAAGCTCACTATATCTAATTCTCATGAAATAAGAACCAGGAATAAAAGGCAACTAATTTTGACCTAATTTTCTCCAGTGGTATTGAAGGCAGGAGTTTTAAAAGAGATGGGTTGATTTGGAAAGTGAATAGTTGGTTAGAAGGAGATTTTAGATTTCTGGGGTATGCCTTAAGATATAGATATGATGAGCTTTTTTTTTTTGTCTAGGAATGACGTATATTCCATGAAGGCCAGCCAAGAATATTTGCCTGTAGACTTCAAATCTTATTTTAAAAAGTTTTAAACAGAAAATGAAGTAAGGAAAAGGGAAATGCACAGATATATTTAGCAAATTAGATGGCATAGAGCACAGTAGGCAAGATTTGAGTAAAAGAATTCTGGTGGAAAGGGGCAGTAATTCATGGGAGATAATAACTAAGAAAAGGAGTAGCAATAAAACTTATATATGAGTAATAAGCATAAGGCTTCCTATAAGTGTACTGCATGTGCTAACACATGGAGGCAAATACGACCTCACAGGTGTCACTAAGACTTAGGATATAAGATGTATAGGCATATAGACCTATATGTTATGAATGGCATAGATAGATGTAATCTAAGGTCTCTCCTACCTTTGTGGAAAGTATGATGGAACTATACCAACAGCCAAGATTCAGGATTGTTAATGATCCAAGATAGGTGACACATTTCTTCATTTTTTTCCCTTAGTCATTCTTTATTTTTCTAATTTATAACATTTTATTTTTTGCAATTATTTGTAATAACAATTTTAACATTCATTTTCTAAAATGTTGAGTTCCAAATTCTTTCCTTCCTTTCCTTACCCCAATCCTGAGATAGTAAGCAATTTGATCTCAATTTATACATGTGTAATCCTGCAAAATATATTTCAACCTTTGTTGTGTTGTAGAAGACAAAAAAAGAAAAAAAACAAAGTTAAAAATAGTATGCTTCAATTTGCATGCAGGTCTATCAGTTCTTTCTCTCAAGGTGGATAACATTTGAAAAAAGTGAGTTATTTCACTTATTAAGATATTAACTTGATTGTCTCTGTCTGGGTCAGGCTGGTAGACTGGACTGGAAGGCTTCAGGCCTGGCTATGAGATAAACTGCAAAATGACTGCTTTTCCTTAAAAACAAGAGGGTTTACTTGAAATGACTGAAACAAGGAAGGGAAGGAGAGCCAAGGGAAATTCTCTAATTTTCTAATTCTCCTCCCTCCGATCTATAGACTCTTGGGATCTTTCTTCTGATCTTGAAGCTATCTGACATCCTAATACCCCAAAATGTCCTATCTAGCTTTCCTGACTATGACCTTTCCCAACTGGTGTTGGAAAGAAATATAGTTCAAGTTTGCTCGAAAGGTGATGACAGAATGGTAAAGTCACCCTCAAGGCCTTCAGCCCAGAGGTTGAAGGTTTCCCTTGAAAACAGACAGATTTATATCTCGGGTTGGCTTCTTCTCAGTATCTCAGTTATAATTTAGAAAATGGAATCAGGAACACAGGAGGCAGATGAAATCTCGTGAATAAAATCTCTCTGGGTAGACCAAACAGATGATAAGAGGAACTCAGAATTAGGGTCCAACAGCTTCCCACAGAAAGTCATTTAGTCTCCTAGAGAGACAGGAACCAAAGAGAGCCCCCTCCAATATTCTTGTCCTTATAAAAATCCCTGACATTCTGTAGAACTTTAGCCTTGTGTTCCACTCATGAGCCAAGTTGGATTGCAAAAGCAAGCCTCTGTAAGTTGCACACATTTCCTTTCTTCTCTATATTCCCACACATTTTTTTCTTAAGTTCTTTGAACTTGTCTTAGGTCATTGTATTACTGAGAATTGTCAAGTCATTTGTAGTTGATCATTATACAATATTGCTGTTACTATGTACACTTCTAGAAGTTTATGCTTCACTTTGCATCAGTTCATGTAGATTTTTCCAGATTTTTCTGAAATAATCTTTTTTATTGTTTCTTCTAGTTCAATAGCACTTCATTACAATCACATACCACAATTTGTTCAGTCATTCCCAAATTGGTGGACATCTCCTCAATGTCAAATTCTTTGTTATCACAAAAAGAGCTGCTATAAACATCTTTGTGAAAATAGGTCCTTCTCCCTTCTTTTTTTCATTTCTTTGGGGATACAAGTATAGTAGTAATAATGCTGCATCAAAGGATGTGCACAGTTTTAAAGCCCTCTTTAGACATAGTTCTAAATTGCTCTTCAGAAAGATTGAATTGATACACAACTTCTCCAACCAATGCATTAGGGTGCCAATTTTTCAACAATACCCTCTAACTTTTATTTTTTTTTCCTTTTCTATCTTAGCAGTCAATCTGCTAGGTGTGAGATGGTACCTCAGAGTTTTAATTTTCATTTCTTTAATTTTTTTTAAACCCTTACCTTCCACCTTAGAACCAATACTCTGTATTCTAAGGCAGAAGAGTGGTGAGGGCTAGGCAATGGGGGTTAAGTGACTTGTCCAGGGTCACACAGCTAGGAAGTGTGTGAGGCCATATTTGAACCTAGGATCTCCCATCTCTAGACCTGGTTCAATCTACTGAGCTATCCAACTGCCCCTGATTTCTTTAATAAATAGTGATTTAGACAATTTTGATTTCTTCATCTGAAAACTATGCATTCATATCATTGCACCATTTGTCATTTGAGGAATGTCTTGTATTTTTATAAATTTGGCTCAGTTCTCTTTATATTTGAAAAGTGAGGCCTTTATCAGAGAAACTTGCTATAAAATTCCCACTCCCCCAGATTTTTGCTTCCCTTATAATCTTGGTTGTGTTGATTGTGCTTGTGCAAACATCTTTTGATTTAAAATAATCAAAAGTATATATTTAATATCACATAATGCTCTCCAACTCTTGTTTTGTCATAACTTCTTCCCTTATCTATAGATCTGA
The DNA here is from genome assembly GCF_027887165.1 of Monodelphis domestica. Classification (NCBI taxonomy): domain Eukaryota; kingdom Metazoa; phylum Chordata; class Mammalia; order Didelphimorphia; family Didelphidae; genus Monodelphis; species Monodelphis domestica. Next base: position 222,851,161 of record NC_077230.1, read on the forward strand.
CAGGTAAACAATTCCAAACTTCCCTAATTTGCTTAAGGTATTACCCTTTATATTAATTTGTGTACATATTTTGACCTTATCTTGGTATATTGTATGAGACGTTGGTCTATATCTAGTTTTTGTGGTACTTTTTTTCCAGTTTTCCTACCAGTTTTTGTCAAATAGTGAGTTCTTGTTCCAAAAGTTTGGATATTTGATTTATCAAACATTGGATTATAGACTACAGTCATTTATTGCCCTGTACCTAATCAATTCCATTGATCCACTACTCTTTTTTTCTTAGCCAGTACTGTATTGTTTTGATGATTACTACTTTATAGTCCACTTAAAGATCTGATACATCTAGGTTACCTTCTTTCACATTTTTTCATCAATTCACTTGATATTATTGATCTTTTGTTCTTCCAGATGACTTACTATTTTTTATATCTACATAAAACAATTTTTGGGTACCCTACTTGATATGGCACTGAATAAATAAATTTATTTAGGTAAAGTTATCATTTTTTAAATTCACTCAGCCTAATATGAGCAATTAACATTTTCCCAGTTGTTTAGATCTGACTTCATTTATGTGAAAACTGTTTTGTAATTGTGTTTATATAGTTCTTGGGTTTGTCTTGACAGGTAAACTCCCAACCTTTTGTTTTCTTTAGAATTATCTTAAATTGAATTTCACTTTTCATCTCTTGCTTTGGGAGTTTGTTGGTAGTAAAAAGAAATGCTAATAATTTATGTGGGTTTATTTTGTATCCTGAGACTTTGCTAAACCTGTTAGTCATTTCAATTAGTTTCAATTAGTTTCTGATTCTCTAGGATTCTCTAAGTATACTATCATATCATCTACTTTCTGTTGTTTTTTTAATAGATACTACTTATTTTAAGGAAAGTTCCATTTATTACTATGCTATCTAGTGTTTTTTTTTAAAATAGAAATAGATGTATTTTGTCAAAAGCTTTTTCTGCATCTATCGAGATAATCACATGATTCTGTTGGTCTTATTGATGTGGTCATTTATGCTAATAGCATTTTTCCCCTAAGAAAAGAGGGGTAAGGGACTAAAATAATATATATCTGCCATCACTCAAATATCTCTAGTTTAGGGATATGATGTTTAGAGGTTCATAATGGAAGCCATTTCTCTGATTTCTCTGGCCCATAGCTTGTATTCAACAGATCAACCTTTTTTTTTTTTTAAACCAAACATTGGAAGAAAGTCAAAGGACTTTTTAGAGACTAGAACAACTGTGTTTAGGTGGATATAGAGAACAAAGCAGGAAGCATAATTGTTCTTGGCACAGGACAATTTTTTTGTCCTTAGGAGCAAAATGGATAAACCCTATTTGCCTGCATGTTTTCATTCTTTATCTTCACAACTGCACAGATGATTCATTGGAGTATCTGAGTCTATTGAACAGACAACATGGGTAAATCTAGTTTATCCTTGGCATATTTACCTCTGCATTAGAGCCTCAGTTTCTCCTGATTTCTGTGAAAATGCCATTTTAAGTTCCCTGTGGCAATCTACAGTAGATGATCCCTTTCATTTCTTGATAACTTCCAGAAGAGTATAGTATTTATGCTCAGACACTCAAGAATTCAACAAAAAATTGTTGTGGTCCCATTCTGTACATCGGTGGTGTCAAACTCAAATAGAACAAGATCCCTACCTGGGTATATTGATTTAGAAAATAACTAATTTACATTATTCACATTGTATCATTTTTTGTTATTGTGTTAAACGTTTTCCAATTACAGTTTAATCTGGTTCAGGGCTGGCAGTCTGAGTTTGATACCACTGAGTATATAATACAATAGTTGTGCTTAATTCTGAGATAAGTAAGCAAAGATAATTATGGCATTGCCTCTTTTCTTTAAGGAACTGAGAATCTAGTAGGGAGAATAAAATAGTCTCACATTTATAGTCTTTAAAGTGTTGTTCTCACAACTCGGTAAGATTAGTAATGTAAGAATTTTTATCTCCGTTTTACAAATGAGGGAACTGAGGCTCAAAGAGGGAATATAACTTGTTCAAAGTCACTTAATTAGTAGGAGGTACAGATGTGACAATATTCTTGATTTCTTATTCCAAAACTCAGCTCTTTCAGGTATTTTGCATTACCTCCACATATACATTTACAATGATTAACTATAGTATAGTTTAGGGCATGTTAGATACTCAAGAATATTACAGAGTATAATGAGAAAATGAAAGGCTAGAAAAGGTCCTTTGCATGGGGGAGGGAGAGTGATCAGGGAAATGTTGGTTAAGAAAGTAAAATGTTTGATCTGAACCTTCAAAGACAGATGGAATTTAAACTAGGGAAGTTAATTAGGCATAAGTAATAGAGAGAGCTAAGGCACTGAGGTGGAAAAGGGGGAGATAGATATTAAAGTTTAGCTTACACACAAAGCAAGTGAAGGCGATATAAGGTTGGAAAGGCAGGCTTGGTTAGGTTCCAGGCTAAGGTATTTGGTCTTTATATAGTAGGCAAAGGGAAGCCATTGAATATTTTTGAGTAGTGCTCAAATATTTTATATAATTGGTGCTTCTCATTAGGAGGAAAAATATGATCATGTTATGTAGGATAGATCATAGACAATAGGGTCTAAGAGTTGTTCACTGTCTATTTCCACTTTACCTCTAAAAAATTCAACTTAAAATCATCTTACTATTGGATTTTCTACATCATAAATAACTAAATTAAAGGTAGGATTGTAGAGAAGCCAAACTGTAAATTCATGTTCAAAATAACTACAGTAATATGCCTTCTGTGTTGATCAGCTCTTCTGGCTCTGGGGTACAATAGAGTAAATAAAGGTGAGAATTATGAAAGATCCAGTCTCCAATGAAATTCCTATCCCTGGTTTTTCCCATTCCTTTCTAAAGAACAATTTGAAGGCTGACTTTTTTTTTTCTTGGCAAATGATTTTAATTAAGTGATTGATGACAGAAATCAGAGAGTCTCTATGGGATAACCAGGACTCTTCAGAAAATTATGTCTTCTTTGCATAAACAATAAACAATAGTAGTGAGAATCTCCAGAAGGAGAGCCATTTCAGTCCTCTTTTCCTTGACTACCTTCTTCCTAGTCCGTCTTACAGGAACCAAATATGGCTGTGGAGGAGGAGGCTGTGGGGCTTGCACAGTGATGATATCAAGATATGACTCCAGCAGCAAGAAGATCCGGTATTCAATTTTTAAAATTGTTTTTGTTTGTTTGTTTGTCTTTTTGTTGAAACCTTTGTGAACTTGTTGGGGATTTTCATGGCAAAGATACTTGAGTGGTTTGCCATTTCCTTCTCTAGCTCATTTTAAGGAAAAGGAAACTGAGGCAAAGAAGGTTAAGTGTTTTGACCAGAGTCACACAGCTAGTTATTGTCTTGGGCCAGAATTGGACTCATGGAGGTGAATTTTCCTGATTTCGAGCCCAGTGCTCTATCCACTGACTTGCTCAGTATCACACATCTGAGGTTGCACAAATATTATCTGAGGCCTGAATTGAACTCAAGTCTTCCTGGTTCCAGGTCTGGTGCTGTCTCCATTGTGTTGCCTAGCTGTCCATTCAAGTCCTAGAAAATTTTAATTATAGAGGATCATAGATACAGAACTGAAAAGTCATATAATGCAAATGCAGCTAGAAGAAACTGAGACTCAGGAAGAAGTATCCAAGGTTAGAGAAGTAGTTAATGAACTCCAGAGTTGGTCAAAAAGACTTTGATTCAAGTTCTTCTGGTACAAAATGATTGTGTGACCCTAAACAAGTCGTTTATCTTTTCTGTGTTCCTGGCAACTCTAAAATTATAAGATACAGAGAGGTTGAAGATTTGTACAGAAAACCCAATTTCCTCTATTCTAATTGAAAAGAAAATCTGTCACTTAGATTTCCATATTATAAAACAATGACTGACAGAACATATGGAATAAAACATCCTGATTCACTCAAGGAAAAAAAAACCTAACAGCTCTCTGTCAATGCTTTGTAATTCATGTTAAGTGACTACCTTTGTAGATAGTGTAGGAATGAGATCTGAAATTCCTGAGACTGCTCTTGCCAGTAGTTGCTTTGAATTGTGGACAAAATTCAGGACAGAAATTTGCTGACCATCATATTCTTGTTCAGAGAAAGAATGTGTTCTTAGAGGCAATGAGTATTTACAAGAAAAATATATTTGATTCAGTTACTGGCTAGGGAGCTCGTAGTTATGATGAGTTGAATTTCTGCCTAATCCATCTTTATCTTTATGGGTTAAAGATAATATATTTTCAAGAGTAATTTCATGATGGAATGCCACTACTCACAAATTCTAAACTGATGAACATAAAGCAAGAAAGGGGGTTATTTTAATTCTTGAAATATATAGTTAAAAATAAGAAGAATAGAATATTAGCTATCAGGTTTATTATTAAAAAAAAACCCTTACCTTCTGTCTTAGAATCAATACTGTTGGGGAGAGCCAGGTGGCACAGAAATGGGAAGTCCTGGGTTCAAATCTAGCCTCAAACACTTCCTGGCTATGTGACCCTGGACAAGCCACTGAAATCCCATTGCCCGGCCCTTACTACTCTTTTGCCTTGGAACCAATATATAATATTTCTTCTTCTTTTTAAAACACTTACCTTCTGTTTTTTTTTTTAACCTTTACCTTCCATCTTAGAATCAATATTGTGTATTGATTCCAAGGTAGAAGAGCAGTAAGGGCTAGGCAATGGGGGTTAAGTGACTTGCTCAGGGTCACAAAGCTAAGAATTATTGTCTTGGACCAGATTTGGACTCATGGAGATGAATTTTCCTGATTTCAAGCCCAGTGCTCTATCCACTGACTTGCTCAGTAACACATCCGAGATTGCACAAATATTATCTGAGGCCTGAATGGAACTCAAGTCTTCCTGGTTCCAGGTCTGGTGTTGTCTCCATTGTAACTTCATAATCTGAAGTTAGATTAGAACTCAGAACCTCCTGTCTCTGGGCCTAGTTCTAAATCCACTGAGCTACCTAGCTGTCCCCAATGTTTATTTTAAAATGCAAATAATAACTAACATTTATATATTGTTTTAAGTTTTACAAAACACTCTCACCTACTTTCCCATTTGATTTTTCACAACTCTGAGGTAGATGCTATTATTATCTCCATTTCACAAATGAGAAGACTGAGATTAAGAGATAGTCACTTGCCATAGTCACTCAGTTCATACCAGAGTGTACCTCAGCAGGATTTGAACTTAGTTTTTCCTGATTTCAAATGTAATGCTCCTTCTACCATGCCAAGTAACTATACCATAATGCCTTTGTCCCAGAGGAACTCTGGTATGCTTTTATTTGTACTAGATGCCCCTTGAGGTACTTTGTAGGTAGAAGCCTTTGATTCTGTCTCCATCTGAATATGATTGCTATTTTAATTATTTCCTAGTTGAGGTCTCTTCTCTATTATTAGGTATCATTACTTTCATTGTTTTAATACTTCTTTTCTTTGTCATGTAAAACCTGAAGACATTACTCTGCCACAGCCTGCTTGATTCCTATATGCTCCCTCTATGGGGCTGCAGTCACCACAGTGGAAGGTATTGGAAGCACTAAAACCAGGATTCACCCTGTTCAGGTAAAACTACATCATAACATGTTCTGCATATTCTTGAATTTATGAGTCTGAACATAAAACACATGGTGGTTTTTTCTATCGTCTAGGCATGTAGTAAGTTGCTGAAATTGAAGCAAAGATGATTAAGTGATTTTCCAGGGTCACACCTAGATAGAGTCTAAGGTCAGATTTGAACTCATAAAGATGAGCCTTCACGGCTCCAGGCTCAATGTTCTGTCTTCTGCGCCCCCTAGCTAGCTGCCCCAGTTTGGTTAGTATAGATAGTCAAATGAGACAATTCTCTTGAGGAAAATCTACTTGGGTGCCTGATCAATTTGACTTGCCATTTATCTGTTGCATTCTGTGGTTGTGTCCACATGGGCATATCATACATTTCCCACTAGGTTTTATGCTCCTTGAGAGCTGGAATTTGTCATTAAAAATGTCAAAGAAACACATTGAATACATTGAAGTATTACCTTTAATGTTATTTCCATTAGTGTACAGAACTTGCCAACATAGAACAGCAAGAGCCTAATCTCACTGCCCAAAGGCAACGTGGCAGCACCCTAACTATAGTGTCAGAAGAAAGGTGTTTGAGAAGTAAACAAGATCAAGAAAGTTATAATGGGCTACCTGGACACAGATATTGCTTCACTGCAGCACAGATCTGTTGGAAAGTCTAAATCTCTGTCATAGCATAATGGTGAGAAGGTCAGAGACTGCTGAATCAGCTCTGAAAATTCTGGGTCACTGAGGCACTTTCCCAAGACTCAGAGATCCATTGTTTCTGAGTTTTCTTCCTTTTGTCTGTCTGATGGGAAAGGCAGATCAAACACAAAGTTAGAACCCAGAATTTCTGAACAAAAAGCATATAATATAGACCTTAACCAACATTGTTCCTGGAAGGAGTGTCTGGTCTTCCTACACTGCTTGCCAGTCTGCCAAGAGAGACATGCTAACCTTTTTTTGCTTATACATACCACTCTGAGGCACATAACTTTCATTCATTCATTCATTCATTAAAATCTTCATTTTTATGTGTGTGTGCTGGGTTCAGAAAGGAACTACAAATATAGACATGAACAATGTCCTCATCAAATCCATATTCTTCTCCTAGCTAAGGTTTTTATATATTAAAAGGATTGAAAAGGAAGAAAGTATGATAAACTCCCAAGGTCAGTGAGCCTTCTAAAGTGAGCACATCTTGAGCATTGAAGGAGTCGGAAACTATTTTCAGGGACAGGTTCCATGTCTAACCAGGGCCTCCAGGTCACCTTCTTTGACCCAGGTGGAAGCAGTAAGGGAAGAAACCTAAATGATGATCTTTAGCTACTACCATCTTATTTTCCTCCAAATTATGTCTGGAATAATTTATTGAACTGAAATGAAATAACTCTCATGGTTCTCTTGGAGTATTCTCTTTCTGGAATTGAAGATCATGCCCCTCTTGTCTGTAACACAGCATACCCTTGTGCATACCTTTACTTGTGTAAATAAGGAACTTATATTGGATGCTATAAGCTGAAGCTTTATGGCAACACTATTTTCTTGGCTTCCAGGAAAGGATTGCCAAAGGCCATGGCACACAATGTGGGTTCTGTACTCCAGGGATGGTGATGTCCATATATACTCTCCTGAGAAACCACCTGCAACCATCCACTGAGCAGCTGATTGAAACCTTGGGGGGTAAGTTTTCCTATAATCTTTTGAAGGGTAGGATGTGAAAGCAAAATGTTTACTTTAAGAAAATTATAGGTGTCTTTTGTTTTTATATTTTCATCTTTTCCATATATATCCCTATCAGAGTTATTCTTAATTTATTCACTTTCATCCAAAGAAATCTTATTCAGTGGTTTCTGTATTTATAATGATTACCTTACATTTAATTTTTGATTAACTCTCAGTTGGAGTTTTTAAAGTCAGTGTTGATATAGTAATATTTAAGTCATTGTTCTGAACTTTTTAAGAGAGTCTAGTCCTGAGATTTAGTTGGTATAGCAATAGAATCAGTGTGACTCATTTATTACATAACAATTTAGAGAGATTCTTCCAAGTCCTGTCCTTCTGTGATATGAGTCAGAGATCGGATTTGAACCTGATCTCCCTGACTTTTAGGACTAGTTTTTATTCCCAGAAATATCAGACTTCTGGTTTGCCTAGACAGAATTCCCTAGTGGGGCCCAAGCAGGACTAAAATACAATTGGGAAATGTTTAACAGAATAAACAAAAAATCCAGTACAACATAGAGAACACAAATTTGTAATTCTCTAAGTCAATATATGTTCTACAGGAATTGTTTCTATTTGAATTTAATACCATTGCCTAGACTATGTCAACTTTCAATGTACTAAAAAAATAGAAAATACATATTGGGTACAAAATTAGAGGTAAACAGTCAGTCAATCTACATTTATAACTATGCACCAGTCATTGCGGTATTCTCAATATTCATGGTTTCTAGGATTCTTCTCTGACAATACTACTGTAATAGCTAGCACTTTAAAGTTAACAAAGTATTATAAATATCCATACATATAAACAAATATGCAATGATTATCAGAGGAGCTTTTTACTTTAGAACAGTTGACTTAAATCAGTGAAACTTCTAATAGGATACTAGTCACTCTATAGTCTTGTTGCATTGCATCTCTAATTTTTTTTTTTCTCTACTGGACACAGCCCCAGATGTGCACAGTTCCTTCCTACCATGAGAGTGAAAATGAAGTTAGTAATAAAATCACTAAGATAAAATCATGTGCATGCTTGAAGTTGCAAAAGTTCATAGGGATGTTGAGGACCTATTATATATTTATATATACATATAAATTTACATAAATACATACACATATATTTTAGATTTAGTATCAAATTTGGTACTTAGTGACTCCTAAAAAGAAATATCATTTGTACTTATAGACTCACTGAATCTCAAAGATGGAAGAAGTCTTGAAGATCATCTAGATTGACTTTCCATTCATAAAGGCCAACCAGTGGCCTTCTCTAGGCATATCTTACAAACAAATCTTATAGCCTGATATGTCTATAGCTGGTAAAACAAGCTCCATGTGGCTGAGGATTTAGCAAACACCTCCACATCTGGCAATTTCAAACTTCTCTAATATGCCATCTTGATCTCATACTGCTTTCCACTGTGTTTTCTGTATTGCCTAGTTGGCTTTCTGATTGTTACATATTCAGGCTTGCTTATCAATAAAGGATTCCAGTTAACCTTGCAAATCCTCTCTGTGCTGAGTGACCTCACAGATTAGTTTTATGGCAATCCCTTTTACAATTGTCCATTTGTCCCTGGAATATTTCTAGTGGCTGAGAACTCATTCTCTTAAAAGGTGATCCATTCCATTTTAGGAAGTTTCATTTTCTAGGAAGCTCTTACACATATAGAACAGAAATGTATCTCGTTATAACTTTTCTTCATTTGTCTTTATTTTTCCTCTGAAAAAGGAAATAAAGGTCTAATCTATCTAAATGATAAAGACAATGACTGAAGATTGCTATTTTCATCCCATTTAAATCTGCTTTTTTCTAAGTTATAATTTTTAAGAGTTATAGATATTATTTTTCCATATAGGAATATAAACAATTTGACCTTATTGGAGCCCTTAATTTTTTCTCTTTCTTATTTACCTTTTTTATGTTTCCCTTGAATCTTGAAAAGTCTGGACTTTTCTTCAGGAATGTTTGGAAATCTTCTATTTTAATAAGTGACCATACTTTTCCCTGAAAGAAATATAGTTAGTTTTAAAGGATAGGTAGTTCTTGGTTGTAAACCAAGTTGTCTTGACTTCCAGAATATCATATTTCAAGCCTTCCAGTCCTTCAGAATGGAAGCTTCCAGATCCTGTGAAATCCTGACAGGGGTTCCATGATATCTGAATTGTTTCTTTCTGGCTACTTGCAGTTTTTTCTCCTTGACCTGGGAGCTCTTAAACTAGGCTATAACATTCCAAGGAGTTGTCATTTGTTGATCTATTGCAGGAGATGATCTGCTGATCCTTTCAGTTTCTATTTTACCTTCTTGATAAAGAATATCAGGGCAGTTTTCTTGGATAATTATTTGTAATATCATGTCTATGCTTTTTTTTTATTACAAATTTCAGGTAGTTCAATAATTCTTTTTTCCCCCATTTGAATTAGTTTATTTAGTCAATTTAGAACATTATTCCTTGGTTACAATAATCACATTATTTCCCTCCCTCCCCTCCACCCACCCTTCCCACAGCCAACACGCAATTTCATTGGTTATTACATATGTCCTTGATCAGAACCTATTTCCATGTTGTTGATGTTTGCACTAGGATGTTCATTTAGAGTCTACATCCCCAACCATATCCCTTCAATCCATGTATTCAAGCAATTGTTTTTCTTTGGTGTTTCTACTCCCACAGTGCTTCCTCTGAATATGGATAGTGGTTTTTCTCATAGATTCCTCCAAGTTGTTCAGGGTCACTGCATTGCCACTAATGGAGAAGTCCATTTCATTCGATTGTACTACAGTGTATCAGTCTCTGTGTATAATCTTTTCCTGGTTCTGCTCCTCTCACTCTGCATCAATTCCTGGAGGTTGTTCCAGTCCCCATGGAATTCCTCCACTTTATTATTCCTTTGAGCACAATATTATTCCATCACCAACATATACCATAATTTGTTCAGCCATTCCCCAATTGAAGGGCAGCCCCTCATTTTCCAATTATTTGCCACCACAAAGAGAGCTGCTATGAATATTTTTGTACATGTCTTTTTCCTTATTACCTCTTTGGGGGTACAAACCCAGCAGTGCTGTGGCTCTGGATCAAAGGGCAGACGGTCTTTTAGTGCCCTTTGGACATAGTTCCAAATTGCCATCCAGAATGGTTGGATCAATTCACAACTCCATGAGCAATGCATTAATGACCCAACTTTGCCATATCTCCGCCAGCATTCATTACTTTCCTTTGCTGTCATGTTAGCCAATCTGCTAGGTGTGAGGTGATACCTCAGAGTTGTTTTGATTTGTATCTCTCTGATTATAAGAGATTTAGAACACTTTTCATGTGCTTTTAAAATAATTTTGATTTCTTTAACTGAAAATTGCCTATTCATGTCCCTTGCCCATTTATCAATTGGAGAATGACTCCATTTTTTTTTGTACAATTGATTTAGCTCTTCATAAATTTGAGTAATTAGACCTTTGTCAGAGGTTTCTGTAATGAAGATTGTTTCCCAATTTGTTGCTTCCCTTCTAATTTTGGATGCATTAGTTTTGTTTGTACAAAAACTTTTTAATTTGATATGATCAACATTATTGATTTTACATTTTGTGATTTTTTTCTAATTCTTGCTTGGTTTTAAAATCTTTCCTTTCCCAAAGATCTGAGAGATGTACTATTCTGTGTTCACCTAATTTGCTTATAGTTTCCTTCTTTATATTCAAGTCATTCACCCATTCTGAGTTTATCTTGGTGTAGGGTGTGAGATGTTGATCCAAACCTAATCTCTCCCATACTGTTTTCCAATTTCCCCAGCAGTTTTATCAAATAGTGAATTTTGGTCCCCAAAACTAGGATCTTTGGGCTTATCATAGATTGTCTTGCTGAGGTCATTTACCCCAAGTTTATTCCACTGATCCTCCTTTCTGTCTTTTAACCAGTACCAAATCATTTTGATGACCACTGCTTTATAGTATAGTTTGAGATCTGGGACTGCAAGTCCTCCTTCCTTTGCATTTTTTTTTTCACGATTTCCCTGGATATCATTGATCTTTTGTTCTTCCAAATGAATTTTGTTATGTTTTTTTCTAACTCAGTAAAAAAGTTTTTTGGTAATTCAATGGGTATGGCACTAAATAGGTAAATTAATTTGGGTAGGATTGTCATTTTATTCATGTTACCTCATCCCACCCACGAACGATCGATGTTTTTCCAATTGTTTAGATCTAGCTTTAATTGTGTGAAAAGTATTTTGTAGTTGTGTTAATAGAGTTCCTGTGTTTGTGTCGGTACATATATTCCTAAGTATTTTATATTGTCTAGGGTGATTTTAAATGGAATTTCTCTTTCTAATTCTTGCTGCTGAAATGGGTTGGAGATATATAGAAATGCTGATGACTGATGTGGGTTTATTTTGTAACCTGCAACTTTGATAAATTTGTTGATTATTTCGATTAGCTTTTTGGTTGATTCTCTAGGATTCTTTAAGTATACCATCATATAATCTGCAAAGAGTGATAGCTTGGTCTCCTCATTGCCAATTTTAATACCTTTAATTTCTTTTTCTTCTCTAATTGCTACTGCTAGTGTTTCTAGTACAATGTTAAATAATGGAGGTGATAATGGCCATCCTTTTTTCACTCCTGATCTTATTGGGAAAGCTTTTGGTTTATCTCCATTGCAGATGATGTTTGCTGATGGTTTTAGATAGATACTGTTTATTATTTTTAAGAAAGGCCCATCTATTCCTATACTTTCTAGTGTTTTCAGTAGGAATGAGTGTTGTATTTTATCAAAGTCTTTTTCTGCATCTATTGAGATAATCATGTGATTTTTGTCAGTTTGCTTGTTAATATGGTCAATGATGTGGATGATTTTCCCAATATTGAACCATTCCTGCATTCCTGGTATAAATCCCACCTGATCATAGTGAATAACCCTCATGATGACTTGCTGGAGTCTTTTTGCTAGTGTCCTATTTAAGGTTTTTGCATCTATGTTCATTAAGGAAATTGACCTGCCTGGCGTTGGGATGAGTACCATATTTGTGTTGTAAAATGAATTTGGTAGAACTCTTTCTTTGCTTATTCTGTCAAATAGTTTGTATAATATTGGGATTAGTTATTCTTTGGATGTTTGATATTGAATTCATTTGTGAATCCATCAGACCCTGGGAATTTTTTTTCTTAGGGAGTTCTTTGATGGCTTGTTCAATTTCTTTTTCTGATATGGGGTTGTTTAGGTAATTTATTTCTTCCTCTGTTAGTCTAGGCAATTTGTATTTTTGTAAGTATTCATCCATATCACCTAGATTGCCATATTTATTGCCATATAATTGGGCAAAATAGTTATTAATGATTGCCTTAATTTCTTCTTCATTAGAAGTGAGGTCTCCCTTTTCATTTTGGATATTGTCAATTTGCTTTTCTTCTTTCCTTTTTTAAATTAGACTGACCAGTACTTTGTCTATTTTATTTATTTTTCCAAAGTACCAGTTTCTAGTCTTATTTATTAAATCAATAGTTTTTTGACTTTCAATTTTATTAATTTCTCCTTTGATTTTTAGGATCTCTAATTTAGTCTTCATCTGAGGATTTTTAATTTGTTCACTTTCTAATTTTTTAATTTGCATGCCCAATTCATTGATCTCTGCCCTCCTTAATTTGTTAATATATGAACTCAAGGATATAATTTTCCCTCTGTGTACTGCTTTGGCTGCATCCAATAGGTTTTGAATGGATGTATCATTATTATCATTTTCTTCATTGAAGTTATTAATTGTTTCTATGATTTGTTCTTTAACTAACTGGTTTTGGAGAATCTTATTCTTTTATTTCCAATTCATTTTTTATTTACCTCTCCATGTTACCTTACTAAGTATTATTTTCATTGTATTGTGATCTGAGAAGGATGCATTTATTATTTCTGCTCTTTTGCACTTGTTTGGTATGTTTTTATGCCCTAATACATGGTCAATTTTTGTGAATGTTCCATGTGCTGCTGAAAAGAAGGTGTATTACTTTTTGTCCCTATTTATTTTTCTCCACATATCTATTAACTCTAATTTTTCTAAGATTTCGTTCACTTCTCTTACCTCTTTCTTTTTCATTTTTTTGATTTATCTAGTTCAGTTAGAGGAAGTTTCAGGTCTCCCACTAGTATAGTTTTTCTATCTATTTCATCCTTGAGCTCCACTATTTTCTCCTTATAAATTTGGATGCTATGCCATTTGGTGCATACATGTTGAGTATGTCAATAATTCTTAAATTGTTTCTTCTGGATCTATTTTCCAGGTCAGAAGTTTTTTCAATAAGATATATTTTTTTTCCATTTTCCATTCTTTTGATTTTGTTTCATTGTTTCTTGATATCTCATGAAGTCATTAGCTTCTACTTGCCCAATTCTAATTTTAAAAAACTGAATTTCTTGCATGGTCTTTTTATCTTCCTTTTTAATTTCATCCATTCTACTTTTCATTGAACTTTATATTCATTAGATATTTTTTCCCTCTTTTCCCAGTGGGTCAATTCTGTCTTTAAAGAAACTCTTTTCTTCATTGGACTTTTGTGTCTTTTTTTACAGCTGACCAATTTTGCTTTTTAAGCTGTTATTTCCTTTTAGCATTACTTTTATTTCTTTTTTCCATTTTCTTCCCAAATTTTTTTTACCTATCACTCCATCTTGACTTTGGTTTTTGACTCATGTTATGAGGAGCTTTTTAAAGATTGATTTGGTAGGATTGTCAGAGTGGTTTCAGCTTTTGCTGCTACTAATCCACCATCTTTGTTCTGCCCCTCCCAGAAAATAATGATTAAAATTGTATCTACATTATGATCTGGAAAAAATTAAATAAAAAATAAAAACCAAAGCCAAATAACATGGTAAGGACTTTAAATGCCAAATAGAGTATGTTTTAGCAGTAGATCAGATATAAAGTGATAAGAGCTTGCATTAAGATTATGTTAATGTCATTAAAGAGAAAGCCATATATAAAAGACATGTTACAAAGGTAGATAGATAGAACCTAGCAACAGATTAAATATGGGGATGGAGAGCAAGTGAGGAATTGAGGATGACACCAATGATGTGATCCTGGATGGTGATATCTTCATCAATAATAGAAAAATTCAGAATAAGGGAAGATTTGAGAGAAATGATGAAGTACCTTCCTAAGAAATCCTCCTATGGGTCTCTGTGATCCTAAATCCTAGTGATATCTATTATATAATGTCTTGTGAATATGTCAGATTTACTTTATTCTTTGTACTCTATGAAATCTTATATAGACACCTGAAGCCATATTTATTATTCCTGACCTTCCATGTTTCTTCCTCCTAATAATTATTCTGTGCTTCTCCACTCATTATTCTATTTCCTACTCCCCCCCCCAATAGCACCTAATAGCACCTAATAATAGCACTTTACACTATTGTATTATCTGACCTTTATTAATCTCAAATTTCAATTTAAATATGTCTTGTTAATATCAATGAATCTTTATCCAAACACATTCTTCTCATTTCACTGTCTGCTATCATGAACTGTGGGCCAGAAAACCAAATCTTATTCTTTATCATTTACATAGTGAGGACCTACTTTCTATAACTTCCCTGTCAAACTTCATATGCATCATCAATACTACTCTTACTTTTCTTGTTGCCTGGAATTGTCTCCAGATTACATCAGAGGTATCTAAGTATTATATGTAAGAAATTATTATCATAAATTAAATCCTCAAATTTTTAATTGAAAGCTTAAGATAGGAAGGTAAAAATTTAGAGAATTTTGGTTCAAATACCACCTGGATTGTGTCTTCCAAGTAACTCCTCCCTCAAATACAGAGGACTCCTGGTTGAGGTGAGGACAATGATTTATTAAGAGCAAAAGACCCTAGATATGCATATCAGGGACATCCATATTCTAAGTGCAATAGAACCCACAGCCTAATGGAGTCAAGGACAATTTAAACTTGAAAACCACAATTGGTGGTTTGGGGAGGAGTTGGGGATGGGGAATGGGCAGTCTCTTTCAGGAATAGGTAGAACACAGAAGTAGTATTTTTCAGGATGCTTTATAGCAATGGCCAAACATGAGGCTGTTTTAAATCTGCTTAAGGCCACTTCGGGTAGGGCACAAGATGGACAACTCAGCAAGGTCAGTCAGCGAACACCACGAAGGTGTTTGGGAGTGAGCAAGATTTCTGGCTCACTGAAGGCTCTTGATTGGCTCTTTTCTGCAAACAGTCTTACTCTGTGTCTCATGAATCTTTATAGTAAGATGGCACATGGAAAATAGACATATTAATTTTAGAAGTATTTCCACAGTTGCTTATAATTTGACACTGAGCAAGTTATTCAACTTTTGGTGGACCTTAGTTTCCTCATCTTTAAAATGAGGGATTTGGAATGGATGACCTCTGAAATTCCTTCCAGCTTTATATCTATGAACCTATGTTTTTATTAGTCTTAGAAGATTTTAGTTTACATTCTGCCTCTGCCACTTACTTGCTGTATAATCTTGGATCCAAACCCCTCTTTAAGCCATATTTTCTTCATTTGTAACATGGGAATAATAATACCTGCTTGATCTACTTCATAGGGTAAGCTTAAATGAGCTGTGAGGATTAAATGAGATAATGGCTTATAAAAGTGCTATGTAAACTATAAGGTATTCCATAAGGAGGAAGTATTACAGACTTATAAAAAGAGAGGATCTCAGGTTTGGAAATGAATTTCAGAGGTTTGACGGTCCAACTTTCTACCTTCAACATGAGAAATATAGTGCCATAGTCCTCCTTTATTAATAAATACAAGTGGGGGCAGCTGTGTGGCTCAGTGGATTGAAAACCAGGTCTAGAGATGGGAAGTTCTGGGTTCAAATATGACCTCAGATTCTTCCTAGCTGTGTGACCCTGAATAAGTCACTTAACCCCCATTGCCTTGCCCTTACCACTCTTCCATCTTGGCATAGATACTTATTATTGATTCTAAGATTGAAGCCAAGGGTTTAAAAAGCAAATAAATATATGTATTACTCCTTATCTGGTAACAGAGAAGTTTTTTCCCCAGAGAAGTAGACTGGAACCAATGGGTAGATTTAGGTTCACTTTAGGAAAAAATCTCTTAAATTATAATGATGGTCAAAATTGGAATAGGCTTTAAGGGAAGGCAGTGAATTCCTCTTTTCTGGAGGTCTTCAAGTGGTGGCCAGATGACTACTTGTAAGGAATGTTGTAGAAGAGATTTCCATTCAATTATATGTTGGACTAGATGAAGTGCAATGAAATGAGTTCTGGAGTGCTTCAGTTCTAATCCCAGCTCTGTTATTTACCATCTGAATAAGCTTGGACAAGTTCACTTGACTTATCTGAGTCTTGCTAGGATTCAGTCATTATTTAGTTATGTCCAACTATGTTTCCCCATTGAGTTTGTCCATGGGGATTTCTTGGTGAAGATATTAGAGTTTATGAATGGTTCATCATCTGTACTCCTTATCAATGATGTCAGAGACCCTTCTACCTTTCCTTTTCTAGTGTGTCCCCATTTTATAGATGAGAAATTGTGGCAAATAGGGGTTAAGTGATTTGCCCAAGAACATAGCAAATAAATGTGCGAGGCCAGATTTGAGCTTAGATTTTTCCGACTGCCAGTGTAGTCCACTGCACTACTTCACTTTGCCCCTACATGGGCCTTAGTTTTTCTGTTTGTAAAATGAAGGGAGTGGGCAGGATTAGTTGACTTTAAGATCTCTTCAGCTCTAGGTGTACAATCATAGGATTCTATGACCTCTGAACTTCCCTTTAACTCTTAAGGGATTTAACTCTAATTCAGGAAAAAATACTATTGATCTACGTGTGATTTTGCAAGTAAGTAACATCTTACTTTCAGTCAAGATGGCGGCTTAGAGAAAACTAAAGTTCAGATCTCCTGAAACCCTTCCTTACCGATCTCAAACCGAATGCTCCTAGAGCACCGAAATTCAAAACGATCAACAGCATAGACCCCGGGAGTTCTCCTCCTGGACCTGGACCTGGATCAAAAGGTATGGCCCCCCCCTTTCAGAACCCGAGACCACTCGGACCTAAGGGGTAGGCAGAAGGAAGGTCCTAGGACCCCATCCCCCCCAACCCAGAGCACCGAGTCCGAGTCCCAGGCAGCAGAGGCAACCTCAGAGCCCCATGGCCTGCTATTCTGAAGGCCACATCCTGAAAACAACCTAACCCAGTCGAGAGGGCATCCAGACAGCAGGGAAACAGAGAGGGACGAGGCAGCTCGTAACCCCCTGGGAGGAGCCCTTGGAGCTCCGGGAAGCCGCAGCCCCTCCCCCTCAGAGATCAGGGTCCTCCGGAACAACAGCAACCCTCAGGACTGGCAAAAGGGCCTCGGGAGCTGGCTATTCTGAAGACCACATCCTGAAAACAACCTGACTCAGTCCAGGGGGCACCCAGACAGCAGGGAAACAGAGAGACGGGGAGCTTGTAACCCCCTGGCTGGATCCCTCCATCCGAGTCTCAGGTCCCTGCCTCAGGGCACACTCAATTCAACCCAGGGAAAGCTAATCTTTTTATCAGGAGCCCTCTCCCAGAGCTCCGGGAAGCCGTGGCCCCTCCCCCTCAGAGAGCAGGGTCTTCGGAAACAACAGTAACCCTAAGGGCTGGCTAAAGGACCCCAGGGCCAGCTATTCTGAAGGCCGCACCCTGAAAACAACCTGACCCAGTCGTGGGGGCACCCAGACAGCAGGGAAACAGAGCGAGACGGGGGAGCTCGTAACCCCCTGGCTGGATCCTTCCATCAGAATCTCAGTTCAACCCAGGGAAAGCTAATCTTCTTATCAGGAGCCCTCGCCCTGAGCCCAGGGAAGCTGCGCCCCGCCCCCTCAGAGAGCAGGGTCTTCAGAAACAACAGTAACCCTCAGCGCTGGCAAAAGGACCCCAGGGCCGGCTATTCTGAAGGCCACTTCCTGAAAACAACCTGACCCAGTCGAGAGGGCACCCAGATAGCAGGGAAACAGATAGCAGGGAAACAGAGAGATGGGGGGAGCTTATAACCCCCTGGATGGATCCTTCCATCATAGTCTCAGGTCCCTGCCTCAGGGCATACTCAATTCAACCCAGGGACACACCAGCAATTCCTGGCTTCCCAGGGAAGACAGAACAACAACTTCATAGAAAGGACAATCTGCCTGGGACTAAAACCTCTGAACACCAGACAGAGATAAGAAAAGCTAATCCTCCCCACTCAGATAGAGATGGCAAACTACACTGAAGCACAAAAGCTCCCAAATTCCAAAAAAAAAACCAAGAAGAATGGGGAAACTTTTTATACATTTTATGGAGCAAAAATACAAAACACGGAAGAGACAGAAGAGGAAACACAAGCAAATGCTCCAAAACCTTCCAAAGGAAATGAAAACTCTCCACAAACCCATGAAGAATTTGAATCAGAAATGATCAAAAAGATGGAAGCCTTCTGGGAGGAAAAGTGGGAAATAATGCAAAAGAAATTCACACATCTACAAAACCAGTTTGACCAAACTGAAAAGGCCTGAAAACCAGGCCTTAAAACAAGAACTAATAAAGCAAAACCAAAAGACCAAGAAATTAGAAGAGAACATAAAATATCTCACTGACAGGGTGACAGATTTGGAACATAGAGGGAGAAGAGATAATTTAAGAATAATTGGACTTCCAGAAAAGCCAGAAATAAACAGCAAACTCGACATTGTAATACAAGATATAATTAAAGAAAATTGCCCAGAGATTCTAGAACAAGGGGGCAATACAGCCACTGACAGAGCTCACAGAACACCTTCTACACTAAACCCCCAAAAGACAACTCCCAGGAATGTAATTGCCAAATTCCAAAGCTCTCAAACAAAAGAAAAAATCCTACAAGAAGCCAGAAAAAGACAATTTAGATATAAAGGAATGCCAATCAGGGTCACCCAAGACCTTGCAAGTTCCACTCTGAATGATCATAAGGCATGGAACATGATCTTCAGAAAAGCAAGAGAGCTGGGTCTTAAACCAAGAATCAGCTATCCAGCAAAACTGACTATATACTTCCAAGGGAAAGTATTGGCATTCAACAAAATAGAAGATTTCCAAGTTTTTGCAAAGAAAAGACCAGAGCTCTGTGGAAAGTTCGATATTGAAAATCAAAGAGCATGGAATACCTGAAAAGGTAAATATGAAGGAAAGGGAAAAGGAGAAAAATGTTATCTTCTTCTTTTACTCAAACTCTCTTCTATAAGGACTACATTTATATCAATCTATGTATACTAACATGTGGGGAAAATGTAATGTGTAAATAGGGGGAAAAGAAAGACCAAATAGAATAATCTTTCTCACACAAAGATTCACACGGGAAGGGGAGGGGAAGAAAACTCTTATAAGAAGGAGAGGAAGAGAGTTTTTACTTAAACCTTACTCTCAGGGAAATCAACTCTGAGAGGGAAGAACATCCAGATCCATTGGGATTTTGAATTCTATCTTACCCAATAATGGTAGGGAGAAGGGAAAACCAATGGGGGGGAGGGGGAGAGGGGAAAAAAAGGGGAGGGAAAGAGAGGGGGGAGGGGGAAACAAAAGAGGAAGGACTAAAAAGGGAAACATATCAAGGGAGGGGACAAGGGGGACTGATTCAAAGTAAATCACTGGACTAAAAGGTAGAGCCGAAGAAAAAAAGGTTAGAATTAGGGAAGGTTATGAAAATGCCAGGGAGTCCACAAATGACAGTCATAACTTTGAACATGAATGGATTGAACTCACCCATAAAACGTAGACAAATAGCAGAATGGATTAGAATCCAAAACCCTACCATATGTTGTCTTCAAGAAACACACATGAGGCGGGTTGACACCCACAAGGTCAGAATTAAAGGATGCAGTAAGACCTTCTGGGCCTCAAGTGACAGAAAGAAGACAGGAGTGGTAATCATGATATCTGATAAAGCCAAAGCAAAAATAGACCTGATCAAAAGGGATAGGGAAGGTAATTATATTTTGTTAAAAGGGACTTTAGATAATGAGGAAATATCACTAATCAACATATATGCACCAAATAATATAGCACCCAAATTTCTAATGGAGAAACTAGGAGAATTGAAGGAAGAAATAGACAGTAATACCATATTAGTGGGATACTTAAACCAACCATTATCAAATTTAGATAAATCAAATCAAAAAATAAATAAGAAAGAGGTAAAAGAAGTGAATGAAATCTTAGAAAAATTAGAATTAATAGACATATGGAGAAAAATAAATAGGGATAAAAAGGAATACACCTTCTCAGCACCACATGGCACATTCACAAAAATTGACCATACATTAGGTCACAGAAACATAGCACACAAATGTAGAAAAGCAGAAATAATAAATGCAGCCTTCTCAGATCACAAGGCAATAAAAATAATGATCAGTAAAGGTACATGGAAAACCAAATCAAAAACTAACTGGAAATTAAACAATATAATACTCCAAAATCGTTTAGTTAGAGAAGAAATCATAGAAACAATTAATAATTTCATTGAGGAAAATGACAATGGCGAGACATCCTTTCAAACCTTTTGGGATGCAGCCAAAGTGGTAATCAGGTAAATTCATATCCCTGAGTGCATATATTAACAAACTAGGGAGAGCAGAGATCAATCAATTGGAAATGCAAATAAAAAAACTTGAAAGCAATCAAATTAAAACCCCCCAGCAGAAAACTAAACTAGAAATCCTAAAAATTAAGGGAGAAATTAATAAAATTGAATGTGATACAACTATTGATTTAATAAATAAGACTAGAAGCTGGTACTTTGAAAAAACAAACAAAATAGAGAAAGTACTGGCCAATCTAATTAAAAAAAGGAAGGAAGAAAAGCAAATTAACAGCATCAATGATGAAAAGGGGGACAGCACCTCCGATGAAGAGGAAATTAAGGCAATCATTAAAAATTACTTTGTCCAATTATATGGCAATAAATACACCAATTTAGGTGACATGGATGAATATATACAAAAAATACAAACTGCCTAGACTAACAGAAGAAGAAATAGAATTCTTAAATAATCCCATATCAGAAAATGAAATCCAACAAGCCATCAAAGAACTTCCTAAGAAAAATCCCCAGGGCCTGATGGATTCACCAGTGAATTCTATCAAACATTCAGAGAACAGTTAATCCCAATACTATACAAACTATTTGATATAATAAGCAAAGAGGGAATTCTACCAAACTCCTTTTATGACACAAACATGGTACTGATTCCAAAACCAGGCAGGTCAAAAACAGAGTAAGAAAACTATAGACCAATCTCCCTAATGAATATAGATGCAAAAATCTTAAATAGGATACTAGCAAAAAGACTCCAGCAAGTGATCAGAAGGGTCATCCACCATGATCAAGTAGGATTTATACCAGGGATGCAGGGCTGGTTCAATATTAGGAAAACCATCCACATAATTGACCACATCAACAAGCAAACCAACAAGAACCACATGATTATCTCAATAGAGGCAGAAAAAGCCTTTGATAAAATACAACACCCATTCCTATTAAAAACACTAGAAAGCATAGGAATAGAAGGGTCGTTCCTAAAAATAATAAACAGTATATATCTAAAACCATCAGCTAATATCATCTGCAATGGGGATAAACTAGATGCATTCCCAATAAGATCAGGAGTGAAACAAGGATGCCCATTATCACCTCTATTATTTGACATTGTACTAGAAACACTAGCAGTAGCAATTAGAGAAGAAAAAGAAATTGAAGGCATTAAAATAGGCAAGGAGGAGACCAAGTTATCACTCTTTGCAGATGACATGATGGTCTACTTAAAGAATCCTAGAGATTCAACCAAAAAGCTAATTGAAATAATCAACAACTTTAGCAAAGTTGCAGGATACAGAATAAACCCACATAAGTCATCAGCATTTCTATATATCTTCAACACAGCTCAGAAGCAAAAACTAGAAAGAGAAATCCCATTCAAAATCACCTTAGACAAAATAGAATACCTAGGAATCTATCTCCCGAGACAAACACAGGAACTATATGAACACAACTACAAAACACTCTCCACACAACTAAAACTAGACTTGAGCAATTGGAAAAACATTAACTGCTCATGGATAGGATGAGCCAATATAATAAAAATGAACATCCTACCCAAACTTATTTATCTATTTAGTGCCATATCCATTGAACTCCCAAAATATTTCTTTACTGATTTAGAAAAAAACATAACAAAGTTCATTTGGAATAACAAAAGATCAAGGATATCCAGTGAAATAATGAAAAAAAAAACACATATGATGGGGGCCTTGCAGTCCCAGACCTTAAACTATATTACAAAGCAGCAGTTATCAAAACAATTTGGTACTGGCTAAGAGACAGAAAGGAAGATCAGTGGAATAGACTGGGGGTAAGCGACCTCAGCAAGACAGTATACGATAAACCCAAAGATCCCAGCTTTGGGTACAAAAATCCACTATTCGATAAAAACTGCTGGGAAAATTGGAAGACAGTGTGGGAGAGATTAGGAATAGAGCAACACCTGACACCCTACACCAAGATAAATTCAAAATGGGTGAATGACTTAAACATAAAGAAGGAAACCATAAGTAAATTGGGTAAACACAGAGTAGTATACATGTCAGACCTTTGGGAGGGCAAAGACTTTAAAACCAAGCAAGACATAGAAAGAATCACAAAAAGTAAAATAAATAATTTTGACTACATCAAATTAAAAAGCTTTTGTACAAACAAAACCAATGTATCTAAAATCAGAAGGGAAATAACAAATTGGGAAAAAATCTTCATAGAAAGCTCTGACAAAGGTTTAATTACCCAAATTTATAAAGAGCTAAATCAATTGTACAAAAAATCAAGCCATTCTCCAATTGATAAATGGGCAAGGGACATCAATAGGCAGTTCTCAGATAAAGAAATCAAAACCATTAATAAGCACATGAAGAAGTGTTCTAAATCTCTTATAATCAGAGAGATGCAAATCAAAACAACTCTGAGGTATCACCTTACACCTAGCAGAGTGGCTAACATGATAGCAAAGGAAAGTAATAAATGCTGGAGGGGATGTGGCAAAGTAGGGACATTAATTCATTGCTGATGGAGTTGTGAACTGATCCAACCATTCTGGAGGGCAATTTGGAACTATGCCCAAAGGGCGACAAAAGAATGTCTACCCTTTGATCCAGCCATAGCACTGCTGGGTCTGTACCCCAAAGAGATAATGGACAAAAAGACTCGTACAAGAATATTCATAGCTGCGCTCTTTGTGGTGGCCAAAAATTGGAAAAAGAGGGAATGCCCATCAATTGGGGAATGGCTGAACAAATTGTGGTATATGTTGGTGATGGAATACTATTGTGCTAAAAGGAATAATAAAGTGGAGGAATTCCATGGAGACTGGAACAACCTCCAGGAAGTGATTCAGAGCGAGAGGAGCAGAACCAGGAGAACATTGTACACAGAGACTGATACACTGTGGTAAAATCGAATGTAATGGACTTCTCCATTAGGGGCAGTGTAATGTCCCTGAACAATCTGCAGGGATCTAGGAGAAAAAACACTATTCATAAGCAGAAGACAAACTGTGGGAGTAGAAACACCGAGGAAAAGCAACTGCCTGACTACAGCAGTTGAGGGGACATGACAGAGGAGAGACTCTAAATGAAACTCTAATGCAAATATTAACAACATGGCAATGGGTTCGAATCAAGAACACATGTGATACCCAGTGGAATCACGCGTCGGCTATGGGGGGTGTGAGGGGAGGAAAAGAAAATGATCTTTGTCTTTAACGGATAATGCTTGGAAATGATCAAATAAAATATTATAAAATTTAAAAAAACGTAAGTAACATCTCTTTATGACAAAGTGCAATGGGTTCTGTAATCACTCTAGGGTAGCTGGAGACTTTGGCTCACATGGATGGAATTCTATAGTTTACTCTCTTCCCAGGTTATTTGTAAAGTAGCAAGGGAGATCCTATGAAATAATTGGAGGAGGGGGTAATTTGGAATCTTGGACTCCCTTTTGCACCTTCTTTATGGTGTCATGATGTCATGAAGGATTTGTCTCCAAAATAATTTTCTGTTAGTAAATTATTCAGATAACAGATATGAATAGTTCACTATCTGTACTCCTGAAGGGATTTCATATCAGTGATGCCAGAGACCCATCTACCTACTAGATTAAGACTATTTTTTATCTGGCCTGTATATCCATGGAAGAAAGATATCCCTTTAATCTTACCCCTCTTCTTATATTTTAATGTGTCTAATAGCTGTTACTGGAGTTTCTTGCATGTGACCTTAAAAAAATCAACCACATTTTTTGGCAACTACTTAACGGATTAAGATAGGCATTCATAGAAGATCTTGAAATATTAATCATATTAGCTATATTTTTAATAATGTAAGTAAATTATTTATTCACTCCCAGATTGCTCAAAATACTATTCCAGTTAGCCTCACTTATTTTAGTGGTCAACATAGACATTTGTATTCTCCAATTGTTTTCTCAAAAATGATTATTCTATGATTTAGTTTTCAAAGAATTCCAAGGATGAAGATTTTAAGAAAATTATTCATATTCAAAATACAAATAGTCTGTTTCTTCTCACTTTAGTATCTTTATTCCTCCTCATCCTCTCATCCCTACCTCCAATGCCTTTCTTCCACTAACCTTGAGCCATTGTAGAAAAATTGCTTCTTGCACTTTGTTGTAGTCCTCATAGCCTTTCCATTAAGACTGGTCTCATGACAAGGAAATACTGCAATGCAGAGGGGCAAAGTATGAGTTGTAATGTTTTGCATTTCTTTCTCAACAAGGTAACCTGTGTCGCTGTACTGGATACCGGCCAATTGTAGAAAGTGGGAAAAGTTTCAGTACTGTAAGTATGGAAAAACTATAGATGTGACTTCAACATCCTCCAAATTCAATAATATCACACCAACCACATTAAGTGGAAAACTATTGTTTCCTATAGAAAATCCAGTTTTAGCAGAGTCTTTTACTGCCCCTATCTTCCTATCAATGATTAAGTTGTTTTTGTTTTTGTTTTTGTTTTAGTTTTTGCCCTGAAAAAGGCAAAAAAAAAATGGATCCTCTTTGGTTTGTTTTGTTTGAAGGGAATGTTAAGTAACAAATTACCACAGAATGGATCAGACTCCATTCTTTATAATGAACTTTGTTGTCAGGAAAAGCTGGAGAATTCATTTTGTCATGTTGTCATATGAATAGTACATACAATTCAGACACACAATAAAAATTTCCATTGAGTTGAACATTTAAGTTGTTTTTTCTACATGTGATCATTTCAGTGACTGTGGTGGATATTTATAGAATCTAAATATCAGAAAGAAAAGAGAAATCAGGGGCAGCTGGGTAGCTCAGTAGATTGAGAACCAGACCTAGTGATGGGAGGTCCTAGGTTCAAATCTGGCCTCAGCCACTTCCCAGCTGTGTGACCCTGGGCAAGTCACTTGACCCCCATTGCCTAGCCCTTACCACTCTTCTGCCTTGAAGCCAATACACAGTATTGACTCCAAGATGGAAGGTAAGGGTTTAAAAAAAAAAGAAAAGAGGAAAAGAGAAATCATTTAAATAGCTCATCTCCTGGTGTAACTGGCTTTTACAACTAGCCTTCTCATTCTCAGAGGAAACTTCATTCTCCGGGCCCTAAGTAATCACTTTCCCATTTAAACACACTGATAAATGCTTATAAATTCTGCTTGTTATTAAAATAAGAGGAAAAGAGACTTTTTCTAGTCTATTCTTGTAACATTATTTACCTTCTTTCATTGAGGTGACACCCTAAATAGATGAATCGTAGAGCTATTGTAAACCTTACTATCACTATACTCAAAGTTTCTAAGTCCCAATGCAAGACTGTCATTTTGGACCATGTATCCACTCAAGCTTCTATAAGCTGTATTAGTAGTTCTTGGGTTTTTAAAAAAGAGCCAGTAGACTGGTGAGTTTAGAACTGGAAGGGGTCTTAGGACAAAGATCCAAAGTGATGAGTGGATGTGGAGAAGTCTCATCTTTTTCTGTGGAGGGAGGGGTTACCAATATATAAATGGGAGTGTTTTTTAGTTGGAAGATCCTCTGGTGCTCTTCAAATCCAGCCACAAAAGTCCTGTTTATAGTTGGGGTACTGACATAAATAATTGGTAGTGGTCAACTTCTAGCTCTAGAGTTCTGTTATGTTTACTTATTTAGGAGACATCTTGCTGTCAAATGAAAGGATCAGGAAAATGTTGCTTGGATCAAGAAGAAAATGAATCTGAGAATAAAAATGATGTAAGTAATTTTTTCCATTTTCCTCCATCCTTTTCATTTTAAATCATTTGCAATATGTGGGTAGTACTTGTCTCTTACCATGAGTTGGACTAAAACACCTGGGCTTGGAACAGGATGAAGAAGAAAGAAGATAATGCTATGAAAACAGTTGCCTATCTTCCAGTCTCCGTTTATCACCTCATTAACTCTCAAGTCCCATTCTTTGAAGAATAGTAGTACAGCGATCCCTCACCTATTGCAGGAGTTACATTCCAGAGCCCCTCAGGATAGGTGAAAAGTCACAAAGTAGCAGTGTTACATTTATTTTATTATTCTTTGATGGTAAGCATCTTCCTCCGGCACTTATGTTCACTGTCAGAAGCCTTAGAAGGCACAGAACATTGGGTGGCATAGGACTTGAAATAAATTCAAACTTTTACAAAAACTTCACAAAGACACACCACCACAGAGCATCACTATGTGCAGTGATCAAATATCAAAGCAAAGTGGACAAGGAGAGATGCTAAATGTATGGGTACAGCCCAGAGAGCAAGCAGACCGATGCTACAATCACTGAGCTGATCAGCGCCCAGGATACGGAACACAGTGCTGTGGTTGGTCACTTTTCATTCCATCAGCCAATAGGGTGTGTGTACAATCTCATTCTCTCTCTCTCTCTCTCTCTCTCTCTCTCTCTCTCTCTCTCTCTCTCTCTCTCTCACACACACACACACACACACACACACACACACACACTCTCTCTCTGTCTCTCGTTCTCTTTCTGTCTTTCTCTTTCTCCCCTCCTCTCTTTCCCTCCACACATGTGTATATATGAATCTGTATATAACTATACAACTTCACTGTCTTGTCAACCATACATGGAATTCAATGTCTGCTAATGTGATCTTAATTAAGGCATAATTGAAGAAGCATTTATTAAGCTCCAGTTATGTACCAGATACTGTGCTAAGTATCTTACAAATATTAATAGATCCTTACACATTTGTTGAATGAATCTTCTCTCAGAATTCCTAGTTTCCTTTGGAGTGTAGCTCAAGTGTTACCATCTACAGGAGGTCTTTCTAGATCTACTCAGCTCCCAATGCCTTATCCCCAAATCACTTATATTTATTTTGTGTATACCTATATATGTAGTGTCTCC
Source organism: Monodelphis domestica (assembly GCF_027887165.1). Lineage (NCBI taxonomy): Eukaryota > Metazoa > Chordata > Mammalia > Didelphimorphia > Didelphidae > Monodelphis > Monodelphis domestica. The sequence continues at coordinate 222,878,912 of NC_077230.1, forward strand.
TCTGACTAGATTCTAAGTTACTTGAGGGAAAGTGATGTTTTCCTTTTTGTTTTTATATCCCCAGGACCTGGCACATAGAAGGCACTTAGTAAATTCTTTTTGATTGACAATGAAGTGTTGCTATTTGTGGATGAATTAGATTTTTGTTTTTTAGGTCTGTACCAAACTGTACAAAGAAGAAGAATTTTTGCCCTTGGACCCGACCCAAGAACTTATATTTCCACCTGAACTCATGGTATATTGTTTTCCTTGATTTCTCTCCCTCCCCCTCCCCTCTCCTTCCTTCCTAATTTATATTTTAAGGTACAGATAAAATAATTTTTGAGAATTTTTTCCTGAAAATTTAAGATTTGGATTTTCTCCATCCCTCCCTTCTCCTACTCCCTCTCTGGGTGGTATATAGTCTGATATAGGTTAAACCAATACTTTCATGCAATACATATTTCCATATTGATCATGTTATGATAAAAGACAAATATCACAGATACAATAAAAATCTCATGAAGGAAATAAAGTGGAAGATGTCATGCTTTTATCTCTAATCAAACCTCAATACTTCCTTTTTTGACTGTGGATAGCTTTTTTGGCCCTTTGAGCCTGGTTCCATATTGCTTTTCCAGAATGGTTGTATCAGTTACAGTTCCACCAAAAGTGTGTTAGTGTCCCAATTTTCACATGTTCCCTCCAACATTTATCATTTTCTTTTTTGATCATGTGACCCAAACTGATAGACATGAGCTGGTATCTCAGGGTTGCTTTAATTTTAATTTCTCAGTTGATTTCTGCTTTTAAGTAGCACTATCCCATCTTCTGTGTAAAAACAGAAGCTCCTGAATTAATTCCTACCATTCCTTGTCTGGAGTGATTTTTCATTGGCCCAATCCTGGGGAACCCACAAGGGCAAAGGAGGGGGACTACTTTCTTGTTTTGCCTTTGTATTCATACCCTCCCCACTACCCTTACTTCCTCTTCAGAGCTAATGATGTCCATTGCTATAAAGCACACTCAGAACCTATTCAGTTACAAAACAAATAGTTCCTCTGTTCAAGAGATCATCAGATTACAAACTAAATACAGTTGAAATAAGTTGGAAAACATCCCATCATCTTGTATTATTACTCAATTAGCTTGGCACAGGTTGAATGTGTTCTACAGTCTCTTCCAGGCGTTTCTTGTTTTCTCTTCTCCTTCCAGCTTAGGGACTGCTAGGTTTTACTCTGGATCATCAAATTTTACTGGTAGTCTAATCACCAGCTATGCCTAGAACTAAGATGAACTCTTGTCAGTTCATCCCATCCAGCCTTTAGAAAATCATTTTCCTTTCCTTCCTATTCTCTGGGTCTACTTCATTCATTCTGCTACCTTAACAATCACCTTATTCACCTTGAATTCTACCCAGAAGGATCCTCTCTTTTGGCATTTTTCTGGATAATCAGACTCTTATTCATTTTCCCTGTTCTTCTCCCATCTAAAACACCACAATTTCTTTTAATTCTCTTTCTTCTCCTCTCTCTAGTTCTTGCTTTTCTGATTGCCTCAGACCTTCCAATCTCTTTTGCCTCCTCTTGCCCCTATATTCTTCTCTGTCTTGTTTCCTTTTCCTCTTAGTTTATTTTCTAAGACCTTTGCAAAACATTCTGTTTCTTTCCAGCTTTATGTCCCATTCTAACCTATTTCCTAACCATTTTACTGCAGTGGCTCTGAATTCTCGACCCATGTCCTGGATCTCTATGGTTACCTTTTTCTTCTCTTCCCTTTCCCCATGACCCACACCAGGAAAACTGCTAACTCATAATTATCCATATTAAAGAACCATTCCTACCCTACATATACAAATTTATCATAGGATAATTTAGAGCTGGAAGATACCCTAGTAGCTATCTAGCCACCTCCTCTTATTTTATAAGTGAGGAAACTGAGGTTCAGGGGTTTAAGTGCTCAAGGTCACAGAGGTGACTTAGCATTAGATCTAGGGTTTGACCCAGATATTTTGACCTCAAAATCAGTGTGCTTTCCAACTATACCTCTGAGCCATGTAAATGAAATGGAAGAAGAGTTGTCTATCAAAAGTTGTCCACATAAAGGGCCCAAGTAGAATGTTTCAATGTATGATATATTTGAAGGAGTACCATCCACTTTAGTTTTAAGTGAACAAAAGAATTCATTGTACCATAGTACACTTAATATAAAACTATTCTACTTTTAAAAGAGGGTCTGGTATAACGTAAGAGCACTACTGTGAATCAACATTTTGGGGCATAGATGGACAGAGGGATGCACACTCATCAAAACTGAAGGCAATAGTTCTTTTAACAGAAGTTCTTTATCTCTGATACAATAGAGTACTGTATTAGGAGTGATAAGCACCTGGGTTTTTGGCTCCAATATTAGGATATTAGGTTTTCTGGACACCACACTGGATGTACTGCCTCCTAGAGTATTAGAAGAACTGGTATATAGGATTATGGTATTGTTTCCAGTGATCTCTGAAACACAGAGAGTGGGAGAGGCATGGTGGAACTAGATAAAGTCAGGTATCTTTATTTTCATCACTATTCATTAAGGATATTGGTTTGTAGTTTTCTTTCTTTGTTTTTGTTCTTCCTCAGTTAAGGATCAGTAACATATTTGTGTCATAAAAAGGAATTTCTTAGAGCTCTTACCTCAGCTGTTTTTTCTAAATAGTTTTTGTATAGTAGAATTTATTGTTCTTTAAATGTTTGGTAGAACTCACTTGTGAATCCATCTGGCTCAGGGGCTTCTTTCTTAGGGAGTTCATTAATGGCATGTTCAATTTCTTTTTCTGAGATAGGATTGTTTAAATTCTTTTCTCTTCTGTTAATCTAGGCACTTTATAGTTCTTTAAATATTTATCTATTTCATTTAAATGATCAGCTTTATTGAAATATAATTGGGCAAAAAAACTAATAATTAAAAAAATTTTAATGTTATTTTACGCTTTTCATTTTTAATTCTGGTCATTTGGTTTTCTCTTTCTTTTTGATCATATTAATCAATGGTTTATCTATTTCATTTATTTTTCATAAAATGAATTCCTTATATTTTGATGGTTTTCATATTAACATCTCCTTTGAGATATCCTTATTTTACAAAAAAATAAAAGAGAGAAAGAATAGAGTTTAAGTAAACCAGTGGACATTACTCCTAGTACAATTATAGGGACAAATATGTCCATATAGGAAAGTGAGGAGCAATCACAACTCACCATCATTGTTTCCTTAAGAAAATATCCTGTCAGACTAACTGCTGTGCTTTTTCATTTTTTTGGACAGATAAGTGAGGAGAATATCAGATATAGTTGGCCAAAGCATTTGTCAGTCTTTCATGCTTATCTTATGGAAAGGATAGAAAAAGTTATTTAGGAACAGTTAGGGGGATTCAAAACAAATAAGGTGACCACATGCAGAATATGGTTTGTGTAAGCTTAGAATAAGGTCTCTACTAAACTATCTTAGGGATTTGTGCTTGGGCCTAACCTATTTAGCATTTTTATGAATGCTTTGGATAAAATCATAAAAATATGGTCAGATTTGCCACTAACATAAAACTTGGAGGATTAGCATATATGGACAAGATAGGTGGTATTTCGAATGATCCTGATTGACTAGACTTTTTGACTGAATCTAATAAAATAAGAGAGGGAAAATATAAAGTTTTATACTTGAGCTAAAAAAGTCTACTTCACAAGTACAAAGAAGCAGAAGAATGGCTACATAGTTCATCTGGGAAAGGTCTCAGCAATATGAAATAGCAGGCAATGAGAAGACTCTATTGTGTTCAGTTCTAAGAAAGGATATTGATAATCTTGATGTCTTACCAGAATGGTGAAAGGACCCAAGATAGCGGACATCAAGATCATCTGTTTGAGGAAAGTGAAGATCTTTAGCCTACAGAAGAGAAGACTTAGTTGGAAGGAATTAGAGATCAACAATCCAATCTTTTCATTTTATAGATGAGGAAACTGACGCCTTGTGCAGTTAATGACTTGGCCAAGGTGGTAGAAAGGAGAGACAGAATTTGAAGCCAGGTCTTCTGACATCCAGTCCAGTGCTCTTTCCACTGTAAAAGGAAAAAAAAACTATGTAGCAATAACCACTATCCAAAATTGTAATGGGCTACGTAGGGAAGATAGGTGGAAAAGTGGTTAGAATATCATGTCTGTAGTCAGGAAGTCTCATCTTTCTCTGTTCAAATCATGCCTTAGACATTTTCTAGCTATATGGCTCTGGGAAAGTAACAATCCTATTGGCCTCAGTTACCCCATCTGTAAAATGAGATGGAGAATGAAATGGCAAATCACTCCAGTATCTCTGTGAAGAAAACCTCAAACAGGGTCACGAAGAGTTAAAGATAACTGAAAATAACAAAAATAACAAAATCTTGGGAAGGCAGGAATTTCCTCCTTAATAGAGATCTTTTAAAAATAGGGAAAGATATTTTCTATGGACCCACACCTAACATGTCTTATCTATCTCCACATAACCAAATGATTTTAGAGTTAGAAGCAGTCTCAGTGGTCATCTCATCCCCCCAAACAGAATCCCCATTCTAACCCATTTAAAAAGGGATCATCTAAACTCTGCTCTGAGGGAAACTGCTTATCTCCCAAAGTAATGTTCACAGTGACTCTTCAGTCAGACTTTGAGATAGCTGTTCTGTCTTTCTGAGGACAAGTAGGTGCCATTTGAGTTTCTGGACTTGGATTCAAGAAGAGCCCAACACAAATCCTCTCTAAGATACAATGCTTGGAGTCATTTTATCTCAGCTTCAATTTCCTCAACTGTAAAAGGGGGATAATAGCATTTACCTTAAATGGTTGTGATTCTAACATCAAAGGCTTTGCAAACCATAAAGAACCAAAAAAATGCAGTTGTTGTTATTATTACTTATATTTAATAAGCTAAATTTACACAGTTCCTTCAGCTCTAGAAGTTTCCATCATTCTGTAATTAAGTGGTAAAATTTCTACTGCACTTTCCCACTGTGATATGGAATTATTTAGATTGCATTTTTGATACCCCTGGACTTGTTTTAAAAAAAGGGCTCCTTTTGTCGTTTAACATGTATAGAAACTTTGGTACCTTCATGGTCATAGAATATGGATCTCCTTTTTCATGATGAGAAAACAGATTCAGAGAGATAAAATGTCTTTCCCAAAAGTTATACACATAGTTAATCACAGAAACTAGATTAGAAAACCTGCACTTTCACTGACTTGAGTTTTTCCTCCACAATAGTTTATCAGAAAGGAAAACAGATAGATACTGTACACAGGACCATGAACACTTGGTTAAGGATTTGTAACTGAAAAATCAAGGACAAATTGTCCTTCACTGTTAAGGGCTTGCTTATAATCTCTACTGTTATTTGAAACCTAGGCAATAATTATTTTGTGAGTTGGAAACCTGGCCTGAAATATCTCAACCTGGGAGCATATTTTATTCATCTGTTTTCAAATAAGATTTAATTGCATTTGCTTGGTTTTTATATCAGAGGAGATGGCAAAATATACAAAGCAATAGGTTTAATTATAAATTGATTACATTACATTTCTTTGATCAGTTTTCTTAACTTTCTACTCCAGAGCACATTCTTTTTATTCTTATTTTGTTTGTGAGCCTCAGTCAAATATTTACCTTTCATTATTTTTATAGTATTCATGGACATTATCTACTTTGTGTCCCTGTTAGAGAATGGCAGAAGAGCCAATACAGAAAACACTGGTGTTCCAGGGTGAGAGGGTAACTTGGATTTCCCCTGCAACCCTGACTGACCTTTTGGAGCTCAAATTGCAATATCCCAAAGCACCTCTTGTTATGGGGAACACCTTTGTGGGTGAGTAGTTGAATTGTCTTTCTTGTATTCAGAATCACAATGTGAGTTTCTACCTTTATGCGACTAATAAAAATAATAGAAGACATTAACAAATCCATTCCAAAATCAAAATGTATACCTGGGCACTCATCATTACTGGATCGCTACAATAATATTGCTTAGCATGTTAAATATTTAGTATTTATTATTCTTAAAGGGAGATATGATCTATTTACCTAACTAGAATGTTTCTGTTTTCCAAAATTAGCATTCTTGTTCTTTTGATCATCACAGATAATGAAATGAATTCCTTGAGAGAAGGAACTGTGTCTTCTTTATCTTTGTTTCTCTTTATCATCTAGAATAATATCTGGAACAGAGTAGGCAAGCAATAAATGCTCATTCAATAAATGTTTATACCTAATAAAAATATTCTCAGAAACCTTAAAAATTCATTATTGTTTTTATATAACTTTGTGGGTTTGCCTTGTGACTTCCTTTTCTAAGGTAGTGACATTTCTGTAAAGAGAGTAACTTGTCTTCTGTTCATTAGTGCTACTTTTATTTTTTAGGACTCAACATGAAATTTAAAGGTGTCTGTTATCCAGTTATTATCTCTCCCTCTAGAATCTTGGAACTTCAAGTTGTGATGATTGATGCAAAAAAAGGTATGCTCCCACTTAAATTAAGGCATTATTTATGCTGGTGATTAGGTGAAGAAAAGCAGAATGCATTTGAACAGATCATGGAAAACCAACAGTGTCATCTTGGCCATCTTGCTGCCTTAAGATACAACTTCATCTACAGCATACCAAACAGGAAAGAATTTGCCCATTTTCAAGGGCTTCCAAGGAAGGGTGTATAATCTACTTTCAGATACAGTTCTTTGTCCATATCTAGTGGATGCCCAAGAGAAATTAATTCAGTTAGAAACCTTTTCTAACAATTTTCACCATCAGGAAAATCTTACTATCTATCCTATTCTCCTTTAAATGCTTTTCCTGTTATTTTCAGCAAAGATGAGAACAGTAGGTCATCACCTTCTAGAAAATAACCCTTGCTATATAGTATATTCTCAAATATTGCTATTATCGCTTCATCACTTTTTCTCCTTCAGATTAAATATTTTCTTTTTAGTTATTTCCTCTAGTTACCCAACATGCAACAAAAGAAAGATAAATTTCACAAACTGCTTCCCAGTTCAGAATTCAAACTGGTAGATTAGCATTATCCCATGATTATATGAGAATCTTAACATGGTAATTTAAAATGAAAAAAATAGGTGGGGAAATTTTATTTAGCATTATTATTTTATTTCATTTGTAAAGCAGTCTTCATCCTTCAACCACTGAATATTTCTACACATACATATTTTCCTGGTAACCAAAGTATAATGATTTAATATTAAAATTGAAATATTGAAAAGAATTAGAATTTTTTTTTTTGAGAGGCAGAGGAGAAGGAATCTTCTTCACCAGTTAGAAAATCTCTAGATTTTGCTAGTGCTCCTGTAGTCTGTTCTGGAAGCCAGTGTAAAGATATAAATGATGGGGAAATCACTACTTTCCATTTGGGAGAAACATTCTGATTTATTAGCTCTCATAGCAGTGTAAGATGGACAACATAAGGGACAACACAATGGGGTGCATGGAGGGACATTTTACAATATTACTTTCTACAAAATGCATATTTTAAAAGCTAAAAAGTTGTAATAGTATATGTCCTTTAGGCATTTATTTTGAGATAAGCCAAGCTGCATTTTTAAGAGTAATACTTTAAAGCTTCCAATGAAGAGTAACCAAAAGTGAGAAAACTTTAAGCTTTGCCTAGGGTACATAAAAAATGATAATAATAATGATCATTTACATATTCTTTATGGTTTGAAAAATACATTATATGCATATATTATTCCATGCCTTCTGACTCTGGGTAAGGAGATAGCTTAAGGGACACCTTTAGTATTTCTTATGTGTTCACAGTTTAAAATTCACAAATTGGCTAGTTGCAAGCCTTGCTTTTCTATATCATGTACATATTTTTATTGCTTAGGGAGAGCCTTTCCTTCCACCACACACACATTATAGAGAAAGTCATGTGCATTCGTGATGTAGATTCCATATGTGAATTCTGTGCTCTTGCTTTCAAGTTTTGTTGTTATTGTCCAGGAAAACTAAGGATGAACCTAAGCTGTACAACAAAGATACAAGTTTTCTAAGCTCTGATTGGATTTTCTTTTCCATTTCTATTTGGATAACCTCGTGGTAATCACCCTTTGAAGTCTAAATAAATATCTATTTTATAAGAGCCAAAGAGCAGGGTCCTCTTTATTGGTGTCAAATATCAAAGTACATTGGATGTTTCATTTTAAAGTCACTAATGCTGTCCAACTTCCCAAAGTTAAGGCATGTGCTCCCTCTGCTGGAAGACTGTCCCTCTTGTGATCTTAGAACTCATAATGGCTGGGGACTCCGGTAAATCCCAATCACTGAAAGGTGACTCATTTAACTTTCTTTGGAAACATAAGTAAATGGCCATTATTATTAAATGGGTAATTAAATGTACAAAAATACAAAAAAAGACATACTGTAGCAACTGAGGCAAAGATCTCAAAAAAAGAAAGCCTTCATAATATAAAATGCATGCTCCTTCATGCTTGAATTCTAAAATATATCCTTAGAGCATGTTTTGTATTTTTTAAAATATTTCAAAGAAAAGCAAAACTAACTCTAAGTTATGACTAATAATTAATTGCCAAAATTATGAGGCTCTGTAACATTTGCTTCAGAATCAAATCCATTATACACAAACAAAAATGCTGTAATTAAAAAAAATCATTCATAATTAACTTGGTATATTAATATGAATTGAGCTCCAATTGTTCATTTATATATAGAGAAGACAAATAAAGTCTTTGAGTACTAACATATAGCCCTTGTGTGTCATAGGTGTTATCTGCCAGGGCCTCAGTTTCCTCATCTGTCAAGTAAGAGAGTTGAACTAAATGATCTGTGCCTCTTCTAGGTCTAGAAATCTGTGAGTTCCAGGGACTTTCCAGAATTTCCAGGAAGCAGAAGTTCATAAGTTATTATTTGTTTTGGAAGGATACTAGTGCCTAGGAATGCATTAGTCATTGTTGTTGACAGAAAAAGAATTGGCTGGCTTCTTGCAAGGACACAATTCAATTCATGTTAACAAGAACTTTTTGAGTATCTGCTATGCGCCTGGCTCTATCCTAGGTGTTAGGGTTAAAAAGACAAAACCAAAACCACCCTTCCCCTAAAGAGCCTGTGGCACATATAGGGGGAAGTAAAGAATGTAGATAAATAAATTCAAAATGCATACGGTGTAGGGGCATCTAGGTTGCTCAGTGGTTAGAGTATGAGGCTTGGTTTCAGACGTGACTTTAGATCTATGTCACTTTGGATAAGTCACTTAACCCCAATTGCGTAGCCTTTTCTGCTCTTTTAGCTTGGAACTGATACTTAATATTGATTCAAAGATAGAAGGGGTATATATATTATGTATGTATATATATTTAATTTGATAATAATTTTATGCATAATTATATATGATTATGTATATTATATATATAATTTTGGGAAAGAATAATAGAGAATGCATTAAGACCTAAATGATTCAGAAAAAGCTTCCCATAGGAGGCAATGCCTGAATTCTGAACTGTAATGAACAATTTTCACATTTGGGACACAAAAGATAGGAGGCCACTCTGTAAGGATGAGGGAAGACAGATTCTAGAACACTGACATTAAATAATGACCAGGGAGGCTGATAGGGCTAGTGATGCAAAATGGGGAGAGAGGGAAGTAGCCACTCCAGTGATTCAAAGAAAATTAAAGTACCATTGGCTTCCTTTAAAGCAGAGTTTTAAAATATTTTTGTATCACAGACCTCTTTGGAAGGCTGGCAAAACTTAAGGATTCCTTTTTCAAATAATGCTTGTTGCCTCATTAATGATCAATGAAAATGCTAAACCAGTTAGAGGTTAGTGGAAATAAAAATGTATTTTTTTTCTCCTCCAAGTTCAGAGAATCCCTGAAATCTATCTCCTGATGCCTAGAGGGCATCAATTGACTCCAGACTCTAAAGTCAGACCTTTCTTTGGAAAAGCTATCGTCCCCCTTTGTTGGTTATAGCTCTGTCTAAGCTGACTTTCAAAAAGCTGAGAGTCATATGAAGTGGAAATAAGGAGAAAATGCATTCTAGGCATGTCTATACAAGGATATGACCACAGGAGATTGAAGATTATATACAGGGAATAGAAAATAAGTCAATTGACCTGAACAGAGTACATAAATAATGTATGATTAGCCTGAAAAGATGTTGTTGTTATTGAGTTATTTTCAGTTGTGTCCTTCTTCTCATGACCCCTTCTGGAGTTTTCTTAGCAAAGATACTGGAGTGGTTTGGCATTTCCTTCTTCAGCTCATTTTACAGTTCAGGAAACTGAGGCAAAATAGGTTAATCAACTTGTCCAGGGCACACACAACTAGTATCTGAAGCTGGACTTGAACTCTGGTCTTCCTGAGCCCAGGTCTGGCACTCCATACACTGTGCCACCTAGCTATCTCAAGAAGTGGCAGTCTTCTTAATTAAAAACTCATTTGTTCTTTTTAAAATTATTTTTTGAAAGAAAAAGCCTTGAAATTTGGGTGGAACTGTCATAACTCTTCAGTTTTCATCATATTTGCTTATGTTAATAATAGATTCTAGTCAATGTTCTTTGTAGTAACCAACAGAAATTACTGAAAACTGGAGACCAGTAGGATTAATTATAAAGCTTCTCATAAAAAAGCAAATTGAGTTACTCTATGAACATTTATGTGCTTTAAACATTTTATTTTAAACCCTTGCTTTCTGTCTTAGTAACAACTCTAAGAGAAAAGGGCAAAGGCTAGGCAAATGGGGTTAAGTGACTTCCTCAGGGTCACACAGCTAGTAAGTGGCTGAGATCACATCTGAACCCAGGCCCTTCCAATTCTAGGCCTGGCACTCACCAGCTGCCTCAATAAGCATTTATTAAACACTGGCTGTGTACCAGGAACTATACTAAACACAGAGGCTAAAAAAAAGGGACAAAAGAGGAAAGATACATTAATCTTGAGTTCACAGTCTAATAAGGGAGACATGTAAATAACTATGTAAAATCAAAATATATACATGACAAATTGGAAATAATCCATAGAAGGAAGGCAGTAGAATTAAATTAGATTAGAAGAGGCTTCCTGTAGAAGATGAGATTTAAGTTGATTACTTGAAGAAAGTCAGGAGGCAGGGAGAACATTCTATACACAGGGAACAGTGAGTGAAAATGTCTGGAGTCCAGAGACTGAGTGTTTGGTTTGAGGAAGAGCAATGAGGTTAGTGCCACTGGGCTGAAGAAAATATGATGCTTAAAAATGACAAATAGGCTCTTAGTTAAAAATAATGCCATTTGGCACTTGATGTTTGAAACATCCAAGTTTCTAATACCAGTCAGGTGACTTATATGAAGTTACTTTTCCTCTTTGAGAGTTGATTTTCTCTCTTAGGAAATGGGGAAAAACAATATTTGATCTGTCTACCTCACAGGGTTATTTTAAGGCAAGGAATATTTTTAGAAAAATTATTTTTATTTCATTAAATATTTCTTAATCAGGTGTAAAGTAATTTTAAACAATCATTAAAAATGTTTTTTTTTTAATTTCCAAATTCTCTTTCTCTTACCCCACCTTCCTTCTTGAGAAGCAAAGTACTTTAATTCGATAATAGACAAAAGGTCATGACATAGTATATAACCCATGTTACCAAAGAAAGCACAAACAGAATAAAATGATAAAAATAAAGTTTTAAAAGTATGCTTCAGGGGCAGCTAGGTGGCTCAGTGGATTAGAGTCATGTCTAGAGATAGGGAGTTCTGGGTCCAAATCTAGTCTCAAACACATTTAACTGTATGGTCCTGGGCAAATCAATTAACCCCTGTTGCCTAGCCTTTAATGCTCTTCTGCCATTGAACTGATATACAGTATTGATTCTAAGATGGAAAGTAAAGGTTTAAAAAAGTATGCTTCAATTTGCATTCAGAGTTCATTATTTCAATTAGCGGTGGTAATAGATATAGGTAATAGATAGGTGGTAAAGATAATATTTTTCATCATGTATCCTTTGGAATTTGTCTTAGAGTAGAATGTCTTGATCAGTGTCTCTGAGTCTTTCATACTTGATCATCCTTACACTATTGCTATGACTAGTTCACAACTCCTCCAAAATATATTAGTAATCCAATTTTCCTCATTCCATCTGCATTTATTATTTTCCTTTTCTGTCATGTTAGCCAAACTGAAAAGTGTGAGGTGGTATCTTAGAGTTTTAATTTTTCATTTCTGTAATTAGTAGTGAATTAAAACATTTTTATATGACTATTGATAACTTTGATGTTTTTCTTCTGAACACTGCCTGTTCATATCCTTTGATCACTTATCAAGTGGGAAGTGGCTCTTATTTTTTTTTATAAATTTTATATATATTTGAGAAATGAGGTCTTTATTAGAGAAACTTGCAAAATTGATTCCTCTAGTTTTCTGTTTTAATTTTAGCTGCCTTAGTTTTGTTTGTGCTTTTAAAAATTCATATAATCAAAATGATCTGTTTTACTTGCCATAATCTACTCTATTTCTCAATTAGTCAAAATTGTTTTTTAGTAATTCAATTTTATCTGACTTTTTGTGACCCCATTTGGAATTTTCTTGTCAAAGATACTGGAACTGTTTGCCATTTCTTTCTCCGGCTAAGTTTATAGATGAGGAACGGAGGCAACCAAGGTTAAATGTCTTACTGAGTCAGGGTCATAAAACTAGAGAGTGTCTGAGAGCAGATTTGAACTCGGGAATACAAGTCAGGAGGGCAAAACCTATGGATCCCTTCTCAGAAAATTTTCAGTGCATGAAATAAAATAAGATAACAAAGGAAACCAATTATATTGAGGTATAGTTATCATAACATGCTAAAAAGTAAGTTGAAAGATTTCAAGTTAAGTCCTATTTTAGGAATTAAATGAGATACTATGAAGAAATATTTTTGCAAACCTTAAAATACTTATGGTGTCCACTATGTTATTATTGCAATGTTATGGGATCAAGCATGTAAAACACTTTAACTATCAAATGTCATATAAATATAAGATTACTATTTTATTATAAAACTGAGTTTTACTATAAGACCATCAAATTAAAGTTAACATTGTATTCAGTGGTTACATAAATAATGTTTCATTTTATTTTTCATCCTCCAATTGGGGAAATTATGCACTAGCTTACACTGTAAATATGAGAGAGGAAAACAACATAGGAGGAAGAGAAGGGTCCAGCTAGCTGGTTAGCTTTATTTATCTAATCAAGATCTGACAGGTCAAAGACATTCATAACCTTTCCCTCCACCACCACCATGTTGCCAAAATGTACTGATACCTCTATTTGTAACTCTAGGCTACACAGTGTCCATATCTTGTATGTAATCAAAAGCATTCACATTTTATTAATGAAGATAAATTGCTTTTAGGATTGACTATAGGTGCTGGCTGCAGCCTAGCCCAGGTGAAAGAAATCCTGACTGAAATGATTTCAGAGTTCCCAGAGGAAAAGACTCAAACATATCAAGCTCTCTTGAAACAACTGAGAACTCTGGCTGGACAGCAGATCAGAAATATGGCTGTAAGTATTCGGAGCCACACACAGGGCAAAGAAAAGGTAATTTCAAGTAAGAGAAGTGGGTCAGAAAATGACTCCATTCCTTTGGAGACTATTGATTGGTGTTTTTTCATGTGTCCTGGAAAAGATTGTTCACCTAATTTTAGATCCGTGTTTAGTCCCAGATTGAATTCCTCCTAGTCAATACTTTTATATGAGGTCTTTCTAAGTCAGAAGTGAATGATATTTAAGAAAAAATAACTAACTCCATCTTCATTCTTCCTATTTTGTAGGTAAGGAATGGGATGAGCTGATCTTTGACTTGTTTTGGTCCTTTCCATAAATCATAAAGAAAATCTCTTATCTACACCCTTATTTCTGATTATAATTTGATATTTAGGTTAAGTTAAATAGAAATTACAGTTCTTAGAAAAACAATATTAGTTCCCATTGATAGTTATAAAGTATAGAATAATCATGAAAGCAACCAAAATTGTAAAAGAATCTTATTTGTTCAGTCCTTAGGAGGACACATCATAAGTCGGATGGCAAGGTCTGATCTCAATCCTGTTTTATGTGTAGGCAACTGTATACTCAACTTAGCATCAAAAGGTGAGAAATGGGTCTCCTCTGTAAATCCAGTATATAATGATATTTAATTTTGTGTTAGATACTATTACATGACATACAAGACCGAGTATATTTCATTTTTTTCTCCCCAATCTCCTGCCTCATAGGTCCTGCTTGGGGAAAAACTGAGAAAAAAGGAAATAAACTCTTTGAGGCACTATTTCACTTTTATATCTAGTGGTAGATGATGAAAAAATCCCAAATGGTTGACTGGAAGTGTATTGAGGAAGTAATGTTACTGAGGAAAATCTTATTAAAAGAACAACAAAATCCTAATAAAAGAATTATGACCAAAAAATCCAGAAATATTTGAGTAATCAATTTTGGGAAGGGCAGTTACCATTTTTCTCTCCTTTCTACAAAACTTTATGACACCATCATCAAGTGTTTTCTCCTCCCTAATTTATCAGGCTAGGCTGGGGCAAGTTCTATGGAATTTTCCATTAAAAAATGCAAACTCCTTGACATGAAGCTACTCATAGCATACCCCATCCTCCCTTTCCAGCACTCCCCTTCAGGTCTTTTCCCTACATTCTTTGGGATTTCCCAGTTGCCAGTCATGCCACTCCATACACAGTCACTAGGATAGACAATTTTCTCCAGTTATATGAATAAGAAATAGAGAAAGAAGAGGGCAGGTACCCCAGCACTTGCTAGAGCATTTAAGGATTAACTACACACCCTACCTAAACCAGTAATTGAATAGACAAGATGTTATTCTTATCTAAACCTATAATTGCCAGCAAGGTAAAGGTTCATTGAGTTTTTGTATGAACTAGTCAAGTGAACTTATTTAAAATGGGTCCAACATTGTGCAAGAAAAAGATATGTGGAATTTCCCCCTTCCAATATACTGTTGAAATCATGACAATAACAATCATAAGATTATGGACATTGTTATTGTATACGAATAGTATTTTACTATTTTAAAGGATTTTCACATAATTTACATATATTGATTTTTCACAACAGCCCTGTGAAATTCTTCCTAATATTCCCCATTTTGCAAATAAGGAACTTGAGACTGAGAGGAGGTTTTTATCAGGCTAGGCTGGGGCAAGTTCACATGGGCTAAGGTCACAGAGCTAGTTAAGTATCTATGGCAAGACTCTACTACCTAGCTGCTTCTGAATTAGGTGGAGCAGATACTATCTTGTTTTATAGATTGAGGCTCAGATAGATTGGATAACTTGTCCATATTTTTAAAGAAATAGTGAGAGAAACAGCCTTGTAGGGTTACTATCGATAATGCAGTTTCTGATTATTCAGTTTTTGGACTGGCTCCTTTCTTTTGTTGTTTTTAAAGGCTACCTTTGGAGCTGTTCATTGCTTGTCAATGATTTCCACTAGAGGGCAGGAAAACACAGAAAATGTTTTTTTTTTTTAAACACTTAAATTAGGGTGATTTCTTTGAGAAGGCTCTGACAAGAGAAGCATATGAATAAGGTCTTAGTTTAATAAGTAACACTGACACTCATCTAGAGGTCTTTGGTCTATTGGTGTAAAGAATGAGGTAGATTTGCTTTTTTTATACTTATAGATTTGTGAAAGATAAGCCATTGGGCATCCTGTGGACCTAGCTTGAGGCTTGGAGATAGATCATTTTCTCTGGAAACAGATTAAAATGTGGAGTTTACTGAAAGTGGGCTAGCAGCACTACTGCTAAAGAAAGAAAGGACAGAACTTTATCATAGAAGGAAAGTTTGTGGTTAAAGTAAAGCTCCTCTGATATCTTCAATGTTTTGTTTTGTTTGTTTTGTTTTTAAATATAAGGATACACCTTGAGCCTCAAACAGACCCAAATTTCCACACCTGCATAAAGTTGTTCTTTGTTATGTACAACAAGAGAAGTCTAAGGCCATTGGTAAGAACATTTTGACAGAGGAAAAACTGTGGAAATAGAAACACAGAAGAAAAACAACTACTTGACCACATGGGTCATGAGGATATGATTGGGGATGTAGACTCTAAATGATCATCCTAGTGCAAATGTCAATAATATGGAGATAGGTTTAGGAATTGTGCATGGGCTACTGGAAAAGGTAGAAGGGTAGGGGAGGGAAAGAACATGAATCTTGTAACCAAGAAAAAATGTTCCAAATTGACTAATTAAATAAAATTTTCAGAAAAGAAAAACACATTTTGAGATTGCCTTTTCTGGAAGTCCCTATACATGAAAAAAAATCATGACTTTCCAGTCAGGTGCTATTCTTGACTACAAAAGAGTTTTCTCCAATTTGATCCTCCATCTGATTCATCAGCTGTGGCTCTGAATGATTCTGGGCAGTTTCCAAAAATAAAATCCACTGGCTGAGGACAAAGAGTTGCTACCACTCTAGATATACAAAGAGTGAACTGTGGGCTTTGAAATAAAATAGGAATTCCATAACCAATTTTCATCTTTGGAATAAATGTATTGTTTTAGAATAGATGTATACCATAAAAGACTACTTTGAAGGTGATAACATATGTGAACTTGGAATCTAGAAACCCCAAGTTGGTGGCAAAATTAGATTTTCAGACCCCAAATTTTAATCAGCTTGAAAGCTGGAGACCCCAAGTTTGTCCCTGTTCTATTATTCAGTCTGAAATAGTTAAGTCTGAAACTTCCCTCAAGGGCTAACTCTCATGGGAACAGGGACAAATCCTGCATTTATCATTTGATCATTTGATTTATTTATTTAATGACCCTAGTTAGGTAGAGCTGGCAGATCTAAATCAAATGCTAAATACTCTTTTAGTCTTATTGGGATTTGTAATTAGGCACTCCCTGACTCTCCAGCCTCTGGCTATGTTTTATGGTTCTTTTTCACCACAGCCCTGCTAGGGGCCCTGGGCCAGCAGGGCAGAATTATGGTAGCCAGTCTACAGCAGCCTTAACTAAAATGGCTCTTGGTCTTCACAGCTGCCCCTAAAGGCTCTGGCAGGTCCCCCTACAATTATGGTGCCATTTTACCTCCTGATTAAAGAGTGGGCCATGTTCCCAAACACATGAGATCGAGTCCTTTTTCGAGAGTGGTCCACTTACCTAGCCAAACTGCTAAGGGACTTCCTGACTTGCACCTCAGTGAGTTCAGTTGGTACCTCACATCTGTTAGGAGGAGGCTAGACAGCTCCAACAACTTTGAATCTCAGTGGGACCTCCAAAATGTCAACTTGGAAAAAAACACAAATATTAAATAGTCAGAAAAACCAAGCCTTTAATCAGGAGAGGAATGCAGTACAATTCTTAGACCTCCACAGAGAGCCAAAGGCTCTGGCTACTCCCGCTACTATATCCCTGGGAGTGACACTGTGCTAGATGGCAGCTCCAAGGAACAAAAGAATTTGGGGGAACATACACCTTTTGGGAAACCAAGGGACAGGGAAATAGGACTGATTGACATTACCTTGGCTACAAAGAAATGGGAGTGTTCAAACTACACTGACAGGCTTGAGAAAGGAACCATAGCCAGAGGCTGGGGTATCAGGGAGTGCCTAATTACAAGTCCCCATAAGACTAAAAGGGTAGTTAGCATTTTATTTAGATCTGCGAGCTTCACCTAACTAGGACCATTAAATATTTTATGGTCTTTTATCCATTCTGAAATATCGAAGTCTGAAACTTCCCTCAGGGTGAACTCTCATGGGAACAGGGACACACGGTCTCTCCGGCTTTTGAGATGATTCAACCTGGGGGTATTCAGATCTCACATTGCTATACACCTGGGGTTTCTAGATCCCAAGTTCACACATATGAATAAGAAAACTCTAATAAAAAAGTGTCCCATTTCTAAGGAAGGACATGATAAATAACACTGGACTACAGGTCAGAGAACTGGGTTTCAATCTCGGCTCTACTACTTTGTTAGTAGAATAAATCATTATTTCTTTGCTTCAAGTTTTGTCATCTGTAAACTGGGAATAATAAGTCATAGCTACCAGGATCCTTATGAAAATCAAAAGAGATAATGCAAATAAAGTCCTCTGTAGTCTTAAAATGGCCAGATAAATATTAGCTTTTATCATTTATATGATTTCCACCTCCTGTAATTTATTTCAGTTTTGAATACTCTCCTTTTGAATACTTTCCTCTCCTACTAGGATGGATAATTACGCACCAACTATATCTTTACCCAGGTAGTTAGATGATGCAGTAGATAGGGTTCCAAACCTGGAATCAGAAAGACTCATCTTCCTGAGTTCAAATCTGGCCTCAGAGTTATTAGTTATGTGACTCTGGGCAAGCCATCTAACTATGTTTTCTTCAGTTCCTCATTTATAAAATGAACTGTACAAGGAGACAGTAAACCATTCTAGTATCTTTGCCAAGAAAATCTCAAATGGGGTCACAAAGAGTTAGAAATGACTGTGTAATTTATTTACCTCCATTTCTATAGCTTCTCATTTATTAAAATGAACATTCCTTTTAAATGCAGCCTTATTTATGTGTTCCCCACATATTCAGATTTCCCATTTGTCTAGAACAATGTGTATTATTAAATTATTGAATTGTATTCTTCATAAGGGCACATTTTAGTCCTTATTCTAGGAACTGGAGAGGTCCCACTGTCAGTATATATAAAACATTAGTGCCTTTTCAAGGGAAAGGTCCTAGAATGACTTTCTAAATCTGAGTACACACAGTAGTTATTGTATTTAGAGTGCCACTTATGAACATTTTTCAATTTTCTTTTTATTTCATATGCATTTCCCTTAATAAGACTGATATTATTTCGTGTTTTGAGAATGAAATTTCCTTTTTTTCAGTGAAAACTTTAAATGAAATTATTCTTTTGCTTAACAGAAGGAATACAACAAATTCCTTTAAATGATCATTTTCTTGCTGGGTCACCAGATGCAAACCTTACATCAGAACAGGTTTTAGTCTCTGTTTTTATTCCTCTCTCTAGAAAGGTAAGTGATCACAAGTGTTTTTTTTGTTTGTTTTTAGCCAACTTCTTGCTTTTGGTCCTATAGGACATTAGGCATAATGGAGTAGAGGAGATGTGTTAAGAGTAGATTAAATGTATAGTAAAAGGAGTACTTAATGAAATATATATGATATATTTTGTACATATAAATATGAATAATATTAACATGCAAATATGAATAATTATATTAATAATAGATTTGACTTGATCCTTATTTGTTGAATGGCTTTAGAAAATTTTATAACTTTTCCTGTCTTTAAATTTCAGTTCTAAAAACTTCATGATACTTGGAATCATAGACTGTTAGAATGTGGAGAAACCTAAGGAACTATGTAGTCAAACTTTATTCATTTGCAGATAAGGAAACAGGCCCAGAGAAGCTTGGTAGAAGATAGACTCCTGATTACTTGACTGGTTAGCAAAAGAAGCTGGACTGAACTCATGCCTCTACCAAAGAATAAAAAATAATTAAAAAAACTTTCAGTTTTGGTCAGAATTTCCTAAATAAACAAGATCGACAGAAAGTTCACAAATCAACTAAATATCAAGTACTGCTAAACAAAACCCTAGTATGTTAAGGCCTTATTTCATTTACAAGATTTGAACAACCAAAAATCTTATCCAGAGATCTTTTTGTCAATAAGGCAATAATTTTTTTTTTTTGCCTCAAAGGCCACTGTAAGCAAACTTTGGTATATTTGTTAACCTAGCTATAGTTCAGATAGGGAGCCCAGTGGATAGAGCTCTGAGTTCTAATCAGTTCAGACACTTCCCAGCTGTGTGACACTGGGCAAAAAATTTAAGCTTTGTCTGTTTCAATGTCCACATCTGCAAAATGGGGACAATAATAACACCTACTTGTCTGAGTTGTTGTGAGTATCAAATAAGACAGTATTACTAAAGCACTTTGCAAACCTTAAAGTGTTATATGAATGCTAGCTATTAATATTAACAAATACAGAGCCAGTCATTAGTGGAAAACCAGGATTTGCTGGCATTCTTCTTTCTTAAGGCCAAAGATTTCAGACAAGATCTTAGAGACAGTGTGGTACAATTGCCTCAATTTATATATTAGGAAACTGAGGATCATTGAGGTTAAATGAATTGGCTAATGTTACATAGGCAATAATTGGAAGACCCAGAATTAAAACCCAAGTTTTCTGACTTCTGAACTAGGATGATCATTCTCTTTCACTATATCATAATTAACATAGATTGGGTACAAAATATACATTAGATGCCACAGAAAATCATAGGATTATACAATGTTAAAAGTGGAAGGAGCCCTAGAAAACAATCAATCCAACAGTCATTTGAAGAAAAAACTAAATTCTAGAGAAGTGGAATAACTTATATAGAGTCACACAAATAGTAAACATTAGAGCCAGAATTCTATTCTTCTTCCAAATTCAGTACCTATCCTATTAAATAAAACTCAGTCTAGTGGTTAAAGTATAGAGAAAGGCAATGAATTACGTTGGGTTTTTGTCATCCAATCATTTTTCAAGCATGTCCAACTCTTTATGACCCCATTTGGGGACTGCTTGGCAAAGATACTAGAATGCTTTACCATTTCCTGCTCCAGTTCATTTTACAGGTGAGGAAACAGAGGCAAACAGGATTGAGTGACTTGCCCACAATCACGAAGTTAGTAAGTCTGTGGCTGGATTTGAACTCTAGGAGATGAATCTTCCTGATTTTATAACTGATGCTCTGTCTCCACTGTGCTATTTAGCTGTCCCAAAGCTGAGTTTAGATAAATGTTATCCCTATGCAGAAGTCAGGGATGGTAGTCTGTCTTTTGGGGATAAACACTGCAGACAAGTCTCACTCATTAAGAGGGTTTGCTTAATAAAGCCTGGGAAACTACTTTGGGCTTAAGGGATTATATAGTTTATTGCTATTAGTTGGAGAAGAGAATTAACATGATCCTGTGATGCTTGATTGGAAAGAATGAAGGGGGCTTAATATGGTAGAAAGAAAGCAGAGAAGAATTGTTTCATGTTATTTTTTTCCAGTGGGAGTTTGTGTCAGCCTTCCGACAGGCACAACGTCAGCAGAATTCCTTAGCAATTGTGAATTCTGGAATGAGAGTCCATTTCAAGGATGGCACAAATATCATTATGGACTTAAACATTTTATATGGAGGAATTGGTTCTACTACTGTCAGTGCAAACAAATCATGTCAGCAGCTCATAGGAAGGTACCGTATACATTCAACCAATTATTAAATGAGGTCTTTGCTATATTCAATATTAAATATTATTGTTCAGGGTTTGTCACATTTGACTCTTTGTGACCCCATTTTTTGGGGACTTCTTGGCAAAGTGATTAGAGTTGTTTTCCATTTCTTTTGCAGTTCGTTTGACAGATGAAGAAACTGAGGCAAACAGGAGCAAATGACTTGCCCAGGGTCTCAAAACTAGTAATTGACTAAGGCCAGACTTAAACTCATGAACACATGAGCCTTCCTAATTCCAGCCAAGTGCTCTATTCATTGGGCTACCTAGTTACCTGGTTAAAGGGAATACCAGCTTGAATAAAAGTTTATAATCTGCCAAGGCAGATGAAATATCCAGAATACTACAGTACCAACTAAAACATGATGAGATCACAAGAGAACTATGAGTGAGAGATTATGAAAGTTCTGTAACCATGAAAAATGTGGGTTTCAAGACTGTGAATTGCCAAAACTGTAAAGATAATTTTTAGTGTCTTGATTTAAATAAAAAATAAGTGGTCGCCATGGGAAAAATTCCCAAATATGAAAATACCCAAGTCAGCTGGGTTTTATGGAGATTTTAATTAATACAAATGAAGGAATTAAGGAAAGGGAGAGAGAGAGTAGAGAGTAAATAGTATGAAGAGCCTAGGCCAAATGGCCTAGGCCTGAGCCTTAGAAGAGACTAGTCAGTCTTTAATCACTCACCACAAGATCATCATAAAGCAAAACTCCAGTCCTTCACTGAAATCCTCAACTCCTGAACTGAGTTCAGAGACCCAGCTCCTCCAACTAACTCCAAACTCCAACTAAATTCAGAGAGCCAGCTCCTCCAAACTAACTCCAAACTCTCCTAAGTTCAGAGAGCCAGCTCCTTTTAAAGAGAAATTTCTCTTATGTCACCTCCCCTAAATTTTCACATCTACCAATCACAGTAGACGTTTTCCCCAGGACTGTCCATTCTTAGTTCACATCTTCTTTTGTTACCATTGTGGAAAGGAAACAAGACTGACAGTTAATGGGGGAAGGGGCAACTGAGAGTGGCAGTTGGGTCTTGTGACTAGTACTTCCTTCCTACCGGGGCTGAACTGGCTTCCTGGTGTTGGAGGAGAGAGGAGCTTGTTCAGCCCAGTCTGGTGTGGTGTGGCTCTTCTTGGTTCAGCCAGAAGATTCAGGCCCAATCACTTCTGAAGGTCAGACCTGTTCTTGTTTGCTTTCTGTCTACTGCTAAGATTCTGAATTAGACTAAGCAGGACTGATATAGAGTAGACGGGAGTGGGAGAACCCTCCGCCAGCCTCAGGGCCTGGCCTCAACTCTGAAGCTGAGAAAAAACTCCAATCCCAACTGGTTATTAAACTTTATATTATTTGAATTTGCAGTCAGATAAGTGGACTATCTTTTCTGGTCATAGAGGGAGCTGAACTTCAGTTCAGTCATTCAATGACAAACAGTCCTTATCGAACCCCTGCTGCTTCCTCTCAGCAGGGGGCATCTCTCTCCTTTGCTTCACTGAGCAACATTCCTTCTCTCCCTTCAACTCCTCCATACCCCATACAGACCTTCCCTTTATCCCCCATTTTCCAATCCTTCATTTCCTTTCCCAATAAACATAACATCACCTTAGATTATATATTCTGAATATTTCACATCTTTTTGCTAAGCTTGCCCTTTGTAAGTTGCTTGACCTTTTAGTGATTAATTTAACCTTTATAGGTACTTAGTCACAAGACCTCACTGCCACTCCCAGTTGGCCCCTTCCCCCACAAATGTCAGTCTAGTTTCCTTTCCACAGTATTAGATCTAAAAATAGACTTAGCTTAAGGTTTTAGCTTCACTATAAGTATGAGTTGGGGACTTTTCATTGTTCAGTAAGGAATTTACAACTTTATCTTCCCCTAAAGCACTGTCTGAGCAGGGTGGAGTGATTTTAAAATTCCCAATACATTCCTGATCAAGTACCTCCATTTGTTACAATAGGGGAATAGCTTAATCAAATCTTCTAAGGTACAGTCTGAACAGTTTTTAAGATTCACAGTTCAGAGAAGGTTTTGCCTGCAGGTATCTGGGAAAGCTTCATGGAAGATACCATTCCCCTGCCCACTTCCCCAGCTTCTGCTTTCTTGGCTGAGAGCCTTGCCTTATGTTTTACTGGAAAAAAAATTAGGTCATTTGCCAAGAGTTAGCTCTTCTCCCTTCTTCATCTGACAACCAGATGCCTTTTGACACCATCTCCTCCTTTACCTTTCTCATAAATGAGATGACCCATTTTCTTGCCAAGATAAATACTTTTACATATACAAATGATTTGCTTCTGTGACATCTTCTCCAGGAAATTGTCCCCTCTATCATCTCTACTCAATCATTTATGTTTAATATCATCTTGTCTACTGGCTGCTTTCACATTGCCTACAAACATACCCATATCTATGAGATATCATTTCATCACTGGATAGAGTCAGACTGTGGAGAGCCTTGAACACTAGCCTAAGTTGTTTGCCCCTTATATGGTGGGCTGTGGAACCATTGAAGGTTTTGAGCAAGAGGCCCACATGACTAAGTATTGCTTTTTATAAAGAGTAATCTGAAAACAGAGTATATGTTGGATTGGAAGGGAGAGAGCTTAATCAGCATTCAGGTTCATTACATGTTAATAGTGAGAGTACTATTGAACATTATTCCTTGTATAATTACAGTCTCATATGCATTAGGATAAGTGCATGGTCTATGGACACATCAATAAAATAGGCCTATAAAATGAAAAAAAAACCCTTCAATCATGGATCCATGACTTTGTTCATATGGGTAACCCTCTATCAAAGCAGATTGTATCATGTCTGCTTCTCAGTAGATAATATTCAGGAGTCTCCTCTCTCCCCCAAATTGTTACCTATTATCGACTTTCTGGTAATATGCTTATCTACAGTTTCCTAAACTGTTCCTTGTGCCAGACCATAACTGAAGATTTTCCATTGTGTTTGCACTTGAAGAGCTTAGATTTTAATGATAGAGTCTTCAAAAGCTCAAGGGAACTTCTATGTAAGGATGAAGGGTTGACTTTGAGCAGAAAGAAAACAGTATGAATAGAATTCATAGGTTTGATAGCATGACATCAACCCTGCACTCAGGGGAATTGTGTAGGACTTTCAAGGATCCCAAGCTGCTTTCTGACATAAGCCCCACCTTTTTAATACCAATATTCTTCCAATGGTGCAAATGTAACTACAATTTGTGCAACACTGTGATCTGAAGAATAAAAATTACGATTGATACAGATGGCAATTAAAATGTATGTGGGTATATATAGGTTACACCCTGTTTTCCTTCTAATATATGTCAAGATGAATATAATAAAGTGTACAAAAGATAATATCCATGAAAATGTGTAATCAGAAAAGGAGATGGAATGATCATATAGCAAAAATAAAGGGGTAAGAGATACCCCTTCTACATACTTTATTGGTACTTACAAAATATTAAAGACCTCTATTATATTGGGTAATGTGTAATTAGAATGTATTACCCTAAAAACTACAATTCCCAGCACCCCACTCTCCTCACCTTACATGCTGAGGTAGGGAGGATATAAATTTGGTGTAGCCCTGCCTCTCGCTCTCTTGTCTTCCTGTCACGGCTTGGTGGAGTGGGCTTTTTTAAACAGGTGAGGAGAACTTGGTCATGTGATCTTATTTTGTTAGATAATTACCTTTTTATTCTTTTACTTCAAGTGATTATTAGTAAGCTTTATAAAATATAATACTTGGAGTGTTGACTATTACTTTAAATCCTACAGTAAAATATCTTTGGAGATTTTATGGGAGGGCATGGAGAAGATTATGGATAAAAGAAGTATGGATAGATTGCAGCCCATACTCTTGGAAGGAGTACCCACATCAATATGGTTATAGATGCATTTTAGTTTACTTAAGTAGATGAGTTTGTTCCTATGTTACATTAATATGAAGACCGTATTAACATTCATTTAGTTAATTCTTAAAAAAAGATTTAAATATATTTTCTTTTATGACAATTTATAGCTGTTTTACTGGACTAAATTAGTATATATTTTTTCACCTAGGGCATGGAATGAGGAGATGTTGGATGAAGCCTGCAGGCTAGTCCTAGATGAATTGACTATCCCAGGCTCAGCCTCTGGTGGAATGGTAGAATACAGAAGAACTCTCATGATCAGTTTCTTCTTCAAATTCTACTTGGAGGTGTTACAGGAATTAAATATTAGGGTAATGTGTGTTTACTTCTGTGTTTACCATTACACGTTGCAAGACTAACTAGTTTGATTATTGTGATCAAAATCATTTTAATCAAAGAGTAAAGGTTTTGTTCAGTAGTTTTTGTTTTATTTCAGAACTATTATTAAAACTTTTATTGGTATGTAATTATATTTATTACTTTTTAAATAACTCTTAATTATGTTTTAAAGAGACTTGCTATAGCAATAGAAGATTTTAGAGAAAGAGGTTTGAATACTTCTCAAAACCTTAATCAGTGTTAATACAACTCATCTGTTTTTTCCCCCATGAATTGGCAGCTAATTGACTTCACAATCACTAGAACTCTTTTTAAAAGTAATGATGATATTCTTCTTTTAGGACCACAGATATCCTGATATCCCCAAGAAATTCCAAAGTGTCCTGGAAGACTTCCCCTTAACCATACCCCATGGAATACAGACTTATGAGGTTAGTGAGTTTAATTTCAAATAATCAAAAAAAAAAAGTAGCCAGCTAAATACTGGAAGTATTACCCATGTTATGGCTTTGGAGGTTTTTTTTTTTATGTGAAGTCCTTTGAAGAGTCACTTTAGCTTGTGCATGAGTCTAACTTAAAAATTTCTATTCTTTAGATACAAATTTAGTTCTGTAGACTGTAATTATGATTTCCAGTGGTGGGGAGATAGGGAGTAAACATTTAATAAATACTTGCTATTTGCCAGGCATTGTGCTAAATGCTTTACAAATATCATTTCTTTTGATCCTCATAAAACCTTATAAATTAGGTGCCATTTCCCCTATTTTACAGATGAGGAGACTGAGCCAAACAGAGGTTAAGTGACTTTCCTAGGTTCAAACAACTTATGTATCTGAGACCAGATTTGAATTTAAGTTTCCTGACTGTATTCTATTCAGGGTGACACTTAACTTCCTCCCTTTGTAGTCATTTAGGCGAATTAAGAAATAAATACCTATTATTATAAGGAAATCTGCAGCAGACACTAGTTGTGTGACCCTAGGCAAGTCACAATGCTTTTTGCTTCCATTTCCTTGTGTATAAAGTGATCCAGAGAAGAAAATGGCAAACCTCCAGTATCTTTGCCATGAAGGCCCAAATGGGGTCCCAAAGCATTGGACATGACTGCCTGATTAAACAATCTGAACAACAAAGCTTAATTCAAGATTAAATATCTATTATTATTATTAAGAAGTTAGCAGCAAATCATCTCTGAAAAATAAATAGCTTTTGTCACTGGGAAGCAAAGGAAATAAACATTTATATGGTACCTACTTTGTTTCAGGCACTATGCTGAGTTCTTTTTTTCTTTACCAATATTATTGTATATAATCATACATTTATACTTGTAAATAGAGTATGTTATTATATTTAATTTTCATAGCAACCCCAGGAGGTAGGCACTGTTATTATATGCATTTTATAGTTGAGGAAACTGAGGCAAATAGGTTAAATGACTTGCCCAGAGTGGCATAACTATTAAGCCTCTGAGACCATATTTGAACTCAAATCTTCCTGACTTTCAGGTCTAGAACTCTACTGTATAATCAGTTGCCACTAACCCCATTCAAGACATTTCAACTCATATTGTTTCTGAACTGGAATAATATGTCAGTTGTGAGTTGACAATTGATAAGAGCTGGTTCTCTCTAGAGACAGGCTCAGAAGGGAGAAGAGAGAGAAATCCCATGTGGATAAGAAGTTGAAAGGGTCAAAGGAGCCATGAATGGGATCACGGATTCCATTTTAGTGAGCATATAGGGCCAATATTTATATAGTTTCTACACTCTATGATCAAAGGAAAACAATATATCAAGAACATACATCCTTGGTGCCAATTAGAGTGTCCAGCTGCAGTTTGGAATACTCTTCATCCAGTGGTAATCTTCAAAGCTTCTTTTGATTGGTCATTGCTGGTATAAGAATTTCTTTAGAAGTACAAAAACACTAAGGTATAGCTGAAATGCATGAAGGCCACTTGTCCCAGAGATAGAGCTCAGGGTTGTGATAGTAAGTTAACTGGTCAGGATGTTCTGAGCCAATTAAGAAAGCCAGGTGTTCTTTAGACAGTGATTTGTAGACATGCAATGTCAGACTTATCCTTGCTAGAGTCTTGAGGCAGATCTGCAAATGTGTCTTTTCTGGCTGCTTTTGCCTCACGGGGACCAGAATGTCCTCATGGACTTGTCAGACAACAAACTTGATGTGACTATTTTGATAGAGAAATTCTGTGCAGACTAGAAAATGAGTTACAGGGGATCACCAGGAGAAAGAACCAAGTTAGAGTAAGCTAGCCAATGTTGAACTATTGTGAGGCCAAATTCTGTTTAAGAACTGTGACAGAATTTTAGAATCCGTATCTACTTGATATGTCTGAATTTTTACTAGGCTTTTGATTTCTCCCAGGCTTGTGTGCCTGAGAAACATTGAGTGTGCCTCCACCTCAAAAAATGTGAGCCCATTGTGCTGGTCATCAATTTTGATTGTGTGAATAGAGTTTGTTCCCCAGGACTTTTTTTTACCCAGTATTGCATTTGCATGCTTATACTGTGTGCTAACATTTGGATGATAAAGTTTTGGTGTATCCCTGCCCCTCTCTTTCCCTGAACATGGCTGCTGAAGCTGGCTTTCAGCCAGGTAGGAGAATTTACATATGTGGTCATATGTTAGATTATTAGACTCTAAACTTCTATTTCTTTTTTAATTTCTTCTACTTTGAGTGATTACTAATAAATGTTATAAAAATAATTGGAGTTATTGATATTAATTTAAATCTTACACAATACTATTGTGAGCTGAAGGAATAGCCTTAAGCTAGCACCTCATCACCAATTCATATTGTGAAAATGGCATATGGCATTGGGGGCCAAATCAGCAGTGTTTCAGGTTTATTACCAACTCAGAAGTTTTAGTATCTTCATAATTCTGGCAGTTAAGGATCTAACACTTGAAATTTGGAATTTACCATTGAGAATCCTTTATACTCACTTAGCAATCAAATTCCAGAAAGAGCAAGAGGACTAGGAAAGTTCCAAAAAGTTTCAGATTAATTCCAAAGAGAAGAGAGCTTTCATGAACTGTACTGGGATGTGAGGAATCAAATGAAAAGATGTATGTAAGATTTTGAAAAGTAAAAATCCATTCTACAAATGTGCTCATGCCTTATATTTCACTAAAGTCAGTAGCATGTTTTCTCTTTCTGGCTTTTCCTCTAAGTCAATTTTGTACTGCATCTTACTCTCTGTATGCATTTAATCTTATATGTGCAGATGCTGACCTATATCCTCTGTTAGTTACTCAGCCCTTCTGGGGAGCAACTTTGATGGGGAAAAGAAGTCCTTTAGGAGTATAGACTTGAGGGGATGTCTTTATTTTTCTTAGAAACTCTGCTGCCTCAATCTTTACATAGAAGTGCTAGATGGTAATTTAGTGATCACATAGTCTAACTCTTTCATTTTATGCATGAGAAAACTGAACTCCAGTGACTTGTTTAAATTAATGGCAAAACCAGGAATAGAACCTGGATGACTTGACTTTCAGGCCAGCATACTTTCTGCTACATCAGTCTTTTAATTCAATTCAGTTTGACAAAGAATTTAAAAATACCTATTATGCTTGGAGCAGCTAGGTGACAGCAGTAGAAAGTGCTCTGGGCCTGGAGTCATGAAGACTCTTTTTCCTGAATTCAAATTTAGCCTCAGACACTTGCTAGCTGTATGACCTTGGGTAAGTCCTAAAATCTTGTTTGCCTTACTTTCCTCATCTGTAAAATTGGCTGGAGAAGGAAATGGCGAATTACTACAGTATCTTTGCCAAGAAATTCCCAAATGGGGTCACACTTGAAAAACTACTGAATGATATGTTTTGGGCACTAGATAAAAATGAGATAACTCATTTCTCAAGGAGCTCATGTATTCTACTAGGGAGAAACAACGTGTTCATTGTAAATTCAAAGTATGTATGGCATAAAATAAATACAAAGCTATTGGGTAAAAGGGAATACCAACTGAGGGAAAAGGGAAAATCCCCCCCTTTTTTGGATGTGGTATTTTAACTGAGACTTGAAAGAGCTAATGATTTCTAAAGGTAGAAGGGAAAATAGAGAGAGCATTCCTGGGGAACACTGTTGGCACAAAGGCAAGAAAGTAGGAAGGGGATGCAATACTATGTATGGGAAATGACAAGTAGGCTAGTTTGAGTGGAACACTGAATATGTGAGGAAGAATAATGTGAAGTTATTTTGGAAATATACCATGATAAGGCCTGTGCTTTAGAA
Source organism: Monodelphis domestica (assembly GCF_027887165.1). Classification (NCBI taxonomy): domain Eukaryota; kingdom Metazoa; phylum Chordata; class Mammalia; order Didelphimorphia; family Didelphidae; genus Monodelphis; species Monodelphis domestica. The sequence goes on from NC_077230.1 coordinate 222,908,715, forward strand.
ATATCAGCTTGGCAGCAATGTGGAAAAAGGCTTAGAGAACTCTGGGAGTGACTTGAGGCAGATGAGGCCTATCTGAAAGTTATTGTTTGCTACAGTACAGGCAAGCAGTGTTGAGGACCTGAACTAGGCTGGTGGCCATTTAAAGAGAGAGCAGGGAGGAGATGCAAAAAATTTCATGGATGTAGAATTGGCAAGATTTGGTAACTGATTGAATGGGAAGGTAAGGGAGGGAAAGGGGTTGAGGTTTACTCTGAGATTATGAATTTTAGTGATTAGAAGAAGGAGGCTGTCCTCAACAGAAATAAGGAAGATATTAGAGGACTGGTGGATTTAGGGGGAAAATAATTTCTATTTTGGGCATGCTAAATTTGCGATACCCCTGAGAAATTAAGTAAAGATATTTAAATAAGCAGTTAATGTTGCAAAAAGTAGGACTGAAGACAAATAAGGGCTAGTTATCTTCTTGTTTGAAACATTTAGATACTCTTGATTCTTTTTCAACTAGTGAAGGATTTTAGGATTGAATTAAGCAAGACATGTGGTTCTTTTTTATGCTAATAAAGGAGCCAATTAATTCTGCTTTAAGAAATGGATAACCCAAACCTTCTTTTCCCTCAGAAAACACTTGTTTCTGCTCTTACCAAAGAGAATTTTCTATGCATTGTTTTTTTGAAAGAGATGAAATTAATATTCAGTTACATGCAGTTCAGTTCCTACCATATTCTATTATCTCATCAACAAGGACTAACTGATTTAGGAACTGAGATTGAAATGTAGTTTGTGAAGAAGAGTGATATGTAATGTAAAATTTAAAATTAGGACTTTGGTCCTTATATTCTGTAAAGTTTTTATTAGAGTCACTTGGATAGATAAAAGATCAAAAATAGGTAGAAGTATAAAAGTAAAGTAGTCTAATCTAACTAGCATGTGGTTGATCCCAGTGATCATCTCCAACAGTAGCCATATTGACCCGACACCTGAGACCGAGAGAGCACAATTCCTCATTCAAATCTTTTTAACCTCTACTTTCACCTCTAGTAAAAATTCAGTCATGTCCAGATCAAGTTCAGAGTCATGTAACTGAGTGATCAGCCTAGGTGACATAAGTGACATAGCTCCAGGAACACAGGGAAGCAGGCAGGACCACATCCCATGCCTGATCCTAGGTGAGGATTCCCTTCACACAATCATCCCATTGGTTCTTTGGAAGCCCAACATTTTAAATCTCCTTATTTGGGTTCCCTAGGAGATTAACATGTCAGGCCTCCCCAATGAATCATTCCACATGTGTACTCAAGGTATATAAAATATTGCATTTTACATAAAGGAAATTACAACAATTTGGGGAAAAAAAAGAAAACAAAAAAATGATTGATAGACTCAATGACAAAAAGCCAATTAGGGGACAGGAACTCCTCTTTGGCATAAGAGTTTCCATTCAGAATAGGTTTAACCCACTTCAGTTCAGTTCATTATATCCCAAAATTTGCTCTGGATCTTTGACGTAGTATGTGATTTCTGTAGGCATCCTTATGGCATCTTCTTCAGAGGATCCACTTTTCTTTATTCAGGGTGTTGGCAATTTTCTTTTCCTAAAATTGCTTTAAAAGATCTTAAACCTTGGATGTTAGGATAATTATACTGTAATAAGGCTGGAAAGGTAGATAGAGGCTAAATTGTGGAATGCCTTAAATAGTAGACTAATAGGATTACATTTTAGCAATATAAAGTTACTAAAGATTTTTGAAAAAAGGAGTAATGTAGTCAGACCCATGCCCGAGGAATATTATTTTGGCAGCTAAATGAAGAATGTGTTGAAGAGTTATAAAGCAATTATCATCAAGACCATCTGGTACTAGCTAAGAGATAAAATAGTGGATCAATGAAACAAATAAGGTTCTCAATACACAGCAATAAGTGACCATAGTAATCTAATATTTGGTAAACCCAAAGACCCAAGATTTTGGAAGAACTAACCATTTGACAAAAATCCTGGGAAACTAAAAAACAATATGGCAGATGCCAAGGGTAGACCAATATTTTACACCATTTATTGTGGGTTTTTAAATTAATAACCAATAACTATTACATTTTAAAAGTTTTACTAATAATAACTAAAGTAAAAGAACTACCTAAATCCAACCTGGTTGTAAGAGAAGAGAGCATGGGTGGTTTCACAGCAAACTTAAATACAATCATGTAATCACTCAAACATGGAGATACAGGAGAGATTAAAGGGAATTTTGAGAAAGGTAGTTTTTTAGGGGTTCAAGAATTTTTAACTACACATTCACCCCCTGCGATCCTTTGGGAGACCAGTCTCCCCAATAGATCATGGAAACATAATCAACTTAAAAATTGCAATAATTTGTGGATAAGAGGGGAAAAAAGAACAAAACCAATGATTACTAGGTTGAGAAAAAGCCAATTTGGGGGCAGTCCCATTGGCATAAGAGTATACATTCAAAACAAAGGCATTTCAACCCCCCATAGTTCAATTCACATCCCAAAGTTCACTCTGGATCCTCTGGTGCAGCATGTGGTCAATGTATCCATCTCCATTGTGCCTTCTGAATCTTGGAAGTTAATAATTTGCTTATTCTAAAATTGTTCAAATTTAAATAAAAGTTCAAACAATAACTTGCCCCTCTCCCCCGGTGAATAATAACAAACACAGGGATCACTCAGGGATGTATGGCTGAGTTATGAGGTATATGAATCAATTCACAAAATAAAATGAAAAAAATAAAAAAAACTAAATAAAAGAGAAAAGTATCTTGTGGATGAAATATAAAATATAAAAGTCTTATGTCTAAAAAAATCTAAGTAAAGGAAAAACAAACCAATAACATGTCCTTGAATCAGGGCCCAATTAAAATGATTTAAGAATTTATGCACTTACCCAATCAGTAGCCAGGTCTACAGAAAGTTTGCCACTATATGAAAGACAGAAGAGGGACTAGATTTCAGCAGCAAATGGGAGCCAGGATGGCAGAAAAAAGGAGATGCTTGATAGAATGTGGTTCAAGGAAGTCCTGCATTTAACACATGTTAAACAACCATAATCTCAAACAAGTTCAAGTCTTTTTGTCATAAGTTAGGCTCAAAATTACATCAGTCCCACTGGGATCAGTCTCTTTGACCTTGTGCTCGATAGGTACTATGCAAGTGCTCTGTGCTTCAGTAGCACTATACAGTGGCTCTTTTTGTATTCCTTCTCTTCTGGAATTAGACAAAATCATTAAGCAAAGTCCCATAATATTTCATCAATGGCATCATTTTTATAGTCTAAAGCTTTTTGGGTATGCTATGCATTGACATTAGAGCAAATGTATTTTAAACTTATATTACTGCAAAATAAAAAAAGGTTAAAGAAAAATCTCAATACTATTGACATGTGCTTGAAATACAAAAGGAGAGAAAAAATAAAACTCAAATACTATATTGCACATTCAAGGAAAAACAATAATAATTTTGTAAAATAAAAAATATATAGCTTACAATCAGTGACACACTCTGTCAGCCAAGGAAAGGTAGAATACAAAAGTTTCTCACCAAAAATTTAGATCCATTTCCTTTTTAACTTGGCCATGAACCATTGTGTGAATGCAAATGATTTTTAAAATAAAACAGTAATACAGTAGATAATGCACATTCAAAGAAGTACAAAAGTCCCCAAAATTCACAATAGCCCAGTTAATTACAATAGCAAACAAAACCACTATCATATTTCACATAAGTTGATATGTGATATTAAAAAACCTATGAATTGATGAATATTTGTCACAATTTTTACAAATGTAGCAAATCTTTCAAAGTTGGCAAACATATTTTTAAACAAAGTAAAACTTATTTGGCTCTAGAACATCACCAAGAAATCTATATTGTTCTGGTGGAAGTAAATTAAACTGAAGAGTTTTGCAGAAGCTCTTTTTTTGGCTTCCTGCTTCATATAAACACCTTGGTAGGAACATCTCTTTGGTCTTCTACCTTTCATACAACATTCTTTATAATAAAATTAATTAAAAAATCTTTATAATATATTACAATTATAAATATCATCTATTCAGAAACCACTAGTTATATAATATTATTTTTGAAGACCCATTAAAATTATAATTAAATTCTTAGCTTATTAAATTCTCTCAAAGTTGTATATAGCTTTTTATGAAGTCCATCCATCATCATCTATGTGACAGTGTACAAAGGCAACATGTCATCTTCAATGGATCTAATGAAAATGGTTTGGGCAAGATGTTCATTGTCTTGTAATGATATTTTGTTCTTTGGCAAAGGTAAAGGTACAAATTAAAGATCAATATAGGCAAAAAATAGCTTAAAATGATTCAATATAACAGAAGGACATTGATTATATTAAAACAGATGAAGTTAAAAAAATTTAAACCTTAAAGCAATCAGTAAATACAATAATATAAACCAATGAGAATATGCAGGCAGGCAGTGCAGTCAAAATCCTTTTTGCCAGACCCAATAGACTTGTTCACTATTATAGGAGGAGAATAAAATCAAAATATTTAGCAAAAAACTTCCAGATATCTTTTAAAGTTTCCTTCCCCTCCCCCAGTATTTATTATTCATTCACATTTCTTTTGTCAGAATCCTGAAGTTCACCATAGTGAGGGAGAATTCTTCACTGAATATAGTATGGAGGGATCTCAAATTTAATGTATTACAAAGGTTGGGCAGGCCCAAATGTCAAAAGAGTGTAGGAAGATTAATCACTCCTCTGAATCTCAGGATTATTCAAGCTAAACACAAGGATCCCTGTACCCAGGAACAGTAGTGAGAAAAAATACTCCAAAACTTTGAGCTGCTTGAGATAGGTAATGCACTACTCTTTCATAGAGTGAGCCATGCTTTGTAACAAGTTTACTCTTTAAATAAATGTTAAACAAAAGGAGACCTTGACTGGAGGTAAGACTTTTTTTAGGGTTTTTAGCTAAAGGGTTTTTAAGAGCTATTCTTCTGTGTTCTCTTCCCTAAGGGCCAGACTTGGAGGGACAACAATAGTATATTTGCATATGATAGAAAAAAGTACAGCTCCTTGGTGTTTTGGGTCAAGAGAAAGAAGGAAAAAGTAGGCTTATTTCCCAAAACTGACCTTAATTCCACTGATTTTTAACTATTTGCCCTCAAAAGAAATGAGGTGTCCTCTTCTTATGAAAAAAAAATCCTGAGTTGCAAGTCTCTCTCAGCCAGGAGCCCACGGTCAACTTAAGACTTCAGCTTAGAAACTAGGAGGGGGTGGTATTTTTTTTCTCCACAATGAAAAGATGGCTAGAAAAAGACACATGGAGGTGGGAGTTGGCCAAAAGGATTGGGGAGGTCTCACTGTTCCGGGGGAAAAAATGATGGCAGTTAGGTCTGGTTGTGGACTGTTTGTAGGGCTGGAGACTTGGCAGGTATATCTCAGGCTGAATAAGCAGCATTGGCCATGATGGTGGGAAGGCAGGAGGGCTGGCAGGAGCACAGGGAGACCTTGGTGGCCTTCTTGATGGGCGATGACCAGGCAAACTTACTATCTTTACTGTAAGGCTATCTGCTAAAAATATTTTAGAACTTATATCCCTTTGTGGTAAGCCATAATGTGGGTTTTTAAATTAATAACCATTAACTATTATATTTTAAAAGTTTTATTAATAATAACTAAAGTAAAAGAACTACCTACATCCAGCCTGGTTGCAAGAGAAGACAGTGTGGGTGGAGTCACAGCAAATTTAAATACAATCATGTAATCACTCAAATGTGGAAACGCAGGAGAGATTAAAGGGAATTTTGGAAAAGGTAGTTTTTTAGGGGTTCAAGAATTTCTAACTATACACTACCAAAATAAAGTAAAAATGGATATATGATTTATAAATAAAGGGTGATAACATTAATTAGGGGAGCATAGAATACTTTCCCTGTCAGACTTATGAATAAGAGAGCAATTTATGACCAAACAAGACATAGAGAATAATGTAAGATGTATAATGGAAAATGGAAAATACATTAAATTAAGCTTTTGCAGAAGCAAAACTAAAACAACCAAGATTAGAAAGAAAACAAAATGGGAATTTTTTTATTGTAAATGTCTCTGAAATAGTCCTCATTTCTCAAATATGTGGGGAATAGAATCAAATTTATAAGAATACAAGTCATTCCCAAATTGATAAATGGTCAAATGAAAAGATTAAAACTATAGTCATATAAAAATGCTCCCAATCACTATTGATTAGAGGAAGTCAAATTAAAATAATGCTGAGGTATAATCTTACATCTTATCAGGTTGGCTAATATGAGAAAAAAGGAAAATGATAAATTATGGAGGGGATGTGTGAAAATGGGGATGCTAATACACTATTAATGGAGTTGAAAATAATAGAAATATTCTCGAAATTAATCTAGAACCATGCCTAAAAAGCCACAAAACTATGCATATCCTTTGATTCTTAAATGCCAGAACTAGGTTTGTATATTAAAGAGGTTAAAGGTAGGGGGAAAAGGACCTACATTTACAAAGACTTTTATTGCATCTCTTTTTGTGGTGGCAAAGAATTGGAAACTAAGGAGATGTCCATAAATTGGGGAATGGCTGAACAAGTTGTGGTATATGATTCCTATGGTGTATTATTGTGCAATAAGAAATGATGAACAGGATGATTTCAGAAACACCTGGGAAGACTTGTATGGAGTGATACAAAGTGAAGTGAGCAGAACCAGGAAAACATTGTATACAGTAACACTGACATTGTGCTACCTTGGCCCACACCAATTACTTACCTTCTATGTCTATTCTAATCTATCTGTGTTACTTATTGTTCCCATCTAACCTCCCACCACCCAAAATAATAAATTTTATCCTAATCTGTCTATTTGCTCATCTAAATTCCTAATTTACACTAAGAATGAGTTGTGGGAAGAGGGTTAGGGTTATGTACCAACAAAATTTTTACAATATAACAATTTCTTAATACAAAGGTCATTCCTATTGCAATCAATATAAAATTTAACTCTCAAGTAAAATTGAACTATCATATACCTTATGTAATACTAATTCCAATATAACAATTCATAACAATTATATATATATATATATATAAACTTGTATCCAAATGAGTTCTGATTTATTCTGTCCCTATGTTACCTCTCTAGTTATAACATTCCCTTTTCCACCCTAAATTATTCTGTCCCTGTCTGTTAATGGTTAGTATTTTAACTATCTCCTTCCTATCTATATTAGAGGATTAGATTGTTATTATGCTATTTATGTACATGTCTAGGTGTTCTACACATTTATATATGTTACATGTTATTTATACACACATATGCATACATATATAGATATACAACCTCTGATATTAGATATTTATTTACAGGTATACAATTTATGGGTTGTCCTTATCTACAGCACAGCCCCTAATGTCGGTGTGAAATTTGTTCGTATTCCAGATATGTCATGGTGGATGCATATTTATTCCAAAGTGCATGTGAATGTACTTCCCTACATATGAAGTTAATGTGATTAATCTTACGTGACCCATTTTCCTGAAGTCCATTCCCCATAATGTCTTTGATTCAAAGCTCTTCCTGTAAACCTTAAAATTTCTTAGACTTATAAATATTGGAAATTTCACCATTGGGAAATTTCATACTTGAAGAATTTCCTACTGATAGTGGGAACTCTATTGGAATGTGAACCCCATTGGCATGGGAGGGTCCTTCTCCCTACTTAAGATTACTTTAGGACAGAAACATTTTGCTGAACAATGGAAAGGGCTTTGACCTATGCTTAAGCATAGAACAGGAAGTTCTTTGAGTCATGATTGATTTTAGAATTGATACAATAGAGATACTTGGAATGACAGAACCAGGTCTTTGAACTTCCAATCTCTACCCTACTCAGGGTAACAGGATTTAGGAAGGGCTGCAGCAAAGGATCAAGATTTAATTATTTGAGAATATGACCTTCAACAGACATGTGCAAAGCCACAGACCTCTGGGTGGTCCTGGGTTAAGCTAGAGCCACCATTGGCACAGGGAAGACATGGACAGTGATTGGTAGATGTGAGAACTGAGGGGAGGGAACTGAGATGGTTTCCTTAAAGATGGAGGGGTCTGAGGACTGGTGGTTGGTTGGAGAGGTTTTGCTCTGAGAGGTTGTGCTCTGAGAAGCTTGCTCTGAAGGAAGCTGAAGGTGGAGGCCCCTGAGACTGTTTCTCCATTTTGGTCACGTGAGTGATAGGGACTGATCTCTTTTATGCTATTTATGTACATGTCTAGGTGTTCTACACATTTATATATGTTACATGTTATTTATACACACATATGCATACATATATAGATATCAGCTATCTAAGGGCTTGTGCCTTTTGGCCCAGCCTAAACAGAGGGGGTATTTAAGCCCTATTTCCTTCTCCCCCCTCTCTCTCTCTCTCTCTCTCTCTCTCTCTCTCTCTCTCTCTCTCATACCTTTCTTCCTCCTGTTTGTAATTAAACTCCATAAAAGGTTGACTGCTGACTTGAGTTTTCATTAAGGAATTACATAGCTGAATTCCTTGGCGACCTTAAATTAATATATATCAGTCTTTTAAAGTGATTTCCTTGTCACATTCCCAGTTGTCAATGTGTCTTCCATCCTTTGGTGTTGCTTGAAGTTTGTCACCGGTCCAGGGTGCCTTCTCCTTTACTGGATACATACTTGCCTGTCATCTCACCTTGAAAGACAATCTCAGGTATCCAGAACTACAGGATCATGCATGTGTGTAAAATTAATGTGTGTGTGTGTGTGTGTGTAAAAGTGAATATGTTGATGCATGTGAGTGAAAGTTTATACAGGATGTTTGTGACATCTTCATGTGTGTAAGTGAGATTTTTTTTCTTGGTAATGAATGTAGGTATCTTTCTTAATGTGTGATAGTAAGGCAATTATTCTATTCCTATGTGGTTGATTGTAGAGGTTAATGATACTTTAGTCTAGTCTTGAGATGGAGATTTTATTTATAGGTTTACTAATTCTAAGGGATTCTAAATTCACTCAAATAAATACCCAGATTCCACAAGGAACTGCTTCTCCTGTGTTTCACAGGCTACTCTAATCTTTCCTGATCTAACTAACCCAAATTTATACTATCTGTCTTGAGCATTATTCTGTTTCGGTTTCATGCAATAATTTTTGTTTGGGTAAGATGCTCCAATAGCATCTTGGATATTTCTCATCTACATTTACTGGGGTTTGTGGACTTGTCTCAATTTTTTTTTCCAGCCAGGGATTATCATTATGGGCTTAGGAGGTTTTCTGATTTGATTAAAGTTTCTTCATGGATCATGTGTCAGATCTTATGCCTAGTATCAGTCTGGGTTCTTATAAGGTTTCATGTTATTTGCTACCCTATAGACCTCAAACCAGTCCTGGCACCAAGTATTCTCAATAGATGGTATTAGTTGTGTTATGGGATGCTCAAGGTTGGATAAAGCAGATATGATAATAGCATTTCATTGTTTATTTCTTTTTCAGTTCTTTCTTTATCATATTACATCTAATTCAGTGTCACTGTCCCCTAAGTCATATTTCTTACAAAATTCTATTTCCTCTACTCTTTAATAAAGAGTTTCCTATGTTTTCAATTGCCTCATCAGAATCAGAATCAGAAAAAATTGTTCTGAATTCAGGTGTTCACTATGTCGATTTGTGTCCCACTCATCTAAATCTTTGTGAACTTTATCATAGAGTTTGATGTGCTCATAGGGTTCTTGTTCTTCATCACTGTTTTGGTCAACTATTATTGTACCATTTGGTACTGTATCATCTGGGTCTGAATCTGAAATTTGTTCACTGATTTCTGTACTCTCTAGGTCTTTCACTAGCTTTCGTTCAGTGACCTGTTGTAATTCTGTCAGGTGTTGTTAAATCAGGTTCTGTGTCTTGGTCTGACCCCATTTCAGCGATTTCTATATTTCCCAATTCTTTTTCTAGCTGTTGCCCAGTAATATGCCCTAATTCTGTGTTCTGTGGTGACAAATTTGATTCTTGTGGGTTTTCTGCTTCCTATGGATATGCTATTATGTTACTGCAGTGCACAGGTTATAACATATTTTATGGATTAGGTTCTTGTTAATCTAATCCCTCTTGTGGATCTGTTGACATAGAAACCATTCCCACTATGGTGGTATCTTCTGGGAAGTACTTCAATACAGATCCACTCTCCCCTATATCACTAGAGGTTTGTTCTTTTGTTCTCCCACTTCTGTCCCAAGATATGGAGTCTGGAGTCTCTTGTAAATTATCTATTATGGTGTTTGCATGCACAGATTTCCTATTATTATCAGGACCTTTTTCTTGCTCCATGGTTTCTAATGCACTTGTATAACTAGTAGATGTTTCAGGCTTTGTAGATGTTATAGTGTAATCTACCATCTTCTCTTTAGTTATTCCACCCCCATTCGATACACTATTATTAACTAGCTCTGGATCACTTTGGACCACTGCTGTCTGTGAGTTAATTGCTTTCTCAGAGGAAAGGTTTGTGTTTGTGTTAATTTCAGTTTGAGAACTGCTTGGATGATGATTCACTATCAAAGACTCTTCTATTTCCACTCCCTTAGATTGTTTTGCAGTCTCTGGTTCAGGGAATAGATAGTCATTGGAATTTTGGTATTGATTTGTCCTAAATCCATCCCCAGAACCGGGGTCTTTGAGCATTATAGGATTTTGTGGGTAAAAGTCTTTGGGTTTTGGGTTTAAGTTAGTTCTCCCCCCATTTCCTTTTCTTTACCCTCCTATATGTATAAATGTATCAGCTCCAAAGTGTCTTGCAACAATGTCTCGTTTGGTTATCTTGTCAGAATGATGTGGATACTTAAGTTGCTGTTTTAAAGATTTACCAGCCCTGTTTGATTTTCCACTCCCTAGACCCATTCTGCAAGCTAAGGAATTTTCAAAAAGGTTTTAATCTGTTCCTTGCTTTTCTCTATGCAGTTTTGTGTGCCCATGTGTTGCAAACTATAAGTGTCATGTTTCATGTCTGCTATTATCTGTGCAATTTCATTCTCCACCTCAATTCTAGACTTTTGTTTTGTACTTAAATTGCTCTGCTTGGCATCTTGCCCAATTTGCCCAATTATCTGTTTCTCCACTGCTAAAATTTTAAAGTTTTCTTTTTCCTCTCTACCATCTCTCTTTTTGCCCTTTATGCTTATGCCCTCATTTTTCCTCCCTGGGCTACCTCCCAAATTTGTCTCTTTTTTATTAGATAATGCTAGATCCTGGCATCTTGTGGTATAATGATTATTCCTCGCTACCACTTCTGAATAACAGGGTTTTGCTCCAGAAGCTATTGCTGCTTCCATGGATTTCAGGTCTGGGGTCTCCTGTTCTCTAAGTCTGTAGTGAGAGCAATGCTGCTTGGTATTAGAGTCCTGTCTCCCATAGTTTTTGTAGTATACTCTTTTCCTTGATAATATGCATTTTTGACCTTTCCCAACTCTCTTATTTTGACCCTGTTCATAGCAATGTTTCATTGGGCAGTTTCTTACTATGTGTCCCTGATGAGAACATAAAAAGCAAGTTCTGGTATTTCTTTGCACTCCCTATTGACTTTGGGGTGTCTGTCTATACTGTGTGGTTTGTCTGTTAAATGTCTTAATTGTAGCCAGGTTCTTAATCTCCCCTAATTCTTTCTGTCTTAATATTTCAGAGGTTTCTTTAGAGCTTTTTCTTTAGCTCGTTCTTTTCTTTTTCCTGATCTACTTTGCTATCATGAAGTTAGGTGTCAGTGTAACTAAGTTCATTAAGTGAAATGGTGTTAAACTTAGGGCAATAGTTCCTGAAGAAATTCCTGAAGTGCTTATCATAGCCCTTGAGAAATTATCTCCTCATGTGTGCCTCTAATTCTTTTGAATCAGGGTTAAAACCTAACAGTCCCTCAGTTTTTTCAATAGTAGTAGTAGTAGTAGTAGTAGTAGTAGTAGTAGTAGTAGTAGTAGTAGTAGTCGTCTCTCAGTAACCAAGAATGATGATTGTCTTTGTGTGTTTTTGCACAAAGACACTTGTGAGTGAAGGAGATTTAAGTGGAAAAGTCGATGCACAGAGACAGTCCCACTCTCTTGGAGTTGGAAGTATGAGTCTAGTGGCACAAAAAGTCATTACACCTGGAGACTTCCTCAGCTGCATTGGATGGCCATGTTGTCTTTTGTGCTCCAACACACCCTAAGCACTCCACAGTGCTTTGCTGAGTCGCTCACTCAGCCGTTGAACCTTCTTATTGGTTTCTTCCTTCTGTTCAGCTGAAGCAGTCTTCACATGCTGGGTGAGCAAAGCCTTAGTTCACCAGGGGTTTATGACCCGATGACTACCCTCACAAGGTTTAGCCAGCCTGTCGAAGCCATTGCCCGGGGTGTGGCTGCTGCCACATGCTAGCAGCTACTAGGAGCCACAAGTGAGAGCTGGGTGTCAGGTGAGGGTCAGAGGCTGGAGAGCTGCCCTAGGAGGGCACGGCAAACCCTCCATACCAGAGATATTACTCCTCTCTGAGCACCCCATATACCCCTCTGTGCTAAGAGTAGTAGGCTGAAAGCCTACTAAATGGAGAACATATATTAAGCTTTTCCTTTGAGTGATCTATCTTCTCTCTCTCATTTCTCACCTAATCCTTTATATTAATAAATCATAAAAAAATTTCTAGCCCAACTCCCCAATTTTATATTAATAGTATGCATTATTTTTTTAAATAAATATCCTATTTTATTCCATGTAGCCTTTTCTCTGTCTTCATTCTGTCTGTCTTCAAAAGTGTTTAGCTTCTGACCACCATATCCCCCAATTGGTCCTCTTTTTTTATCACCCCCACCTTCATTTATCCCCTTTCTTTTCTACTTTCCAATAACATAGAATTCAATAAAAAATGGACTATATGTGTTCTTCCATCTTAAAGTGTGTATGGGGTGCTCAGGGAGGAGTACTGTCCTAAGTACCAAAGGCAAAAGACATCCCCTTACATCAAGGAGGACAAAATCTAATGGGGGAAGACAATATGTAAAAAGGAGATGAGAAATTGTGTAGAAGGTAACCAGATGGGAAAAAAGGTGAAGTCCTGAGGTATACAGTTGGGTAGGAAAGGATGAGATGGTTATACTGGACACACTACTTAGAAGGAAAATTTGGAAAAAGCTCTCCACTACCCATTTTCCATCATCTCCTGTTAGAGGAAGGGAGGAGACAAGGGCCAGGGGTTACTAGGAGGTTTGAGTTTCAGGGCTGCCACAATGCCTTTCTATGAACTCTGTGTGAAGGAGATATATGTATGTATGTATGTATGTATGTATATACATACATATATAGTTAGTTAGACAGAAAAACAAGGAAGTAGAAGGGAAAGGGGTCAAAGTTTTTTCAATAAGGTGATCGATAAATGCACTTGGGTATTCATTTTTTTCTTGGGATAATCTGTCAAATTTTCCCCATGCATTGGGTCTTTCTGACAATTGCTTCATTACCTTCAATAGATACTCATGTCATTTTCTTAGATAATTCATTGATCTTGCATAAAAAAATCCAGACCCTCAAAAACTTCTGGCCAGCTTGTGAGTGAGGAATCTTTTCTAGTTTCCTCAGTAAAGTTTTTATGTTTCTGGGGTGTAAAAATTTCAGATAAAAGAATTTCTACATCCTCAAAATCTGGTTCATAGAGGTGAAATGCTCTCTTTATTTCTTTAATTGAGAGATGAATAAAAATTTAGGCATGCATTTACGTAAAGACTCTAAATCATAGGTGGTGAATGACTAATGAACTTTTGCATGCCAGAGTTATCAATGACCTTAGCTATATCACACAAAGACATAATCTTTTGAGCCTTTGATGCATTTGCAAGATTGTTAACAGATGCATTAATTGGTTCCTGTATGTTATTGGCTAGGTCATTTCCCCCTATTGCACCTAATGGTGTCCCAGTATTAGTATTAGTAACTACATCGTCCTTATTAGTCTGTCCCATCATGTTCCCAGTCTTCATGTTGGTTCCCTTCCCATGTTTTGTTTTCTCTGCATGTAATCCTGGCATATCTCAGTTATATTAGGGATCTGACCAAGCAATTCTTCTAATCTATTATCTATGACTAGAGCATGTACAGTTTTCTCTTGGAAGTTCAGGTTGGCACCGGCTTTGATATTCTTTAAGATGTTAGTCACTGCCATGAACACAACATAGACTTGGGGTATGATTTTCCAGAGGTAATTTACATCTAGGTAATTCATTGGCAACTGTGTCCATCCCATAATCATATTGGTTAACTTCTCTAGAACATTGTCTATCATCCCTGTCACTGTATTATAAATGATATAGTAGCTCCAATAAATTGCAATTATTCCTACTACAGCGGACCACAGTATTAGTTGTAACATGTTTACCATGAAATCTTTTCTAGGCTCTAACTACCAGGAGTTAACAGTTAGAAAATGGTTATTGTCCCCACATGCTTTGCTTCTAGCTAGATAGGATCCAAGATGGCTAGATCCTATAAGCTGACAGCCCTAGTACAGTCTCCCTTTTATAATAGCCTCTCTTCCTCAGTTTTGTAACTGACTAGAGTGGCAGTTGGTAACTGACTTGTACTCCCCCCACCAGGAATCAAGATGTTTTTGATCCTGTGTGGAAACTCCTAGGCAGAGTCAGTGACAAAGGCTGCTAGCCTCAGGAATTGTAATTGACAACAAATTCACAACTGACAGTTGGTGACAGTCACTAAAGCCTTTAAAAAAATAAATGTGGTTCTTTTAAATATGGGGTGCCATCTATATTATAAAAGGAAGGTTAATTTGTACCCCCAGTGGTTAAGACTTTCAGTATTGAGAGGGGAAAAGAGTGGAGAACCTCCCTTCTCAAAGCAGGGTTCAGGGGAGACAGCAGATGTCCTCAGAGAGAGGAGAGGGGATTTGAAGATTTTCCCCCTTCTTCCTTCCCTCCTTAGCCAAATCTGCTCTCCCCAATTTGATCTTGGCCCTCTTGTCCCCCCTCCAGTGCGCCAGACCAAAGGGTTCACTCCTTGATCTGTTCACTCACACTCAGCTTGAGGAACAGATAACTTTTAATGTCAACTCAATCAGGTAATACAAAAGGAATAATGGGCAGGGAAGAATGGGAAAAGGAAAGTGGGGAAAGGGGATCCCTGTCTCTATCTAAACCCTTTCCCCTGCCTCCTTGAGTTTGGGGGGAACTCAGGTCGTGGCAGTCTGAGCCCCCTGAGAGAAAGTCAGGTTGAATCACCCCTGGGCAACAGGAGCTGAGGTAAAGTCTGCTCAGGTTTCTCTTCAGAAAGTTTTTTCAATTGGGAAGTGTTGGGGGGAAGGATTTCCAGGCACCAGAAGGAAAAATGGGTAACCTTCAGGAGAAAGTCTTTTTCCCACCTTCTGTCTGAGGCTTCTCAAGACTGAGAGAGCAACTCCTCTACCAGCCAGAGTCTTCTCCTCCTCCAGATTCTAAACCCTTTGGCCCCCTCCCCCTTTGAGGTAATCAGTTTCACACACTTCATTCTGGCACTTTTTCTTTAGTGTCAGCTTCTGTCACAACATTGTAAAATGATCAGTTGTGAATCACTTAACTACTATCAGTAATGCAAGAATCAAGGACAATTCCAAGGGACTCATGAAGAAAATGCTATCCACTGCTTGAAGCATATACTTTTTCATTTTATTTCCTTCATGAGTATTTGCTTGTATGTATGTTATGTGTCTTATCTCACAATGCAATGAATATGGAAATATGTATGGCATGATAGCATATATATAACCTATATCAAATTGCTTGCTGACTTAGAGAGGGGAGAGGGAAAGGAGGGAGGGAAAGAATTTGCAACATGAGATGTCAGAAAATAAATGTTAAAAATTACTTATGTGGCAACTGGAAAAAAATATAATAAAGTTTTTTAGGAAAAAGTATGTGGAAGAGAAAAAAAAAGTAGAATCAGGAAGACCAACAGAGATCATTATAAAAAGAGAAATAAATGTAATGTTTTAATTTGAATGAATAAAAAAATTAAACTTTCATATAAGATGGAGCAGATGGGAGGAGATAACAACTAGAGAATGATTTGAGGATGCTAGAGAACTTCAACTTCAAGAATAGGCTGTAAAGATTAAAATTTAGGGGGAACTGAGGCAGGTAGAAATTTGTTTCTCTCTGCAAGGAGTATTATATTTTTAGAGGTTTATTGAAGATTAAAATATAAAGACAATACAGAATAAGAAAAGGCCCAGAGAGGCCTAGACACAACCTCACCTACATTATGAAAGAGCTGCATCTGCTTGCAAGCGGAAACAGGAAAGAAAAAAAAGAGACCCCAAAGCCTTTCCAATCAGGTTAAATACCCCATCTGATCTTAGCCCAGGTGAGAATTCAGTGATATTACAAAGCATTCTAGGGAAATGGAGCAAGGACTTCTGGGGATTGAAGTCCTGGATTCAAGTTTCCATTTTACAAGGCAACAGTATTATGTGGTACCAAAAAAAAAAAAGGATATGTAATTTTAGGCTATGCTAGGATATATATTCATGACCCTAATAATGCAAGTAGTGGTCCTGCTCAGCTCTGCTATAGAGACCCTGATGGGAGGTATAGAGACCCCCATGTGAATCCTATAACATCTATCTATGGGAACAACTTGAGGTGGAAAGAGGGGGATAAGAAAATGGCAGAATAATAATGACTCAAAGGCAGAAGTACAAACCAATGGGGCGTAACTCGAACTCCGAGGAAGCAAGAGGAACAAGAGGACAGGTGGGCAGTATCCACCCCTTGATACTCCTAGACAAGAGATTCTGAACAACCATGGGAAGCTTCGGGGGCGACTGTGGTGCTAGAAAAGGGAGGAGAGTCACCATTCCCTGGTGCCGAGGCACTGGGGGGACAGGGTCGCTAAGTAAGATGGGAGTCAACTGCTTGGTGCCTACTATCTCAATAGGAGGCACTGGGGTTGCTAGGAAAGGAGGGTAAGGGAAAAAGGAGAGAGAGGCCGAGAAGGCCGAAGAGGCTGGTAAGAGAGAGCAAGAGAGGAGTCAGTGAGGTAAGAGAGAGATCAATAAGAGAGGAGTTTGAGAGAGGCAGCGAAAGCCAAAAGGGAGGAGTCCGCTCTTGTCCCCTGGAATTTATTGAGGTTCTTAGGAACATATAGGTATCATGACATAGGTTTTTCCATTGGTCCAACTGACAAATGACAAGATCAAAGAGGTGAAGTTTAATCCATTCCTTGCTTTTGTAAATGAAGTCTGAGCCTGTACTGCCCTGATTCAAACTGCACTATGTTAATGACCTTGCTCCAAGCAGAGGCAGCATGGCTGTCTCCACGCCCAACCCAAGAATTTGCTCATCTTTTGCTAGTGCCTAGGACTGTCCCTTCAACATCAAGAGTTCTGACCATGTGTCTGGTAGTACAATATTAACACAACAATCATACTTCCCAAATGCTAATATGGCTGGTATGTTACATCTACCCTACTAACATCATATCTGGAGTATTGAGTTCCATTCTGGGACCCACATTTGAGGAAGGTCTTTGATTAATTGGGGAGTATCCAGAGGATAGTGATTAGGAAGATGCAGTACCTTGAGATTATGATTTTATAATGATAGATTGAAGGAACTGTAGATCTTTATCTTATAAGATAAGATTGAGGAGGAACCTCAATTGATTTCAAGTTTTTGAAGGGCTATCATGTGGGAAAGTGACTATACTTGATCTTGGATCTGTAAAGTTTCAGTTTCAAGGAGGCAGATTCATCACTTTTTTTCTTCAACAAATGATGGCTCACCCATATTATAGAGGATATTCTTGTTAAAATATGGGTTAGACTAGATAACCACTAATGTCCTCCCTCATTCTGAGATTCTTTGATTATGAAAAAACCTATTTGAGGAATAACAATAAAGCTGAGACATATGTCTTATAAAACACTGACTTGTAACTGAAAAACTTAAAAAGTTCTACTTTTTTTGTCTCAGAAGTGAATACTTTTGGTCAATATGTTTTGGATGTTTATACTTCATGTTTTTTTTTTTTTTAATACAGTGCATAGACTCTCATCAGCCACTTCAAGATCCAGTTGGCCGTCCAGTCATGCATCAATCAGGTATTAAACATGCCACTGGGGAAGCCATGTTTTGTGATGATATGCCTGCTATTGATGAAGAACTCTTCCTAGCTGTAGTAACCAGTACAAGGCCTCATGCAAAAATCATGTAAGTTAATAGAGAAAGTATTGAAAACCATTTATTGTTGATAGACAAACATTTCTATTCAACTATTATTGGAGTTGGATCTTTCTGTTTGTGTAAATTTAATTTCTTTATATTGAAAAACAGTCCTGGGAAGTTGCTTAATAAAAAAAAATGATTAGATGGGAATTTAATTAGACAAATATTTATTAAATTTCTACTATGTGCTCTATCCTGGGTTGGGCTTACAAAACAAATTGACATACACTCTTTATTTCTCTTAAATTCAACATAGGAGAGTGAACTCTTTAAACAAAAAATGTAATGCAAACTAGAAAAAGTTTGCATGTATAGGGAAAGTCAAACAGAGTGACTTTTAAGGTTCAGAGACGGAGATTTATTGCTAAATAGGGGTATGAGACATCAATATAAAATCCATGGAGGAGGTGGTGTCTAAGGACGTTGGGCCTTGAGGGAGAGGAGAGATATCAGCAGATGGAAGTGAATGAAAGTGTAAGGCCATAAAAAGTAAAGGAAGGGAAGCTCATGTCTAAATAGGGATTTATTATCGTCTAAGATTATGACAATTTAAAGATTTATTTAATTAATTTAGTTTAAAAATTAAAGTTCTTATAACCTAGTTCATTGGACCCTCAATCTGTTTCTCTAAATGAATACTCACAATGGATCTTATGACATCAAAAATAGAACAACTTCTCTAATTTTATTATGAGTATGAAAGTTAATAAATTTTTGTGATAAAATTTTCCTTCTCTTTCATTATTCCACAAAAGAAACCATGATTCATAGAGTGATTTTTTTGTTTGTTTTCTATAATTTAACTATGGTTTTTAATTGAATTCCCAATGTGGAGCCATTTTTCAGCAAAACAAATATATTTCAATGGAATTTGTGTTGGACAGAGGTTTTATTCCATCTATCCCTCTGTATGGTTATATTCTCTTCCCAGCTCAATTGATGTATCTGAGGCTCTGGCCTTGCCTGGAGTCGTTGACATAATAACTTCTCAAGATGTTCCAGCTGAAAATGGTGATGAGGAAGAGAGGCTCTATGCTGAGGATGAGGTACTTTGCTTATCAGGGCTTATGCTATAAGGACATTTGCAATGGATTCTTTGTTTTGTTATTATTTCAGTAAAGTAAATATATTTTGCCATTTCAGAGACCAGGTAAGTTTTAGATGCACTGAAACTAGCCTGACTTATCTTGTTGGCTTGTCCATAGGTCATTTGTGTGGGACAGATTGTCTGTACTGTGGCGGCTGATTCATATTTTCATGCCAAGCAAGCAGCTAAAAAGGTGAACATTGAGTATGAAGATGTGGAACCAGTAATTTTGACAATTAAGGTATTGAATTTCCCACCATCTCAAGAGAACTCTGAATCACTTAGTGTTTTAGCCCCTCTGTCAGAATTCATCTTGTCATTTGATTTTCATGATAATCTACTTTTTTTTCTAGACATTCAAAAGTTTATTTTCATTGTACTAATGAAATGACATAAAATGATAATAATTGTAACTAATATTTACATAGTACTTTCAGGTTTATGCAACATGTTATATATGTTATTTACATTATACTGGTAAAATTACATGAGGTAAAATAATCATAGGTAACACTTAAATACATGAAGGTTTACAAAACACACCTCATATGTTATTTCCTTTGGACTTCGCAATAACCCTGAGAGATGATATTTTTTACCCCTACTTGAGGGTCCCATGGTAGATCCTTCCTGGTCTCAGGAGAAAACTAATGGAGGAACAAAAAGATGCTGTGCAGATAGAATTCAAGATCTTAAGCAGAAACTATATTGGAACTAGCAATCTCAACAAAGTCATAGGGAGTTGGTGAGAGAAAAGGCTGATGGTCCAGTTTGTGAGGGGTCAGTGTAAGGCTTCCATCTGTGTTGCTACCTTTGTTGGCATCTATGATGGAGCTTGCACAACTGTGAATACTTCTGAGGTTTGCTAGAATAAGCCAGAGGAAATGGCCTGGCCTCCCCTTAGTCCATTTTGTTTAAATCATCTTAAGGGGAGAACAATAGATTCACCAGCTAAAGAGGGTTGAGCTAAGTTGTATTTGTAGTCTTGAATACAAGACTCCTGTCTCCTCGATTAGTGTGTGTGTGTGTGTGTGTGTGTGTGTGTGTGTGTGTGTGTGTGTGTATGTTTCTGCTTCTTATTCAAGAAAAAATAACTGGGAATGGGGGGCACAGTAGGAAAGGAGTCTTCCCAGAAAGTCTGAAATCTGGAATTGTGCCATATTTTGATTGTTTAATTTGTTAGTCTTTTTCGTTTCCATAGGATGCAATAAAACACAAGTCATTCATTGGATCAGAAAAAAAATTAGAACAAGGAGACATTAAGGAGGCATTTCAAACTGTTGATCAAATCATTCAAGGTAAGTTCCTATATCCCCAAAGATCATCAAGATGGGAAGGATATTTTAGGAAACAATTCTCATATAAGAACTTCCAAAAATTTAACTCAACTCTATATTCTAATGGTGGGGGATGAGGATATAGATTATCTAAAATATTAATTAAGAATAATTGATACAGGAAACATCCATATAACAGATACCAGATAATCAGCATCTTGTTCAAATCTGAAAGTCAAAGAGAACCTGAGCTCAAGAAACTGCACTGAAAAATTCCTCCCAGCTTTATTCACCTAACTTAGGGATCAGTAAAGGAACCAAAAATTATATTTTCAATATTAATTATTTGAACAAATATTTTCTAACAATTTCACTGCTTAATAGAACCATTCCTAATTTTAATTTTAAATTCAATTTTATTTTGAAATATTCATCATTTCTTCCATTTTATGTTTGTTAAAAGCATCCTTTTCTTATTTTATTTTTAAAGGTGTAGATAAAAATGTTTCACAATAGTTCATAGTAATAAGCATCAGTATAGTTACTAGTTTGGAGTGCTATAAATTTTTTAGATGGTTGTATATGTAAAGCACTTTGCAAATCATGAAGCATTCTAAAATGAGCTGCCATTGTTTTGAATTAATATTATTATTGTAGACTGTGAAGCAATGTGGTATGATGGAAAGACATCAGGCTTTGGAGTCAGAATACCTGACTTTGAATATTGGCTCTCCCAGTGTAACTATGGGTAGACAAGTTACTTAACCTCCATTTGCTTCAGTTTCCTCATCTATAAAATTGGGATATAACAGTACTTTCCTGCCAAGGTTGTTGTGGTGATCAAATGAGAAAATCATTGTAAAGCACTTAGCACAGTGTTGGAGATCGAGTAAGTGCTTTATAAATATTGCTTACTAATATTATCATCATTATTATTGGTGATTGTGGTGACATTGTTATTGTTATTATTTTCTTCATTTGTAAAATGAGGGTTGGACTTTCTGCATGTAAGGTCCCTTCTAGTGCTAAACTTATGATTCCTTTTTTATGATTCTATGTTTCAGTGTCAAGAGCTATTTGGATTGCTAGCTACTAAGTTTTTTCTATTATTCAGTTGTTTCTATGCCCTTTCCATATCCAATATTCATTATTTCCCTTGCATTGTTTGAAATTCTTCTTTTTATCTTACCTTTGTAATATTTATTGTGAAAGGAAATGGGATTGGAAAAATGGGGGTTTGGGAGGTTTGTAGCAGGGGTATGGAGGAGGTGAGGGAGAGCAGGTATATTGCTTGATGAAGCAAAGGAGGGAGATGCCCCCTGCTGAGAGGAAGCAGCAGGGGTCCAATAAGGCCTGTTAGTCCTGGAATGACTGAACTGAAGTTCAGCTCCCTCTATGACCAGAAAAGATAGTCCACTTATCTGACTGCGAATTCAAATAATATAAAGTTTAATAATCCAGTCAGAATTAGAGTTTTTCCTTAGCTTCAGAGTATAGGGCCAGGCCCTAGAGGCTGGCGGAGGGTTCTCCCACTTCCGTCTCCTCTATATCAGTCCAGTTTTGTATAATTCAGAATCTTAGCAGTAGATAGAAAGCAAACAAGAACAGGTCTAACCTTCAGAAGCGACTGGGCCTGAATCTTCCAGCTGAACCAAGAAGAGCATGCCACTTCCAACTGGGCTAAACAAGCTCCTTCCTCCTCCAACACCAGGAAGCAAGTCCCCCATGGCAGGAAGAAAGTGCTAGTCACAAGACCCCACTGCCACTCCCAGTTGGCTCCTTCCCCCATAAACTGTCAGTCTAATTTCCTTTCCACACCTTTTGCTTTGTTTTTTGTTTTTTTTTTTGGTTGGGTAAGATTTTGTGGGAAATTTTTAACTTCATCCCTGTTAACCTTAGATATTTGTGGTAGGTTGATGAATTTGAGATGTTCATTGCTCTGGAGAATTTAACTTAATAAGGGAATAACTATCTTTTAACTAGAACACCCCATTCCCTAATGTCTCAGAAATGAGATGTCCTTGTATTTAGCTTTGGAGTATAATTTTTTTTGTTAAGCAAACTTATCTTTTCTGTAATGTCAAATAAATTGCAAAAGGGATTTCTAGACACACTGGAGGGGCAGATAGGAGAACAGGTATGCCTATAGAAACAAGATGGATTGTCTTTAATTATTCTTTATACTTATCCCTTAAGGCATAGGGGAATCTCTTCTATAGGATCTGAAAAACAACTACTTTGTAAAAATGCATTATATGCTTCTTTATTATGTATGCCAATTTATTCTTCCTTAGACTACTCTGGTTTTTTCTTGTATAATAGGTGAGGTACATATGGGAGGACAGGAACATTTTTATATGGAAACTCAGAGTGTACTTGTGATCCCAAAGGTGGAGGACAAAGAGATGGAGATATATGTATCAAGCCAAGATGCTGCCCTTGTACAGGTGAGCTCCTTTAGAATTATCATCTCTTGTGAAGTTGAATTTGTAATGAGGTGAGTATCATTTCCTCCATTTGTAGACATGAAATAGATGCTACTTTTATTCAGTGGTAGACTAGGAATCCTAAAGAATGTTGAGAATCTAAATCTTGACTTTCTATGTAGTCTACAAAAACTAGGTTTGACCATTCTATCACTCTTTTTTTTTTAACCCTTACCTTCCGTCTATGAGTCAATACTGTGTATTGGTTCCAAGGCAGAAGAGTGGTAAGGGCTAGGCAATGGGGGTCAAGTGACTTGCCCAGGGTCACACAGCTGGGAAGTGTCTGAGGCCAGATTTGAACCTAGGACCTCCCATCTCTAGGCCTAGCTCTCATTCCACTGAGCTACCTAGCTGCCCCCCATCACTCTTTTATTCCATGTAGAATTGTAGAATCTCAGAAAATGTGCTCAGAAAATTAATAGAAATATATTTGTAGAATGTCAACAGTAAAAGAAATTTTAGATATTACCCCTTCTCTCTTTACTTATAGATTTTAAAATGCAAGCCTCCAAAAGAATAACTTAATCAGATACCCAAGGAGTTCAGTGAGAGATTATTTTTTTTTACAATGTTTCTTTATAGCAGCGGTTCTCAACCTCTCAATTTGTAGCAATGAGAATACATAATGCACATCAGGTATTTACATTCTGAATCATAACTGTATCAAAATTACAGTTTTGAAGTAGCCACCAAAATAATTTTTTGGTTTGGGGTCACTGCAACATGAGGAACTGCATTGCGGGGTCAGGGCATTAGAAAGGTTGAAAACCACTTCATTATAGATATGGACTCCTAAATAGCCTAAATATTTCATTACAAATTTCTCCCACTTTCAGTCTTGTTGCTTACCTTCAAGAGAATAAAGATTTTTATAGCTATAGAATTTATTGTTCCAAAAAGCATATAGAGTGCCTTTGGGCCAAAAATATCATTTACATTAACTGCTGTTTTGAGAAATTGTGAGTCTACAAAATGTAATTTGCAGTATTTCTCAGTTCTATTTACTACTTATTTAAGTTCAGCTTGTTCCTGATATTAACTGCAAAGTTTACTTAGTTATATAAACTAAAAATTATTTTCAAAATTAAACTTCCTATAGAAGTCAAACCAAATCAAAATGTGAAGAATAGACAGAATATATTTTAAGTTTGCTAAAAAGTTTGTTAGATCACTGTATGATTTCCATCATTGACCTTAGCTTCTCTTAGGTTTTGTAACTTGTGTGAATTTATTGGACATATGATTTCAAGGGAGATCTCAATGAGGAAACTACTCAGTACAGATCAAAAGCTGCTTTTCAACTTACAGTCTTAGAAAGTTTCCTGTGTGACTAAGAGATTAAGTGACTTGCCAAGAGGCACAGAGCTAAGTCATTTAGATAATTTGTAAGCATTTATTCAGCATTTATAATGTGACAGACATTGAACTTAGAATATTGGGGATACAGATAAAGGCAAAATATGGTTGCTCTACTCAAGAAGTTTCATTCTAATGGGGCAACAACATACAAACATTGATGTACATACAAGATATTTGCAGTGTAAATGAGTGACATCTCACAGAAAGGTACTGATTTGGGCAGGGAGGAGTCGAAAGGGAAAAAACCCTCTTAAATAAGGTGGGATTTTGAGCTGAATCTGGAAGGGAAGCTAAGACATAAAGGTGAAGTGGAGAATCCCAGCCATGAAGTGATAGTAAAATGGAGATAGTGTATTGTGTAAGAATAGCAAGAAGGCCAATGTTACTGGATTGTAGAATACACAGAAAAGAGCAATAATTAAGAAGACTGGAAAGGTAGGAAGGGACAAGGTTGTGAAGGGCTTTGAAAACCAACCATAGGAATTGCTATTTGATTCTGAAAGTAAAGGTTAGCTATTGGGGTATATTGAATGAAGAGTAGTATGACATTGTCAGATTTGAGCTTTAGGAAGGTGACTTCAGCAGCTGAATGGAGGTTGGATTCAAGTGGGGGAAAATATGAGGCAAGGAGAACTAAGTAAGGAGAACTTGCACTAGGGTGGTGCCCAAAAGAATGATGAAAAGGGTACATGTAAGAGTGAAGGTAGAAACAACTACCTAGCAACAGATTGGATAGTTAGGGTAAGTGCTGGTGAGGAATGGAAGATAATACTAAGCTTGAGTGACTGCTAGAATGGTGGCACCCTCAACAATAATAGGGAAGTGGGGAAGTGAGTGGGGTTTGAGGGGAAAGATGAGTTCTCTTTTGAGGTACTTTTGGGACATCAGGTTTGAAATATCCAACAGGCAGTTGATGTAAATCTAGAGGTCAAGAGAGAAGTTAGGGATGGATAAAAAGATAAATATTTACAGAAATCATAATTGAACACAGGAGAACTGATGAGTTCATCAAATGAGATAGTAAAGAAAGAAAAGAGGGCACAGGATGGAACCATTGGGAAATTCACAGTTATTGGGCTTGCCTGGTGGGTGATCCAGCAAAGGAGTCTCAGAAATAATTAGACAGTAGGAAGAAAACCAGGGGAGAGCAATGTCAAGAAAACCTAGAAGAGAGATTATCCTGGAGAAGAAGGTGACAACAGTAGAAAAGGCTACAAAGAAGTCAAGAAGGATGAAGATTAAGAAAAATCCATTAGATTTGGCAATTAGAAAAGCATTGGTAATTTTGGAGAAAGTAGTTTTAGTCTAATTATGAGGTTAGAAGTTGGACTGCAGAGGAATTTTAAAAAATTTAAAACATGTAAGGAGATGAGGTAGAGGTAGCAAGTCTAGATAGCTTCCTTTAAGAGTTGATCCAAGGTCTTTCTGAATTGAATCAGTTTCCACATAGGTCCATAATGTTTCCTGCTTCTGTGTCAAGTATATTTATTGATCACTTTAAAATATATAAAGTGAAATTACTTTATATGATTATCATTTATGCCTTTTCCAAAATTATACCTTTTCCCCTTGCTGTTTAATCCCCTATTTATAAGTATTCACTTATTTACTCCAATTTATATGATACTTATAATTATATGAATCACTCAATAAGGTGCTATCCAAGGTGCTTGGTCTTAGGGATGCAAAGGGAAAAACAAAACAATGGGAACAAATACATACATACATACATACAAAGTAAATACTGAGTAAGAAGAGGTAATTTCAGGGGTGGATGGGAATAGGCAGCAGGATCAGAAAAGTCCTCATAAAGGAAGAGGGGGCCTTTTAGTTGAACTTTGAAAGAAGCTAGAGATTTTAAGAAGTGATTATGATAGGGGAGGGCATTCCACCAAGGCTTTGCTTATTTACTATGAAACCCACTCAGAAGAGTAGGTGGAGGATTTTGTGCAGGCAGCTAACCTGTATACTTTAGTACTTTAAAGAGACACAACTCCTTTTACTGCAATCGCTTGATTAGGAGCTATGAAGTGTATTAAGGGCTAATTTGCAACTGCAGAAAAGGACTTTTTGAATTGATAACTCAATCTATATGTGCTTCTTGCATAGGTTTTGAATTGATTGAGCTGAAGAAAGCTTATAATGACCCCTTTATTTCATGCTTGCATATTTTATTGTTATTGCTGAAAAGAAATTATGAAGAATAATGTTTAATGTTTGAAGGATGCAAGACATGACCCCTTTCTTCCTTTGAAAATGGCTTTTATGAATTTCAAAGCATCCTGAACAGTCTCTGATGACAGGCTTTCTAAGGATGAGCATAATGGTTCTGAGCTTGACTGAACCACATTCAACAGATATACAAGCATATTTGTTGTACATCAAAGTGGGTTACACTTGTTATAGGGCTTTCCAGAATGAAAACTTTTCTGGAACAGCCAAAGTCACCTCTGAGCTATTAAGATGTATACTCTTTGACCCAAGAATAGATCTATAAGGTCTCTTTCTTAATATGTTCAGGGAAAAAAGGGAAAGAACCTCTATGTTCTAAAATATTCATAGAAGTTCTCTCTGTGGTGGCAAAGAACTGGAAATTGAGGGGATGCCCATCAATTGAGGAATGGCTAAACAAATTGTGGCATATGACTGTGGGGGGAATACTTCTGAGCCACGAGAAATTATGAATAGTTTAATTTAAAAGAATATGGATAGACCTACATAAAATTGTTAAGAGTGAAATGAGCAGAACGAAGAGAACATTATATACAGCAACAGAAATAATGTTTGAAGAATAACTTGTATGTGTCCACCTCCAGAGAAAACTTGAAAAATAGAAACAAGTAAGGCATAGATTTATGTATACACATATATTTTTGTCAAATGATACCTTCTCTAGTGTGAGAATTAGAGGGGAATAGGGAGATAGCTGGGAACTTTAATGCCACAAACTAATTAATTAAAAAAGAAATATCAGACATTATTTTAATGGTATAACAATAATAATGTTAATATATAATATTTGTATTGCAAATGAAAGAAATATTCTAATTTATTAATTTCCCTTAGTTTATACTCCCTTATTCAAATAACATTACTGATAATACCCAGAGAAATGTAATTAGAGGGCTTTTATTATATTTTTATGCTGATCATTATATCTGAATGAAGAAAAACATTTTTTATTTTAGTAAGTTAAGCAATCAGCTTATTTGAAATGTGCATTCTGGATCAATTATTATACTGCATTTAACAAACTATGATCTGACTTGTAGGAAAAAGTGGCTTCTGCTTTGGGTGTTTCCAAAAACAGAATCATGTGCCACATGAGAAGGGCTGGAGGAGCTTTTGGAGGTAAAATGACCAAGCCTGCTCTACTGGGAGCTGTGGCTGCTGTGGCAGCAAATAAGTGAGTTTAAAAAAATTTCATAGTTTAAAAAATCCCACTTGTATTTTAAAATTTTGAGCCCTACAGGATTTGGCATCTAGAGACTCTGGAGAGGTTCCTTTCATATATTTTCTAATCAAAATCAGCTAGAGAGCTCCTATTCAACATTTTCAGTTTTAAAGATCATGGGATAATAACACTTAAAGGTTTACAGAGTTCTATCTTGGCAACAATCCTGGAAGTTACGTGACTGTTATTATCCTTAGGGGAGACAACTTGCCTATGCTTGCATAGTCATTAAGTGTTGGAATCAGGATTTAAGTAAAAGTTTTTCAATGTGTTTTAATGCCCTACACCTTTCCCTAAATGAATCAAGTTATTAAAAATTTTTTTTTTGTTTTAAAAAATATTTTTCCATGTTTACATATTTCATTTTCTTTCCCTCCTTTCTGCCCTCCCACTTCCTAGATTCAATAAGTACTTCCACTGGATTATACAAATGTTATCATTTATACCTATTTATATAATAGAACTATCTTTTAAAACCAACCCCCAAATCATATATCCATTTAAACAAATGATAAACCATTTGTCTTTCTTCTGTGTTTCTACTCCCACAGTTCTTTCTCTTGAAATACTATCTTGTGGATAGCATTCTTTCTCATAAGTCCTTTGGGATTGTCTTGTATTATCAAAGTCCATTACATTGTATTGTTCCACAATGTTTCACTTTCTGTGTGTAATGTTCTCTTGGTTCTGCTTATTTCACTCCAGGTCAATTCCTGGAGGTTCTTCCAGTTCATATAGAAATCCTCTTTTCATCATTCCTTATATCAAAATAGTATTCTATCACCATCCTTTACCACAATTTGTTTAGTCATTCCCCAATCAATGGGCATCCCCTCAATTTCCAATTCTTTGACACCACAAAAAATCTGCTATAACTTTTTTTGTATAAGTGGGTCCTTTACCTCTTTTTATTATCTCTTTGGGATACAGACCCAGTAATGACATTAATGGGCCTATGCACAGTTTATAGCCTTTTGGGCATAGTTCCATATTGCCTTCTAGAATGGTTGGATCAATTCACAATTCCTCCAGCAATGCATTAGTGTTCCAGTTTTGCCACAATCCCTCCAACATTTATTATTTTCCTTTATTGTCATAATGGCCAATCTGTTAGGTGTGGGGTGGTACCTCAGAGTTGTTTTGATTTGCATTTCTCTAATTTTGAGAGATTTAGAACACTTTTTCATGTGCTTATTGATAGTTTTGATTTCTTTATTTGAAAACTTACTATTCATGTACCTTGATAATTTGTCAATTGCAGAGTGGTTTGATTTTTTCATACAATTGTCTTAGCTCCTTACAAATTTGAGAAATTAGACTTAGAGATTTTTGTTATAAAATGTTTTCCTACAATTTGTTACTTCCCTTTTAACTTTGGTTGCATTTGGTTTTGTTTGTACAGAACCTTTTTAATTTAATGTAATCAAAATTATTAATTTTACTGTTATTTATTTGCTGGTATCAATATATTTCCATAGAAGTCTAATTCACATTGCATAGAACATTAAGGCTTCCCAGAGCAGTAACTAAATGCTGAAACTAAATGAATTATGAAATCATAGTAGGATAATGAGCCAGAATCATATTACCTTTTCTGCCAAGTCAGATAAATTAAATTTTCATGTTGATATTTCTTAGCAAGCAATTCAAAGATTTGGGATTATTGCATGCATATGAGTGTAAACACATAAACACAGAGCCAATATCTATCATTGTTTTCAACTATAAAAGGAAAACACTTAAGGGCTCTAGAATGTGGCACCAATAGGAAATATTTTTTTTTTCATTTGGTTTTAGCAATGCTTTCTACACAATTATTGTATAATTGTATAATAGTATAATTCTGCTATCATCATTGAGAAGCCATGCTAGTCTAACACTATCACCCCATAGCAGTATTCTAGAGTACTGTATCCCAGAATAGCATGACCAAAGCAGAATACATTGGCATTCCTAGTATTATCTGATATGATACTTATATTGGTGTAATCTAAGGTACTTTTGTACTATTTTTCTTCTCCATACTATTTTTCTTGAGTTTCCTATTTCCCTGTTGACTTATATTGAACTTTTAATTCTCTAGAATCTCAGATAAATTGCTTTCTTGCTGCACCATCCTCCTCTTGTACTTGTGAAGTTGAGTATCTGAACTCAAGTGAAATTTATCTGTACTAAATTTCATTTTATTAGATTTGTCCCAGTGTCTGAGCCTATCAAGATCTTTTTGAATCCTGTCAGAGTCTTCAACTGAATTAACTATTCTTCCCAAGTGTAAAACTGTTAAGATCACTATTTATGACTTTATGAAAATATTAAATTAACATATTAAAACAATAAATAGCACAGGGCCAAGCACAAGTCCACTGGACAGCTTCAAAGTTATTATCAAACCATCAATGACTACTTTTTGGATCTAGCCATTTGTTGTTACAGACCTACCTGCTTGTATTATCTTAAACAAAAATTTCTTCTTCTTTTCTATAAAAATTTCATGAAGACTTTGTTAAATGATTTATTCAATTTTAGGCAATCTATCTCTAAAATCCTCCTGAGCTATCATTATGTAAACCTGCCAAAAAAAGAAATATTATTAATTTGATTTAACCTATTTCTGATGAAGCCCTGCTGGCTCTTTGTGGCTTTGGATTCCTTTTGAGATTTTCATGCCCATTCCCCTAATAAGACATTTAAAAAATAATTAGATACAATCTTAGATATGCTAGACATCTTAAGAGAATTGAATGAGGATAGAAAGGAATATACTTTTTCTCTGTGGTACATGGTATTTTTATAAAAATTGATCACATAGTAAGGCAAACATTTTATAATTAAATTCAGAAAAGCAAAAAAAGTATGCTTTTCAGATAATAACAATAAAATTATATTTAATTAGGTACAATGAAATAACAGAATAAAAAATATTTGGAGACCAATAAACTTAATCTTAAAGAATGAGTAGATTAGAAAAAAGTCATAAAATAATAACTAATATAATTAAAGAAAATGATCATGAGAAAACATACCAAAACTTATGGGATAGAGCAAAAATAGTAATCAAAGGAAAAATTTATATATCTAAATGCTTATATCACTAAAATAGAGAAAGAATAGATCAATGAATTGTGTATACAATGAAAGAAATTAGAAACAAGAGTAAATTAAAAATCCTCAATTAAATACTAAGTGGGAAATTTTAAAAATTAAGAGATTAACAAAATTGATGTGAGAAAATAATTGAATTAACAAATAAAAATGAATTAGTTTTTTAAATGAACAAAATAGATAAACCATTGTTTAATGTCATTTTTAAAAAGAGAAGGAAAAGAGATCACTAGCAAAAACTATGAAAAGGGTGAATTTGCCACTAATAAGAATGAAACCAAAACAATTATTAGAATTTATTTTGCCCAGTTATATGCCAAAACATTTAATGATTTAAATAAAATGGATGAATTCTTATAAAAATATGAATTACCTTAACAAAGGAAGAAATAGAATATTTAAATAAACCAATTTTAGAAAAAGAAATTGAACAGAGTATAAAAGAACTTCCTAAGAAAAAAGAATTAGGACAAGATGCATTTATCATTGAATTTTATCAAATAATCAAAGATCATCTGATTACCACATTATTTTCCAATTATATTCTAGTATAAATGATTTAGAACTATTGATAAAGAAAGAGTCCTAATAAACCCCCTTTGTGAAACAAATATGGTACTAATACTTAATTAAGAAAGAGCAAAATCAGAGAAGGAAAATTATAGGCCAATTTCCTTAATGAATTTCTATGCAAAAATTCTAAAGAAAGTGTTTGTCAGGAGATTACAACAATATGTCACTAAGATTCTACATTTATGACTAAGAAGGATATATATATCAGCAATGCAGGGGGTGGTTTAATATAAGGAAAACTATTAACATAATTGTTTACATAAAAAACAAAAAATCATATGATTATATCAATAGATGAAGAAAAAGCTTTTGGCAAAATACAACACTCATTCCTATTAAAACATTTGAAGGCAAAACTATAAATGGATTTTCCTAAAATTAATAATAAGAACATATTTAAAATCATCAACAAACTTTATCTGTAATGGGGATAAGTTAGAAGCCTTCCTTAAAAGATCAGGAATAAAATAAGGATGCCCATTATCATAAATATCATTCAATATTGTACTAGAAATGCTAGCAATAGCTATAAGAGAAGAAAAAGAAATTGAAGGTATAAGAATGGGCAAAGAGGTAATAAAATGATTTCTTTTTGCAGATGGAGAATAATATTCAACTAAAAATTAATTTAAGCTGTCAATAATTTTAGCAAGGTGGCAGGATATAAAATGAACACACATATATCACCAGCATTTCTATATATCACTGACAATATCCTGTAAGAAGAGATAGAGGTAACTAATTTAAATTAATTATAGATAGAATAAGATTCCTAGGAGTATGTCTTTCAAAACTAATACAGAAACTACATGTACATAAATATACAATACTTTTTATAAAAATAAAATAATTGTTCATGGATGGGCAGAACAATTATTACTAATATAACAATCCTATCAAAATTTCTTATTAAATGCAACCCCAAATAATTAAAAGTTATTTTATTGAACTAGAAAAAAAAATAAAAAAAATTCACGTGAAAAAACAACAGATCAAGAATTTCAAAGGAAATAATGAAAAAATGTTAAGGAAGGAAATCTAGCAGTACAAATTTCAAACTTTTATAAAGCAGTAATTATCAAAACTCTGCTACTGGCTAAGGAACAGAAAATTAAATCAATGGAACAAAATAGACATACAACAAACAATTGTAAAAGATTAGAGCCACCTTGTGGCATGACAAAGGTAAAGTTCTGAGTTTTTGGAATAAGAATTCACTATTTGATAAAAATTGCTGGGAAAAACACTTTGGTAGAAACTAGATATAGACCAGTGTTTCACACCAAGATAAAATCAAAATGAATGTATGACCTAGGTATTAACATAGATATTATAATCAAATTAGAAGAACTGGAAACATATTACTCATGAAATTTATCAATAGAAGAATTTATAAATAAATAAGAGATAGAAAGATTTGAAATATAAAATAGATAATTTTGAATGCATTACATTGAAAAATTTATATAGAATGGTTTCCTACAGTGATCAAATCAAAATAAAAAACCCCTATATGCTTTAAAATATTTATAGCAGCTCTTTTTGTGGTGGCAAAGAACTGAAAACTTGCAAGGATGTCCATTAATTGGGGGATGGCTGAACAAGTTGTGGTATATGATTGTAATGGAATACTATTGTGTCATAAAAAATGACAGATAAGATGATTACACACACATACACACACACAAACACAACTTGGAAAGATTTCTATGAAATAATGTAAAGTGAAGTGAGCAGAAACAGAAGAATGTTGCACACCATAGCAACAATAAGGGATTATAGTCAACTGTGAATGACAACTGTTATCAACAAAAAAAGGATCCGGAAAACTCCAAGGGACTGATATCCACTGACATAAAAGGAATAGATAGAATCTGAATATAAATTAAACATACCATGCTTTGATTTATTTTCTCCATGAATTTTTTCTGTAGTGTAAGCAATATGTGTCTTGTTTCACAACATGATGAATAGGGAAATGTGTTATGTGATGACATATGTTTGATTGGAAAGGAGGGGAAAAATTGAAACATAGATTTTTGGATATAACTAATGTGAGAATTTGTTTCTCTTGGTAATACATATTTATCAAAATATATGTATTATATTATTGTTATGTTGTATCAATATTGTTATACATTAAAACCAAATGATAAAAAAGTATAGGGAAATGAAAAAAGACATTTTAGAATTTTACCAGAAAAAAAGTCAAGTTCAATATCTTATAATTTGCAGACTTTATCCCCCCCCCCTTTTTTTTGAAAATCAGGACATTTACCATTTTAAATTCTACAATATCTTCCCATGATCATTCAAGATCATTGACAATGGCTTGGTAATAATTCTTGACCCATTTTAAACACTATAGTTCATATGGTCTAGGATAATTGAACTCATGTATGGCTATGGAATATCATATTTATCCTTTTATTTATTTTAATTATTAACTTTCTATTAGTCATTATTTTTGTACCATTCATTCCTATCCAGAGATAATTTTCTTTGGCAGAGAAAACCCATCAGACTCTCACTTCTCTTTTTAGTTCTGGACAAACATCACTGACTGCCTGAGACACCTGTACCTTGTTGTCCTATAGACATCTCAAGCTCAATATCTCCTAAACAGAACTCATCATCATACTACTTTAACCCACTTCACTGATTCAACCTTAATCTTCACAAAGATTTCAAAATCCCAAAATTAATCAATCTGATTATTAAGTTGTTTTGTTGCTTTTCAGTCCTAATTCTTTGTTACTCCTTGGGCTGAAGGGGGTCTTGGTAAAGATACTGGGATGGCTTGTCATTTCCTTCTCTAGTTCACTTTAAAGATGAAAAAAAAAAGGAGGCAGTGTTAAGTAACTTGCCCAGAGTCAAATAGCTAAGTGTCTGAGGTTGGATTTGAACTTATCCTCCTGAATCTAGTTGCAGCACTCTGTCCACAGTCCCAAATAGCTGCCGTAGGTATAAAATAACCTATAATAAATCCTATAGAGGTTCTCATACATAAGTAAAGTTTTCTAATTTATCTTTATTTTCTCTAATTTACCTTTATTAAATAAGATATAAATTTTTCATAATCCTTCTTGAGACTAACTTGACCAATTATTTCATTAGACTTTGTGTTGTTTTTATCATCAGGGCAAAACAAGCCTTTTTGAAATGCCCCAAAATACTCAATTTGATCTTCAATTCAAAATAAAATATGAAATCTTCCCTTTGATGCTTATAGTTAATTCTTCATAACCTATCCCCACTCCCCTCTCAACTTTTCCAGTGCATACACCTTATATTGCCATACATAGTCTTTGATCCAGTGACCCTGGCTTCCTTGTTTTTCCTCCAACAAGACCCTCTATCTCCTGATTCTCTATTTTCACTGATTATCCCCTATGCATGGAATAATCTTCCCTCTCAACTTTGCTTCCTGGCTTCCTTGGCTTTCTTCAAGTCCCAGCAAAAATCCCAATGTGTATAGGAATCTTTTTGTAATCTCTCTTAATTCTACATCTTGCCTTTTGTTATTTCCAGTTTATTCTTTATTTAGCCTTTTTGTGCATAGTCATTTGGAAGTTGTTTCATTATTTGTGAGCTCCTTTAGGGCAAAAACTGTCTTTTGTTTCTTTTTCTATGCTTAGCATAGTGACTGTGCTTCATAAATATTTGTTGATTAACTGAGCTATTGATTCAATTTGTCCCTTATCACTCACTTGGGATGTTACTGAAGGGTTTGATTTGTTTTTTTTCCAGGACTGGCCACCCAATTCGTTTTATTTTGGAGCGTGGAGATGACATGTTGATAACTGGAGGACGACATCCACTACTTGGGAAATATAGGGTGAGATGGCAAAGAAGTTAGTGCTTGAGAAAATGACAGAGGAAATATAGGATATTGATGGATTTGTGATTTCACATTTCTACAGCATGTTACACCAACACATTCTCTTATGAATTGCTAACAAGGAAAGGAGGAAACTAAAGACAAAATTAGTTATTATGCAACTTTGCACACAGTCTTACTATTTGTTTATTCTCTATAGTGCTTTAGTTTCCAATTGTTCTCACACATTTATGTGTTTACCTATTATAGATAGGCTTCATGAACAATGGCAAAATCAAGGCAGCAGATATTGAATATTATATTAATGGAGGATGTACACCAGATGAATCAGAAATGGTAAGCTACTTGCATAAATGTGCAATGCCATTCATTATTGAAGGCAATCAATTTAAAACAGTCTTTGTGAGTACAGTTTTGTGAAGGGTCTCTTTTTAGTGGGTTGCTAGTAAATGGAATATAACATCATAATGAACCTTTAGTTATCAAGAAAGGAATTGTAAAGTACATAAATGAAATATTACCTCAAATACTATTCTTGCTTATTCTGTTCATTCTTATGATCTTGCTCAGTTACTTTTGTGAACAAATAAAAGTTCCTCTTCCCCATTTCCCTGCTCTACATTTTCCTTTACCTTTGGTTCCTTCTCCCCACATTTTTGAACTTTTCATTTTTCTTAATATTAGGAAGGCAATTTCATAAAATTAAAGAAATAATTAATATCTGTGGATTATGATTTATTTTCAAATACAAGTGTAATTTCTAAAAGTGGGTGATGACTTTGTTATTACCCATGAATGGTACATTTAGAAAGAGCGCTATACTTGGAAACCAAAGACTAAGTTCTAGCTTGTTTACTTCCTGTTTGAATTTCTCTATGTCTGAGTTGTCTCTTCCTTAATACTGGTATAATAATATTTTCATTACCTATCTCATAGTGTTGTTGTGTCGAATGTACTTTATGAATTGTAAGTTTCTATAAGAAATGTTAGGGCCATTATTATTATCAATTTTGCTTCAGATATCCTAATCAAATTTCCAGCATTATTGCTAAAGGCTCTTAGCTGTTTCTCCTGGGGAGGAGAACAAAGTTCTCTTATGAGGTCAGTGGTAACCATTGATGTTTCATAACTGGCTTATATATCTATTCATTTTTCAGTTATTTGTTGAAGATCTGCCAGTATGCTTGGAATTTCATAGATGTAGGCTTTTAACATTTAATTTTTAGTTGGTTTGATGGACTAGGATACTATATTCCCAAAACTCAGCCCCATTTTCTTATACAGAATGCCTCTGGGCATTTCCAATGGTATAAAAATCTTTATTTTTAAGTTTTCAAAACTTGATTCTTTTTTAAAATATTACATGCATACTATAAATTATTTTGAGGATTGAGGGAATTATTAAGATAACTAGTAAGCAATAAGAGAATATCAAAACTTCCACTGATTTAGCTGTCAACTCCCCCCAGCCCCCTCACCCCATGACAGAAATAGAGATTAGACTCTTTCAATAAGAACTATCATGGACAGAATTCATTTCATTCAATGACAACTAAATATTATTGCAACTACTAAATACTAGAAAATGGATATTTTTGTTAGGTCTTAAAAAAAAGTTGGTAAAGTTTGAGACTTTATATGTTAAAAGGGACATAGAGAAATTAGAAAAGACTTAGAAAGAAAAAAGAAGATAGGATTGTCTAGGCAAGAGAAGAAAAGACTGAAGGTCAATCATACATTTATGAGTTCAGGATTTTTATATATTTTTTATGATGTCTATGCTTCCAGAGGAATAGGTATTATTTTCCTTTTTGGGAAAAGGGGTGTTGATACTTTGAAATGCCACCTAACATTTATTATTTTATTATTCTAAACCAGTGTTCATCCTTAAAAATGTTTCAGGTAATAGAATATGCTTTGCTCAAACTGGAAAATGCTTATAAAATTCCTAACCTCCGGATACAAGGTCGTGCTTGCAAAACCAACTTGCCTTCCAATACAGCCTTCAGGGGCTTTGGTTTTCCCCAGGGCAGCTTTGTGACAGAGAGCTGGATAACAGCTGTGGCAGCTAAATGCAATTTATCACCAGAGAAGGTAATCTAGTTGGGACTGATTAAAAGAAAAAGAAAAAAAAGATTGGAGACAAGATTTATTTTAACTGTTGCATAACATTTCTTCTTTTAAAAATACATATTTTTTGGAAAATTTCTGCTTTTACATCAGCTTAAGTTCCCTCTTTGTTCCTTTCCTCTTCCCCTCCTGTGCTCAGCCAACTCATATAATAAAAATTTGTTATTTTATTTTGTTTTGTTTTGTTTTGTTGCATAGGTTCTTGAGTGAAATTTCTTTTTCTTTCTAAGTTGATTCATACTGGTAAATCACACTCTGTATATGAGTTTCAAATATGACCCTGTTTTCCACAGATATTTATTGTAAAATATATGTATTCTTCCATCAGGTTAGGGAACTAAATATGTACAAGACAGTTGATAAAACAATCCATAAACAGGAATTTGATCCAAAGAACCTGATAAGATGTTGGGATGAATGTATGGAAAAATCTTCATATTATAGCAGAAAAGAGGCCATAGAATTATTTAATCAGCAGAATTACTGGAAGAAAAGAGGGATTGCCATTATTCCTATGAAATTCTCTGTAGGATATCCAAAGACATATTATCATCAGGTAAAATTTTGTAATTAATTTTTAATGTATTTGTTTTAATTCTAGGCCTTTAATAAAATTAGTCTATGAGAGTTATTTGTACATGATAAAAACTCTTGTAAGAAATCACCTACATGAAACTTTGCCTGATTCCCCATTTGCTAATGTTTCCCCAACTATATTATATTTAAGTATTTTGTACTTATTTTTTGTATTTATCCATTCTATATTTACTTATATTTGGAACAGCAGTAATTATTTCATTTTCATTAAAAAAAAACCTTTGTATTTATCCCCAGTATATCATGTTGTGCTATTCAAATAGGCAATTAATAAATTCTTATATAGTAGGTTGATTAAAATTCTTATATAGTGAGTTGATTACTTACTTTCCCTAAAGCAGATAGATGGAAGCCAACAGGAGAGAATTTGCCTTAATTTAGCACTATAACCAGGTAGAACAATAATTGAGGGAGGGCTTTCCTTATGACAAGAGACACAAGTCTCTTCAGAAATCAGTGATAGGACTTTTCAGTCATTCACAGAAGGGACTCAGGCCACTGTCTCCCCAAGAACAATACCTATTTGAATCAAGAAATGGTAAAGCTCCAATTTTATTTAATTCAATTCAATACTTATTTATTCATTAATTCTTATGGGCTAGCAATAAGCATGTATGGCAGTATGAGAGAGAAAAAAGTTTGACATAGAAACCTTGTTCTCACCAACTTTACAACCTAAAGACACCTGAACATTTCCATAGTAGGATAAAATCCTGTGTGAGTGAGAACTCACCAAGCACCATAGTCCTGAGGAGAGACCAAGGGGAGCTATGTGGTCAGGAACATCTTCATGGTAAAAGTGGAATGAAGCTGTGCCCTGAAGAGTGGGTAACCAGTTTAGATAAGCAGATGAAGGCAGCAGCTAAGTGGCTCAGCGAATTGAGAGCCAGATGGGAGGTCTTGGGTTCAAATATGACCTCAGACACTTCCTAGCTGTGTGACCCTGGGTAAGTCATTTAACACCCATTCCCCAGCCCTTACTACTCTTCTGCCTTGGAACCAACACACAATATTGATTCTAAGAAGGAAGGTAAAGGTTAAAAAGCAAAGAATAAGCAAAGGGTGAGAGCAGAGAGGGCATGTAAGACAGAGGAGCAACTCGAGCAAAGTCAGATATGCCAAGAAAGGGCATGATATAGGAGGGATGATAAAGAGACAGGTCTGACTGGAGAAGAGAGTTTGAGCTGGGAGACTGTCACCTTAGGATTGTATTTGCTCATAACTGCCATAAGCACAGCCCTGAGAGTGCTGAAGTTGGTAAAGAGTAGGAAATTCTGAGGCCATCAAAATCTGGGGTTAATCATTGATTGCTTTGAATGAGAGTGTTCTATTACCCCCTCCACTCCCCCCCCCACCCCCCACCCCCAGGCCTACCATGGTCAGGAGCAGGGCTGGACTGTGCCTAGGAGGCTTACATGGACAAGAGACAGGGCAGGGGGCCTGACTAGCACAATGTGTTTGCAGAGGGCCAGAGGTCAATGGGTTATTTTAGAAGTAATCAGAGATTATTGAGTTTAATGACTGCTGAATTCAAGAGAAGAGTCAGAGGAACAAGACATGCTTATACATCAGAATTAACCAAGCAGTGGAATCCGAGGCAACAGGAAGAACCTGCAGTTCAAGGTTAGGTGAGAGTCAATGAAGTTGAGCACCAAATAAAAGGTTCTAAATCTAAGCAAATAATTTCTTTTCTTTCTTTTATATTTTTGGAAATTTTTATTTAATTAATTTAGAATATTCCATGGTTACATGATTCATGTTATTTCCCTCCCCTCCTCTCCCCCCCCCCCACACCCTCTCCCATAGGCAACAGCCTATTCCACTGGGTTTTACACGTGTCATTGATCCTGACTTATTTCCATATTATTGATATTTGCACAAGGGTGATCGCTTAGAGTCTACATCTCCAGTCATATCCCCATAGAACCATGTGATCAAGCAGTTGTTTTTCTTCTGTGTTTCTGCTCCCACAGTTCTTTCTCACAAGTCTCTCAGAATTGTCCTGGATCATTGCATTAAGCAAAGAATTTCTTACACATTTTTACAGAGTAGGCTAAGCATCCTTGTGTGTTTTGGGTATTTGAGAGTGGAGGGAGTATACTTGTTTTTTCCAGATGAACCACAGAGAAAGATAGTTATTGCTCATCTTTCCTCTCCCCTCTACATATAAGAGAAAGGCAGTGATGTTAGTATGACAGGCAGATGAGAGAAGCAAGGGGAAAAACTCTTGTTGGACTACAGTTTAGCTAAATTTAAGTCCAGTGTTTATTGAAGGGAGAAGCAGTGTTTAGATAAAATATTTCTCACCCTTACCTTCTCTCTTAGAATCAATCCTGTGTATTGGTTCCAAAGCAGAAGAGCAGTAAGGGCTAGACAATGGGGGTTAAGTGACTTGCCCAGGGTCATACAGCTGGGAAGTGTCTGAGGTCAGATTCAAACCTAGGACCTCCCTTCTCTAGGCCTGGCGCTGCATCCACTGAGCCATCCAGCTGCCCCTGATAAAATATATTTCTAAAGACTTTGCAGTTGAGTAAAGTGATGAGACACCTCCAAAGATAGCTATAATATTGATTTCATATAATAAGTGCATCCAAGAGTTACAAAGTAAAGTGGGATCAAACCTAACCTTTGATTAAAGGAAAATCAAGTTTTGTGTTGGTTACCCAGCAAACATTTTAGTAAGTATTAGAAGATACTGAAAATGATGGTGGGGCCATAACTAAATTCCAATAATCAGATATACATTTCTGTTTCTTTTATTTCTAAATTCCTCAGTGAAAGGAACCTCTACTAGCATGAATGATGCAAATATTCTGCCTATCTATTGCAGAAAACTTCACTTCTTTCTTTGCTAGAATTAAATAATGCCAAATATGACTTGACAATCCCCTTTGCTCCACATTGATATGGTTTCTAAAGATTGACTTCAAGGTAGCAAGAAGAACAAATTTCTGCATTTGTTTTCCAGGCCGCTGCCTTGGTTCACATCTATACAGATGGGTCTGTATTAATTACACATGGGGGAACTGAACTGGGACAAGGTCTGAACACCAAAATGATACAGGTGAAGAAAAACTTTCCACTCCCATTTGGTTAAATTTGGAATCCACTTGACATTTCCAAATTTAGGGTTATACTTTCAAGTATTTGAGCTCAGACACCATTGACAAAATTTAATGCTTCAAAAAAAAACCCCAAAGATTTTTAAGAACTAGTGATATAATCTGCTGGGAAGGGTGGATGGGAAAATAAATGTGATAGAAAAATAAAGTTAAAAACTAAAAAAAAAAGTGGAATATTCTTGGATATGTCTATAAAAATGTAGATTAGGAGTTATTCTATCAATAATTTAAAAAAAAAGAAAAGAAAGCTGTCTTTCAATTGCAAGTAATCTGTTCATTTGTCAAACAGGTGGCCAGTCATGAACTAAAGATACCAATGTCAGATGTATACCTAAGTGAAATGAACACTGCAGCAGTGCCAAATACTGTCAGCACTGCAGGATCAGTTGGAGCAGATGTCAATGGAAAAGCGGTGCAGGTGATGGGCTCAACTATCAGATTTCTTTTAAATAGTTATCACCTGTTTACAGATGAACCTTTATGCCTCAAATAGTTTCTCCTGATGCTTTTTTTCTTTGAGAATTTGAATTGAAATAACAAGCATTGCAAAGTTTTGTTTGTTTTTATCATGAAATAACTAGGACAGGTAGCATGGGCACCGAGGTGGTAGAGTGGAGAGAGTGCCTGGTCTGGAGTCAGGAAGACTCAACTTCTTGAGTTCAAATCTGGCCTCAGAAATATACTAGTTGTGTGACCTTATATTATTAATACTGTTATCACTTCCAGATTGCCTGTCAAACTCTAATGAAACGCCTTGAACCCATCATCAGCAAGAATCCCAATGGTACTTGGAAAGAATGGGTGAGTGTCATTGGTAAAAGAATAAAATCACTGTGACTGCATGTATTTTGCATCAGATCGCCAGTATAAAGGGTCAGTTCTACATTTGTGTATTTCTTTTTTCTTAGTCTCCTGCATTAGACAAAAGATTTAGGTATGAATGGATGCATGGCATAATCAGTTTTCTGTTAAAACTTTCTTGAATGCAACTGACTAGTCATTTGTGAGACATTTGTGACCATTCACAAAGCACAAAAAAAGCAATCACTTTCATACTTAATAGAACAGTAAATTAATCTAGGTCCCCTTTTATTGATCAAAATAATAGTTCTATGTGTTGCAGAGCCTTTTAAAATGAATTTGCACAACAAATGCACACAATAATTAGAATATTAGTAGTGATTTTCTAAAAAATGTTCTTGGTATGGACTAATGATATTGATATCCCCAATATACATGATCCAGCTATTAATAGAGAAAATCTGAATTGGCATCTTCAGTTTGGATCTAGAAGAAGTCTTTATGCTACTTTAAAAAAATTCATTAGGAAAAGACAATAATAATTAGCACAGAACAAATGTAAGAGGGCCTGAGGCTAACACAAAATCATGAAAACAGTTAATACATATTAATTATGTAGAATTCTCATGAGAAATAAATCCTTAGGGATGAGTCTCTCAGCTAATAAAGCATAAAATTGCCAAGTAGGACTCATTTGCAACAATGTTATTAATTTATCAATAATTAAGTACTTTCCTCCCAGTTTCTTTAAAATTAAGATTATGTATTAAAATGTAGCAATCAATGGAATATATTAGGCATTCAACACACAGTGGTAAGTAGTCAAAATAAACTAGTGTTTGACAAACCTAAAGGCTCAAGCTTTTGAAAGAACTAATTTTTTGGCAAAAACTGCTAGGAAAACTAGAAAATAGTAAGGCAGAAACTAGGCATAGACCAACATCTCATCTATATACTAAGATAAAATGGATACATAATTTAGAAATAATGGGTGATACCATAAACAAATTAGGGGACCTCAAAATAATGTACCTGTCAGATCTACTGATAAGGGAAAAATTTATGGCCCAACAAGACCTAGAACACATTACAAGATGTAAAACAGACAACTTTGACTATATTAAATTTAAAACTTTCTGTATAAACAAAACCAAATGCACCCAAGATTAGAGGAGAAACAACAAACAAAACAGAAAAACATTTTATGACAAGTATCTGTATATAAAATATGTATAGAAAAATGAATCAAATTTATAAGAATACAATTCATTCCCCAGTTGATAAATGGCCAAAAGATATGAACAGACAGTTCTCAGATGAAGAGATTAAAACCATCTTTAGTCACATGAAAAAATGTTCCAAATCACTTTTAGAGAAATAAAAATTAAAACAACTTTTAGATACCACCTCACATCTCTCAGATTGACTAATGTGACAAAAATGGAAAATGATAAATGCTAGAGAGGATGTGGGAAAAGGGTGGATTAGTAGAACTATTTTGGAGAGCAATTTGTAACTATGCCAAAGGGTGGTAAAATTGTGCATACACTTTGACCCAGCAATACCATCATTAGGCACGTATCCCAAAGAGATCAAAGATAGGGGAAAAGGACCTCAGGACAAAGATATTTATAGCAGCTCTTTACATAATGACAAAATTTGACTCAAAATTGATTGTTTTATTTTTCAAAAGAAATGATGTACCAGATAATCATGGCATAACATGCAACTTAGTCATGTTTGGGTTTCTTATTTATTGACATTATTATGTTACTATTTTGCTAAATTGTTTTTTATTCTTGTAACTATTACTTTTCATAGGCTAATGAAGCCTTTACCCAAAGCATTAGTCTGTCAGCCACTGGATATTTTAGGTAAGGAATATTTAATTTTTCTTAAAATTATCTATATGAAAAATTATAATGTAACCTACCTTTGAAATGGTAAAGGGCATTTTCCCCATCATCCATTTTATATGTTTACATTACACTTTTGTTTTGCCCACTGAATAGTTAAATTTCCAGAAAACTGGGAAGGGGGCAGTTGGAATCACCAGCACCATAAGTTCCCAAGTACTGATCTATATAATATCACCTTTATACTACATCATCTTGACTGCTTTCAGGTAGAGATTGCAGTTGATCTATAGGCTTGACTGAACACAGATAGAGTTTTATTTAAACCCTGTTGAGTCCTTGGGCAGCTAGGATAGAGTGCCAGGCCTGGAGTCAGGAAGACTCATTTTTCTGAGTTTAAATCTGGCCTCAGACAACTTACTGGCTATGTGAATCTGGGGAAGTCCTTAATC
This sequence comes from Monodelphis domestica, assembly GCF_027887165.1. Classification (NCBI taxonomy): domain Eukaryota; kingdom Metazoa; phylum Chordata; class Mammalia; order Didelphimorphia; family Didelphidae; genus Monodelphis; species Monodelphis domestica. The sequence goes on from NC_077230.1 coordinate 222,953,095, forward strand.
TTGTTTGCTTTGGTCTCTTCTGTAAAATGAGCTGGAGAAGGAAATGGCAAAAACTACTCCAGTATCTTTACCAAGAAAATCTCCAAAGGAGTCACAAAGAGGGGCATGACTGAAAAATGAACAAGAGTCCTTGGTTTCTCACCTTCAGTTATAAAGTTTTCAGTTGTGTAGGTCCCTAGTCATTGCTGCTTTTGTTTCTTATCTCTAAATATTCACTTCATTATTTATCTAATGTACTTCTATGGCCCTGATCTTTTTTTCTTTTTGGATGACTACCAAACTTACATCTTTATCCCTAGCCACTCTTCTCCTGATTTTCACTCTTTTGTGTTCAGACTTCTACTGTAAATCTCCAATCTGGCAGTTCAGACTTAATCCGCAAGTGACATTAGGTTCTCCCTAGCTTTTAAATGCTCAGACTCACTCACAAGGCCACCACCTCCAGACCAGGCTTTATTACTTTGTCACTTAATTCCTGAACTACTGAAGTAGCTTCCTATTTGATCTCTCTGATTCTTCTTTCTCCTTTTTCCATTTTGTCTTGCACATTACTACTAAATTCATCTTAAAGCAGCACTTTGATTTTGTCATTCTTTTTCTGGGAAATTTTTATGATCCCCAGTTCTCAGAATAAATCCCTAAAGTCTAACCCTAGCTATCTGAATTTTTATACCTTTCCAGTCACATCATCCACAATTTTCCTTCCTTACTCTTTAGGTAAACTCGACTATTTGCCATTCTCCAAACTAGCTCATCATTCCCTTTATGACCTCCTTGTTTTTGTTTCCCCCCATCTAAAATATCTTTTTCTCACCCTTATGTGCTGCCACATTAATCCCTATCTTTCAAGACCTAGTTCAAATGCCACTTCATCTTAAGTGACCTTATGCCATCAAGTAACTCTTTTAGAGTCAGGAACCACTTCTCCTCTTGGTCTTCACTAGAGTTACAGATTCCATGTATTTCCTTACATTCTCTATACTTTTCTGCCTTGCTTACTTTAATCTACTTAAGGTTAGGGACTATGTATCACACAGCCTTGTCAATCTTAGGTGTTAAATAAAATTTTATTAAATGAATGATAACATAGAACATCCCAAATGATTGTCCCCTAAGTTCTCAATTGCATATTTTCTTTCTGGGAAGTCTTCTCTTTAACTTTTAAAAAAATCATTACTCACTGTGATAAACACACATATTTATATTTCAATTTTTTTAATTGAAAAAAATTTGGTTTATACCTATGAGTCAATGGACATGGAGCATTCTAAGTATGGGAATTTCCTTCATTCATACAATTTGTCTATAATTTAGAGTCTAAAAAAGTTGTCAGAGAGTATTGAGAGGTTGTGACTTTCCTATATTAACTGAGCTTATATGTGTAAAGACAGGTTTTGAACCCACATCTTTTTTATTCCAAGGTCAGACTTTTCTCCACTATACTGTGATACCTTTCACAAAACAAATGTTACAAATGAGTGAATATAAACAGAAAGAACAGTTGAATTTAGGCTAGTGTTCACCATTAGTTGAAGAGGTTTTGCTGCCCATCTCCTGCATGAGTAAAAGCTTTGGGCAAAGGGGAATAGAATGGAAAATTTAGAAAACTTTAAGAGTTCTATTGAATTCACAAGGCAGTTTTGTTCATTTTGTTTGAATTGTTATTTAAAATTGGTGTATTTATAGGTAGGTACAAAAGCATTTCAAAGTCAACATAAATGATTTTTGGAAGGTGGATCATCTGTACCATGCCTCCTCTTAACACAAATGGTCAATTATTTTTTAGAATAGTACCCTCTTACCACTATCCAGTGGATCTACTATGTATTAGGCCAAAGTCTCTCTTCTTTCTATCCTCAATGTCATTGTTTCCTCAACTGTAAAATGGAAATAATAATAGCATTAACCTCTCAAGGTTATTGTAAGAATTAAATGAGAAATTCGTAAAACTTTTACCATAGTGCCTGACACTCAGTATGGACTTAATAAACTCTTGCTTTCCCTTTCAATTTGCCATAATCCACTCTGTCCTCAGCCCCTATAATTGTTACTGACCTGACCTCTCCATTGTAGCTGTTCTTTCCTAGTTTACTAATAAACTCTTAATCCCCAACTCTAGTACCATTTTTCAGGTTTCATCCTACATGACCGTACATCTTTATATACTTCTGAGCATATTTTGTCCTGAGGATGCTATGCTCCCTTATTGCTGATGTACACTGAGAAGATGAGTTGTATCTTTTCAATAGAACATGAGCTTGTTGAGGGCAATCATATGCCCTTTTTGTGTTTGTAGAGTGCTGAGTCAGGAGGATTTTTCTTTGTGATTTCAAATATAGCCTCAGATAATTAGTAACTATGTGACCCTGGGCAAGTCACTTAACCCTGTTTGCCTCAGTTCCTCATCTGTAAAATGAGTTGGAGAAGGAAATGGTAAACCTTTCAAGTATCTTTGCCAAGAAAACTCCAAATGGGGCCACATTGAACATGACTGAAAACAATTAAACAAACAATAATTTTTATTACCTAATACAATTCCTTAGAATAATTATCATATGCATGTTAAATTGAATCAGGGGCTATAAAGCAAACATGGACTGGGTAAAAGGAGAAGGTGATGTTTATCCATACTTTGTTTATGGAGCTGCCTGTTCTGAAGTTGAAGTTGACTGCTTAACAGGAGCACATAAGGTAAGGGACATAATTCATTTTAATCATCTGATTTGTTAAAATCAAGCTGTTTTATATACGAGTTTAGAAAGTTCATGTTCATTATTTTTTACGTATAAGGTAGGATCTTTAATTCCTTCCAGAGGGACATTGGACTATCTAGTTCCTTCTGAATCTCCATTTATTTTTAAATGGGCATGGGTTCCTGAAATGGCCTTCTCTGCCTTAAGCCACAGAGACTCTTTCTAAAATTCTGAGGAAAGAGTAAACTCTTAAGTAGAGCAGTGCAAAAAAGGAAATTGCTTTCCAGATGATCATTTAGACTTCAATGAGTTTTCAAAGGTCTTTATTCTAATCGAACTCATTATTACTCTGTTTCTCACCAAGGGCATAGTGTAAAGGTGGGACAATACTGTCCCAATTCTCTGTATTTCACCATAGAAATAATCACCCTCATTAATTTTGGTTTTACTTTGTTCTGATCCCTACTTGCCTAAGAAATCAGAAATATTACTCCTTTGATTAGGCAGCTATATATATTTATAGGCCTTAGAGTTCTTGAATTAATTCTTTGTTCATATATTCATTTATTCAGTCAAAGATTTATGAAGAATTTACCATGTACAGAGAATTTGGCTACTCATTTTGAAAATTATAAATTTATAGAAGATATAGTTCTGATTTCATGAAGGTCATATTTTTTAGAGGGATAAAACACAAGTACAGATAACAATTAATTCTAAAGTTCTGACTTCCAGCATCACAGATTGATAGATATCTGAACAGTATTTTTGGCAAGAGCAGTAAGTTCTCCTTGAGTGATAATTATTGTACTCAATTACAGAATTAACCAGCCAGCAAGTAGTGAATTTCTATGGGTCACAGGCAGGGGTATGGAAATTGGCACATGTAGTGAAGCATCCTATTCAATTCTGTGACTAGCCAAAGAAAAGACAACAGAGGCTTTCATTTGGGCTTCTTCTGGCAAGTCAGCTGGCATGCACAAAGATATCAAGCCCTTGATATCTTTCTAGACTGTTTATTAAATTGTAAAGTCTAGGACTTTAAGAGAAATTAAAGTATTGATGAGTTAAATGCTAAGTGAAAATTGGGGCTAAGACCCTATGCTCTTTACAGTGGGTATTGCTTGTTGCCATTAGATTATGCCATGGTTTGAGATGCAAGGAGGGGAAATGAAATTCTATTTTGTAAAAGTATCCACTATTATAAAGTTAGGAGATTTTTTTCAATCTCTGCTGAAGCTATTTTTATAGGACATTAATCTTGACTATGCTAGAAACTTTTTTTTTCATTTCTTTGAAAGATATGAATTTTTAAACTGTCAAAATAGTTTGATATTTTTAGGATTCTTGTCAAAAGTAAATTTTTTCTTTGGATCTTTCTAATTACCCTTTTTTCAGTGAAAGAAAATACATGTATTGCTTACTTAATATAGCCTCCACTAAAATCCTACTGATAGTTTATTGTGATGCAGAAGAGATACTGGGTTCTTTAAGACTGTGCCAATGGAACCCAAGCATCTTTGGTTTATCCTATCAAGCTGGAAAAGCTTATGATAGATTTTGTGTTTATTAATCTAAGATAAGCCCAAGACATTTGTAAATTCCTGACACCCGAAGATAGCTCATAAAAACATGCCCTAAGCTAAGGAGGAACTGTAATTTGCATTTCTTAAGAGGCCTTATACTTCTAAAATCAGAGATCATTAATTACTGAATGCATTATGAAATACAGCCTACTGCCTAATATGTTAATTTTGTTTTCATACAGAACATCAGAACTGACATAGTCATGGATGCCTGTTTTAGCATTAATCCTGCTATAGATATAGGACAGGTATGTGCATTTAATGTTAAGTGGTGTCATTGAATTTTTTTCATTAAAATCTTCTGCTTGTTAAATAATGGCTATGTTATGAGGAAATCTGCATTCTGCCTAATTGATTTTTCTGCCATCTTCCTTTTAGTTGCCACTAATATGTTACCATTTGGACTCAATGTGATAGAATATTTGATTTCCTTTTTCCAGTTCCCTCAGCCTTCCAATACATTACCCCTAATATCATGGGAGAAGACTTGTTAAACAGCTTTGTATTAATGCTACACTGAAGAAACTTAGTAATGATTTTTAGTGCCAGTAGCAAACACTAGTTTGTATAAGATGAATAACAACAAAAGGAATTTAAACAATTTTCTCTTTCCAGTGTATGGCTAGCATAAAATGATCCTGTTTTTAGAAAACTTGAGAAAAACATTAAAGATATTTTGCTCTCATTTTTCTTTTTTTCTGCCTAACCACTCTAGTCTCCTTTGATGGATGCTTTTTCTTGAACTCTCTTCTGTTCTCCCTTTATATATTATCTTGCTTGGCGATCTCATCAATGCATATGAGTTTAGTTATTGACTCTGTGCAAATGATTCCCAGATCTAGATAGCCAATTCTAGTCTTCTAAGTTCTAGTCTCATACTACCAACTGCCTTTTGAGTGCACTGGCATCTCAAGCACCTTTATATCCCCTAAACCTCCCATATTTTCAATTTTCCAGTTACCATGGAGAAAATCCTTCAGCTACCCAGGCTTGTAAACTAGTTGTCACACTAGCCTTTTTTTTTTAGCATGCATTCCATATTTTCAAACATTTGTCAGATTTTGCCATTTTTACTTTTATAAAATCTATCTTATATATCTCCTTCTCTCCACTCATATAACCACCACCCAGTAACATCACCTCTTGTTTGGACAAATGCAGTGGCCCTAATTAGTGTCCCCAATCGACTTTAAGTCTTTCCCCTTTCTAATCCATACTCAGCTGTCCTCCATGTCTGGAATGCTGTGTCTCCTCACTTCTGTCTCTTAGTTTCCCTGGCTTCCTTCGTTCCTTCAAGACTCAGCTCACCTTCTGTAGGAGATCATTCCCAGTCATGCTGCTAGTCCCTTCTTTCCAAGATTACCTTTCATTTACACTGTGTGTGTGTGTGTGTGTGTATATATATATATATATATATATATATGTGCATATATATAAAATATAGATATTACATATAATAATACATTTATATATATTATACTTACATATTTATTGACATATTATCTTAGAAGGTGGACTTCTTTAGCATAAGGACTGTGTTTTAGCCTTTTTCTCCAGTGTTTAAGAGAGTAGCTGGAACACAATAATTTCTTAATGATGTTTATTGACTATCTGACTTAATCTATTTTGGAGTACTTTGACTCCAAATGCATATACTATACAATGTCTTCCAGTAAACCCTTCAACTTTAATTTGTTTACTTTTTGGCCTGGAAAGGAGAAGAACAAAAAAGGAATAATAAGGAATAGAAACCCAAGATAAACTACTTTCCTTAGTGAGCTTGAATTAGTAGACACAGAAGAACTGTATTGAAAGAACTGGTTTGTATGATTATAGAACCACTGTAAATGATATATAAAAGATTGCAAAGAAGAGGAGAGAAAGAGAGACAGAATACAATTCTAGAGAAAGGCAGTTGTCATTCTGATTTTCAAGAAAGGGAAGAGAATTCAATGTGCTAAATAGAGACCAAAAAGTTTGGCTTTAATTCCTAATATAATAGAATGCATTATTAAAGGGATGGTTAATGAATACATAGAAAAAGAAGCAGAGATTATAACGTGACAATCATGGCTTCAGTAGGAACAAGTCCTGCAGACTTAATTCCATTTCATTTTTTAAAGACAGGATAATTAGGATTTGTTCCAATCCAGTGCTATGGCTTAGGAACTTATAAGTACCTTTATAGAATTCAGTTGTAAAAGCAGTAGGCCTTCATTTGGCATTTTTTTCTAGCACACAATAGAGAAGGCTTTGTTGGTTAAATTGAAATCTTTTTTAAAAAGTGGGAAAATGGTAGGTGTAAGAGGGATATGAAGAGATAGCTACTAAAATAGAAAATGACACACTTCCAAACTAGGGAAAGGTCCAACACTCCCACATCATGTAGAAGAATAATGAAGGGTGAAACTAGAGATGTGGCTAGAGCCTCAGGTATAAAAATATTTGGGTAAGAACAGAAGGAGGGAATGCAGGAAAGTATTGTTTTGCCTCTTAGATGTGATGCATTGTTGATCATTCAGGGGGGATTGTGAACCTTAAAAAATTCCCAGACCCTACTTTATAAGGTCAGGATTGTAAACCTTAAAAATTCTTAGAACCATTACAGAATTGTGAAACATTAGTGTCCATGGCAGAAAAGCCTCGAGATAATTATTGGACACTCCCTTAGACAATGCAGATCTGATCTTATTTACCGATGGCTCCTCTTTTATGAGGGATGGCATACATTACACTGGAGCTGCCGTAGTCTCAGAATTTGCTACTGAATGGTCAGCTTCACTACCCTCTAACATTAGCACTCAAGGAGCAGAACTCATAGCTCTGAAGCACGCTTGTATAATTGCCAAGGATAAAAAGGCAACAATTTATACAGATTCTAGATATGCTTTTGGCATTTGCCATTCAGTTGGAATGCTATGGCTCCAAAGAGGATTTGTAACCACAGCTGGAAAATCTATAGCTAATGCAGAAATTATTAATGAAGTTCTTTCTACTCTACAACTTCCTGAAGCCCTAGCTGTAGTTCATTGCTCTTCCCATACAGGTGGCACTGACCCTGTCTCTAGAGGAAATGATCGAGCAGATGCCACTGCAAAGCTAGCAGCCATAGAAGGACCTGGATTAATTTTAACATTAACAACCACTGATGATTTAAATCTACCACTTTCCTATAATGGAAAGGAAGTGGAAGAATGGAAACAAAAATTCAAAGCAAAACAGATTAAAGGAGTATGGGTGTCATCTGAAGGAAAACCCCTGCTCCCTAGAAGTTTCTATAACCAAATTTGCCAATCTATTCATAAAAATGGTCATTTTGGCACCCAGGGCATTGTGAACTCTGTTAAGAGAGTATGGATAGCCCCTGGTATAACTACTATAGCCTCTAAAGTATGTTCAGCCTGCTTTACCTGCCAGGCATATAACCAACATGCATTTCGTAGAAAAGCCTTTGGTGGACGTCCTCTGGCTTACACACCTTTTGAACATCTACAGATAGATTTCATAACAATGCCAAAGGCTGGACTCTATAAATTTTGTCTAGTCATTGTAGATCAACTGACCAGATGGTCGGAAGCATTTCCTGTGACCTGAGCCACAGAGGATTTTGTTGCTAAGATACTTTTAAAGTAAATTATTCCTCACTTTGGACTACCAGCACGTATTGATTCAGATAGAGGAAGTCATTTTACTGATTCTGTCCTAAACCAGATATATTCTTGCTTGGGAATAACTCCCAAATTCCATGTTCCATATCATCCCCAGAGCTCAGGACAAGTGGAGAGGATGAACAAAGAACTTAAAACTATGATTGGAAAATTATGCACTGAGACCCATTTAAAATGGCCTGAAGTTCTCCCTCTGGCCCTATTTTATCTTAGAAGCAGGCCTAGAGGAGACTTACACATCTCACCATTTGAGATGCTTTTTGGACATCCGCCTATACAGGCTAAACCTTTTCCCCCTGCATATACATCACTATTAGGGGGAGATACTACTATTGCTTCCTATATACAGGAATTACAGCACAAACTACGTGAACTTCATGAATCTGGAGCTGCAGTACAAGCCGGACCACTAGATTTTTCTCTTCATGACCTGAATCCAGGAGATAAAATTTATATTAAGAATTTCAAGCAAACTGGAGCAACTCAACCTTCATGGGAAGGACCATTCCAAATATTGTTAACTACTCCAACATTTATAAAGATTAGAGAAAAGGACTCTTGGATTCACTGCTCACATGTGAAGAAAGCATCTTCTGCTGAGACTGATTGACTATACTCTATCACATGAATCAGAGATAATAATCTATAGACAAATGGATGCTGTTTTTGAGAACACATTGAATTACTATTTTTTCCTTAATTTTTATTACTGCTTTTCTTTTCTTTTGATTAGAATATTTGATTTTTTCTCATTTCTTGTACAAAAGGTACATATAATTAATTTTTTCTGCAGTAATACAAGTTAATATATATATTCTTGCTATAATGTCAATGCATACCCCAAAGCTTTAAACTATGGGAACCTGACATTTATTGATAAAATATTATAGGACTATAATTAATGTTTGAATCTGATTCCAGAAAAAGGGATAAAAAACAAGGAGCACAGACTTAACCTGAATAGTGCCAAAAAGAGCACACAGGAAATACTAATGTGAGACTCGAGGTTGCGATGCTTGATATATGTTAAGTCGTAGGACTTCCTTGTATCTATACTCTTTGCGAAGTACTCATACAAGTACAAAATTTGACTATCATGCTGGCTCCCTATATCCCTGAGAATGTCAAAAGTCAAATGAGGGAATGACACTTTTCTATCAAAATACAATTCTAATTCTTTTCTTCTTATATTATAGCAACTTCCTGTAATCTTGGCTACAAATGGCTAAGTGAAATATTACTGCATTCTGTCCTACAGACTTGTGGGATAGAAATTACTTTAAATTGGACCTATACAAGGACCTAATTTGAATTTTTTTTTCTTCTTATGTTTTTGATTGTATTTTTCTATTCTTTTGATCATTGACTAATACACTCCCATAATTCAACATTGCATTCTGAGCTGAACTGGATTTTTTTTTAACACTTACTTCAGGGGGATTGTATTTTAATTTAAAATCTAAGAATTTTTATTTTTTGCTTGAGATTGTATTTTTATATAAAATCCAAGATTTTGATTTTGTTCGAGAAAATATCTTCAAGAAAGAAGCTTGAAACTCCTAAATCCAGAGAATGAATTGTTGCAGAAAGATGCCAGAAAATCTACACTTCATCAAGAAGATCAAGAATGAACTTTGGATATGGTTGATTGAACTGAACTTTGATTGAACATTTATTGTAAATGTACACATTTATGCCAAAAGGGACTGCCCCTAATTTGGCTTTCTGTCAATGCGCCTAGCAAAACATTGGTTTTGCTTTCTTTTCTTTTCTATTTCCTCCCTCACTATTCTAATTTCTCCTAGAAAATTGAATATTTATGGTTAGAAGTGCATTTAGAACTACAAAATGATTATGTTAAATGATCAATGGGGAGACTAGTCTCCCAATGATCATCAGGAGGGATTGTGAATCTTGAAATTTCTCAGACTTGTGAATGTTAAAAAATTCCCCATTGGGAAATTTTTCATTGGGACAATTCCCTACTGGGACCATTCCCCATTTGGAAAGTGAGAACTCTACTTAGATCAGAAATGGGAAGACCTCTACTCCACCCGTACTTAAGACTGCTTTAGGGGAGAAAACTCCTTGCTGAACAATGAAAAATACTTAAACCCATACTTAAGCCATGCCTATTTTTAGAATTAATACAAAAGGTTGATAAGTACCTATAAAAGTCAGGCAACTTGTGAATTTACAAGGAACAAGAGAACTGGGAAACTTACTCAGAGCTTTCCTGGTGTGAATTACTCAAAAATTTACACCTTCTTAGGTGTGAACTAAGAATGGTCTGTCCTTCGGAAAACGTCTACTATGATTGGTAGATGTAAGGATTTAGGGGAGGTGACATAGGAGAAATTTCCCTTTAAATAGGAGCTCAGATAGGAGCTCAAGGGAGAGTCAGCTGGGAAAGGCTGCCTTGAAGGGTCTCTCTCGAGACTCTCTTGGGGACATTTCAGATTCAGGATTGAACTGGTGAAGGCAGCTGAGATGGAGCTGGCCTAGTGTCACTAGAATCCTTGCTTGGACAGATCTTGTGATGAGTGATTAAGGACTGACTGATCTTTTCTCTTAGGGCTTAGGCCTGGGTTGGCCAGGACTGGCCTGGGCCGGCTTATCCTTTTCTCATTATTCCCCCCTTTTCTCTCTTTCTCTCCTTTCCTTTAATTCCTCATTTGTATTAATTAACATCTCTATAAAACCCAGCTGACTTGGGTATATTTGAATAATTGGGAATATTTCCCTGGTGACCACCCCACCTTATATTTGATTTAAAAACAAGACACTGTAGTGAAAAACATATTTTCTGCAGTCACAATTTACTCACCCACTCATATCTACTACAATTTATACCTTCCACTATTTTACTCACTACAGTTTATGCCTTCAGCCATTTTAACTCTTACAGTTTATGGCTTCCACTCTTTTAAATGCCACACCACTTCTAGTGAATTTGATGGAAGGATCTTAATGGGCATATTAATCACCACTGCATCAGGGCAGATCAAGGGTGCGAAAGATAAGTAGTAATTTTATGGGGAAATTGAGGTCTCTAACAAGCACCTCTGTTTGTGTCTCAAACTTGCCGGCAGAAATCTACCAGAATAGCTAGAAGTCTCCAGCAAGGAAGAGTGTAAATATTAGATTGGGGGCAGTATTTCAGGAAACTCAGAGTAACTATCTAAACTATTATATTGTAGATCAAGGGAATGCTATTCATATAGCTTACTTCAATGTTAAAATATTAAACAAAGTCTCATATTAATCTTACAGATGATTTTTATTATTTTGGCATCTATTAAGTAGATTTAGAGCTTGGAGAGATATATTCGGAGTGGTTATTAATGGTTCATTTTCATTTTGGGAAGAGGTCTTAGTAGAATGTCTTTGTGATTTGTGCTTGCCCTTTCCTATGTGAATTTTTATTTATCAATAACTGATAGAAACATGTTTATTGGATTTTTAGCTGACATAAAGCTCAATAGCATAGTTAACACAATTGGATGATAAAAAGATCCACCAAAATCTCAAAAGGTCAGAACATTGAACTGAATTAAATAAGAAAAAACTGCTCTGTAAAAACAAACCACAGTTCCCAAAACATCTAAACACTTTAAAGGCGCTATTCTAGATCCTAGAAATATAAAGAGAAAACCCAAAATCCTTGTGGTAACAAACTTCTACAAATTCTTATTATATTCTAATAAGAGTTAGTATTTAAAACACAAATATGTGTAGTCAGAAAGGTTAAAGCAAGTACATAGAGAAAAGATGGTACTTATGTTACACTTTGAAAGAAATCAGCAAAACCAATAGAGCAAAGTTCCAAATACTTCACAGAGTTGAAATCCTGGGGCTCTGGGGACAATATCTCCAGAAGAATCACCACTCTAAAGAATAATAGTACTTGGGGACTTATATACTTTGGGGAGAACTAAGATCAGGCAAGATTGATTGACTTTACCATGGCTACAAGGAAATGAGAAATCCAAGACAGGATTATCAGGGAGAGTCTGATGCTTTGCAATGGAAAAGAAAGGAAAGGGGGCAGCCAAGGACTGGGCTACCTGGGAGAGGACTCATATAATGGGAGAAACTTCTAAGACAAAAAAGGGTACTTAACATTTGATTATTAGTCCCACCTAAACTGGGATCATTAAGTACTTTAAAGGTGAGTCTAGGACTTCCTTTGGGGTGAGTTCTTAGGGAACAGGAGCAAACTTGAAGTTCCCCAAAACCCAGTTGACAGAGGTATGCATAAAAAGGACAATGTACTTCACCTAAGTACTTTTTTATTAATTCAAAGATTTTTATTTTCACAATTACATGTAATAATTTTCTATATGCCTTTTCCAAAATTATGAGATCCAGTCTCCCTCTCTCCTTTCCCTCCCCCATTCAGAGATGGTAAGCAATTTGATCTGGGTCATACATATATTGATGTGCAAAACACATTTCCATATTGGTCATTGTTTTAAGAGCACACTCATATCAAACTAAAGCCCCAAAATAAAACCATAAACAAACTGATGTGAAAAATAGTACACCTACATCTTTGGTCTACATCCTTCTACAACAGTTCTTTCTCTGGAGTGTTAAGTTAAATTTAGGGGTTGAGACTGAATATAATAATTATTGGCCACCAAGAATTTTATTTATAAAATCCTAAATGAAAACACTCAAGTAAGAATGGAGTTTTTATGGTGATTTAATTACAACAGGAGGAAGAAATTATTAGAGGGAGAGAGAGAGAGAGAGAGGGAGAGAAGGAAAGGCTGAGCCAAAGCAGGAGTTTAAGGCCTTGGAGAGCCAAGGCAGAGAAGGGAATCAGTCCTTATCACTCACGTGACTGATCTGAAGGAAAGCTGTCTGCAGGGCTCCTCCAAGCTCGAGCTCCAGGATTGAACTAGTGTCTAGCCCTCTCCACAGGAAGTGATGAGAACTCCAGAAGCTGTTCTCTACCTCACTTCCTGCATCTCACATTTGCCAATGGTGGCTCAAGCTTGGCTTAGGACAGCCCAGGGGGGCAGTTAGTTGTTTCTGACTTGTCATTAGCTAGCACATGCCCATGTAGTGTGGGTGTGCATATTCCTAGGTGCTAGACCAAGTAAGATGTAGAAAATTTAAAAAATCACAATCCCCCCTGATAATGATTAGGGGACTAGTCTCCCCAATTGATCACTAAACATAAGTGTCCTGCACCCCAAAAATTTATAACTAGGTGTATACAAAATTTTATCCTCTAAGAGGAAAACTACAATAGTTATAGATAAGGGAGAAATAGAGGAGAGAGAGAGACAGCAAAACCAATGTTTTGCTGGGTGCATTGACAAAAGCCAATTAGGGGGCAGTCCTCTTTGGCATAAGAGTGTACATTCAAAATAAATGTTGAATCAACCTTCAGTTCAATCAACTGCACCCCAAGGTTCATTCTGGATCTTCCTGTAGTGTAAGGGTTTAGGTATCTTTCTGCAAACAATTCATTCTCTGGATTCAGGAGTTAGCAAGCTTCTTCTCTGAAGATCTTTCTCAAACAAAAATTTAAATCTTGGATTTTATGAAAATACAATCCCCCCCGAAGAAGGTGTTAAAAAATACCCAGCTCAGCTGAGGATTCAAGGTTTAGTTATGGGGGTGTGGGAGTCAATTCAAAAAAACAAAAACAAAAGAAAGGAAAAAATAATGAAAGAAAATTAAACCCTTTTAATTTATATATATATATATATATATATGTATATATATATTTTAAAGAAGAATTCAAAATCAGTATCAAAATATCAAAAATCTATGTATACAAAATTTTGAGAAAGCAAGAATAAATTTCTCACAGGCCCTTGTAGTGTGGATGTGCACATTCCTGGGTGCTAGACCAAGCAAGATGGAGAGAATTTACAAATCACAGGAGGTAGATAGTATTCCTGTCAGAAGTCCTTCAGAATTTTCTCATATCATTGCATTGCTGAGAACAGCCACATTTTCATAATTTATCATCATAAATTATTGCTGTTACTGTGTACAATGTCCTCCTAGTTCTGTTTATTTCATTCAGCATCAGTTCATGTAGATCTTGCCAGTTTTTTTTCTGAAATCATCCTGCTTATCATTTTTTATAGCATAATAGTATTCCATCACCAATAACACACTATAATTTACCCAGCTATTCCTCAATTGATGGGCATCCCCTCAATTTACAATTCTTTGCCACCGAAAAAGCTGCTATAAATATTTTTGTACAAGCAAGTCCTTTCCCCTTTTTCATTAACTCTTTGGGAAACAGAACCACTAGCAGCACCTATATTATAGGATCAAAAAGTATGCTCAATTTTATAGCCCTTTGGAGTATGCGTGCAACTAAAAAAAATCAAAGAACCAAAAATAATTGAATTTTAGAGCTGAAAAAATAGCAAAATTCATTTGGAAAAACAAAAGGTCAAGAATATGAAGGGACTTCATGAAAATAAAAATTGTGAAGGAAGATGGACTAGCAGTATTCAGATCTCAAACTGTACTATAAAGCAATAATCATTAAAACTGTCTAGTAATAGCTAAGGAATAGAATGGTAGATTAATGGAATAGATCAGATACACAGTATATGGGGGTGGTTAATGACTGTAGCAACCTAGTGTTTGATAAACCCAAAGATCTCAGCTTTTGGGATAAGAACTCACTATTTAACAAAACTGCTGGGAAAATTGGAAAACAGTATGGCAGAAACTTGGTATAGACCAATATCTCATACCCCGTACCAAGATAAGGTCAAAATAGATATAAAAAGTTAAGTCCATAAATAAATAGCATAACATTGAAATATAAACAATGTTTAACAGTCACATTCCTGTGCTGTACCACAGCCTGGAGACTACCCTGCCTTCTCCAAGGTTAAGCTAACAGTAGCACAAATTCTGACTGGTCTTTTGCAAACTGAAAGTTTTTATGGATAGACTTATTGATGGAGTGCATCTCTAATACCTGTAGAATGGATTCACTCAATTCAAAAAGCCACATCACCGGACTGACCATGAAATAATTAATACTTTTGGTCAAAGCATCTCAAAATATTGCTAAGCAACTAAGGCATAGAAGAGAATTATATCTTTGTCATTAGAAGGAGGACCTATATGGACAAAAATTACAGATTTCTGAAGTGTATGTGTTAATATTATGAAGTGAGACCCATTTTTCTTTCAGATTGAAGGTTCATTTACCCAAGGGGTTGGACTTTATACTATGGAAGAACTGAAATACTCTCCTGGGGGAGTCTTGTACAGCAGAGGCCCAGATGATTATAAAATTCCTTCAGTCACTGATATCTCAGAGGAACTCAATGTTTCCTTATTAACATCCACCAAAAACCCAGTGGCTATCTACTCATCTAAGGTAAGCATCCATGACTTAAATTTATGTGATTTATAAATTACTATTTAATGAATGAAGCTATACGTGAGAGGGTCTTAAAGTGAACCTAGTGATAATGACTAGATCTATGATTTCCCTTATATGGGGTACTCAGGAAATACCCTCATGTAGTTGCAATGTGTAGTTTAAAAAAAACAACCCTTTTCTTTTGTCTCAATATCAATTCTAAGATGGAATGGTGGCAAGGACTAGGCAATTGGAGTGAAGTGACTTGTACAGGGTCAGACAGCTAGGAAGTGTCTGAGGCCAGATTTAAATCTAGGTCTCAAGTCCTCACTTGGTCCTCTATCCATTGTGCTACCTAGCTGCCTTGCAACTTATAGTCTTAAGAAAGTTGCCTAGAATACTGAGAGTTTTAATGGCTTTCCCAGGGTAACACACTCATTTCATGTTAGAGATGGAACTAGAAACCAAGTCTTCCTGGCCTTCAGGCTTGCTTTCTATCCACTATACCTATGTTGGCAAACATATGGCATATGTGCTGGGGAGGGGGTTTACTCCCCTCTCTCTCTCCACTGGGCCTGAGGACATTTCTCACATAATCCACCCCTCTACCTAGCAGCTAAGTGCGAGTTCTTCCTCTCTCCCTTATCTGGGGTAAGGTGGTGGGACTCACATGCCATGTGAGAGTGAAGTTTGGGCACTTGGTCTCTAAAAGGTTTGCCATCACTGGACTGTACCATGCTACCAATGTTAAAAGACGCAAGAAGAAAGACTCTAACATGTTTGGCAAATGTTCTGTGGAGGATTTCTGGGAGGGTGTGGACATAAAATGAGAAGTATAAATGATCTAAATCTTTAGATCATAGATTCTTTAAACTATTGGAAGGGAGGGAAAAATTACATTAGAATGATGTCAGGCTATGTAGGAGTGCTTCAGAACTTCATACTCTGATGCTAGACCTGAAGGTTTTCTGTCAGTTAATTAAATATTTGGCATCTAGAATATACCTCATTTGATCATCTTCGATATTTATTATGTGCCTATTGAAGATAATTCCAAAAACAACCCCCCCTGGGAAAGGAATACTTTTGTATCCTTAAAACAAGTAGAAATTTGGCCAGAGACTAGTATAATAATGAAAAATATGATTGATTCTTAGGAATCAATTGACCAATATGTATTTATAAGGCACTTCCTTTTCCCTTGTTCCCATTACTATTTTAGGTTTTGTAAGAAACAAAACCTAAAACTCTTAAAGTGCTTATAGCCTTGTTAAGGTAATGACTCTTATTCCAATGAAATAATGAAAAAAATTCCACATAGCAAATAATCAAAGGTGGAAATTATAAGGAGGCATACCTTGGCTTCATACAAGAGAAAATGTCCTCCCATTTAGGGCAATAAGATCACAATTTTAGAGTTAAAAGGAACTTTGGCGGGCATAAATTCTGACTTCATTAGCTTACACAGATGTGAACTGAATCTGAGAGAGATACAGTGACTTGTTTAAAGTCCCTCAGATGTTAAGTGGCAAAGCTAAGATTCAAATCCTGGTCTTTTGTATCCAAATCCAATGTTCTTTCTACTGTACAACACTGTCTAATGCTATTCCCATCACAAAAATGTTGACTTGATCTCTCTACAATAGTTACAAAAAAAGGATTATTTTTTTTTCATTTCTTCCTCCCCTCCCACTCTCCCTTCCACTCTTGCCTAATCTTCAGTCAAAGACATTGATATATCATTCAGGACTCAGAATTCAAGAATTACCTCAGTAGTCAGTATTCTCAAGCCACTAAGTTAACACACATGAG
Source organism: Monodelphis domestica (assembly GCF_027887165.1). NCBI lineage: Eukaryota > Metazoa > Chordata > Mammalia > Didelphimorphia > Didelphidae > Monodelphis > Monodelphis domestica. The sequence goes on from NC_077230.1 coordinate 222,970,217, forward strand.
AAAAAATCTAAGGAAAATATAGGAATTCTCTTACATAAGGGATTTTTCACTAAGGATTGAATCATTCTGCCCTGGCTGAATGCATGGCTCCATTCATGGTAATTAAAGGCTTTTCACTTCATCTTAGAGCAGTCAACAAAAAATGAGCAAGCAACTAAAGTCATGGGATCATATGTCTAGAATTGGCAGGAGTGTGTCACAGGTCATCTAGTCTGATTTCCTCATTTTATATAGATGAAGAAACTGATGCCCAGAGAGGTTAAATGACTTGGGCAAGGTCCAGTAATTAAGTATATGAGTTGGCCTCTGAATTCAGGTTCTCTGATTCCAGAAGAAGTCTTTTTTTTCATTTTATCATGATGTATCTATAGACTTGTATGTAGCATTTACCAGCAAATAATTCAATAAAAATTTACTCAATATTTTTACTCAGAATGTTTGGAGGGCTGTGCTACATACTGGGGATGCAAAAATAAGTTGAGACACTGTCCCTGCCCTCAACAATCTGATAATTTTGTAAGGAAGATGGGCAGTTATGTGCTACAGTGTATAGAGTGCCAGGTCTGGAGTCAGGGAGACTCATCATCCTGCATTCAAATCTGGTCTCAGACACTCATTAGCTGTGTGAAACTGTTCAAATCACTTAAACCTGTTTGCCTGGCTTTATCTGTAAAATGAGTGAGAGGAAGAAGTGCCAAACCATTCCAATATCTTTGCCAAGATAACTCCAAATGGGATCACAAAGAGCCAAACATGACTTAACAATCAAATAACAAATGAAATGTATACAAATGATTTTAAGATAGAATAGATTGATTTTTTAAAAGAGTTCAGAAGAAACACATGAGAGATAAAGGAAGGAAGCTTAATAAAAAAAGTGAAATTTGTGCTTTTTTCAAAGATGAATAGGATTTAAATCAGGAAGTGATGACATAAAAGAGCATCATTGGGTTAGAATGGTATTTAAAAGCATAGAGGTGGGAAAATTCAAGATAAGTACTAGTTCATAGAATATAGACCAGTGAATCATTCAGTGTGACTAGAGTATATCAGTATGGAGGAATAGCCTGAGATGAGTTATAATGGAAATAGATCATGGAGGACCTTGAATCCCAAATCATGGAAAACCTATTTCAATCAGTAGGCAACAGTGAATCACTGAAGACTTTTGAGCTGAAGAAATTACACAATGATTAAAAACTTGCATTAATAAGATTGACCTAGTAACAGTAGGGAAAATTAATTAGGTTCTATGGAGGAGACTGGAGACAACGAGACCATGTGGGATTGTCTGAACAATAATCAAGGCAATAGGTAATGAAAGTTCAAATGAGGGTGATAGCAATGGGAATATGAGATACTTTGTAGTTGAAATGGAAAATGAAGTGAGAAAGAGACAAAATCAGTGTTTGAAGTTTTAAATGCAGGTGAATTAGGGAATTGTCATAGTAATAGGGAACAGTAACTGTAATCAAAAAGGAAGTCAAGAGAAGGATACTGTGTTAATTTCAAAGATGCTAACTTTTGTAGGAATTAAAATGAAGAGTTTGACTAAAATATATGAAGATTATAAATAATAGTGGTGGTTGCCCATTCAGTATTATTGAGTATATATTGAATATTATTGCTCAAAGTTGAAATGACTTTAATAGCTTTTATTTACAAAAGAGGTGGAAAGAGTGAAACCAGAGAAATACAAAAGGATAGAGAAGACATTAGCCTACCTAACTAAATATTGCTCCAGTGCTTGACTTAGAAAGCACTTCTTGACCTTCTACCAGAATTAAACTCTCTCCAGAAGACAGGAAGGGAAAGACAGCCATCCACTCACCCAAGTTTCCTCCAAGAGGCAGGTCAAGACAATGACTTGAGCTGAAGGTGATTCCTGAGGCCAACTTTCTTCTTTGAGCCTACCTTCTTGAAGCTGACTTCCGTCTTAGAGTCTACTTCCCTAGTCCCAGAAATTCAGGACCTTTTATAGGTCCTTCCCCTCTTCACAGGGGCTAATCACAGTTTCCAAGTTGTCAAATGAAGAAAGACTCAGAGACAAAGAGTTCAACAACAAAGGTTCCAGCATGCTTGCTCCTCTGATGGTGGAAAGGAGAGAGAGCTACATTGTGTCTCCAATCTTTTATTGGAGAATCAAGGAACGGCAAATGGGAGGTAGCTAATGAACAGTGACATGGCATGTGATTTAACATTGGTTCAATTGACAACCACAAGATCAAAGAGGAGGAAGTTAATCAAACATGTGACCTGGTAAGGAAACTGGTCTGTTAAGGTAGGAGCTAGGACCCTGTGGCAGCTAATGTCCTACCCAGGAATTCTCCTGACCTTTGGACTATAGGTTTGGAGAGTGGTCAGAATTAATAGAGTACCAATTAAATACAATGATCAAGAAATAATATGCCATGAGTCTGGTACATGAGCACATACTTTACAATATTAATACATCAATAATACTTTCAAGATTAGAATATACTATACCTGGGATGCCAGAAAAAGGTAACCAAAGTGTTAATTCCAACTACGCAAAGGGAATAAAGGATTCCCTTTTGCAAGAGTAAACTCAGAATAGATAAAGGGAACAAAGAATTTCCTTTTATACTTTGAAGTTTTGGCTAATGCAAGTAGGTAGAAATGTCCAGTAGTCAATTATAAATATTATTTATATACTTATATTTATATGTTATAAATATAAATAAATAAATAAATCTGAAATTTTACTCTCAGATTTGTATTTCATGTAGTCCTGTGGTTTCATTTGCAGACTCTCTTGGATAATTCAGTTTTAGAGCTTCAATGATCATGCCTAAATCTATTATATAAACAGTGCATTTCTCCTGAGCTCCAAGTCATATCTATCTGTTTATTAGACAGTTCTACACGGACAGCACGCTAGCACCTTAAATTAATCATATCTTAAAAACATCTCATCTTCTTAACTTTCAAACTTGTTCTTATTCATGACTACTGATGAAAGAGGTCAGAGAAGGAAATTTTGAAGTTTGGGGTCTTAAAGATTAATATGGATGAGACCCAAGGCCTATTATTAATGATATTTTCAGGTGTTGATGCCTTCCAGAGGGAGCATACAATATTTTTTTTACTTACACTCTGTATCCTTGATAACTTAAAAAACGATTATTTGTGCTTCATAGGCCTTCCTGTCAATTCATTTAAGTTTTGGGGGAGAATTGTCTTCTCCAAGTGGTATATCTCCCTGCTCCCCCTTTTTTATAACTGGAACAAAACCAGAGACTGTGCCAAGGGAAACATAAATTGGATTTGAAGTCAAATTGTCTATGCAACAATGTACATTTTGATATTTTAAATACAGACATAGGCAAGCCCAAAGGGCATTTTGACATTTGTAGTTATGACCTCTGAAGGTGAACTACCTGCCACCTCTAGAAATTCCTGGAATCATGGAACTATATTCAACCTACTTAGGGGTAGAATTAATTTGCCTGCATCTGATACTAAAAACAAAGACCATATATTGCTTTTTCCTCCAACGCTTAGAGAGCATTCCGATGTTCAAGCTGGAAACCAAGTTAATGGGAAACTCGAGAAATGGACTCTACTTTTTCCTACATTGAATATAAGCAGAGTCCTTATTACTTCCATGGCATTTCCATAACAATGAGACAACATACCATAATTTGTGAGAAAATGAAAGCAATACTTAGGGGAAAATTTAAAACTCTAAATACTTCAAAATAGGAATAACCGAGCAATAAATTGGGCATTCAGCTAAAAAATGTTAGAAAATATCAAATTTAAAAACTCTAAATTCTAAAGTAGAAATCTTAAAAATCAAAGAAGAGATTAATAAAATTGAAAGTAAAAAAATCCATTGAACTAATAAAATTAGGATCTGTTTTTAAGGGGGAAAACTACAATAAATTAGATAAACACATTAATTTGATTTTAAAAAAAGAAAGAAAACTAAATAATGAGCATCAGAAATGAAGACTGGATTCAAAACAATTAAGATGAAACTAATTATTACAAGCTATTTTGCCTACCTATATGCCAGTTAAACAAGTGATCTAAATGAAATAAATATTGCTAAGACATAAGTTGCCCAAATTAATAGAAGAAATAGAATATTTAAATAGTTTTTCCTTGGAAAATTAAATTGAACAACTATGAAAAAAGTTTCTTGATATAAAATCCTATCTACCCACAAATAGATAATTAGTAGATTCAGAATTCAGACTGAGATATATATTTTCCCTTTATTCTTCTTGCTTTTTTGGGTATTGGGAAACATGAGTAATGTAGAAATATGTTTTAAAAGACTTAAGGTGTATAATAAGTATTGTATTTCTTATTTTCTCAATGTCTGGGAAAGAGAGTAGGGGGAAGGAGAGAATTTGGAAGTGAGAAGAAAAGTAAAACTATAAAAGAAATCTAGAGGGAAGTCTAGCTTGTTAGGTATTTCTTCTGTGCAGAATGGGAGGATGTAGATACAAATACATAGAATTAAAAGGTTCTGGAGAAATTTTCAATACTATCTTTGTATCTTAGTTCCAATGAAGTATTGAAGACAAGGTATAAAACACAACTAGACTATACCCTCAGGATGCCTTTAGGACCATAGATTAAAATACTAAAGTAGAAAGAATTATGGTATCATAATCAAGATAACATCTCTATGAAGGGATTAACAGATATAATTTCATATGATAAATTTTTTATTTGACTGCCTCTCTTGATAAATTAAAGTCCACAGGAAATAAAGCACAGGGACTGGTATTTTCTGATGGGTAGGCAGGTGCTAAGAACCATGGAAAAGGGTTCAAGAATGGTAGGAAGATATAGTGGGGGGACCTCAAGCAGTATAAGACCCAAGGACACCTCAAATAGGGAAAGGTTCCATGAGATAAGGATTGGAAAGAACAAAAGACAAACTTTGAAGGCGTTTTCAGCTTTATCCTTCTTGCTCCCATCTCCATTTCAATTAAAATACTTCTTTATATGTGAAATAAAATTCCTTTTTGCAGGACTCCCATAGAATTGACAATCCAGTAGTATGCCATTATACTGAAAATAAATGTGTCCTAAAAAGACTTATCAGGAACAGTTAGGTGTCTCAGTGTGAGAGCCAGGCCTAGAGAAGGGGAGGTCCTGGGTTCAAATATGACGTCAGTCACTTCCCAGTTGTGTCACCTTGGGAGGTCACTAAACCTCATTGCTGAGTCCTTCTTGCTCTTCTGCTTGGAACATACACAATATTGATCTAAGACAGAAGGGAAGGCTTTTTTTTTTAAGTCTATGTAGGAAAGTAGGATGGATGGACAAAATGTTCTGTGCACCATTGATTTAAAGGAATATATGGGTGACTAGATTGGTTAATATAATTGTGATATATATGGAATTAAGCAAAGTATCAATCACATTGTTTTTTTGAGTTAGAAATTGAGGCAGACCATATTTCATATGGGTCAAGGTCAGAGGGAAAGATTCATTGCATACAAAAATATTAATAGCAATACTTTTTTGTAGAAACAAAAAATTAAAAGGAATATTTGGTGTCCATTGATTGGCGAATGGTTGAATAAATTTTTTGTGTGTGTCAGTAATGATATATTATTGAGCTATAAGAAATAAGAGAAACTTGGGAAGGGTTATATGAACTGAAGCAGAATGATCTAAACAGAACTAGAATAACAATTTGTGTAATTAACAAACATATAAAAGACACCAACAACAAGATTTCAGATCGATACAATGACCAGTCTTCCCACTTCTAATCAGAGAGATGGTGGACTGTGTCCATAATGAAGCATTTATTTATTTAATAATAATACATTTATTTGCAAACATGGCCAATGTTTTGGTCTATTTTGTTGAAAAGTACTGCTCTGTTATAGGCATTTCATATATTATATATATATCTATATCTATATCATATATATATTTCACATGTTATAGGCATTCAATAGGCAATTAAATATAGGCATATTCAATTGGCAGATAGAGATGAAATCTATTGGAAAGTGACAATGAATTTATAAAAGAGCATCAATAAAATGGCTTTTAAAAAACTTTTAAGTCCTTTATGGGTTGCCTATATCATCCTGAAAAAAATATTAAAGAAGAAACTACCTGTACTTATATATTGTTTATTGTATTGTCTATGTATTATTTGTTCTGGGTGTGGACATGAGTAACTCCCTGAAGAACTTTGTTTTCTCTTAGGGTTTAGGTGAGTCAGGAATGTTCCTTGGATCATCTGTATTCTTTGCTATAGTTGATGCTGTGACTGCAGCACGTAAAGAGAGAGGACTGACCCAAGCTTTTATGATGAACAGCCCTGCAACCCCTGAGCTGATTCGAATGATCTGTCTGGATAAATTTACTGACTTGGTATGATGCTTTCTCTCTTTTTTTCCCCTGTCTAATAATTATCCACAACTACTTTCTCTTGTGACTTCTCAGCTTGAGGAAGAAAGGCAGAAATAATTAAATGTTAACTAGGTATGTCCCTTTACTAGTGGTTGTGAGGATGGAGGAAAAAGAAAATAAAACCATTAAACACTGACTTGGTCCTGCTATAGAAACTTATGCTCTAAAAAGGAAAAGGTTTTTCTAGATTCTATTTGTCCATCAAGAAAGACACAGTGGTATAATGACAAGAGCACCAATCTTGGAGCCTACATTTGAACCTTGGTTTTGACACATTATATTTATGACCCTGGGCAAATCACTTTGTCTCTGAAGCAAGTGAATGTGCTCCTCTTCTGAACTAAAAGATAATGCTTGCATTACCTAATTCAGATAGTTGTTGTTAGAAAAGTGTAAACCGTATAGTGCTATTTGTGGGCTTTAAATTAATAATCAATAACTAAATATTATATTTTATAAAGTTTTATTAATAATAACTAAAGCACAAGAACTACCTGACTTCAGTCCCAGTCACAGGTTCAAAAAGAGAGAGAGAGGGAGGAGTTATCGTCACTTAAATACAATCACACAAAACATGGGGAAGCAAGAAAAAGGAACCCTGGGAAAACTAAGGGACTTCTGGGAGATGAAATCCAAAGGCTCAATTTTGGTGTCCATTTATACATATCTCCTCTGTGATCCTATATGGGAAACCAGTTTCCCAAAAAGGATCATGGAAACATAACTTTAAAATTGCAATAATTTGTGAATAAGAGGAAAATCGAACAAAACCAATGATTACTAGGTTGAAAAAAGCCAATTTGGTGGCAGTCCCCTTTGGCAGCAGAGTATATATTAAAAACAAAGGCATTTCAACCCCCCATAGTTCAATTCACATCCCAATGTTCACTCTGGATCTTCTGGTACAGCATGTGGTCTCTGCAGGCATCTATCTTCATGGGGCATTCTGGATTCTGGGAGGTAGGAAGTTTCTTATCCTAAAATTGTTCAAATTTAAATCAAAGTTTACAACAATAACTTGGCCCCCCTGAGGTGAATAATAATAAACACAGGGATCACTCAGGGATGCATGGCTGTGTTATGAGGTATATGAATCAATTTCCAAAAGAAAATCAAAAACAGGAAAAAATCCAAATAAAAGAGAAAAATAACTTGTGAATAAAATACAAAATGTAAGCATCTTATGTTTAAAAAAAATCTAAGTAAAGGAAAAACAAATCTATAACAGGTCCTTGAATCAGCGCCCAATTAAATGATTTAAGCAATTATGCATTTACCCAATCAGTAACCAGGACTATAGAAGGTTTGCCACACTATGAAAGACAGGAAAGATTATAGGAGCCTGGTAGGAGCCAAATTTGAGATACTTGGTAGAATGTGGGACAAGGAAGACTAGCCTTTAACACGTAAAACAGCCACAACCTCGAACCACAAACATTGATAAAGTTCTCTTCTCTTGGCTCAAAATTAAATCAACTCCATCAGAATTTGTTGGTCTCTTTGAATTTGTGCTCGTTTGGCACTATGCAGTTTAGCTTTGTAATTCTTTGGCACTGTGGCTCTTTTTGTATTCTCTTGTTCTGGAGTTAGACAGACTCATTAAGCAAAGTCCCATAATTTTTTTAAACAATCAAGGGCATTATTTTTAGAGTCTAAAGCTTTTTGGGCATGCATTAATATTAGAACAAATGTATTTAAAATTTATATTACTGCAAAATAAAAAAAAATTAAAGAAAAATCTCAATATTGGTGACATGTGCTTTAAATATAAAAAGAAGAAACAAATAAAACTCAGATACTATATTGCACATGCAATAAAAAAATCAAAGGTTATTTTTAGAAAAGTTTTAAAAATCAAAAATATATAGCTTAAAATCAGTGACACACTATGTCAGCCATGTGTGAGTACAAAATGATTTTCAGAATAAAACAGTAACACAGTAGATAATGAACACTTAAAGTAATACCAAGGTCCTCAAAATTCAAAATAGCCCAGTTTATTGCAATAGCAAACAAACCCACTATCATATTTCACATAACTTGCTGTTGTAGCAATTAAATTAGTTTCTCTACTAAAAGTATTACATTTTATGAGGTTTATTAAAGATTATTAGAATTAAGAAATAAAGAAAATACAAAATAAGATAGCACGTGCTTCGGGCACAGAGCCCATTCACAGCCACTCACATCTTGACTGCCTGTAGAGAGCTGTGTGTGCTTAGAAGTGGAAGCAGAGAGAGCAAGTAGGTGGTACAGTCAGTTTAAATACCTACTTTGTTCTTGGCCCAGGTGAGGACTCTCGTGATATTATAGGGCATTCTGGGAAGTGCCAAGGACTTCTGGGAATTGAAGTCTGGGGTTCAAATCTCCATTTTTACACTGTATGACATAAAAAAACAACCTATGAACTGATGGATATTTGTCACAATTTTTACAGATGCAGCAAATCTTTCAACCTTGGCAAACATTTTTAAACAAAGTAAAACTTATTTGCATCTAGAACATCACCAATAAATCTAGATTGTTCTGCTGGAAGTAAATTAAAATGAAGAGTTTTGCAGGAGCTCTTTTTTCTGGCTTCCTATTTCATAGCAATGAAACACCTTGGTAGGAACATTTCTTTGTTTCTCTACCCTCAATACAATATTCTTTATTATATATATGCATATATATATATATAATATCATCCATTCAGAAACCACTAGTTATGTAAAATTATTTCTGAAGACCCCTTAAAATTACAATTAAATTCTTAGCTTATTAAATTCTCTAAAGCTTGCATATAATTTAATCAGTTTTGTTGAAGTCCATCCATCATCATTTATGTGACAATTAACAAAGGTAACATGTGATTTTCAATGGATTTAGTGACAAGAGTTTGAGCAAGATATTCATGGGCTTATACAGAGATATTTTGTTTTTCAGCAAAGGTAAAGGTACAAATTAAAGATTGTTGAGATTAAAATTAGTTTCCCTGCTAAAAGATTTATATTTTATGAAGTTTATTAAAGATTAAGAAATAAAGAAAATACTAATATAGAAAGCACATGCAACCTATATTTTGCAGGCTAGGTAGAGGGCCATCTGTCCCTAGAAGCAGAAGCTGAGAGACCCGAAGTAGGCGGAGAGTCAGCTTAAATATAATGTTGTCCTTGGCCCAGGTGAGACTTTCAGGTGAGGTTACAAAGCATTCTGGGAAGTGGCCAAGGACTTCTGGGAATTGAAGTCTGGGTTTCAAATCTCCATTTTTACAAGATCAATATAGGCAATATATAGTAGCTTAAAATGATTCAGTATAACAGAAAGATATTGATTAAATTAAAACAGATAAACTTAAAAAAATATAAACCTTAAAGCAATCAGTAAATACAATAATATAAACCAATGAGGAGGTGTAGACAGGCCCTGCAGTCAAAATCCTTTACACCAATCCCAATAGACTAGTTCACTATTATAGGAGGAGAATAAACTCAAAATAGTTAGCAATAAACTTTCAGATCTCCTTTAAAGTTTCCTTCCCCATCCCCAGTATTTATTATCCATTTAGATTTTGTTTGTCAGAAGTCTGAATTTCCTCATAGAAGCACAGGGCAGAATCTCCACTCTACATGTTGAGAGCACTTGGGACTTTTAGAACTTTGTCAAAATATTTCAGTTTATTTTGTAGTATAAGCGGCCTAACCTGTGGCATATTCTTGAGGAGAAGGAAATAAAGTAGGAAATCTCCAATGAAGATTAAAAAGTCCCAGGATAAGAATTAAGCAGATCCAAACTGTACTTTTTAGCTCTACCAACTCAAACTGTTGTTTCAGAGTTTCAAGCATGCTTTGCAATAGCATTTTTCCTGAAAGAGGCTGAATGGGGTTCTTTTCTCCACACTGAAAAATGGCTATGGCAGGCTAGAAACACACACGTGGAGGATGGAAAGGGATTGGGGCGGAAAGATTTTTATACTTCACCCTTTGTGAAAAAAGAATGGCTGGGATTGGCAGGCTCTTGTGGTGGGTCTGCTCTCGGAAAGAGGAGGCTCCAAGCTGGGTGAAGAGCGGTGAGGAATGCTGACCAAGCAGATGGACAGGAGAAACAGCAGGCATAGGTGAGCGGCAGGGTGGGGCAGGAACGCAGGCACACCCCACCAACGGACCCTTGTGGTGGGCACCAGTGTGTGACCCGGCAAACTTACTATCTTTACTGTAAGACTATCTGCTCAAAAAAAATTTTTTTTTGAGAATTCATAATCTCTTCGTGGTAAGCCAAACTGTGGGTTTTAAATTAATAATCAATAACTAAATATTATATTTTATAACATTTTATTAATAATAACTAAAACACAAGAACTGTCTGACTTCAGCCCTGTCACAGGTTCAAAAGAGAGAGAGAGGGAGGAGTTACAACCACTTAAGTACAATCACACAAAACTTGGGGACACAGGAAAATGGAACCCTGGAAAAAACTAAGGGACTTCTGGGAGATGAAGTTCAAAGGCTCAAAATCTCTATTTATACATATATAAATGTGAACCCAATGTGATCCCAAATGAATCCAACTCCCTCCAGAAAGTCTTTCCAATGCAAAACATAATTATCTTTCCTTGTCTGATTCATAGCACTTATAATCTGAACCATATGGTTTGGCAGTCAGTCAAGTATTTATTTAGTGCTTGCTTTGTGCCAGGTTCTGAGCCAGGTAAAGGATTATAAGGTAAAAATGAAAGTCAGTGTCCTCAAAAATCTCTTTTATCACAAGAGCCAAAACAGAAGTAAATACAAAATAAATAAAAGAAAAATGGGATGGGGGGAGGGCCATAGATGGGGTTTATCAGGAAAGGCTTCATATAGAGGGTGATGAATGAGCAGTTGAGGTTTAGAGGAAGTAGTATGGGAGACAGCTCATGCAAAAGTGCTGAGAGAGAGCTCAAGTATTATGCGAGGAGGGCAGTTTGACTGGAACTTATAGTATGGTAGGAAAGTCATGTATAATAAAACTATTATAACAGGACCAGTTTCTAAAGTGCTATAAAAAATCTTACAGTTGATTTTAGAGGAAATGGTGGGTCTTTGATGTTTATTGAATAGAAGAGTGATGTGGTCAGATTTACATTTACATAAAATCACCTTAATTCTAGGAAAGCAGGAGTGAAAAGGGGTAAGCTTTGATTCAGGGAAATGAATTAGTAGTCTGCTGCAATAGTCCAAGTCAGATATAATACTGGGGTGGTGGCCCTCGGAATACAGAGAAGGTGACAAAGGCAAAGATATTGTTGAGATAGAAATCACAAGTTTTGGCAACTGCTTGATTATATGGGTTGGGGAAGAATGAAGAGTTGAGGATAATATCAAGGTTGTGAACCTAGGCTAATAGTAGGTCTCTTACTGGAACCAGTTGAGTTCAGAAGAGAGAAGAATTTGAGGGAAAGCATGATGAGTTCATATTTGGATATGGTAAGTTTGAAATGTCTACAGGAACTCCAGTTTGAAATGTCCAATAGACAACTGGAACTCAAGAAAGACTGGTAGTGATTTGTGTAGGGATGACAAATTGTTGGAAGCTCATAAAGCCACCTGTTGAGTGAGAATGTACAGATAGAAGGGGGAAATACCTAGGACAAGACATTGTGGCACATTCAGAGTTGAGAGGAATAATATAGATGATGAATAGATAAAGGAAACAAAGAAGTTATCAAATAAGTGGAAGAACTACTCTTTTTTTTTTTGACATCCATCAGTTTATTGCTTAGTAATTTATTGGTGAATGCAGCCTAAAGCAGGGATGCTTCTAAGCCAGGCACCTTCAATGCTGGCTGGATCTGGCCTAGAGAATTAGGCTGGTGAATATCTTCTTGGGTGCTCATTGGAGTTTTGATTTAAGACTTGAATTTTAATTAAGCAAACAAAAAATTTCTGAATCTATTTAAATGATCAAGTGGTACAATCTGGGAGAAGGAAGGGAAGCCTTTTCTGCTGTCTTCTCCATGGATTGCATCATTTTAGCAAACATTCTTGAAATGTAATTCTTCAAGTAATATGGCTATAAATTGTATTTATATATATATATATATATATTGTATATATGACATTTTTCTGGGAATGCTTCTGCATCAGGATCATCTGAGACAAACATTGATAATAATATAATAGCAATAAGGTCCATTCTGTGGGCTTGTGAATCATGTTTTTAGTTGTTAACCTAAAAGTCTCAATAAGATTTTTTTAAGTTCAATGTAAATTTTTCGCTTAAGGTATCCTGAAGAGGACTCAAGATACAGGCAATACTTTACTCAATTTTTCAAGCATGATGCATTTTCTAATCTAGTTCTGAGAACTTGAATCTATCAGTGGAAATGTGGGATCACCCTTGTCTGCCCTTTCTTTTTCAGGAGACTGCTAATTCAGAACATATTTTTCTTTATAGAACTCCTTAAATAGTAAATTCAGTGCTTCAGTTTCTTTGTTTTAAGCACTTATAACTAGGCAGAGGGTGCATGGTGATATCTGAGGGCCTGAAAGGTAGAGCCTGATCCTGGTGTTTTTAGACATCTATGACTGCAGATTTGTAACTGTCCAGGCCTGGTACTAGGGCCTCTTCATCTTTGTCTTCATCCTTAGCCTGAGGAGTGATGGGAAGACTGTGAGGGGGCAGGGACACAGTTCTGGCTATGTAAAACTTTAATGTTTTGTTCTGTCCTCTATTCCACCAAAATCTCCATGAGGGCTTCAAACAAGTCTGCTTTGGCTTTAGCAGAATCCATGAGCAAGGGACTGGTTTTCATTATGTGAAAACCTAGAGAAGAGAGGAAATCCAGGCAGAAAAGTAGATCCAAAATTTCAGCTAGTATAAAGAGGTAGAGAAGGAAGAAGACTGAGGAGATCAGCAGATTTGGAAATTAAGAAATCATTGGTAACTTTGGAGAAAGTAATTTCAATTGAACAATGAGATCATAAGCCAAATAGCAAACTGCTTTCCTCAGTTATATTTATTACAAGTGCAAGAAAAAATAACTACTGGCTGAATAGGTTTCTATTTCCAAACCTGTCATTTGCTCTCTTGATATTTTTTAGCTTTCCTAGTTCTCTAGTTTTCCTTAGTTTTACTAATACCATTTCCATTAAGGGTAGGAGGAAGTCCTGAGTCTCAGCTGAAGAGCAAAGAGAAATAAAAGAAAGCAAGAGAGGAAAGGCTCTATATTGAAGGAGGAATACCAGAAGAGGAAACCAGAAAAAGACAAATGAGATGCTTTATAAGTAAATGTATAACAAAAAGTGGCTTAGCACTAGCCACACAATTCTAACTTATGGTAGAATGTCTACTTATATTATAGAGTCAAAGCCAAAACCATTGAAAGGTTTTATAGTGAGAAGACTGAGAAAGCATTCAGTACAGCTTTTTTGAAGGTACAAACACAGGTTTATATGCTCTTTTGTTTTGCATCAGCCAAAACTATAAAGCTTTCATTATTTCTGGGAATTATAGCTTTATTATTTTATTATTTATTATTTTATTTATTTATTTTTATTATTATTCATTATATTATATTACATTATATATATAATATAATATTATTATTATTTATTATATATATTATTTATTATTTTATTATAGCCTGAGGGAACTTTGAGGCCATCTAATCCAAGCCCTTAATTTTACATTTTGGGAAAATGAAGCCAAGAAAGATTACATGACTTCCCCACTGTCATCACATAGGGAGTTATCAGAGATAGGATTTGAACAGAGGGCGTCTGGCTGCAGAGCAAGTAGTTTTTGCTCTATATCACTTTAGACCTTTTCTACATTATGCCATTTTAGTCAAAGGTTAGGATGGTGGATATTAGAAAAAAGAGAAGCATGAGAGATCCTTGAATACAGCTGTGGAAAAGACTCTTTAGTAATGTTAATTTAGTTTCTAAAATCATTCTCATGAAGTGTGCTGAGGAAGAGAATTCAATCATATTTCAAAAAAGAAGATGGCTATTTGGGGCTCACAAGGGCTACTATAACACTACAATCCCTTATTAAAAAGGGCATGGGGTGGGGGGAGCATGGCAGGGAGGTAGATCAGTGGCTATGGAGCCAGGTCTAGAGAAAAAAGAGGTCCTAGATTCAAATCGAAACTCAGCCACTCTCTAGCTGTATCATCCTAGATGCAAGTCATTTAACGCCCATTGCCTAGCCCTTACCGCTCTTCTGCCTTGGAAGCAATACACAAAATTGATGCTAAGATGGAAGGTAAGGATCAAGGAACCTACTTGAGTAACTCACCTCTTCCAAACTTCTTCTAATGGCTCAGTCTTAGAGACTGACTGTTTTACCACTGACAAGATGAGCAAGTCATCTGACATCTTTAGACCTGATGGTTATTAAGCCTGCCATGTCTGCCTTACTGGTTTGTGGTAGGGATCAAACAGTGACTGAAATACATATTTAAAAATCTGTAAAATTACCTATAGATTTTCATTGTTGCTCTTTGAGACTTTTACCTGAGGAGACACTTCTACCCTCTTAACTCCCTGACCATGTGGCAGTGGAAGCAAGCGGCTCCCTGGAATTTTTTACAACTGGGGGAAGGGGAAGGAAGGTTACTCTACCAAACCTCTTACATTTACTCCTAGCCAGTACATTCTATGCTAGTGCCACCTACAGACAGGAAGTAGATTTGCAACCAATTTAATAAGTAGAATTGCAAGCATGGCCCACTCTGTGAAAGAGCAGTGTATTACCAGTGTTTTAGGATGTCTTTTCTTCCTCCTGTTCCTGGGTGCACTTGTCCTTGCTATTAGCTTGAGTAATCCTGAGATTCGCGGGAGAGATTCATCTCCCTGCACCCTCTTGCAATTTTGGTCTACACAGTTTCTGCAGCACATCCCATATTGGGTTTGTCCATACTATGACCAATGCAGGTATGGGGAACCCCAGAAGTGTAACCACAGGAATCTAGATGGATTATGATACTCAGGAGGGAAAGGAAACTTAAAGAAACTGGAGGTAAAATTTTAAGCCTTTTCAGACTCCCTTGTTTTACTGATGTTAACTGTTTCAATTTGTTCTCTTCCAAATAATGAAGAAGTCTCTGTAATGTAGCTATCTGAATTGAAGGTAAGGGTCCATTTAGTAGTTGAAGTGAAGGGGTATAGCACTATTATATTTCCCATCTCCACATTTATAAAAATCTGATAGATGAGACATTATAAAAATGTGTTTTTTACCAGTCTCATACAGGAAGTGGGAATGTTTTCCTAGGGGGCATGGTACCTCTGGATGGCTCCAGAGAGGGAGCATGGAGCCTAGTGGCTTCTGGATGGTTTTTATTTATTTTTTTAACTCTTCAACTTACTCTATCATCCCACCAGAATGATCTAGATTCTTGGTGACATTTTAGACCCAAAAGGTTTTCATCAGCAGTACAGAAGTTTGTGTTTTTCTGGGCTCTCCTGCCAGATTTTGGAATGATGGCAGTAATAGACTTTATTAAAAATATCTCAGCCAAGTTTGAAAGATTGGCTAGATCTGGAGAGCTTGTGACAAGTGTCCATGAGCTTCACATTTTTTAAAAAAATGTCACAGCAACTCATGTGAATCTTAACGATAGTGTTTGTTTGCTATTGTCATTAAACGGATTCTTGTGATTTGGGGGATTTTTGTATGCATCACCTGCTGTACTACTGTTTTAAAAAGGTGTTACTTGGAAAGGTGATTCACTCTGACTGTGGATCATGTCCAAGTTAAAAAGGAAATGGGTCTCATTTTGGGGTGATAAACCTTTGTATTGTGCCTCTCCTTGGCAAACACAGTGTGTCACTATGAACTATATATTTTTGGTTTTTAAAATTTTAATACTGTTTGTCCTCGTATGTGCAATAGAGCATTTGAGTTTTTCCTCTTTTTTGTACTTGAAGAACATGTTAAAGTTATTAATGATTTTTTGATTTTGCACTAATATAAGTTAACAATATCCATTAGCCTTAATATTAATGCATACCCAAAAGCTTTAGATTATGGAAACCTGCCACTGATTGTTAAATTTTATGGGACTTTTATTAATGATTGTGTCTGATTCCAGGAGAAGGAATCACAAAAGAGCCCTTATACAGTGCCAAGAAGCATAAGGTAAAGGAGACCAACCAATCTCAGGGGATTGATGAAAATTGATGCCAAGACAGAGGACGTGTTTTGGAGTTTGAGGAACCAAGCTATTTGACAATGTCAGACACAGGATTTCCCCATGCCAGGTTCAGACAAAGTACCTCAGTTTAGCTGCCATTTTGACTCCCCGAACCCTGAGAGTGAAGGTAAAATCAGACCAAGGGATGCTATTTCCCATTTCCTTTCAAAAATCTAGTCACTTTCCTGTCTTTCATAATGTAGCAATTTTCTGTAGTCCTGGCCGCTGATTGGGTAAGTGCATATTGCTGCAATGGTCCTATAAGCTTGTGGGACATAGATCATTTTATTAGGCCCTGATTCTAGGACTTGTTATAGGCTAATTCTTGCTTATTCAGAATTTTTAGAAACTATTTACTTTTGATTTTTTTCTTCTCATTTTTAATGTCTTTTCTTTTCTTTTTTTTTCCAATTTAAACATTATTTTATTTGGTCATTTTGAAACAATATTCCTTGGAAAAAAGATCCTTTTCTTTTCCTCCCCCCTTCCCACTACCCCTCCCCTAGCCAATGCATAATTCCACTGGGTATCACATGTGTCCTTGATTCAAACCCATTTCCATGTTGTTGGTATTTGTATTAGGGTGTTCGTTTTGAGTCTCTCCTCATTCATGTCCCTTCCACCCCTGTAGTCAAGCAGTTGCTTATCTTTGGTGTTTTTACTCCCAATGTTTGTCCTTTGCTTGTGGATAGTGTTTTTTTCTCCTAGATCCCTGCAGAATGTTCAGGGACATTGTATTGACACTAATGGAGAAGTCCATTACATTCTCTTGTACCACAGTGTTTCAGTCTCTGTGTACAATGTTCTCCTCATTCTGCTCCTCTCACTCTGCATCACTTCCTGGAGGTTGTTCCAGTCTCCATGGAATTCCTCCACTTTATTATTCCTTTTAGCACAATAGTATTCCATCACCAACATATACCAAAATTTGTTCAGCCATTCCCCAATTGAAGGGCATCCCATTATTTTCCAATTTTTGGCCACCCCAAAGAGCACAGCTATGAATATTCTTGTACATGTCTTTTTCCTTATTATCTCTTTGGGGTACAATCCCAGCAGTGCTAGTCTGGATCATAGGGCAGACATTCTTTTATTGCCCTTTGGGCATAGTTACAAATTGCCCTCCAGAATGGTTGGATCAATTCACAACTCCACTAGCAATGAATTAATGTCTCAACTTTGCCACATCCCCTCCAGCACTCATTACTTTCCTTTGCTGTCATATTAGCCAATATGGTAGGTGTGAGGTGATACCTCAGAGTTGTTTTTATTTGCATCTCTCGGATTAGAAGAGATTTAGAGCACTTGTTCATGTGTTTATTAATAATTTTGATTTCTTTGGCTGAACACTGTTTTGTTTATGTCCCTTGCCCATTTATCAGTTGGAGAATGGCTTGATTTTTTGTACAATTGATTTAGCTCTTTATAAATTTGAGTAATTAGACCTTTGTCAGAGGATTTTGTTATAAAAATTGTTTCCCAATTTGTTGCTTCCCTTCTCAATTTGGTTATATTGGTTTTGTTTGTACAAACCCTTTTTAATTTAATGTAATCAAAATAGATTATTTTACATTTTGTGACTCTTTCTATGTCTTGCTTGGTTTTAAAGTATATCCCTTCCCACAGGTCTGACATGTATATTATTCTGTGTTCACCTAATTTACTTATAGTTTCCTTCTTTATCTTCAAGTCATTCATCCATTCTCAGTTTATCTTGGTGTAGGGTGTGAGGTGTTGATCCAAACCTAATCTCTCCCACACTGTCTTTCAGTTTTCCCTGCAGTTTTTGTCAAATAGTGGGGTTTTGTCCCAGAAGCTGTGCTCTTTGGGTTTGTCATATACTGTCTGATTGGGGTCACTTACCCCAAGTCTATTCCACTAACCCTGCTCTCTGTCTCTTAACCACTACCAAATTGCTTTGATGACCATTGCTTTGTAATAGAGTTTGAGATCTGGGACTGCAAGGCCACCTTCCTTTGTATTTTTTTTCAATATTTCCCTGGATATCCTTGACTCTTTGTTCTTCCAAATGAACTTCGTTAAGGTTTCTTCTAAGTCAGTAAAAATATTTTTTGGAAGTTCAATGGGCATAGCACTAAATAGATAAATACGCTTGGGTAGGATGGTCATTTTTATTATATTGGCTCGTCCTACCCACGAGCAGTTAATATTTTTCCAATTGCTCAAGTCTAGTTTTAGTTGTGTGGAGAGTGTTTTGTAGTTGTGTTCATATATTTCCTGTGTTTGTCTCAGCAGATAGATTCCTAGGTATTTAATTTTGTCTAAGGTGATTTTGAATGAGATTTCTCTTTCTAATTCTTGCCGCTGAGTTGTGTTGGAAATATATAAAAATACTGATGATTATGCGGGTTTATTTTGTAACTTGTAACTTTGCTAAAGTTGTTGATTATTTCAACTAGCTTTTTGGTTGATTCTCTAGAATTCTTTAAGTAGACAATCATATCATCCCCAAAGAGCGATAGCTTGGTCTCCTCCTTGACTATTTTGATGCCTTCAATTTCTTTTTCTTCTCTAATTGCTACTGCTAGTGTTTCTAGTAGAATGTTAAATAATAGAGGTGATAATGGGCATCCTTTTTCACTCCTGATCTTATTGGGAATGCATCTAGTTTATCCCCATTGCAGATGATGTTAGTTGATGGTTTTCGATATATACTGTTTAATATTTTTAAGAATGACCCTTCTATTCCTATGCTTTCTAGTGTTTTTAATAGGAATGGGTGTTGTATTTTATCAAAGGCTTTTCCTGCATCTATTGATATAATCATGTGATTTTTGTATGTTTGTTTGTTGATATGGTCAATTATGTGAATGGTTTTCCTAATATAGAACCAGCCCTGTAATCCTTGTATAAATCCTACTTGATCATAGTGAATGACCCTCCTGATCACTTGCTGGAGTCTTTTTGCTAGTATCCTATTTAAGATTTTTGCAACTATATTCATTAGGGAGATTGGTCTATAGTTTTCTTTTTCCATTTTTGACCTGCCTGGCTTTGGAATCAGTATCATGTTTGTGTCATAAAAGGAATTTGGTAGAACTCCCTCTTTGCTTATTATGTCAAATAGTTTGTATAGTATTAGGATTAGCTGTTCTGTGAATGTTTGATAGAATTCAGTTGTGAATCCATCAGGTCCAGGGGATTTTTTCTTAGGGAGTTCTTTGATGGCCTGTTGGATTTCTTTTTCTGATATGGGATTATTTAAGAATTCTGTTTCTTTTTCTTTTAGTCTAGGCAATTTATATTTTTGTAAATATTCATCTATATCACCTAGGTTGGTATATTTATTTCCATATAGTTCGTCAAAGTAGATTTTAATGATTACCTTAATTTCCTCTTCAATGGAGGTGAGGTCCCCCTTTTCATCTTTGATGCTATTAATTTGCCTTTCTTCTTTCCTTTTTCAATTAGATTGACCAGTACTTTGTCTATTTTGTCTGTTTTTTCAAAGTACCAGCTTCTTGTCTTGTTTATTAGTGCAATAGTTCTATCACTTTCAATTTTATTATTTTCTCCCTTAATTTTTAGGATCTCTAGTATGGTTTTCTTCTGGGGGTTTTTAATTTGTTCTCTTTTAAGTTTCTTGATTTGCATTTACAATTCATTGATCTCTGCCCTCCATAATTTGTTAATATATGCACTCAGGGATATGAATTTACCTCTGATTACTGCTTTGGCTGCAGCCCATATGGTTTGAAAGGATGTCTCACCATTGTCATTTTCCTCGATGAAATTATTAATTATTTCTATGATTTGTTCTCTAATTAACCAATTTTGGAGTATCATATTATTTAATTTCCTATTAATTTTTGATTTGGTTCTCCATGTACACTTACTGATCATTATTTTTATTGCCTTATGATCTGAAAAGGTTGAATTTATTATTTTTGCTTTTCTGCATTTGTATGCCATGTTTCTGTGACCTAGTGTATGATCTATCTTTGTTAATGTGCCATGTGGTGCTGAGAAGAAGGTGTATTCCTTTTTGTCCCTATTTATTTTCTCCATATGTCTATTAACTATAATTTTTCTAAGAATTCATTCACATATTTTACCTCTTTCTTATTTATTTTTTGGTTTCATTTATCTAAATTTGATATGGGATTATTTAAGAATTCTCTTTCTTCTCTTGTTAGTCTAGGCAGTTTATATTTTTGTATATATTCATCCATATAGCCTAGATTGGTATATTTATTTCCATATAATTGGGCAAAGTAATTTTTATTGATTGCTTAAATTTCCTCTTCATTGGAGGTGAGATCCCCCTTTTCGTCTTTGATGCTGTTAATTTGTTTTTCTTCTTTCCTTTTTTAAATTAGATTGACCAGTACTTTGTCTATTTTGTTTGTTTTTTTCAAAGTACCAGCTTCTAGTCTTATTTATTAAATCAATAGTTCTATCACTTTCAATTTTATTAATTTCTCCCTTAATTTTTAGGATTTCTAGTTTGTTTTTCTTCTGGGGGTTTTTCATTTGTTTGCTGTCAAGTTTTTTGATTTGCATTTTCAATTCTTTGATCTCTGCCCTTCTTAGTTTATTAATATATGCACTCAGGGATATGAATTTTCCTCTGATTACTGCTTTGGCTGCATCCCATAAGGTTTGAAAGGATGTCTCTCCATTGTCATTTTCCTCGATGAAATTATTGGTTGTCCTTTTCCTTTTGGTCTGATTTTCTTTGGAGGCCATGTTTCATCTTCTTCACCTCATATTTTATCTGCTTTGCCTCATCTTTCATCTCCTTTGCCTCATTTTCCAGCTGATTGATTTTGGCTTTCAAGACACTATTTTCTTGTTTTAGTTCAAGTGCCTCTGTTTCCAGATGACTAATCTTAGTTTTTAAGTTCTTTTCCCAATTGTCTTCAGCCTCTCTTAATTGTGTTTTGAATTGCATTTTGAATTCTTCCAAAGCCTGTATCCAATTCACTGGGATTTCTGATTTTTCCTTTGATGATCCCTCCCCCTCTGTTTCGTTTGCTCTTTGCTCATTACCTGTGCAGAAGCTGTCTGTTGTAATTTCTTTTTTCTTTTTCTGTTGTTTGCTCGAGTTTACCCCTTCTTTGCTCCCCATATTTGTCTGTGCTTTTGCTCCTCTCATTTTTTTTTGTTTTGTTTTGGGGCTGTCAGTCTCCCCTCTTGGAGCTTTGTCAGATCTCTTGGTATAGTCTCTAGGGGAGGAATGTTAGCTTCCCTGTCCTCTGGAGGCTTTTGATCGGATTAAGTTCAACTGGGTTGGGCTGTATGTGCTCTGAGGCCAAAGACTCCTGGAAGGCTGGGCCACCCAGGTTCTCTCCAGTTCTCTTCAGCTGCTTCTTCACTATCCACAAGGTTCCCCAGTGCCTTTGCCTGTCTCCCTGAGCTCTGCAGAGTCCTGATGGGATTAGGTTCAACTGGATTGGTCTGGATGTGCCCTGAGGCTATGGTGAGACTGGAACCAGATGGACGGACCCAGCCATGGCCCTGGTCTCTCCCTGGCTTTCTCCCCGCTGTCCATGCTCGACGCTCCGAGCCCAGCGCCTTGCTGTTCACAAAGTAGACCCTCCAAACCATCACCTTTGCCCACTCAGAGGTTTCCGCTGCCACTAGGGGCTCATCCCTCTGGGTTGAGGGGAAGGAGTCCTGGGACCTTTCCTCTGCCTTCCCCTTAGACCTGAATATTCTCAGATTCAGGCTTTTGGGGGGCATACCTTTTGATTTGAGTCCAGAAGGAAGGTTCCCTGCCTCTGTCCTATTGTTCAGTTTGAATTTAGGTGTCCTAGGAGCATTCAGTTTATAATCAGTAAGAAAGGATTTTCTGAGGTGTGAACTTTTGCTGCTTGCTAAGGCACCATCTTGACTCCGCCCCCTCCTCGATGAAATTATTGTTTCTATAATTTGTTCTCTAACGAACCAATTTTGGAGTATCATATTATTTAATTTCCAATTAATTTTTGATTTGGTTTTCCATAGAACCCTTGCTGATTGTTATTTTTATTGCCTTGTGTTCTGAAAAGGCTGCATTTATTATTTCTGCTTTTCTGCATTTGTATGCCATGTTTCTGTGACCTAGTGTATGGTCAATCTTTGTGAATGTGCCATGTGGTGCTGAGAAGAAGGTGTATTCCTTTTTGTTCCTATTTATTTTTCTCCATATGTCTATTAACTCTAATTTTCCCAAGATTTCATTTACTTCTTTTACCTCTTTCTTATTTATTTTTTTATTTGATTTATCTAAATTTGATAATGGTTGGTTCAGATCTCCCACTAATATGGTTTTACTGTCTATTTCCTCCTTTAATTCTCCTACTTTCTCCATTAGAAATTTGGGTGATAGACCATTTGGTGCATACATATTGATTAGTGATAATTCCTCATTGTCTATACTCCCTTTTATCAGAATATATTTAACTTCCCTATCCTTTTTGATCTGGTCTATTTTTTGCTTTGGCTTTGTCAGATATCGTGATTGTAACTCCTGCCTTTTTTCTATCAGTTGAGGGCCATCCTTTAATTCTAACCTTGTGAGTATCAACCCGCCTCATATGTGTTTCTTGAAGACAACATATGGTAGGGTTTTGGATTCTAATCCAATCTGCTATTTGTCTATGTTTTATGGGTGAGTTCATCCCATTCACATTCAAAGTTATGATTGTCACTTGTGGACTCCCTGGCATTTTGATATCCTCCCCTAATTCTGACCTTTCTTCTTTAGCTATAACCTTTTAAAACAGTGATTTACTTTAGATCAGTCCCCCTAGTCCTCTCCCTTGGTATGCTTCATTTTCTGGCCCCTCCTTTTTGTTCCCTTCCCCTCCCTCATCTCCTTCCCTCCCTTTTAATACTCCTTCCCCCCTCCCCCTCCTTAATTTCCTCTTCTCTCTTGCCCTGTTTGATAAGATAGAATTCAGGATCCTAATGGATTTAGATGTTCTTCCACCTCAGAGTTGATTTCACTGAGAGTAAGGTTTAAGTAACACCACTTCGCACTCTCTTATTCTGCTTTTCATTTGAGAATTCTTCCCCTACCCTTCCCATGTGTATCTTTGTGTGGGAAAGATTATTCTATTTAGTTCCGCCCTCTATTTCTTGAAGTAAATATGAGTATCCTCAATGATTCTCCCCTCCCTTTTTCTTTCTTTCCCCCCTTTCACCAAATCATCTTGATGTCCCAATCTTTCCCTATGTGTGATTCTTCTAACTACTCTTATGATGCATACAGTTTTTGAGAGTTACACATTACCTTTTCCCCACATATTAATATATATAATTTGATATAAATGTAGTCCTTATAGAAAAGAATTTGACTTAACAAAAAAGATAAGATTCTTCTCCTTTTGCCTTTCTTTCATATTTACCTTTTCATGTTTGTCTTCTTCTCTGCAATTGGATGTCGGATTTTCCACTAAGTACCGGTCTTTCCTTAGCAAATACTTGGAAATCCCATACTTTACCCTGGAAGTATATAGTCAGTTTTGATGGGTAGTTGATGCTTGGTTGGAGACCCAGCTCTCTTGCCTTTCTAAATATTGTATTCTATGCTTTGTGGTCTCTTAGTGTGTTAGCTGCTAAGTCATGTGTGATCCTTATGGGGGCCCCTCTATATCTGAAGCTCCTATTCTTGGCTTCTTGTAGGATGTTCTCCTTAGCTTGGAAGCTCTTGAATTTGTCGATTACATTCCTGGGGGTTGTCTTTTGGGGATTTAGTATAGAGGGTGTTCTATGAACTCTTTCTCTTTCTATTTTTTCCCCTTGCTTGAGAATATTGGGGCAATTCTCTTCTATAATTTCCTGTAGTACAGCATCAAGGTTTTTGTTTATCTCTGATTTTTCGGGTAGACCAATGATTCTCAAGTTTTCTCCCCTTCCTCTGTTTTCCTGGTCTGTCACCTTGTCAGTGAGATATTTTAGGTTTTCTTCTAATTCATTAATTTTTTTACTTTGCTTTATTAATTCTTGTTGTTTTGCAAGTTCACTGTCTTCCAGTTGCTTAATTCTGGTCTTTAGGGACTGGTTTTGGTTTTCAGCTTGGTCTGCTCTTCTGTTAGATGCTTCCAGCTCTTTCTCCAATTGTGAGGTCTTGTCTGTCAGACTGCTGACCTCTTTCTGGGCCATTTTTCTTGCCAGAAGGTTTCCATCTTTTGGACAAGCTCCAATTTGAGTTCTTCCAGAGCTTGTGGATAATTTCCATTTTTGGGGGGGCATGTTTTGATTTTGTTTGAATTTCATCCTCTTTCTCTTCTTTTCCTTGGGTATTCCTGCCATAAAAGTTTTCAATAGTCACTTTTTCCCCTTTCTTCTTGGAGGCTTGATTTTGGGCAATGTGAGCCATCCCTTTGGTGGTTAATTTCCCCTTTCCTTTTTGGTCTGAAGTCTGGGTGATAGGGGTGGATTTTCTGTGGATTTAGGTTGCCTCAGACTAGTTCTTCCCAGCCTCTGAGATTTTTTAGCGCGCCCACCCCCATGCTCAGCATGCCCACTCCCGTGCTCAGTTCACCTGCCCCCGTGCTCTGTGGTCTCTTCTCACAGGTGTGCAGGAATCTCCTGTAAAACTGCTCTGAGGGGTGGATCTCTGGTATTCCCTGTCAGTTTCTAGGGAGCCTGGCGTGCCCCCCGTCCCACTACAGTGAGGGGCAATGCTTCAGCCTTAAGCAGTTTTTACAGAATCTCGAGACTCCCCACTGTTCACAGTTTGAAGGGGCCCCGCGGTCTGCATGCTCTGCTGTGCGCAGGGTTCTCCCATGAAACCACCCTGAGAGGTCATTCCCTAGCAGTCTTTAGATCCCAAAGACTGGTGTTCCTCACTCACTCGCTGTCCTGGTGAGCGCTCTGATCCCCTACTCTGATTCCATTGGGGATGTGGGGGGTGGGGAAAGGGCGGATCAGTTCATGTTTTTGTGCAAGCTTTTCCTCCTTCTTATTGTGTGGCAATGTTCAAACCCCACGTACCTTCGTTTCTGTGGGGTACTGGAGAGTCCCTCCGTTCTACCAAAGATGATTTTTATGCTCTTTTGAGGTAGTCTATTTCATTCAGTCCTGGGGAGAGGAAGCAATTTGCATCTAGATTGCAGCCATGTTTACCCAGAAGTCTGTTTTTTATTTTCTTTTGACAATTGATTCACATTCTTCATAATTCAGCCATGTATCCCTGGGTGATTATGTGACCAAGGATGAGGGAATGGAATAAGGTTGGGCAGAAGTGGAGGATATTTGTCACCTGACTGGGGTAGAATGATATTTAGTGTCCCAAAGACATGGGGGTGGGTGAGGCATAGTTTAGGGGACAAGGAGATGTCCTAGATTAAAACCCAATGGTATCAGAGCATAACGGAAAGATGTATATTTGTGTTTATCTCAAAATCTAGGGAAGAATCCAAAGGAAATATTTCTCTCAGGGGTCTTTCCTTATCGAAGGTCTCTGATACCCAGAGTCACCTTTTCCTTACCATTACAAGGATACAAGTAAGAAAAGGAATTTTCCTGTTTTCTCTTTGTCCAAAGGACACTCAGGGTCCCATGCCAAGATGAAGCTTGAAGGCTTTTTTAGTTAGTGCAGCTTGGTGATCTGTCTCTGTCTCTGTCTCTCTTTCTCCCTTCCCGCCCCTCTCTTTCTCTCCCTCTCTAACTTTTACTAATAAATTAATATAAATTAATATTTTATTTTATTTTATTTTATTTTATTTATTATATTATATTTATTATATTATATTTATTTATTAAAAAAAGGGGATCTTTTTTAATCTTTAGTAAAAATTTGAACTCACTTCTTCCCAAGTTCATACTCAGTACTCTATTCCTTGTGCCATCTAATTATCTCATATCATGAGATCTTGGGCTGGTATTTGAAATTTATTTACCACTCCCATCAAATGGAAACAATATTTGCCCTAGGGGATGTGTGAGAATCAATAAGGTAATGTCAATGAAAGTGCTTTTTAAACTTTAAAATGTGATAATCATTATCAGTCTTCAAAGAAAAGAAAGGGAAAGATGAGATGATAAAACATTTTACATCCAGAGATTTATATAAAATTGAAAACAGAAGGCTATAAGGAAAGGATAATGGGTTGCACTTGAAATAATTAGCTAATAGCTGTGTTAATTTGTTGATGGAGCTGAAGTAATTGGTTGGAGACAGAATGTAGGCCCACCAGGTAGGCCTAACTTGTAGATGATTGTATAACACAATCTGACTGCTTGTAAGTTCTTATAAAACAGAAACAGGTTTATTAAACTTCTCAAATTCAAAGAATAGGGTGGTGGCCAGGGTAGAGGTGTATCTAATCTAGGTATTCTAATTTTCTCCATCCAAATCCCACTATGAGTCCTTATGGAAAATTTTGGAACTCCCTTTCAGTTCAGTGGGTGCGACTATACCTTTCCTGCAAACTCATGAATCAGACTTCTGCAAAACATACTACCTGTCTTCTCTCTTACACACTGAAGAAAGTGTCACTAATTCAAATCAACCTTCCTCTGATTTCTGGGATCCTGAAATGCTGCCAAGGGTGTGAGCACCAATGTGTGGGTGAAGGCCCACACCCAAAGACCAGACAATTGCTTTCATTATGCTAATTCTATTCCTTAGGCACTTTCTAGATTGCCACCTCTCTACTGAGTGAATTAAGCTATAGCTTCGGAAAGAGCTTTTGAAATGCCCTCCTGCCCTAAATCTTTGACTTCACTATTTTCCCAAGCTCTAAATTTCCCAGTCATTGTCTTGGCCTAGGGCATTATGGTAAATGTCAACACCCTAGTAAGAGTCCTTGAAAATGTTAAAACCCTAGGAGGAATATTATTAGGTGTAAAATGATCAGATTAGTTAGCTATTACTTTCTTCAAACTCTGAGACAATGAACATCAAAACAAGTGGGCCAAGGAAAGAGTAGGTCCCTTTGAAAGGGACAAACATTGGTGGTGATGTTATAGGAAGGAGAATTTGAGGTGCTGTTGAACCTGGAGGCAGAAGATGAACAACATGGATCTTCAGAACCCTGGCGATTTTCTTGGGACAAAATGACTGCTAAATTTGAACCATCATTGAGTGTGTTGTACAAAGAAAGGTGTAGTAGCATATTATGGATCAGGCTATTTGGTATGTGCTACATAAGGAAATGGAAAAGTTGCACAAGACAGACTCTTGACCCTAGAAGGCATGCAGTGACTGGTATTGCCCATGGTTTTGGGCCAGGGTCTTGCACTCCTTTTGTCTTCATTGTGATGTCTGAGGCTGTAAGAGTTGGTACTGAGTCAAGTTGCTCCAGCATTGGAGAAATAAGTAACAATGGCTCTCAGGTCAGATAGAGCCTGGAGCTTCCTTAAAAAATACAAAGAAGTAGAGAATGGGTGAGCCCTGAGGGACCAGGATGATTTGAGGACTAGTAATCCCAGGGAAGAGAGTACTAAAAAGGGGTAGGAGGACTGAAGACTAACTTTTGTTTGTTATCTATTAGATTTCTTATCTATTAGAAACTCAAGTTTTTCAACCTTTAACAAATCTCTCTCTAGTACCTACTACATGTAATATGTGTTTTCTGTCTTGAGGATCAACATATATCATATTCTAAATGCACATATGGCTGAATTTGTTACAAAAAATGTCTGGAGACATAGGCCATTTGGAAAATATACGTTTGAAATTTCTTGTGTTGTACATGTGACATACTCTAGAGTTAAACTCCGTGCTGGAAGAGAACTGGTCCTTTTTAAAAATCTCTTCCTTTTGCAGATGAGGAAATGAAGGCACAAAGAATCAAGATCTGAGAAGAACTAGTCTTCTCAATATAAACTCCATTAGTCTTTCCAACACTGACAAGACCTCAACATTGTGTCAACATAGATCTAAAATGCCTAAACCTAAATCTAAAAAGACATTTAGTAAGAAGCACTTGATGATGAATATGATAATGATAGGCTAACATTCATATAGGGCCTGCTATGTGCCAACACTTTGCAAAGTACTTTATAATTATGATCTCATTTGATCCTTACAAGTGTCAACTGGATTTTTTTGAATCACAGTTTCAGACTGAACAATAGACCTTAAAATGCTTAATGATCCCAGTTTAGCTGGGACTAGTGGACTTAAGCAAATGTTAAGTACCCTTTTGCCTTAGTAGTTTTTCCCATTGAATCAAAGTCCTCTCCCAGGTAGCCCAGCCTTTTGCTGGACCCTTCCCTTTAGTACCCATTGTAAAGCATCAGTTTTCCCCTGACAATTCTGTCTTGGACCTCTCATTTCCTTGTAGTCATGGTAAAGCCAATCAATCATTCTTCCCTGTCCTTAGTTCCCCAAAAGGTATATAAGATCCCCAAATTCTATTATTCTTTACAGAATCTTCTAGTGTGTTGATCCTCCCAGAGATACTGTCTCCAGAGTCCCAGACTACTAAAAGCCCCAGTTTTGACTCTGTGTAGTATCTTGGCACCTGACTGTGTGTAGCAGCTGATTATTATGGACCTAGCTCTCTCCTGATTAAAGACTTGGTGTTTCTGACTACTTTAGTTGTTCTGTGTTTTTCCAGGTTGACCCACCAACCCTGGGAGTTAGTTAGACATTATTGTGATCCACATTTTATGGTTGAGGACACTGACACAGTGATATATCTAGAATGACATATTACATTGGTGATGCTGACTATGGATTAATTATATGGAGTCATTAAGTCAAAGTTTCTCCATCAAGAGGCATAGAGTTTCACATTTAAAATAAATGTCTCGTGGAGAGCCAAGTCAGACTTAAGGGAGAAGTTTGAAGAATGGACACTGACCCCAAACAATATACATGGCTGGCACCATTGGATAAAGCTCAGGAATTCTAACTCTTTCTGAAGTCCTTAGGAACAAAGTAGCATATTTACCTTTAATTCTGATAAGTCATGAATACCTCCTCATGATTAGAAATATTATTTAACAAGCAGCTGAAATGACTTAGATCCACCATTCCCTGGAAATTAAATAAAGACCTTTTCAAGCTATGTTAATTCAGCTACTTCCAGTAAAGCAGTTTTAAACTGAAAAAAAAAAAAACCAAACAAACCAAAAAACTACAGAACTATAAATAGTCAGAAAAACTACTCTTTAATTATGGATAGGAGTTCAGTGCTTAGTTAGGTCTTTTCACAGAGCTGAGTGCTATAAATCCACACAGAGTACCCAGACTCTGGCAGTTCTGGTCATTGAACTCCTGAGATTGCCAAGAGCAAAAGATTGATAGCTCCAAAGGTCAAAATAATTTGGGGAACTTGTATATCTTTTGAGAAACTGAGGGACAGGGAAATATGATGGATTGACATTACCATAGCTACAAGGAAATGGGAAGTATACTGACAAGCTTGGGAAAGAACCTAGAGCCAGCGGCTGTGTCAGAGAAGTGGCTACTTACAATGGATACTAAAAGGATGGTCCCAGCCCAGGTGAGGGTCTTTTAGGGAAAGGGTCTCTGATATAATGGGAGAGACTACTAGGATAAAGGATATTTTAGCATTTGATTAAACTTTTTAAACTATACCTAGTTAAGTCCATGAAATATCTTGAGGTCAATTTTTTTTCAGTCTGAAACTGCTAGTCTGAGACTCCCTTCAGGGTGGATTCTCAAGAGAACAAAGGACAAGTTTTGGGGTCTCCATCTTTCAAGCTGACTAAACTGGGGATTAATCAGATACTACTGTGCTACAAGTTTGGGGATTCCTAGATTCCACATTAACAGCAGTTATTTAGAATTGAGAATCCCGGCTAAGTATAGAATGCTAGAGCCATAAGGGACCTTCGAAATTGCCCAGTCCAATCTGTCCACTTTCCAGGTGAGGAAATTGAGAGTTAGATAGGATACTCAGACTTATGTGCTATTTGCTCAGGCTCATATAGGTAGTTAGGAATAAATGTTAGATTAAGACCTACTTCTTCTTAATATTAATCTTGCCCCTTTCCCCATAAGTTACTATTCTTTTTTTGAAATAAAAGCATGTTTAAAAAAAATTTAGGATCAATATGAAAAACGAAAAGGAAGTTATTCTTAGCCACCATACAAAATAGAGAATTTGGAAAATTGGGCACTTAGGAATGACCTGGACACCCAGAGAAGATAGTTATTTCTGGGTCTCAAGAGGCACTTCTTTAAGCTTTGGGGAGTTGCTGATAGCCCCCTCTGAATATGCATGGTCGTATTTATTGTTGACTTGTTTAACAGGAAAAAAAACTCAATATGGATAACAGCTAGGCTAGCAATAAGTTATATGGGTTGAATTGATGTATTTATTTTCCCTTTTAAAACATTTTTAATATTTCATTTGTAAATCTATATTTTGTTTTTTAGATTCCACAAGATGACCCCACGTCCTATAAGCCTTGGTCCATCTCTGTAGCCTAATGCTTGAGTTCCAGAAGATGACATAACTATCTGATGAATTTAAAGACTGCCATTCACCAATATAAATGTTTCTGTTTTTAAATCCATAGAAAAAATATTTAATTCTTAAATACAGTTATACTTACTTTAGTAATCTTAGAATCTCAAAATGCATAAGCAATTAAACTTTTTTCCTATTAAAACTTTAAATAAAATCTTACTTTTTAATATATTATTTTTTAATTATGCTAATGGAAAAATGAGTAGTATTTGGCCAGGTAAATAAAAGAGAAAAAGGAGATATGAAACTCATTGCTATTTTTTAAGTAAAGTTGTGAGAATAGAAAACAAGTTATTTTCTTATAACTAGTAAAAATTTCCATGTGATATCATTAAAATGAACTGTTTCAGTTGAATTTTTCTTTTGCAAACTTGGAGAATGTGTTAAGGAGAGCAAACTAATGCAGCAAGAACAGCCAGTCAGAAGTCCAAATTATAGGAATCATTACCTTTATTACTGACTAGCGGGGTGGCCCCAGAGGTGAGGGAGAGGGAAGTATACTAAAGGAAGGAATTGGTAGTTTTCAACACAGCATACATATGTGTCTTTATTAGGATTCTGCAGAGCAAGCAAGCAATAAATCACAGAGGTAGACTTTATACTTTTAACAACTTCTCAGGATTTCAGTGTTTATCATTGGGGGGGTTGGGGTGGGGGGGTATTAGTCCTGCCATAAATTTAACCCTAGGGTAGACTGTGTCTGAATTCGTGGGGAAACCTGCAGCTTTCAGAGGAGACCAGCAGGCATTGGCTGAAAATGTGGTTTTTGTTTCCTTCCCTGAAGGCTTCCTGGACATGCCTAGGACTGGGGGTTTTTGTCTGCCTCAAATGATTATTTAAAAAATCCCAAAATTTTGCCTTTTATGTTAGGATTAATATTAAGTATGGGTTCCAAGACACAAGAGTGGAAAAGGCTAAGCAACTGAGTTCAAATGAGTTGTCCACGGTAGTGGTTAGGAAGTATCTGAGATGAGATAAGAACCCAAGACCTCCTATCTTTAGGCCTGACTCTCTACCACCACTCCATAAAGAAAACTTCTCTGACTGGGAATTGAACCTATAATTTCATTATATAACATATATAATTAAACTCTATGGGACAATATATAGTTTTTGTTTACATGTGTTTTCTGTTCCTGTTATTGATTTCCTCAACAAAATTTCATAGACATATCCATTTATACAGTAAGAGTGAGACTTTAAGATAATAATTTCATGTCATGTTTAAAATTATGGTTTTAAGAAAATAAGGTTTTGCCTATTAAATATATTATTAATGCCTCTGTCTTTAAGTTAATCTTATACCTCCTTTCAAATTGAACTCTTTATTAAGACAAACAAAAACTGAAGCAAAAACATCTAATAGAAAGAATGTCCAATCCTATCTATAATCAGAGAGGAAGGAAATATGACTCATTATCTCTTCTTTAGAGTCTTCTCTAATTTTTCTACTAAGTAGAGTTCAACATCTTGTTGGTGATCTTTATATTACACTGGTCATTGTGTTTATTGTTCTTTTAGTTATGCCTCTTCTTGTACTATATTTGTTCATTTTCCATTTTTTTAAAAACAGAAAAGTGGAAAGTAAATCTTGGTCACAATATATACATTGAAGAAGTTCTTGGGAAATGTGTGTAAAATGTATACATTCAAGTATATTCAAGTATACCAGATAATTTAAATGCAATGAAAACAGTAGAAGAGAAAGAGACTAATTAGGAATAAATAATATTCTCTCGATGACCTCTGATATTTCTTCTGATGTTGAACTTCTGTAATTCTTTCAAATTGCAAGCCTGGGATTAGGCTATCTTCACTATCACTATATTGAGACATTAAAGATGACTTCCACATCCTTAGCTGTAGGGAGAAGGGAGTAACTGCTGAATTTAGCTTTCTTCTCCTGTCTCAAACAGTCTTTTTTTGGGTCAAATTCCACTGACTTCCAGATATGTACCCCTCAAACACATTCTCTACATGGGCGTGAATGAATGTGACCAATTCCACAAACTCGATTCTATCTCTTCTTCTTTTCTTCAGAAGATTGTCCCTATACTCATCCTTCATTTCTCTATAATCTTTACTTTCTCTCTACCAGTTACTTCTCTATTGTGTACAAATACATTGAAGGCTTTTCCTTCTTGTAAAAACAAAAACCAAAATCCTTAATAGACTCTACCATTTCCTTGACCTCTATATCTCCCTTTTCAGGGACAAAACTGTTAGAACTATGGGTTCCACTTCAATGTTGTTGTTTAATCATTTTCAATCATGTCCAACTATATATGACTTATTTTGGGGTTTTCTTGGTAAAGATACTGGATTTTTTTTTGCCATTTCATTATCCAACTCATTTTATAGATGAGGAAACTGAGGCAAACTGTTTAACTGACTTGCCTGGGGTACCTGAAAATCATGATAAAAAAATAAGCCTAGGCACCATATCACAAGAAATTATCAAAGAACACTGCCATGATATGCTTGAACCAGAGGGTAAAACAGAAATTGAAAGAATCCACAGATCACCAAGTATATTAAATCCCCAAATAACAATTCCCAGGTATATTATAGCCAAATTCAAGAGCTCCCTGGCCAAAGAAACAATATTGAAAGCAGCCAGAAAGAACACAATTCAAATATCATAGAGTCCCAGTCAAGATTACACAGGATCTAGCAATTCTGTCCTGAAGGCTTGGAATATGATATGCCAAAATCAAGGGAACTGAGTTTACAACCAAGAATCACCTATCCATCAAAACTGACTATATTCTTTCAGGGGAAAGTGTGGTCATTTAATAAAATATAAGATTCCCAAGCATTTATGATGAAAAGAACAGATCTAAACAGGAAATCTGATGTCCAAATACAAGATTCAAGAGAAGCATAAAAAGGTAATTAAGAAAGAGAAAACTTAAGTGACTCAAAAAGGTCAAATTGTTTATATTCATACATGGAAAGATATTTGTAACTCAAAAATTTACTATTATCATAGTAGTTAAAAGTAGTATATCTAGACAGAGGGTAAGCTGTTTAGGATGATATGTCAAAAATAATGAAAGGGCTTAAAAGGGGATTACATTTAGAGAAATGGGAATAGGTAAGATGGGGTGAATGATATCACATAGAGAGG
Source organism: Monodelphis domestica (assembly GCF_027887165.1). NCBI lineage: Eukaryota > Metazoa > Chordata > Mammalia > Didelphimorphia > Didelphidae > Monodelphis > Monodelphis domestica. Next base: position 223,004,325 of record NC_077230.1, read on the forward strand.
CATGAGAGAAAAAACCCTATTACACAGGAGGGAAGAATGAGAGTGGTGATGGGAAATACATATTACTCTTATAATTTTCTCAGAAAGGGAATTACAGCCAAATTCATTTGGGTATAGAATCCTACTTTCCCTATTCTGAAGTAGAATGAGTATTAAAAAGGTATGGGGGAGGAGGAGTAATATAAGGGAGTAGGAATTGGGGGGGTGTTTGATTAAAAGATCTTATAAAGAAGTAGGAAGGGAATAGGAAGAGTGGTGGTAGGAAGGAGAGTAATATAAGGGAGCAAAAATTGGGGGAGTGAATAAAAACATAACACGTGTGAAGGAACAGAATGAAAGGAGAAAGTCCCAGCTTAAAAGGGGAAAACAAGATGGAGGGAAATACATAGACTGTAATCATAACTATGAATGTAAATGGGACAAATTCATCTATAGAATGGAAGAAAATAGGCAAGTGGATTAAAAACCAGAATCCTATGATATATTACTTAAAAGAAACACATTTAAGGTAGATGAATACACATACAGTAAAGTAAATGGATGAAGCAGAATCTATTGGGCTTCAACTGAGGTGAAAAAAATAGGAAAAACAATTGTGATGATCTCAGACAAAGCTAAAGCAAAAATAGATCTGTTTAAAAGAGATAAGGAAGGTAATTACATCTTGATAAAAGTTAATATAGACAAAGAAGTAACATCAGAACTTAACATATATGTACCAAATGGTATAGCCACCAGATTTTTAAAGGAGAAACTATAGGAAGTTAAGGGGAAATAGATAGTAAAAACTATACTATTGGGGGAACTCAACCATCCCCTGTCATAACTAGATGAATATAACCAAAAATAAATAAGAAGTAAAGGAAGTGAATGAAATTTTAGAAAAGTTTGATTTAATTGATATCTGGAGAATAGATTTAATAGATATGTGGAGCACATGGTTCATATACAAAAATTAACCAAGAACTGGGGCATAAGCCTCAAAACCAAATACAGAAAAGCAGACATCATAAGTGCAACTTTTTCTGATCATAATGCAATAAATTATAATGAATAAAGGTTCATGGGAAGACAAATTAAAAATCAAGAAATAAATAATCTAAACTTCAAAATGGCTGGATCAAAGAATAAATAATAGAAGCAATTCCTGATTTCTTTAAAGAGAATGACAATGAGGAGACAACATATAAAAATTTATGAGATACATCCAAAATAGTACTTAGGGGAAATTTATAGGCTTGAATCCTTATATCAATAAAATAGAGAAAAAGCAGATAAATGAATTGGGCTCACAACTAAAAGAAATAGAAAAAGAATAAATTAAAAATTCCAAATTGAACACTAAATTTGAAATCCTAAAAATTAAAGGAGAAATTAATAAATTGAAAGTAAGGGAACTATTGAATAATAAACAATACAGTAAAAGTTGGCTTTATGAAAAAACAAATAAAATAGAGCATTGATTGATTTGATTTAAAAAAGCAAAGAAGAGAGTTAAATTACTAGTATCAGAAATGAAAAGGATGAATTAACTTCCAAAGAAGAGGAAATTAAAGCAATTATTAGGAGCTATTTTGCCCAATTATATGGCAATAAATTTGACAATCCAGGTGAAATGGATGAATATTTTAAAATTTCTATATTTCTCTTTTTTTAAGTGAATAATCTTATAAAACCAAAAGGTTAAAGCATATCACCAAATAAACAAATGATAGATCATAGGCTTTCATTTGAATTAATACTCCAACAGTTCTTTCTATGGAGGTAGATAGCATTCCTTTTCATAAATCCCTCAGAATTGTACTGAATCATTGTATTACTGTATGTAGTTGAGACACATTTCATCATTCTGCAATATTACTTTTACTTTATATAACGTTTTCCTAGTTATGCTTATTTCACTCTTCATCAGTTCATGTAGTTCTAGCTCTTTCTGAAATCATATTGTTCATTCCTTATAACAAAATTTTATTCAATCACCATCATATACCACAATTTTTTCAGCCATTACCCAATTGTGAGATGTCCCAGTTCTTTGCTACTACAAAAAGAGCAGCTATAATTATTTTGAACAAGTAAGTCCTTTCCTCCCCCCCCCTTTTTTATCTCTTTGGGATACAGTCTTAGTAGGGATATTACTGGATCAAAGTGTATACTTAATTTTAAGGTCCTTTGGACATAGTTCCAAATTGCCCTCCAGAATGGTTGGATCAGTTCATAACTCCAACAGCAATGCATTAAGTGTCCCAATTTTGCCACATCCTCTCCAAAATTTATCATTTTCCTTTACTGTCATATTGGTCAATCTGGTAGACATGAAGTGGTACCTCAGAGTTGTTTTTACTTACATTTCTCTAATTGAGGGGAATTTTGAATACTTTTCAAATCATTAATAGCTTTGATTTCATTATCTGAAAACTGCTTGTTTATATCCTTTTACCATTTTTCAATTGGGGAATGGATTGGTAGCCCCCTGTATTGAGAGTAGGCCCCAATAAAATCAGAGCCATCAGCTAACTAGAGCCAGACACATAGTTTTCCCCCTTAACATGAACCCAATCCATTTTTCTTCCCATGCTACCAGATGTCCTACAAGGCATCACTGGTGCAAGAATTCCATGAGAAACCTAAATAGGGAGTCACCCATTGACACACTATAGAAACTCCTGTTGAGAATCACTGAAGTAGTTCATTCCCATTATCCTTATCTTGTAAATCATTGCTCTTCAGTGTTTCTGTATGAAGCTTACCCAATCTTTTTGTCTAAGTCATTTACTCTATAAATTGTAGATCCCAACCTATTAAACCTTGTCACTGCTCTAAGAGACTGCCTGAGTGGTTATTAATCTCTAAGACCTTCTGTATGCCCAGGACACATCACTCACACCCTGGTTTGAGCAACCAGCAACCAGTTTTCAGAGCCAGCCTCTGATATGGCTTGTATTTTTAAAAATTTGACTTAGTTCTCTTTATATTTGAGAAAGGCATTGCTCTTATTTTTTTACATTTTTTTCCTTAACCTTCTGATTTGGTTTTAAAAATCTTTTTTAAGGTCTTTGAAAATTTCTTTTTAGAAAATTGTGTCCATTTGCTATTTTTGTCACATTTTAGAAATAGATATTTTAACTTCAGGGTCTTCTGAATTTGAACTCTGGTCGTCTCTCTACCCATAATGGTCATTTATGGTTGGGTTTTTTCTCTTTTGCTTACTCATTTAAAAAAAGGTTTTATGATTAGATGGCTTGTTACAGTTCTGCTAGAATCAGGCTCTGTTCCCAGGGTATGAAGGACGATATCTCAGGTTTCAGGTTGGTTTTGTGCTGTTATTTCCTTAGTCTTACTTGGTTCTTCCATTTTCCATAATACAGGAACAGGTGTAGTTCCCATTCCCCCTGGCTTACACACCAGTCTGAATTACCTCAACTATCCTCATCAGGTTCTCTGGCAATGTTGCTACTGCAAGCAAACATTGGCTGTAAATGGTTCTATGCCCTGGAACTTCAACCAGGGACCCCATTCTCTTGGAATGACCACAACCATTAAAACCCTCATCTCTTAGCACACATTCATTAGGATGGGTTCTAACTCTTACACCACCTACTTGCCCTGAACTTATTAGAAAGATGTCAGATTGATCCCCATTACAGATAATATTTCCTTTTGGTTTTCAATAGATACTATTTATAATTTTAAGAAAGTATCTACTGATTTCTATATCTTCTGATGTTTTTAATAGAAGTAGATGTGGTATTTTATCAAAGGCTTTTTCTGCATCTATTTATATTTATAGGATTTTTGTTGCTTTTGTTATTGATATGGTCAATTATGTTTATAGTTTTCCAAATATTGAACCAGCCCTGAATTCCTGGCATAAATCTAACCTGGTCATAGTGTTTGGTCTTTGTGACATATTGTTATAATTTCTTTGCTAGTGTTTTATTAATTATTTTATATTTACATTATGAAAGTTTAAGTTTCTGATGATTTCTGTGTTGCTTATAATTTTCCTGGAGCTTCAGGATTAATTTCATAAAGCAGTGACTCATGTCTTAGAAGTCATGTGCAAGAATATTTAAAGGTTAACAAGTCCCTGCAGGTAACTTAAAGACACATGTTATTAAAGTTACATTCTGGTTTACATTCCCAAGCAGTTGACCAACATGTCTACTACAGGGGGCTACAAATCCATTCCCCAAGAAAATTATAAGCAAGATAGTATGATCTGGAAGATGTGTGGTCACTGCTCTCGTGGTCTGTATTCTGGTCCTTATATAGATCGCGTCTATGATCTCTTAGGATTGAATATACTGCTCCTCAGAGCAGTGGTTCTTTTGGGAACACTATCAGCACTATTCTTCAAGATCCATTATCTCTTGTCACCAAAAGGGATCCTTACCCACAGGGTTTTGTCCTTAAACTATGACCAGAAATGGATACAGGCAATGAGGTTGCCAGAGTATGCTACTGCTGTCTTTGCTGGAATGGGGTACCCTGAAATCTTTATCTGATCAGTTGGCAGGTACCCTCACCATCTCTCCCTTGAGAACTCCTGAAGCTGCTGTCCCTCTGACTCAGTCCTACCATTGGTATTTCATCCAGGTGTTTTCTAGGCTGGCCTCCACATCTGTGTCACAGATCTCTCTTTCTGACTTTCCCTTTATCTTATATTGTCTCTGCTACAAGAATGTTCCACTCTGACCTTTTGTTGGCTCTGCAATTCCAGAATTTGATTTGAGGCATTATTTTAAAGCTGTTTGGAATGTTTGGAGACCTCAGTTGAGTGCTCCTCCATTGGGGCTCTGACTTCAGTAAGCCTTCTTGTTTTCTCTTTTGACATACACATATAAATTTGCCTTAGGATGAGTGGGAACTAGTTCTGTGCTAATTGTGCAGGGAAATTGAGGTAAGAAGGCTAAGTAATTTGGGAAATACCAACCTTAAAACTAAACAGTCATAGAGCTCTGTAACAAAGATACTTATTTGCATTGAGAGAATTAAAAAATACATATTTGTGGGAGTTGGAGACCCCCTCACGAGAGGCTAGAGGAAGGTATAAGTTTATAGAATGTTTCAGGAAAAAAGTTAATGCAGAAATTATGCAGGTAAAATCATAGGTTTTATTATTTTACTCAAGAGAAAAATAGATACATAATTCCATGCTCCCTTTTATGTCATGAAAGTTGAACAAACTTCGTTAAGCAAAGTGGTAATCTCATATATGCCCTAAGGAAATAAACTTCATCAAACAAACTTTATATAGGCAAATTATCAAGTTATAGTTTAAATTACATTTAGAGGATTAACAAACAGAATGATTGGGGAGGAGGAGAACTTGCATGTCCTCAAGGAATCAGGGACAGTTGATAGATTTTCAACTTTTGTTTTTTGCAACACCAACTCTTCACTTTGAGCCTGATCCTTGCCATCTGGAAGCGTGGAATGCAATTAGAAGTATCGACCTAAACAAAAGAAACGGAACTACCAGAGTAGTTATAATAAAGAATCTTTAATCATGGACAGCAGATTGTAGTCTGGGTTCCCCAAATAACAACTTGGGTAGAGTATCTTCAAATTTGATATAGGAAGAGGAAATTAAGTAATCTTTTGGAAGGGAGGAGGGACAACAACCAGATTGTTAGAGTTTATGAAAGCTTGGGCAAGACCCAATAGCCAGATACTAGGGTAATTGGGAATGGGCCTGGATTGTTTAGATTTGATTATCCTCTTTAAGTAGGGTCCTCAGGCAAAGGAACTCTTACAGCTCTGCAATAAAGATCATTTCCATTGAGGTCATACACACACACACACACACACACATAAAATGTGTGCACACCTGTGTGAGTGGGTTGGATAGACCCAACCCCTACAGCCCCCTAAGAAGAGGAGGAGGGTGCTGGCTTAGTGTTTCAAAATGGAGGTGATTGGCCAATGTGGGACACTTTTGCCCAACACAAGAAATATATAATCTTTTGGAATGTACATTAGGATGGGACTCAGATAAGAGAAAGGGAAAGGGGAGGGGCACTCATCCAGGGCATGCTGACCTTTCTTGTGCCAAAATATTGCAAAGCTATTTCTAGGCTTGTTCACTATATTAATGCTCCAATTACAAATATCACAAAAGCCAATAGAAACTTGTTTACCTTTGACATCATTCTTTTGAGTTATTTGTTTTATCACTCTGGAAAAGAGTAAGGAGATTTTCTGGAAATTATGTCCATAGAGGGAACAAATATGACCTGAAGGATCATAAGATCAGTCTTTTGGACCTGCACCTTAGAGGACATAACATTTCATTTCAAGGAAACAGACCCAGCGACATTACATGGAAGGTAGTAAGTGGTAGACCCAGAATTCAAACCCATACAACCTGTCTCTCCAATGCAGTGCTCTTTTTACTATATCTCATCTCTTAGGGAAAGAGATGATGATGGTCACCATTTTTACTTGAGTGGATGTATAGAATATAAAAGGAGGCTGAGCCAGAATTCACAAGTAACCAAATATATAGATCTAGATGAGATTTGTAAAAGAATCTCTGTAGAAGTCTTTCCAAGTCGGGGGGGGGGGGGGGGGCGTGAGGAAAATGAAATCAAAGAACTCTGAAGAAATAGTTCCAGATAGTACTGACCTAGTTGTTTCATTTCTTGAGTGAATACCATTCTATGACCTTTGATTATTACTATCCATGCCTCCATCTAGGCATTGATTTGGGTTGGACAATAGAGATCATGATTTCAGCATACAAATGCTTATGTTGAAATTTGGCCTTATATGAAGTATTGCATCACTGTTTTTTATCACTTATTTATCACCAGACTTCTAAAGTAGACTAATGTTGATATGAAATGTGCCCTACAAACTGGAAGAGACAAATCCACATGGGCTATTTAGTAATTATTTTTATAACTTTGATTTTATTAAGGGGAAATTATTCTGTCCCCAAAAGGATAAATGTTCTTGAGCAGACAAGAAAGTACTGAGTCCCAAACTGCAAAAGTCTCAGGATAACTACTTGGAGAAGGAATTGAAACATAAAAGTAAAAAAAAATTAAAATAAAAAATAAATAAAAGTTTCTGGAAAAGAAGGAAAATTAGGAATTAGGGTCAAGGAACCAGAACCCAATCTCAAATCCCTGTTCTGATATTTACTGTCTAGATGCCTTTGAACAAATCACTGAAATTCTCTGAGCCTTTGTTTCACCCATTTGTAAAATGAAAAGGTTGAACTTGACAAAGTAAGGTCCATTTCAGCTAAATCTATGAACCTAGAAGAAAAAAACCCCATTAAATCAATAAACATATATTAAGTGTCTTTCTAGTCCTTTAGCTTGTGGGAGCGAAAAAAGACCGATTCATAGTCAATTTGCTGATTTTAGTTCTTTGTTTCAACCTCTGGGAAAGGCAAGAAAGGGTGGCAAAAATATGTTCACACGGTATCTGCATATTGCTTGCTCTTGCTGTTTGTCCAGACAGTTTTTTTTTAATTTGCCTCCATTCTTCTACATTGTGTTCACCCTCAAAACCTGATTGGCTCTCTCTTGAAATCTTCTCTTCTGAATTTCATTCATTTAGATATAATTCCTCCATTTTTACAGGCAACAAGTTGACTGTTGATTCAATTAAAATGATTGATTAAATCTGTAGACTTTTTTCAGTCCTTTAAAATCATCAATATATTTTTTCACTATTTCCCCCAAATATTTTTAAAGCATCTTTTAATTCTAATTTTCATTTTTTAAAGTTTTTACATTTCTGAGAAGCCTTTTATTTATTCTTATGATAATTTTTATCCACATTGTTTTGCTTGATTTCTTAAGTTCCTCTATTTGAGAATATGTCTGGGAATATATTGCACTATTTCCTCTTTCTTCTGTGTTACTTATTGTACTTCAGTAGGTTCAAATGTTAAGCAATATTTTTTCTTTATCATTTTGCTCATTTTATTTTTTGAGGCCATTTTATTATTTATAGTTTTTAAGCCATTTTTCTTCCCCTTAAGTTTTTCTAAAGTTTAAATAGAACCACCTGTGGAACTAGATCACCATGCACTCCCATTCAGCCACTCCTCAATTTACGCGCCTTCTTTACAATTTTTTACACCTATAAAAATGCTATTAGAAATATTTTTGTGCATATGCATGCTTTCCTTTTGTTTTCCCTCTTCTTAGGTTATATGCCAAATAGTAATATAAATTAAATGAATTAAATGATATTAGAATTTATTGATTTAAAATTTTTAATTCCAAATTCTTTTGGAATGGTTGAATCAGTTATACTAAACTATAAAATTCATTAATTTCATTTATTAAAGCAAGCATTTAAAATTTTTTTGTGTCATGAATTCCTTTGGCAATTTGATGAAGCCTATGGTTGGTGATGGTCCTTCATACTCAAAGAGGACCAAAATGACATCACTATGTTGAGATCATTTTGTGATGTGTCTAACTGTGGCTGATTGGACCAATATGATGGTGGAAGGCTCTACCACAGTTTTGGCACAGATAGCTGATATAGACATTTAGGAAACAAATATATCTAAATTTGTGGATTTCTTTTCAGCTACTATAATTCTGTTTTGCTCATAGGGCACAGCATTCTTTTATGTAGGTAGACTTTGCTAAATGGTTCTGTATCAGTGTTTCTAGTGTCTCACAATTGATACCAAAGTTCTTAAGAGAACATTGAAAATGACCTTGTATCAGCTCTTCTTCTGACCTCCATGTGAGTGTTTGACTTGTATGAGTTCTCCATAGAATAGTCTTTTAGGCAAGCATTCATTTGACATTCAAATAACATGGTCAGCCCATTGGAATTGTACTCTCTGTAATAGAGATTAAGTGCTTTACAGTTTAACTTGAGAAAAGAGCTCTGTGTCCAGTACCTTATCTTGAGAGGTGATCTTCAGAATCTTCCTAGGACAATTCAAATGGAAGTGATTAAATTTCATGGCATACTTGTATACTGTCCAGGACTCACCACAATGAGTCTCCCACAATGACTCTATAGAACTTTCCCAGCAATAAAAAATGAAATCTCATTTCAAATAATTAAAAAATTCACAAAATATTTGGACGTCAACTACCAAAGTACCCCAATTACCTGTCTACATTCCATTATAATATGCTACCTACAGAAATAAAGGAAAATTTATATTTAGTACTCATGGTTATGGTAATATAATAAAAATGTCAAAAGTCCCAAAGTTATTTTCAGTGAAATACTAATCAAACTATCAATGGAATATTCACTTCAGAAGAATAATTTAAAAGTTTATTTGGAAAAACCAAAGAGTGAGAGTATCAAGGAAAATATTAAAAAAGGTAGGAATAAATGCAGAAGTCAAATCCTGTCATGCAAGATTTAGTAGATACCACTCTGGAGAAGCTGAAGACTTGTATTATGTAATTCTGGGAGAAAATTAGAATTATAATAAAACATAATCTATCCAGAAAAACTGAGTATAGTGTTACAGGAGGGAAACTAGCTATTTAATGAAATGGCAGACTTTCAAGCATTCCTGATGAAAAAACCAGAGATGAATAGAAAATCTGACAGTCAAACACAAGACTCAAGAGAAGCATAGAAAGATAAACATGAAGAGAAATCATAAGGGACTTAAAATGGTTAAACTGTTTACATATCTATATGAGAATATAATACATATAACTGTTAAGAACTGTATGATTATTGGGATAATTAGAAGGAGAAAACAGACAATGGAAGAAAGGTAAAGGGAGAAATATAAAGGGGAATATTATTTCACATAAAAAAGGTGCATAAGGAAGAGCTTTTACAGAAGAAGGGAAAAGGGTAGAGGGCAGGTTGGACAATGCCTGAACATGATTATTAGTGGAATTGGTTCATTGAGGGAAGAACCCACACACATGCATTCAATTGCGTATAGAAATTGATTTACCCCAAAGGAAAGTTATGGGGAAAGGGGATAATAGAAACAGAAAAGTAAGAATATAAAAGTCAGATTAAGGGAGAAAGTGGTCAGAAGCAAAATTTAGTGTTTTATGGAAGGACAGGTTAAAAAGAGAGCAAAAAGTTTAAAACAAAGAAAACAGAATGGAAGGAAAAGCATATTTAGTAATCTTAACTGTGAATGGGATGAATTCATCCATAAAATGAAGCAGAGTAGAATGGATTAGGAATAAAAATCCAACAATATTTGTTTATAAGAAACACACTTGAAACAAAGGCACACACAGAATTAAAGGTTGCTACAGGATCAATGAAATTTCATCTAAAAATTTAAAAAAGACAGAGGAAGCAATTTTTATCTAAGACAAAGCAAAAGAAAATAATAGTCCTAATTAAGAGAGATAAGCAGGAAAACTACATTTTGTTTAAAGGTACTTCATAGACAATGGAATAATATATGTAATAGAAGTAGATAAACCAAATGGAATAGCATTCAAATGCTTTAAATTTTTTTTTAATTTTTTAAAATTTTTATTTAACATTATTTTAAAAATAAGATTTTATTTGTTCCCAATTAAGTTGAAATAATTTAAAAACATGTATTTATTTAAAAATTTGGGTTCCAAATCCTCTCCCTCTTTTACAACTTTTCTTTCACTCCTTTCCACTTCTCCCCCTCCCTGAGACGATGCTTATATTCTCATTATCTCAAATCTGATTTAGATTTTATATGAGCAATCATATAATTTTTTTTCCTTATTAGTCATTTTGTGGAAGAGATCTCAAATAAAAAAATAAGTGCAACATAGTATATTTTAGTCTCTATTTAGACTCTTAGTTTTTTCTCAGAGGGAAGATGGCATTTTTTTCATTATGGATCACTGTCTAGCTCATCAAAAACACTGCTGTCACTGGATACAATGTTTTTTCTGATTCTCCTCACTTTGCACCAGTTTACATAAGTCTTTCCAGATGATCATTTCTTGTAGTACAATAAGATTCCATCACAATTATATATCACAATTTGTTTAGCAATTTCCCAATTGATAGATGTCCTGTAAACTTTCAATTCATTGACACCATGAAAAGAGCTGCAATAAATTTTTTTTAGAAATATATACTTTCCCCTTTTTTGGATCTCTTTGAAAAACAGACCTAGTAGTGGAACTTTTGGATCAAAGGGTATGCACAGTTTTTTTTTAAACATTATTTTATTTGGTCATTTTCATACATTGTTCATTGGAAACAGATCATTTTCTTTTCCTCCCCCCCCAATCCCCCACCCCTTCCCAGCTGCCCGTGATTCGTCTGGGTATCCATGTGTCCTTGCTCTGAACCCATTTCCTTATTGTTGGTATTTGCATTAGGGCGCTCATTTAGCGTCTCTCCTCAATCATGTCCCTTCAACCTCTGAATTCAAGCAATTGCTTTTCCTCAGTGTTTTCAGTCCCTCAGTTTGTCCTCTGCTTGAGGATTGTTTTTTTTTTCTCTAGATTGCTGCAGATTGTTCAGGGACATTGTAAAGCCATTATGGGAGAAGTCCATTATGTTCTCTTGTACCACAATGTGTCAGTTCTGTGTACAATGTTCTCCTGGTTCTGCACCTCTCACTCTGCATCACTTCCTGGAGGTTGTTCCAGTCTCCATGGAATTCCTCCACTTTATTATTCCTTTTAGCACAATAGTATTCCATCACCAACATATACCACAATTTGTTCAGCCATTCTCCCATCGAAGGGCATCCCCTCATTTTCCAATTTTTGCCTACCACAAAGAGCGCAGCTAAGAATATTCTTGCACAAGTCTTTTTCCTTATTATCTCTTTGGGGTACAAACCCAGCAGCGCTATGGCTGGATCAAAGGGCAGACAATCTTTTATCACCCTTTAGGCATAGTTCCAAATTGCCCTCCAGAATGGTTGGATCAATTCACAACTCCACCAGCAAAGCATTAATGTCCCTACTTTGCCACATCCCCTCCAGCATTCATTACTTTCCATAGCTGTCATGTTAGCCACTCTGCTAGGTGTGACAACCTCAAAGTTGTTTTGATTTGCATCTCTTTGATTATAAGAGATCTAGAACACTTTTTTCATGTGCTTATTAAAAGTCTTGATTTCTTTAACTGAAAATTGCCTATTCATGTCCCTTGCCCATTTTTCAATTGGAGAATGGTTTGATTTTTTGTACAACTGGTTTAGCTCTTTATATATTTGAGTAATTAGACCTTTGTCAGAGGTTTTAGTTATGAAGATTATTTCCCAATTTGTTGCTTTCCTTCTAATTTTAGTTACATTGGTTTTGTTTGTACAAAACCTTTTTAATTTGATGTAGTCAAAATTATTTATTTTGCATTTTGTGACTCTTTCTAAGTCTTGCTTGGTTTTAAAGTCTTTCCCTTTCCAAAGTTCTGACATGTATACTATTCTGTGTTCACCTTATTTACTTATAGTTTCCTTCTTTATATTCAAGTCATTCGTCCATTCTGAGTTTATCTTGGTGTGGGGCATGAGGTGTTGATCCAAACCTAATCTCTCCCACACTGTCTTCCAATTTTCCCAGCAGTTTTTATCAAGTACCGGATTTTTGTCCCAAAAGCTGAGGTCTTTGGGTTTGTCAAAGACTGTCTTACTGAGGTCATTTACCCCAAGTCTATTCCACTGATCCTCCTTTCTGTTTCTTAGCCAGTACCAAATTGTTTTGATGACTGCTGCTTTGTAATATAGTTTGAGATCTGGGACTGCAAGGCCACCTTCCTTTGTATTTTTTTTTCATTATTTCCCTCGATATCTTTGATCCTTTATTCTTCCAAATGAACTTTGTTATGGTTTTCTGTAATTCAGTAAAATAGTTTTTTGGTAATTCAATGGGTATGGCACTAAATAGATAGATAAGTTTGGGTAGGATGGTCATTTTTATTATGTTAGTTCATCCCACCCATGAGCAATCAATGTTCTTCCAATTGTTTAGATCTAGTTTTAATTGTGTGGAGAGTGTTTTGTAGTTGTGTACATATAGTTCCTGTGTTTGTCTCGGCAGATAGATTCTTGGGTAACTTTAAGTGGAATTTTTCTTTCTAATTCTTGCTGCGGAACTGAGTTGGAGATATATAGAAATGCTGATGACTTATGCGGCTTTATTTTGTAGCCTGCAACTTTGATAAAGTTGTTGATTATTTTGATTAGGTTTTTGGTTGATTCCCTGGGATTCTTTAAGTAAATCATCATATCATTCACAAAGAGTGACAGCTTGGTCTCCTCATTGCCAATTTTAATACCTTCAATTTCTTTTTCTTCTCTAATTGCTACTGCTAGTGTTTCTAGTACAATATTAAATAATAAAGGTGATAATGGGCATACTTGTTTGACTCCTGATCTTATTGGGAAGGCTTTGAGTTTTTCCCCATTCCAGATGATGTTTGCTGATGGTTTTAGGTATATACTATTTATTATTTTTAGGAAAGGCCCTTCTATTCCTATACTTTCTAGTGTTTTCAATAGGTATGGGTGTTGTATTTTGTCAAAGGCTTTTTCTGCATCTATTGAAATAGTCATGATATTTTTCTCAGTTTGTTTGTTTATATGGTCAATTATGTGGATGGTTTTCCTAATATTGAACCATCCTTGCATTCCTGGAATGAATCCTACCTGAACATAGTGGATAACCCTGTGATGATTTGCTGGAGTCTTTTTGCTAGTATCCTATTTAAGATTTTTGCATCTATATTCATTAGGGAGATTGGCCTATGGTTTTCTTTCTCTGTTTTTAACCTGCCTGGCTTTGGGATCAGTACCATGTTTGTGTTGTAAAAAGAATTTGGTAGAACCCCTTCTTGGCTTATTCTGTCAAATAGTTTGTATAGTATTGGGGTTAGCTGATCTTTGAATGTTTGATAGAATTCATTTGTGAATCCATCTGGACCTGGGGATTGTTTCTTAGGGAGTTCTTTGATGGCTTGTTCAATTTCTTTTTCTGATATGGGGTTGTTTAGGTAATTTATTTCTTCTTCTTTTAGTCTAGGCAATTTATATTTTTATAAGTATTCATCCATATCACTTAGATTGTCATATTTTTTGCCATTAGACTGACTAGTACTTTGTCAATTTTATTTGTTTTTTAAAGTACCAGCTTCTAGTTTTATTTATTAAATCAATAGTTCTTTGACTTTCAATTTTATTAATTTCTCCTTTGATTTTTAGGATCTCTAATTTAGTCTTCATCTGAGGATTTTTAATTTGTTCACTTTCTAGTTTTTTAATTTGCATGCCCAATTCATTTACCTCTGTCCTTCTTAATTTGTTTATATATTAACTCAAGGATATAAATTTCTCCCTGAGTACTGTTTTGACTCCATCCCATAGGTTTTGAAAGGATGTCTCACCATTGTCATTTTCTTCAATGAAGTTATTAATTGTTTCTATGATTTGTTCTTTAACTAAACAAACATTGGTATAGAAGGAAATAGTGAAAGAAGAAAAGGCAGGACCAGCAGTAGAAATCAAAATGCTGAGAAATACACAGCTAGAAATCACAACTCTGAATGTGAACAGAATGAACTCACCGACAAAATGCAAGCGAATAGCAGAGTGGATTAGAATCCAAAACCCTACCATATGCTGTCTGCAAGAAACACACATGAGGAAGATAGATACACATAGGGTGAAAGTAAGAGGATGGAGCCAAACCTATTGGGCATCAACTGATAAAAAGAAGGCAGGAGTAGCAATCATGATATCGGACAAAGCCAAAGTAAAAATAAATCTAGATAAAAGAGATAGGGAAGATAATTACATCCTGATAAAAGGCAGTATAGGCAACGAGGAAGTATCTGTACTCAATATGTATGTACCAAATGGCAGAGCATCCAAATTTTTAAAGGAGAAACTAGAGGAGCTCAAGGATGAAACAGATAGAAAACTATACTAGTGGGAGATCTGAACCTTCCCCTATCCAAACTAGATAAATCAAATCAAAAAATAAATAAGAAAGAGTTGAGAGAAGCAAATGAAATCTTAGAAAAATTGGAGTTAGTAGACATATGGAGAAAAATAAATAGGGACAAAAAGGAATATACCCTCTTTTCAGCAGTACATGGTACATTCACAAAAATTGACCATGTACTAGGGCACAAAATCATTGCAAACAAGTGCAAATGGGCAGAAATAATAAATGCAACCTTCTCAGACCACAGTGAAATAAAAATAATAATTAGTAAGGGTACATGAATAGATAAATCAAAAATTAATTGGAAATTAAACAATATGATTCTCCAAAACCAGCTAGTTAAAGAACAAATCAGGTATGCACAGTTTTAGAAAACTTTGGGAATAGTTCCAAATTATTCAACAGAATGGTTGGATTAGATCAGAACTCCACCAACAGTACTTTAGTGTTCCAATTTTCCCACATTGCCTCTAACACGAATCATTTTCCTTTTCTGTCATATTGACTAATTTGATAGTTATGAGGTGGCATCTCAACATTGATTTAATTTTCATTTCTTTAAGAGTGATTTAAGTTTTTTTTTCATATGACTATAGATGGCTTTGATTTATTAATCTGAAAACTTCCTGTTCAAATACATTGAACATTTATTAAATGGAAAATATCTTATATTTTTATACATTACATATTGTATACATTATACATTTTATACATTAGTTATACTATTATATATTTAAGAAATGAGACCTTTATCAGAGATACTCATTATAAATTCCCCTGCACCCCAGATTTCTGCTTAACTTTGGTTGCATTGGTTTTGTTGTGCAAACCCTTTAAAAGTTAATATAATCAAAATCATCCATTTTACATTTAACAATGTTCTCTCTCTCTTGTTTCATCCTAAGTTCTTCCATTTTCCATAGATCTGACAGGTAAACTATTTCATGCTCCTTATGGTGTTACCCTTTATGTATACATTGTGTACCCATGTTGACATTATCTTAGCATACCATGTAGATTCCCAATCTTTGCTATACCATGGCTTGCTGCATGGTGTCCACAGATGATGTGGTACTCAAGGATTTCAATGCCTCCATTGTCATGATCAAGACTAAGATAATCATTCAGCTTGTATATCGCTGTCCCACTGGCTTCAAGGTTGGCATCAACTACCAGCTCCCATTAATCATTTGTGATTGAAAAACTGCTCTAGCATAGTCATATATCATACATTTTCAGCCATTCCCCAAATGATAGATATCTCCTCAATTTCCAATTCTTTACCACTTCAAAAATTGCTGCTATGAGGAGTCAAGATGGCAGCATAGAAGCAGCAAAAGTTCAGACCTCTGAAAAACCTTCCTTACTGATCACAAACTGAATGCTCCTAGGGGACTGAATTTCAAACTTAACAACAGTACAGAGCCAGGGAACCCTCCTGCTGGACTCAATTCAAAAAATATGCCCCCCAAAAACCAGAATCCGAGAATACTCAGGTCTAAGAGGAATGAAGAAGGAATGTCCCAGGACACCTCCCCACCCAACCCAGGGGGCTGAGCCCCCAGCAACAGTGGGAACCTCTGGATGGGTGAAGGTGCTGGTCTGGAGGGTGTACCTTGTGAGTAGGGTGTGCCAGGCTCAAAGTGTCCAACACAGGTGGCAGGGAAGCAGCCAGAGAGAGATCAAAAAGCTGGCAGTCCTGGTGGCTGGGTCCTTCAATTTGACTCCAGTCTCACCAGAGGTTTTAGCCTTGTGGCACATCCAGACCAGCCCAGTTGAACCTAATCCCATCAGGAGTCCTCAGAGCTCAGGGAGGCCAGGATCCCTTCCCCTCCTAGAGTGCAGGGGGCCTTCCTCAAGGACAGGAACCTCTGGGCAGACAAAGGCACTGGTCTAGAGGGTGTACCTTGTGGACAGGCCTGTGCCAGGCTAAAAGCATGGAATGCAGGCAGCTGGAAGGCAGCTGGGGAGAACTGGAGAGAGCCTGTGCGGCTGAGACCTTCCATTTGGCTCCAGCCTTCCAGGAGGTTTTGGCCTCAGAGCACATACAGCCCAACCCAGCTGAACTTAATCCAATCAAAAGTCTCCAGAAGACAGGGAAGCCAACATTCCTCCCCCAGAGACTGAACTGAGAGATCTGACAAAGCTCCAAGAGAGGAGATAGACAGAAAGCCACCAAAACAACAAAAAAATGAGAGGAGCAAGAGCACAGACAAATATGGGGAGCAAAGAAGGGGCAAATATGAGCAAACAACAGAAAAAGAAGAAAGAAATTACAATGGACAGCTTTTGTACAGATAACGAGCAAAGAGCAAACGAAACAGAGGCATAGGGATCAGCAAAGGAAAAATCAGAAATCCCAGCAAACTGGATACAGGCTTTGGAAGAACTCAAAATGCACTTCAAAACACAATTAAGAGAGGCTGAAGACAATTGGGAAAAGAACTTAAAAACTAACATAAGTCATCTGGAAACAGAAATAGTGTCTTGAAAGCCAAAATCAACCAGCTGGAAAATGAGGCAAAGGAGATGAAAGATAAGTGAAGAAGATGAAAGATGAGAAAAAGGAGATGAAAGGTGAGGCAAAGAGGATGAAAGATGACCTCCAAAGAAAATCTGACCAGAAAGAAAAGGATGACCAAAAAGTCAGGGATGAAATCCAGTATTTAAGAACCAGAAAATAACAACTAGAATTAAATGACCTCTCAAGGAAGCAGGACACTATAACACAAGACCAAAAGAATGAAAAAATTGAGGAAAATATGAAGCATCTCATTCACAAAAGAGAGGATTTAGAAAATCGTTCAAGGAGAGACAATTTAAGAATCATTGGTCTATCAGAAGACCATGACAAAAGAAAATGCCTGGACATCATACTACAGGAAATTATTCAAGAAAACTGCTCCAATATCATAGAACAAGAGGGAAAAGTGGAGATTGAAAGAATCCACAGATCACCTCCTCTACTTAATCCCCAACTGATAATACCCAGGAATGTTATAACCAAATTCAAGAACTATCAGACCAAAGAAAAGATATTACAAGCTGCCAATAAGAAGTCATTCAGATACCATGGAACCACAGTGTGGATAACACAGGACCTGGCTGCATCCACACTGAAGGACCAAAAGTCATGGAATATGGTATTCTGGAAAGCAAGGGAACTAGGTTTACAACCAAGAATCAACTACCCAGCAAAACTGACTATATTCTTACAGGGGAAAGTACAGTCATTCAACAAAATAGAAGAATTCCAAGAATTCATAAAGAAAAGACCAGACATGGACATAAAATTTGATGTCCAAGCACAGAACTCAAGAGAATCATCAGACGGTAATTTAAAAAGAGAGAAAAAAGAAAAACAAAACAAAATAACACAAAAAATTTTTTAAGAGAGTCAATAAGTTAAAATGATATGTATCCCTATAAGAAAAGAGGTCATTGGTAACTCTTAAAAACTGTTGGATTAACTGGACAGCTAAAAGAAGTACACTTAGAGGGAACAGTGACAAACTGTATAGGATGAAAGAACAAGACATAAATTGGTATATAGATATATGCATGCATAAATACATACACATGTATATGCAAATATGTATGTATATATATATATATATAACTAGAGCTAAAAATAGGTTAATATTAAAAGAAATGGGAAATGAAACAAATGGGGGTAAGTTTATATGTCACAAAGAAGCTTGTGGTGGGAGGGGGGAGAACATCAATACACTGGAAGGGTAAAGAGGTCAGAGATAGGAAATACTCAACTCTAAAGTGCTTTGAAATAGACCCAAAGAGGGAAGAAAAATCCAATCCATTGGGGCAGAGAATAGATTTGTGCTGGGGAGGGAAGCAGTACAAGGGAGGGAGGGGGTGGAGGGGTAATTTTAGAAAGACTACAGGGGAAATAAATGGGGGAATAAGAAGGGAGGGGAATAGAAAGGGAAGTAAAATAAGGGTGGGAACTAGGGGGACTGATTAAAAACAAACATTGGTATAGAAGGAAATAGTGAAAGAAGAATAGGCAGGATCAGGAGTAGAAATCAAAATGCTGGGAAATACACAGCTTGTAATCATAACTCTGAATGTGAATGGAATGAACTCATCCATAAAAAGCAAGTGAATTGCAGAGTGGATTAGAATCCAAAACCCTACCATATGCTGTCTGCAAGAAACACACATGAGGAAGGTAGATACACATAGGGTGAAAGTAAGAGGGTGGAACCAAATGTATTGGGCATCAACTGATAAAAAGAAGGCAGGAGTTGCAATAATGATATCTGACAAAGCCAAAGTAAATATAAATCTAGTTAGATAGGGAAAGTACTTACATCCTGATAAAAGACAGTATAGAAAATGAGGAAATATCTGTACTCAACATGTATGCACCAAATGGCAGAGCATCCAAATTTTTAAAGGAGAAACTATAAGAGTTCAAGGATGAAATAGATAGAAAAACTATACTAGTGGGAGACCTGAACCTGAAAGAGGTAAGAGAAGTAAATGAAATCTTAGAAAAATTAGAGTTGGTAGACATGTGGAGAAAAATAAATAGGGACAAAAAGGAATATACCTTCTTTTCAGCAGCACATGGTACATTCACAAAAATTGACCATGTATTAGGGCATAAAAACATTGCAACCAACTGTAAAAGAGCAGAAATAATAAATGCAACTTTCTCAGATCACAATGCAATGAAAATAATAATTAGTAAGGGAACATGGAGAGGTAAATAAAAAATTTATTGGAAATTAAACAATGCAATTCTCCAAAACTGGTTAGTTAAAGAACAAATCATAGAAACAATTAATAACTTCATTGAAGAAAATGACAATGATGAGACATCCTTTCAAAACCTATGGGATGCAGCCAAAGCAGTACTCAGGGGGAAATTTATATCCTTGAGTTAATATATAAACAAATTAAGAAGGGCAGAGGTCAATGAATTGGGTATGTAAATTTAAAAAATACTAGAAAGTGAACAGATTAAAAATCCTCAGGTGAAGACTAAATTAGAGATCTTAAAACTCAAAGGAGAAATTAAGAAAATTGAATGTCAAAGAACTATTGATTTAATAAATAATACTAGAAACTGGTACTTTGAAAAAAACAAAATAGACAAAGTACTGGTAAATCTAATTTAAAAAAGGAAAGAAAAAAACCAAATTGACAGTAACCAAGATGAAAAGGGAGACTTCATCTCTAATGCAGAGGAAATTAAGCCAATCATTAAAAAATACTATGCCCAATTATATGGCAACAAATATGGCAATCTAGGAGTTATGGATAAATACTTACAAAAATATAAATTGCCCAGACTAAAAGAGGAAGAAATAAATTACCTAAACAACCCCATATCAGCAAAAGAAATTGAACAAGTCATGAAAGAACTCCCTAAAAAAATCCCCAGGTCTAGATGGATTCACAAATGAATTCTATCAAAAATTCAAAGAACAACCAATCTCAATATTATACAAACTATTTGACATAATAAGCCAAGAAGGAGTTCTACCAAATTCATTTTATGACACAAACAAGGTTCTGATCCCAAAGCCAGGCAGGTCAAAAACAGAGAAAGAAAACTATAGACCAATCACCCTAATGAATATAGATGCAAAAAATCTTAAATAGAATACTAGCAAAAAGACTCCAGCAAGTCATCACAAAGGTCATCCACTATTACTAGGCAGGATTAATACTAGGAATGCAAGGATGGTTCAATATTTGGAAAACCATCAACATATTAACAAGCAAACCAACAAAAATCAAGATTATCTCAATAGATGCAGAAAAAGCCTTTGACAAAATACAACACCCATACCTATTGAAAACACTAGAAAGTATAGGAATAGAAGGGCCTTTCCTAAAAATAATAAACAGTATATATCTAAAACCATCAGCCAACATCATCTGCAATGGGAATAAAGTAGAAGCCTTCCCAATAAGATCAGGAGTGAAACAAGGATACCCATTATCACCTCTATTATTTAACATTGTACTAGAAACACTAGCAGTAGCAATTAAAGAAGAAAAAGAAATTGAAGGCACTGAAACTGGCAACGAGGAGACTAAGCTATCATTCTTTGCAGTTGATATAATGGTATACTTAAAGAATCCTAGAGAATCAACCAAAAAGCTAGTCAAAATAATCAACAACTTTAGCAAAGTTGCAGGATACAAAATAAAGCCGCATAAGTCATCAGCATTTCTATATATCTCTAACCCATTTCAGCAGCAAGAAATAGAAAGAGAAATACCATTTTAAATCACCCTAGACAATATAAAATACTTAGGAATCTATCTACCGAGACAAACAAAGGAACTATAAAACACTCTCCGCACATTTAAAACTAGATCTAAACAATTGGAAAAACATTGCTCATGGGTAGGATGAGCTAACATAATAAAAATGACAATACAACCCAAATTAATTTACTTATTTAGTGCCATATCCATTGAACTACCAAAAAACTTCTTTACTGAATTAGAAAAAAAAAAAAACAACTATAAGTTCATTTGGAAGAACAAAAGATCAAGGACATCTATGGAAATCATGAAAAAAAAAAAAAGCTAAGGAAGGAGGACTTGAAATCCCAGATCTCAAACTATACTATAAAGCAGTGGTCATCAACACAATTTGGTACTGGCTAAGAGACAGAAAGGAGGATCAGTGAAATATACTTGGGGTAAGTGACCTCAGCAAGACCCAGCCCAAAGACCCCAGCTTTTGGGATGAAAATTCACTATTTGATAAAAACTGCTGGGAAAATTGGAAAATAGTGTGGGGGAGATTAGACTTGGATCCTAACCTCACACCCTACACCAAGATAAACTCAGAATGGGTGAATGACTTGAACATAAAGAAGGAAACTATAATAAATTAGGCAATCACAGAATAGTATACATGTCACACCTTTGTGAAGGGAAAGATTTTTAAACCAAGCAAGACTTAGAAAGAGTCATAAAATGTAAAATAAATAATTTTGACTACATCAAATTAAAAAGTTTTTGTACAAACGAAACCAATGTAACTAAAATCAGAAGGGAAGCAACAAATTGGGAAACATTCTTCATAACAAAAACCTCTGACAAGGGCTTAATTACTCAAATTTTCAATGAGCTAAGTCAATTGTACAAAAAATCAAGCAATTCTCCTATTGATAAATGGGCAAGGGACATGAATAGGTAGTTTTCAGATAAAGAAATCAAAACTATTAATAAACACATTAAAAAGTGTTCTAAATCTCTTATAATCAGAGAGATGCAAATCAAAACAACTAAGGTATCACCTCACACCTAGCAGAGTGGCTAACATGACAGCAAAGGAAAGTAATGAATGCTGGAGGGAATGTGGCAAAGTAGGGACATTAATTCATTACTGGTGGAGTTGTGAATTGATCCAGCCATCCTGGAGGGCAATTTGGAACTATGCCTAAAGGGTGATAAAAGACTGTCTGCCCTTTGATCCAGCCATAGCACTGCTGGGTTTGTACCCCAAAGAGATAATAAGGAAAAAGATTTGTGCAAGAATATTCATAGCTGCGCTCTTTATGGTGGCCAAAAATTGGAAAATGAGGGGATGCCCTTCAATTGGGGAATGCCTGAACAAATTGTGGTATATGTTGGTGATGGAATACTATTGTGCTAAAAGGAATAATAAAGTGGAGGAATTCCATGGAGACTGGAATAACCTCCAGGAATTGATGCAGAATGAAAGGAGCAGAACCAGGAAAACATTGTACACAGTGACTGATACACTGTGGTACAATCAAATGTAATGGACTTTTCCATTAGTGTCAATGCAATGTCTCTGAACAATCTGCAGGGATCCAGGAGAAAAAACACTATTCATAAGCAGAGGACAAACTGTGGTAGTAAAAACAGTGAGAAAAAGCAACTGCTTGACTACAGGGGTTGAG
Source organism: Monodelphis domestica (assembly GCF_027887165.1). Taxonomy (NCBI): domain Eukaryota; kingdom Metazoa; phylum Chordata; class Mammalia; order Didelphimorphia; family Didelphidae; genus Monodelphis; species Monodelphis domestica. The sequence continues at coordinate 223,027,117 of NC_077230.1, forward strand.
GGGATATGATTGAGGAGAGACTAAATGAACAACTTAATGCAAATATCAACAACATGGAAATGGGTTAGGATCAAGGACACATGTGATACCCAGTGGATTTGCACTTCGGCTATGGGAGGGGTGACAGGAGGGGGCGTAGGAAAAGAAAATGATCTTTGTTTCCAATGAATTATGTTTGAAAATGACCAAATAAAATAATGTTTAAAAGTTTAAAAAATGCTGCTAGGAATATTTTTATACATACACGTACTTTTCCTTTTTCTTTGATTTTTTTTTTGAATATAGATCTAGTAGTTATATTGTTGGTTCAAAGTGTTTTTTAAAATAGCCTTTTGGGTATAATTCAAAATTGTTCTCTAGATTGGTTGGACCTGTTCACAACTCCACCAACATTTCTACCAATTGTGTACTTATTTTCCCTTATTCCCATCAGCCTTTGTCATTTCTGATAGGTATAATGTGGTACCTCAAAGTTGTTTTAATTTGTATTTCTATAATCAATAGTTATTAAGAGAAATTTTTATGTGACTAAAGATACCTTTGATTATTTCTTCTAAAAAAGAGTTCACAGTTGTGTGCTGCTTACATGAATGTGATTTAAAAATAAATGCCTTTTCAAATGCATAGACCATTTATATATTGGGGAATGACAGTTATTTTATGAATTTAAATTAGTTCTTTATATATTTGAGAAATTAGGCCCTTGTTAGACGAACTATAAAATTTTAAAATATTGCTTCATTGTCTATGGTAACAAAATGTAGTTTCTCTGATTATCTCTTTTAATTAGGTCTATTTTTTGCTTAGTCTGAGTTCATGAATGCTACCCTTGCCTTTATTTTTCAGCTGAGGATTAATTGACTCTGCTCTGTCCCCTTATTTTAACTCTCTCTCTATGTTTCTATTTGAAGTGTATCTCTTATAAATAAGCTATTGTTGGATTCTCATTTCTAATCTATTCTGCCATCCACTTCAGTTTTAAGTGTGTTTGTCCCATTCACATACAGTTACAGCTACTATATATTTCTCTCCATCCTAATTTCTTCTACTTATTCTTCTCTTTCTTATTTCTTGTCTCTCCTGAAAAGTCTGTTTTGTTTCTGACCAATGTATCTCTTCACCTTCTATTCCTCTGTTAGATATGATAGATTTCTATACCCTACAGAGTGTGCATATGCATATATTCTTCCCTCTTTGAACAAATTCTGAGTGAAATTTTGCCTACCACCCTGTCAATCCCTTCCCCTGCAGAAGTTCTATCTTACTTGCCTCTTATGTGAGATACTTTTCCCATTTCTATCTTTCCCTTCCCCTTCTCTCAGTATATCCTTCTTTTTCCCTCCTTAATTTTTCAAAATCATACCCAAATAATTGACTCATACTTATGTCTTTCTCCATGTCAAATCCTCTTTTGATTCTTGCATTTGAATGACAAATTTCCTTTTCATCTCTGAGGTTTTCATTAGGAACCATTGAAAGTCCTTTATTTCATTGAATAGCTACTTTTTCCTAAAGGATTCTACTCAGTTTTTCTGGGTAGGTTTTTTGGTTGTAATCATATTTCCTTTGCCTTCTAGAATATCATATCACAAACCCTCTATTCCTTTAGTATGGAAGTTGCTAAATCTTATGTTATCTTGAGTATAGCTTCATGATATTTGAATTGTTTCTAGCTACTTCAGTATTTGATTCTTGACCTGGGAACTATGCAATTTTGCTATAATATTTCTCGCAGTTTTCCTTTGGAGATCTCTTTCAAGAGGACATTAATGGTTTTGTTCAATTTCTATTTCACCCTTTTGATTTAAGAAATCAGGACAGTTGTTCTTTATAATCTCTTGAAGGATGATGTTCATGCTCTTTTTTGATCATAGCTTTAACATAATCTATTAATTCTTAGATTATCTCTCTTTTCAATCTATTATTTATGTTAGGTGTTACCAATGAAATATTTCACATTTTCTTCTTTTCCCCAAATACTTTTGACTTTATTCAGTTATTTCTTAATGTCCCAAAGAGTTCATTCTTCCAACTGTAAATTTTAAGGGATTATTTTCTTCAGTGAACATTTGTATCTATTTAACCAATTCTACTTTTATTTTTTAATGAAGTGCTTTTATTCAGTGAATTTTTGTTCCTCTTATATCATTAAGTCATTTCTTTTATTTAAGCTGTTTTGTTTTTTTTAAGAGGGTATTTAAAGCTTTAATTTATTTCTAACAAGTCAAATTTTCTTGAAATGACCAAGGATAGAAAGTTGTAATAGAAAGTAATGATAAAATACAAAATTATTATTTACACCCATCTGTGAGGTAACTGTGATGCTGTGGACTACAAGTGTTGATTTCTTATGTTTTGATTAAGGATATCTTCAATGTATGATTATTTTCCATGAAGATTTTATAGGATGATAAAGTAGACTAGTAGTTGCTAATGACTATTTCTCAGATGGAAATTAATCTCTGAGTGTCTTTAAAATTACATAGTCTCTATGCAGGTGGTGTTGGTGGGGTTTTTGTTGTTGTAGTTGCTGTTGTTTTTTTTACTGTATCTGGTCAGATCCAACAGTTCTTTTGGATTTCAGAAGTAACTGCTACTTAAATGACTTCACTACTGCTACTCAGGAGAATATGACTGCTTCAGAAATATAAGATTTCTCTTTCATTTTAAATCAATTTCTTGTCCTTCCAAGTTCATCTATAAATGTCTAGTGTTAAAATCATCTTCCTAAAACCATGTCATTTCCCAGCTCAAGAGACTTTAGTGACATGAATATGCTGTTGGTGAAATTACAAATTTATCCAACAATTCTGAAAAAGAAATTTGCAATTATTTTAAAATGAGACTATTTGAATTGGAAATTCTACTGATCTATTTACCCATCAAGTGGGTAAGCCTCTGTATTTATTTGTGATAACAAAAAAACTAGTGTCCATCAGTAGGAAATGGTTAAACAAATTAGATTGTGTGGTTAGAATAGGATAAATTTGTGCCCTAAGAATTGACAAATATGAAGAATTCAGGGAAATATTTGTAGGCTTCTTTGAATTAATGTAGAATTAAAAAAACAGGAAAATAATATATATTCAATGCTTAAAATATAACCAGAAAGAATAATAATATGAAACTAAACATTTGACTATGAAGAGAGGTTGTGAAAAAGTTCCTCTCTTGAGAAATGATTGTTTCCTTCCTTTGTTAGAATCCTCTTTTCTTTTAGAATATTTTACACAACACCTTTCTAGAACATTCCATTTGTTAGCTTTCCCTTTTTCCCAATCCCAAATTTCTTAATATGGATTTTATAGTTACCTATGCTCATACATGAGGCAGCTAGATGGCATAGTGGAGAGAGCTCTTGGGCTAGAATCAGAAAGATCAGAGTTCAAACATGACCTCAAGCACTTACTAGCTGTGTGACCCTAGGCAAGACACAAACCCTGTATGTATAAACTGGAGAAGGAATGGCAAATCACTCCATTATTTTTTCCAAACCCCCCCCCCCCCAACATCCCAGGGATAGTTGGTTCATAGGTTGCAAAGATTAGGACATGACTGACTGACTGAACAATAACAAGAGCAATACTTTACATATTTTGCCCAGTGCTCCTGGATTCCTAGTAGAATATAATCTCTTTTGGGGCATGATCTTTGTATTTTCAGTGTCTAGCACAGTGCATGACACATAGTAGGTGTTTTAAGAAAAAAGATTGTTGATTTGAAGGTTTAAATAAAGGGCCATCTTCTACTGAAAGTTGTTTCCTCTCTTCCTTTTGCTAGTGTTTGTCCACTGTTCAATTTACTTTATATTTACTTTTTTGATTCCATGGCTACTAAAATTAAATGAAATATACCTTTGGGGCTTCTACTCAACACCACAAAATTTTAAATAGGATAGGAGAAAGCAGTGGCAGAGGAAGAAATAAATATGTCCTCTTCATATTTCTTACCATATTTTTTTCTTGGTCTGATGGAGAAGGCACAAGATTGAGAGTCAAAAGAGCATTCCAGCCCTGATATTGGTTTATCTATATGATGACTTACTATCTGTATAATTTTGTACAAATCATATAAACTCTCTGATTCTCAGTTTCTACATCTATTCTTCTAGTTCTGTGACACCTCAGTAGAAATATAGGTGGCCTTAAGTTTCTTCTCCTGGAATTTGAACAGCCTAGAATTTATTCCTTATTTTAATGGTGTTACAGTGGGATGGATTGACAATTTCCATTCATAAAGGTGGAGCAATTTATTTTTTTATTTTCTGAAGAAATACTCCTGGAAAATGTTAATTTTGTTAAATCTAATTTAAATAAATTAATTGATCAATCTAAGCAGTTTATACTTGAAAATTCTTATTTTAAGGAATAAATGAGTACAGTGAAGAAAATATAAATGAATAGACCATCTTTACAGAGATGATTATTTGTTAGCATTTACAACTCAGAACAATTTGGCTCTAGAGAGAACATTGTATTTAAACTTATAGGATCAAAAATCAAAAGCCACAGTTGTATGAAATTGGATGACATTTCCATTCTGTGGGCCTTATTTTCCTGGTATTAGGAATTTCATTAAGTTATCTATAAGGTCACATTTAAGCTCTTAAATCTTATGATTCTTAGGTTTAAATACTTTCAGTCTATTTAATTTTTAATGAAATTTTTAATGCCAAAATATTTCTGTTCTAAAAACAAACTTATGATAATTAATCTAAGTATTTAGTATTAAAGTATTAAAAGCTAAATAAAGTATTGGATGTTATAGATTTATATAATGGTTAACCATAATTTTTAAAAGCTTTTTGTATTTGTGGTATTTATTCAGAATTAATTTGTATTATTATTGCTTCATTTTATGTTGATTCTCCACTCAATCCAAGTTGGACACAGATAAGAATCTACATGATGCAAAGAGGCAGTAACTCCCTATGAGCATTAATTATAAAAAATTCTAAGCAGTGTGGGAAGCAACAGTAATTGCTCCATTTAGGAAAGAGAGTTGATATAAATCATTCATTGCTCTTCTCATATTGACAGACTGATGTTCTCCCTGAGTTGCTAGGGATATTACTTTTAATTTTTTGGAACATTCTCTTGGCAATGTCCTCTACCAGTTCTCAACAATCTGACCCTCTGATTTTCTTTGTGAATGGGAAAAAGGTGAGTTTTTGGCATGGTTATGGGGAATTTCCATAGATTTTCTATGAACAAGGACTTAAAGCTCAGTTAGACTTCCTTCAGTAAGATACTTTCTCAACTCTTTTCTTCTTTCCTCATCTTATTCCTAACTAATTTTTTGCATTCAGAACTGAGTCAGTGATAGGTATTCTCTATATATGTTTCAGACAGATATATTCTACATAAGTTTTGTACTAATTAAATACAAATATGACTGATTTGTTTCCTTATTTTCCTTTAGATTTTATTAAAGAATGATGAGTACTTGGTAACTTAGCAGATGTTATACAGTTTTCAAATCTTGTCCAAATATGGAAGAAATTTTTAGAATTAAACTTTTATCTGACTGAGTTCACCAAGGGTTAATATAATAAACTTTTAATATGACCTTGATAGTAATAGTGATGAAAATGATTATAATTAAACTTGTCTGAGCAAATTTCATGTGTTACAGTGAATTCTACTAAGCTAAAAAACTATTCTAGAGACTAAACTGTGACTGTCATAGATTCCTTCATTTATTTGACTGAGTTTCTTAAAGTCTCGCTTTGTTTGCTGGTATGAGGAAGTCTCTGTATCAGCAGAATATACAGATTTTATCTACCACATGGCAACAGGAGAAGGTTTTTAGGATATATTTTTTTTTTCTAAAAAGTCATGTCTGCCTCTATTTGAAATATATAGAGTAACAATTTGTCAGTATCCAGAGTAAGGTGAAGGCAAATAGAACTTAAGGAAAGAAATATGGTGGAATGATGAAATGTGATGCACTTTGCTACTAATAGCAATGCAATGATCCAGGACAATTTTGAGAGACTTATGAAAAAGAATGCTATTAACTTCCAGAGATAGAACTGTTGGAGTATAAAAGCAGATGAAAACATCTCTTTGGGTATATTACTAGGGGTTTTGGTTTTATAAGATTATTCACCTACAAAATGAGTAATTTGGAAATGTGTTTTGGTTGATAATACATGTATAACCCAGAACAAAAAGTAGATTAAGTTTTTGGAAGAAGTGACCATTTTTTCTTTTATTTAAAACTCTTACCTTCCATCTTAGAATCAATACCATGTATTGGTTCCATGGCAGAAAAGCAGTAAGGACTAGGCAATGAGGGCTAATGACTTGCCCAGTGTCACACAACCAAGAAAGGTTTGAATCCAGATTTGAACCCAGGATCTCCAGGCTTGGATATCAATCCCCTAAGCCACCTACATGCCTTTTATACTATCATTTTCTTTTCTTTATTGTTATTTTTTTATAACCCTTCCCTTCTGTCTTGGAATTCCAAGGCAGAAGAGTGGTAAGGGCTAGGCAATGGGGGTAAAGTGACTTGCCCAGGGTCACACAGCTGGGAAGTGTCTGATGCCAGATTTGAACCTAGGACTTCCCATCTCTAGGTCTGACTCTCAGTCCACTGAGCCACCCAACTGCCTCCTATATCACTTTTTTCTAATGAAAAAAAAAAGTTTTCTTCTTTACTTTATTTTTCCTAATTGAAATTGTTCATGAGGCAGTCGGTAGACTACTCGTTAGAGTAACAGAAGACCTTTGGAGTCCAGAAGACCTTATAAATCCTGTCTATTGGTCATTATAAGTATGATCTTAGAAAAGTAAATTCATTTCTCTCAGCCTCAGTTTCCTAATTTATGAAATGGAGATGGTAAAAGCATCTACCTCAAAAGGCTGTTGTCAGGATCAAATGATATAATATATGAAAAGTAAGATCAGATGTTTATACTTTAATGTTTCAATAATAATAAAAACATTCCTAAAACATTCAATATTTTAAATGTGTCATTTTTTGGTTTCTTCCTCTTCCTGCTACTTTGTTTTGGAAATCTCTAAGGGGAAAGAGAGAGGGGAGGGGGGAGTAAAGAACAAGCTATTTGAAGCTATTTTTTTCAAAATTCTTGGAAATATGAGAAAAATGAGTTTGTGTGTGTACATATGTAGTGGAGGGAGTGATCAAATGTATAGATCGTACATTTGTAGGTACAAATGTAAATATACCAGTTTTGTTCTTTAACCTATTACTGAAGGAATTCAAAGGAAGATTTATTCTTCTCCAATGGTCCCTTTACTTCTACAGGGAGGCAACTGCCTTCCTGAGATAGCTATAGAAATATTTATTAAAAATAGCTAGAAGTCTTGTATATTGACTGACCTTAGGATTGAATGCAGTATGCTTTTTATTAATTTCTTACTCTTTCATTCACTCTTCTTTTGAAATTTTATAAGTTTCAAGACAATTAAGTATAACTTTTCTCTTTGAATTGGTGCTGGCATTGGTGTATGGTAGACTTTTTTATGTCTATGGCTGTGTCAGACTTTGGACAGAGAGTAGTAAAAGTGCATGGTGAAAGTGTGAAATCAATAGTCAGACTTGGGAGGCTGCTTACAAAGTTTGTAAAAAAACATTGCAGACTGGAAAAGACCAGGCTAGTGTCATTCTATGAATCTATGGCTGATAATGAAGGGTCCTGAATTATGCTTTTGAGGAAGAAGGTTCCCTTTCAATGTCTTAAAAGGAAAATTTGGAAATTAAGGAGAAAATTTTGGTACAATACATTAAAAAAAACAACACAACCTTGACTTCTATCTTAGAATGGATCCTTTGTATCTATTTCAAGGCGGAAGTGGGATAAGGGACTAGGCAATTAGGGTTAAGTGACTGGCCCAAGGTAACACAGCTAGGAAGTGTCTGAGGTCAGATTTGAACCCAGTAATTCTTGTATCTAGGCCTGGCTCTTTATTCGCTGAGCCATTTAGTTGTCCTTGGTTCAATATTTTGTTAACAATCATCATATCTGTGTCACCCATGTTTCTTCCATTTTACATAGGTCAGTTTTCTTCTAACTCTCTGCTCTGCACTCAGGCCATTCTAACCACAGAAGAAAAGGATGTAAATCTTTGAAAACTCTCTAGAAAATTTATCTACTATTTTTTTTAGAAGAAGAGATTTGTGAATTTATGAGTATAGTGGTATATCTGGTCATCAGGCTCTCTCAACCAATGGAGAATGGAATCTACTTTGAAGTTTATAGACTTTGAGAGTGTCCAGGAAACCCTGAGAGGTGAAGTGGTCCCCAAGATCACATAACCTTTGTGTTAAAGACAGGGCTTGGATCCACATCCTGTTGACTTTGAGGCTATATCTCTAGTCATTAGACCACATGAACTTAACATATTCTCCTTGTAATTGACCTTAACAACATCCTATATATCGACTTCTCTTCACTCACACAGCTACCACAATGGCGCAAGCTCTAATCACCTCATCTTATCACTGTTGAAATAGCCTTCTAACTAACTGGCCTTCTGTTTCAAGCCTCTCCCCTTTCCAATCCTTCTCCACTTAGCTGCCAAAGTGAATTTCTTGAAGCACAGATGTGACCACATTGCCCTTCCTCCTCAATAAACTGCAGTGGTTGCTTAATACATTTGAGATCAAGTATACATTTCTGTTTGCTATTTAAAGTCTTTCACAATTGGATCCCTTCCCACCTTTCTAATATTATTATGATTTATTCCTCCTCATACAATCTATCAGATATACAAAATTGCTATTTTTCCCACACAATTTGCTACCTACTATTTCTGTATCTCTGTGGGCTATCTCCCATGCCTGAAAATCTCTACAGCCCACTTCGCCTCTTCTCTGGTCACCTTCTAGACTCAGCTCCAATTCCACATTTTCTAAGAGTCCTTTCCCTGTCCCTACCACTTGCTAGTGATAGATCTTGTGTGTATGTAATTATTTTCTTGTATCCATGATTAAAATATATCCTCTTTTCCCAACTGGGTGATCCTGGACAAGTCACTGAACTCCAAATGTCTAACCTTTACCCTTAGTATCCATTCTAAGACAGAAGATAAGGGATTAAAACAAACAAAAAGAATATATCCTTTTGGAGGTCAGGAAATATTCCTTCCACTCTTTCTTTGTTTCCTAAGTGCCTAGTGCAATGTCTGCTTATAGTAAATACTTCATAATTGCTTAACTGATTGACCAGTGAGAATATATATGAATTAAACTGAAAAGCTCAAAGAAACTGAAATCTTGCTAGGATGGTTGTTGCAGGATTTTATAATATTTCTCTATATGACAAAACAAAGTCTTAAGAAGGTAATTTCCCCTTCTCAAGGGAATCAAAGCAATGCTCCACATTGCAAAATTAAAGTACAATAACTTGGATGGATTGATTTCAGCATATTATTGAAATCTTTCTCTCATTTTTCAATGCAGGTAGTAGAAAGACATGCAGATCCTGAATGGAATCTGATGGATTATTTGAGAAGAAATCGTATCCTTGCATTTTTAATTTTTCTAACATTGTGATTAATGGAATTTAAAGTCAACTAAGAATCCCTAAAACAACTCTAAAAACAAGAAACAAGCTATATGTAATTAATGTTACATTTAGGATGTTTCTTCATTTAGAGAAAGATTATGACCTTGGGTAAATCTCTTCATTCCATAGGGCCTACTTTTCTCAGCTGTAAAAAGTATCTAAAGTGTCTTCTAACTCTCTAGATCTGTGATCTAGAGTATCTGTGGTATGGAAAAGTTAGCCATTCAGCTATGACCACAGTTTTGGACTCATTACTTCCTAAGTATCTGCAACAGTGGGAAAATTGAAAATAAAATTATGCTGTCTGCATCCTTATTTCCTTGATTACTTTATTTCCTAGTATCCCTGACAGGAACCAAATATAGCTGTGGAACAGGAGACTGTGGAGCCTGCACTGTGATGATATCAAAATACAACCCAGACACCAAGAAGATCCAGTATCCTTTGCCATGATCCATGCTGGGGGATCTTGGGTTTGAGGGATGAGAAAGAGGAGTGAATACCTAGCATTCTTCCTCTGAGATATCTTTGGACAATTCCCACTAGGCTCACTGAATTCTTGAGGTGTGTGCCTCCTGATTGTCTAAAGTTTATTGTGGTAGTATACTGGTTGGACTTGCTGCCTCTGGTAATTCCCTTTCCTATGAATCTGTCTGTTTTCAGCTACCATAGTAATAGATTATTAATGTGCCATATCCCAGAAAACGTATATGTATTTTTGTGGTTACTTTTTGGGAATAGAACATTAATCCCCCAAATATCAATCAGGATTGAAGATTTGGGCTTCCTTGGACTTTTTATTTTAGATAATACCTAAATACAATGTCCTAGAGAAATTTAGTGATGTTTCAGAAGTGATAAACAGTCACTTTTTTTTCTGGTGAATGCTCTTTCACAAGTCAGTTCCATTGGCATAATTTTGCAAATTTCATTTGTTGATTTCTTAACTTGTACTTTTTGGATTATTAAATTCTATATTTAAGTATTGAAATGCTGATATGTTCTATCTTACTAATTTCTATAGAATTATTGATAGTAAATTTAATGTCAGGAATCTAGAATCACTAGATTGCTAGAGTCTAGTTGAAATATTCACATTGTTCTTTAGCATTTAAAATCACCTAGAGTTTCTGCTTGCCTACAGGAACTGTGCATATTTGCTTTATTACTTTGAAGTAAATATTTCTATGTAAAAGCTAAAAAACAACAGTGGCTGTTCAGAAGATCTGAGATAATTATAAGTATCATAGAATTTAGATAGTTGAAAGACCCTTAGAGTTCCTCCAAATACTTTTTGGTTAGAAGTTTCTTATGGCACTCCTTATACTTATCGTACTGCAAACAAAGTTGTCTCCTCTACTTGTACTTGTGCTTGACCTTTGTAGTGTGTCCTTTTGTCCTTCCTTCTTCATCTCCATATGAGAATTCTTACTTGTGAAACCTGCTGAGTAAGCCACAAGTTTGTCTGAATCACAAGAACTGATTCAACAAACAAGGGGGGGCAGCTTATTTGCATGTCAAATATAGATTTGGCAGTTCTCCCAGTTGGATCTTGTTTTACTAGCTTGCCTAATATTGTAGGTGAGTCTCAGATTGGGCATACTCTGTGTCCACGTCCTTTTGTAAACAAATTGGAAAGCACTGTAGATTGTTCCGTGTGTCCCTCATAACCTAGGATAACTACACTTAAGCTTACAGTGATGATGTGGTAGTGCCTGAGAGACAGGGTAGTTTATTGGATTGTGGGTGAACCTTTGAATCAGGACTCCAGGATTTAAATCCTGTTTGTAGTATAAACTATCCAAGTACTCAATGGCGAATCACACTCTCCACGTTCTCCAGGTAGCTCTTCAAGACCAGGATTTACAGATTTGCTGCTAGGAACTGGTAAAGGGAATTTTCACACCAGAAGTTCCTCATATCAATGAAATTAGTCTAATTGTATGTTCTTGGGAGTTTACTAATAGTTTGAGGTCCCACAATCCCAGGTAGCCTGTGTATAGAGTTTATGGGACTCACTTTCTCTAGCCCCAACTCATCCATCAAGACAGGAACTCAGAATCAGGCAATTGTTCTCACTTCATTCCCTGGATCTAGGGACCACTCCCAAGCAGTTATGACTTTCTTCTAATGTTATTTCCTCAAGCCTTTATCTAGTATGTTTCTTCAAAATCAATTACCCAAGTGATTATTTCCCCCAAATAATGTGCCACTCTCAGTATTTCCCCAGTATCATTTAAATAATGACATACTCTTGATAGTCAACAACATGAATTATTCTTTTAACAAGGAATCTTTATTGCAAAGACATAGCCAAGAAAAGTAAGTTAAAAAACAAACAACCCCATCACCCTAAACTGGACGACACCATTCCTACTAGCACCTTAGATTTCACAGCGAAAGGGTTCAAACTTAAAGTGGTTGCTATTAAACATTCATCCTATCAATCTCATTTCCAAACATGGCATAGCAGAAGGGTGAACTGCCCGAAGAACACTCTCTTTTGGCTACTGGAGAGAGTCACCAGGATTCTTCGTCAATTTGTAGCTGGCTCCTCACAGGGTTCAGGAGTTGCTATTTTTAGCAGCTTAGATTCTTTTATGGACTTTGAGTGCCAGAACCCTGAGGGTTTCTCTGAATTCTCAAAGTTCACAGATTGTGACTTGGTCTCTTCCATCGCCAATATACATTCATCTTAGACAGAAAATGCATTCTAGGCATGTGTAGATCTGAGTGAGAAGAATAGGAAACTAGTACTACATCACTGTCTCTTCTCACTTACACCAGTTTTTGCTTGATCTTCACCAAGGAGGTAGGAGATCAGATTTTTTCAGTGCAGCTTTTTGTATGCACTTTTAGTTCTGGCTCAGCAGGCAGTTAAAAGTCTTTTTCTCTTTCATGCAGTAAATTGAAAGGAAATACTTATGGAATACCTACACATTTTCTAATTTGGGAGTACAATCCCATTGTTTTTCAACATTATGTGCTTCTCAAAGCAGATTCAATGAACCATCCACATGAGTTGGCAGCAGGTAGATACCTTTCCTCTGAACACAGAGGAATCAAGATGAAAATCAGATTATTTTTTTTAAAGATCAAAGCTACCACTGAAGAGAAGGGTTTTTGGCTTTCTGAAGTCCTTAACAGGAAGAATGGCATAGTTAATGAAAAGTAAACTCAAATCAAAATGTTCCCTTCTCTCACAACAGACTAATTTTAACTTTTAAAGCTGTTATGAAACAAGGTCTCATTTTCAGGAGTTATTTAAATAAAAAATTAATGAACAAATGAGGGAGTATATAATTGTTCATGGTCTTTTCAGAGAAAAGAATCTTTTTTGTTCAAATATAATCACAACTTAAAAAAAATTCAGTTCAATGTAAAAAAAAATTCCATAGAGACCTATCATTTAATTATTTTGTATGTGTATATTGATTCAAGCCACTCAGACTATAAACTGTGGAAAAATAATTAATATGCACTGATGAAGAAAATTCTTTTCCAGAATTTCCATGAAGGTAAGAAATGAAAAGTCTGGGGAAAAAAAAAAAAACATCTTTAGAGAAACTTGTTTTTTTCATTCAAAATGGCCAAAGCCTAAAATTCCATTTATTGAAAATCAGTCCTAAAATAGTAGATTATGAATGTGAGGAGGTAAGGGTCTCTACTAATAGAAAGGGACATTTATAGTAGTCACTTAGGGTAGTATGACAATCAGGGAAGAATAAGAATATTGGTCAGTGAAGCAATAAAGGTATAAGTTAGGTCATATAACATGACTATGTAAAGTTCCAATTTACTCCACTCTTGTGTGACAATATTTTGCTAGGTTTAGAGTTGTGAAGTAGAAAAGAAAGCAGATCATAGTGGTAAATCCAGGGTTAGATTTAGATTAGACAAAGGATTCCAGCAGATTTATATTATTAAATTGATCAACCATGGATTTTGGAGTGTGAAGAGAGTAAAATAAAGCCTGAACAGTAATGTATTAAAAGGAGAGGTCCTGATTAATATGAAGAATAGTTTAAAAATTGTTGTAGAGGGAGAAAAAGGAAGGATAGGAAGCTATGATAGGAGACAATCGGCATTCAGAATTATACTGACGGCAGTTATAGATGACGGAATAGTATATAAGATCTTTCAGGACAAAGATTCTTTCCTTTTTATATCCACAGTACCTAGCACAGTGCCTGATATGGAGTAGGCACTAAATAAATAAATAAATGCTAATTGAATGAGTTCTTAATGTGTCCATCCTTTTCTAGAAAGTTAAGAAAGATAGTCTATAAGTGTTTGGAGTTGAGGATAGAGAACTGGAATGTTATAAGGTAGAGCATTAATGTAGATATTATAGTCCCTCAGAATTGGTGAAAGTAAAAAGGACTTTGGAGTTAAAAAGAAAACAAGAGGACAATAGAAGGCAAGTGAATTTGGATATGATAGATGGATGCAAAAAGGTTTTAGACAGCGTATTATGGATAGATGGGGTTATAAAAGTCCCTCAGGCAAGGCTTGAATTGCCTCCTCTACCATGAAAGATAAAAGATTAAAATCCTTGGACATGCTTTTCTCCTGGATCAAAAAGACAGGAAAAAAAAGTGAGATGAGGACTGAAGGGTGGAGTTCCCCATATACAGAAATTTTAAGGATCTATTAAGGAGAAAGGAAAAGAGAATACACCAAAATGAAGGGAAGCATGATGGTAGCAGAGGCTGCAACATCATCAACTTTCTTCCTCAAACTCATTCCTTCTAGGAACCTAGAAAGGGGAAAAGTAAAGCAGCAAAGTAGGACTGTGGATTTCACTTTCTTTTTATTATTGACATTTGTTTAGGTAGCTTAGCTCTGAGGAACAGAATTCATAAACAAACACATAAAGAGTCAAATGGTCCTCATTTGATTCCTCAATATAGATAAATGGCCACTGACACCTATTTCTAAGTGAATTATTTTTTTTCTTAAAAATTGTATCTCACTGGTCTAATTTTATTTTTCATAAGCATCTGTGGTTGACCGTATCCTTTGCATTTACTTGGGTTCCTTTGTTGGTGGCACGAGGGTGTGGGAAATCTTAGAGAGTCCCTCCACTCCAATGTTGGAAAGTGATTTTCTCTAAAAAGGAACATAATGATGAGTCATTCACAAATTGAATAATTACATTGACAAGGCAGAATTAGTGTAAACTTGTGTCTTTGAATCTGCTTTTAGACCACAAGCCCAAATCTTTTGTGACCCCTAGTGGTTACAAATAGAAATATAATCCTAGGATCATTCTTTTCCTTTTTAAAGTTTTTTTTTTTTCGAATATTATTCAAGAACTTATACCAATATGAAAAGAATAAATTTTGATCTCCATTTTCAATGATTTAAAATGTTTTTCTTATTTTCCAATTTCAGTTGCAAGCTGATTTAAGCTCAGTAGTGGCTAAGTTTGAGAATAGTTATTATATATCAAATTTTAGGAAAGCTGTATGGGTAGTCTTTTTTTTTTCCTGTTGCTTTTGAAATTGTTTAGTTTTCAAGTCTTACCAAGGGTTGACCTCTATGCACTACTCAAGAAATTTTGAACATTAATGCTTGTTATTTTGTGAGTGATACAGTGAGAATACAATGTTTTATGACTTTATTATTATAACTGTTTATTAGATCATTACTTGGTTATATCTATCTTTTATGCTTGTGTCACTACTAAGCTATATTGATTTTGACTAAATTATTGGTTAAATGGTGAATTATTCTTTAGAAACTGGTTAATTTTAGGAATTGTGGAATGATGTTACTATTTTCTGAAAGGGGTGATAGCAAAATATTGTCAGTGATCCTTGCACTACATTCTGTATATAAGAATGAGGGTGTTATGAAAGTCTTCAAAGACAATAGTGTTAGGGGACAGTAGGAAACTCCATTTAGGAACTGAGTTAGGATGAGACACTATAGATGAGTTATGTGAGTAATCAGTTTTTTGAATATCATAAATCATCAGAAAAAATAATCAGATAAGGAAGGCTACTACTGGACATTGGTTTTTGACATCTCCCTCTTCCCTCTTTGTGGAAGAGAGTATAAAATGAGGGATTTAATGAACAAAAGATTCACAATAGATTTAGGCTCATGATTTGATGGGTCAATTTAAAATCACAGTCTTAGACCTTGCTGTTGTAATTTTCATCTTTCTTGGCTTTACATGCCAATTTTATAGTACTATATGCTCTGGCATAACAAACAAGCATAGTGCTAATAATAGCAGTCCTACTAAACAAGTTAGGCCATATAACAAAAGTTTAATCTTTAAAAATAGATTGCTAAGTGATGGAACTGAAAGAGGATCTGCCATTGTTATAAAAAAGCAAGATATTTATACACTTCTCTTGGCTCCATGTGTCAGGGACCCAAGGGGAGAACCTACTCATAGAGAAGGTAGCTGTATATTTGGTGATTTCTAAAAGAAGTTTAGTTTCCATGAAAGTAGGAAAGAGAAAAAAGTCTAGAATGAAGGGAAATTTAACAATATAAAAGGGGTTCAAAATATATGATGGGAGAAGACAACAGAAACATGTTTTGATTGGGGAAGAAGACATGACTTGAATGAGCATGAACAAAACTTTTAGAGTGAATGCTTCTCAAACATACTTCTCAATATTTCCTCTATTTTAATTTTGACCACCAGTTCTTTGTAACTGGTTAGACAAACCCAGAATAAAAGTCCCATGATTTATTTTTTCTGCTTCTTGAGGAATGAAATTATCCCTAAGGCAAATCAGGAATTTATCAGGTGCTTTGCTTTTAGCAGAAAGAGAGCTCCAACAAATGTCCAGATAGTTGGAGTTCCCTATCACTACTATATCATGCCTTGGTGTCAGGTTTATAATCTATATATCCATTTTCTGCTTCTTTCTGCATCCGTCATATTCTTCTATCACAATATCACTACTAATTCTCTTGCCATTTATCTTCATAATCCAAATGATTTTTGGGTTTGGGAATTTCCTCATGTGAGTAATTGCTCTTACTATATATTATAATGCTACCTTAATAAATAGACCCATAATTTGAAGTCATTACTTATGTTTAGATGACAACCCAATTGCTACCCCAAGTAACCTAGTGATATACTTTCTATATTGTGAACTGAGAAGTTTTCTAGATGAATAATATATGGGTCATGAAATTCAATGAAGTTCATGTGCAATGGGGCAGCTAGGTGGCATAGTGGATAGAGTGATGGGCTTAAAATCACGAAGACCTGAGTTCAAATTTGGACAAATACTTACTAGTTGTGTTACTGGGAAAGCCATTTAATCCCCGTTTCTCTCAGTTTCATCAAATGTAAAAAAGGGGAAAACTAGAGAAGGAAATGGCATACTACTCCAGTATCTTTGCTAAGAAAACTCCACAAGGGGTCAGACAGAGTTGGACATGATTGAACAACACCATAGGCAACTAATAATGGGCACATATTCTTTGTTTAAAATAAAAACAGTAAAGAAATAATAAAGGCATAGAGGATCTGCCATTATCATAATCATACTTTATCACCCATTCTCTTGTATTGACTTTCCAATCCCCAAACAAAAGCAGTAACAAAAAATTCCTTTGTATATCACTCAAAAATATATTGTGTATTATAAAGATTAAAATTTAGGGAAACTGAGGCAGGTAGAAATTAGTTTCTCTCTGCAAGGAGTATTATAATTTTTAGAGGTTTATTAGAGATTAAGGATTAAAGAAAATACAGGATAAGAAACACGTGCCTAGGCCAGAGTGGCCTAGACAAGATAATCTCACATGATGGAAGAGCTGCATCTGCTCCAAAACAGAAGTCCAAAAGAGCCACAAAAACCTTTCCAATCAGGTTAAATCCTTTCTCGATCTCGGCCCAGGTGAGATTACAAGGCATTCTGGGGAAGTGGAGCAAGGGCTTGTGGGGATTGAAGTCCAGAATTCGAGTCTATTTTTTACAGTATGTGTGTGTGTGTGTGTGTGTGTGTGTGTGTGTGTGTGTGTGTGTGTGTGAGATGTGCTCTATAATCTCTGGTCAGACATGGCTAATTCCTATACTATAGACTGGCTTATTTACTATTATGGTACTGTTTCCATCACTTATTTTCCTTTATATTATTTAAAACACTATAGCCATTATTCTGCTACTGCATGCCTGACTTCCATTTGTTCTCTCCATGGTACTGCTGTCACCACAGTAGAAGGCATTGGAAGCATCAAAACCAGGATTCATCCAGTTCAGGTAAAGTTACATCGTAGCTTGTGATATTGAAGAAAGATTGCTAGGCTTGAAGTCAGAAAAAGTGGGAGCTCCCCACTAATTTGATGTGTAACCTTAGGCAAGTCACTTCTCTCTGAGCCTCAGTTTCTACATCAATAAAACAAGGTTAGATTAGATTATTTTAAAGATTCCTTTTAGCCGTAGCAGTCAATGAATAGTAAAATAAAAGTTTCAGTATTTCTAGTCTTTGTTCAGAAATGTACATTCTACATTTAGGAGTGATGAAGTATGGGAATATTTTTTAAACCTTTACCTTCTATCTTAGAATGAATACTATGTATTGGATCTAAAGCAGAAGAATAGTAAATGCTGGGCAATTGTGGTTTTGTGACTTGTCCAAGATGACACGGCTAGAAAATGTCTGAAGCTGATTTTGAATCCAACACCTCCCAACTGCTTGGCTCTCTATCCACTCAGCCACCTAGCTACCCCACTATGGTTGTATTAAAAGATGTCTAAGTTCATTAGACTGTGTCTTGTAGGCAAGTGAATCTTTAGATTTAACCAGTCTCTTCAGCATTTAAGGTATATTTTAGAAGTATATAAACTTTTAGGGATGAGAAGGAGAGAGAAAACATGAATTCAAAGTGTCAGAAAGTGATTATTAAAAATTGTATTGACCTACATTTTTACCTGAATCTGGAAAAATATAAAAAAAATGTAAATGCTTATACTTTCCTCTTCTATACTTCTAAGTTAAAATGAACTTCAATCAGTTTTCTTAAGAGAAAAAATAAGTGGTTAAACTAGAAATTATGTAATGTACTCAAATTCTCAAATGTATTTGTGATTTAAGCAATATGGAAACTCTTTCCATTGGTGCAGATGACCTATCTATTCTGCCCACCCAGTGGGACTTTTATCTATTGCCCACATAAGTTGCATAAAGGAGGTCTGGGATCTTTCTTCACTCTTGTAGAGCACACAGGCTGACTATTGGTTATCTTTACAATTTATCACATAACTAACTAGCCCATCTTTTAAAATCATATATACATTTGTTGACATCTCTTACTCCAGTTTTTTATACTTCCCTATAGTTCATTCTCACCTACCATGCACTTCTCCAATGCCATCTGAGAGATGCACATTTAACATTCTATTTATATGCAATAATATTGCATATTCATAGATCCTTATCTCTGCAAAGAAAAGAAAGAGGTGCAAGTTCCCATCCTTTCTCTTATGTCACTCATTCTTGGCTATTATAATAACACAGCAGACATGGTTTCTTTTATTTTGTTGTCCCCTTACAATATTGCTGTCATTGTATATATTCTTTTTAAATATTTCAGAAAGTCTTCAGTATAGTGTGCAGCTATACAATGACAGTGGTAGTATAGAATATTGGAGACCTCTGTTTCAGATAGATTGTTGAAGTCACTAAAAGAACTTTGCACTTTCCTAAAGGCAATTCAATCTATTCCCCTTCTGGGCATCTCATCTACTTACCTACCTACCTACTTATCTCTATCTATCTATCTATCTATCTATCTATCTATCTATCTATCTATCGATCTATCTATTAATTTATTCTCTTCTTTTTATCTTTGTGGGGAACTATTAATGTGGAAACTTCTGGTATATAAACCAGATTACCAATACTCTTATAATTTCTAGTCTTGGGGAATTTACTTGGAGCAATAAAAGATTCAATTATTTTCCCACTCTTATACACTTTTCATATTAGAGGAAGAATTTGAAACCAGATCTTCCTGGATCCAGGACAGTACTCTTTATTCACTATCACATATTATTCCTTATATTCAATCATGCGTTAAAGCCTACTTGGAATAGTTTGTGGGAGTCAGAGAGCCAATTTTCGATTTTTCAATGGGAGCTTCTGAATATTAGCAATAGTTGTAAATCAAGGCAAATTTTTAAAAAACTTTGTTGGGTTTCTAGTCTTAAGAAAGTGTTAAAATTCAGAGTAAGCTTATAAATGTATCATGTGTATATTTTCCCTCCTTCCATACCACACCCAAACTCTGGCCTGGTTGTTAAGCATTTATCAGCACACCATAACTTATATACCAAAATAGTCAACCCTTCTGATAGTGTTGCTAAATAAAGTGACTGATATATGTGTATAGTTATAGCATTTAAAGCTGAAAATACCTAAGAGATATTTATTACACCATCTTTATTAGAAAATAGAAATAAAGGCTAGATGAAAATCACATTACAAGCATGTTGAGGACTAACTGTGCTTATAGCCTTCTTTTGTAGAAAATCCTGGTGTTCTAGTAGTTAATCTTCCTTGAGAGCAGGAAAGGAAAGAGAAAGAACACTGATAGATCCTATCTATTAGCCCCTGGAAATTTGCTCATTATCTCAGTTTTTTTTTTCAGATTTGGATCCAGAATAATATTGCTTACAGTGTATTGCTATGCCCTTTTTAGCAAAATCGCATTCCAAGAAAGGACTGCTTGTTTCTGGATGACTTTTTTGAATCTCAGTTTGCTTTGTCATTTTAAACTAAATATTTATGCTTTTTTGATGATTAGGATTGAAAATAGTACTGGTTCAAGGAATAACTTTTTTTTCTTTCAGGAGCGACTTGCCAAATGCCATGGCACTCAGTGTGGATTCTGCAGCCCAGGCATGGCCATGTCCATATATACTCTACTGAGGAACCATCCAATTCCATCAACAGAGCAGTTAATGGAAGCTCTTGGTGGTAAGCTTCCTCTTCTATCATAAATCAAATTCTCTTCATATTTCTCCCTGCTATATCTCATAATAAGAGGCAGTCATTAAATGGGAAAAAAATCTTTCAGGAAGAAGAACAAAGGTATAAGGATGATATTAGAAATTAAGTCTTGTTACACTAGTTTAGCGGTAAGAAGTAGAGAAGCTGGTTTGAGAAAGAATTAGATTTTGAAACAGATCTGAGAGTGTCAGTTTCAAAAGTTGACAGTGTATGTGGGAGGTATAACAGTTTTTCTGTGGCAGTTACTCTCTGGGAGTGGTAGTTGCTCTCTGGAGTGGGTTGGTAGTTGCTCTCTGGGAATGGCAGTTGCTCTATCTCTGAGTGTTGGGAGCAGGTGACATCTTTTTTTTCTCTCTCTCCCATCACTGTCTGAAGGTAAAAGGAAAGGAGGGAAAAGCCTGAAGGAGATAAGTGATTTCCTTTTCCAACCTGGGAAACACTAGTGACTGTCTATTGCAGTTTCATAAATTGTTTTTTCTCTGAGAAAACCAAAGAAAGACCTGGTGTTTGGTTTGGACTTGAAGCTGCTAAGACTCAGAGTCCTAATTTGGTTCTTGCTGAGGCTCAGCCAGCTGCTCTTTGTTATTTTTATAACTTGGAGGTAAAGTTGAGAATTATGTACTTCTTATAAGGATAATAATGTTAGTTTATTGTAGAATAGGGAAATTTTGGGTTAGTCAGATGAGGAAGGATCAGTGTAGCCTGTGGAAACAGGAGAAGCAGTTCCTTGTGGAACCAGGGAGTTTTATTTTGGGTGGAGTTAGAATCCCTTAGAGTTAGAAATCCTTTTATATCCTTATGTTCACAATAAATAGTTTATTTTTGTATAACAAGAGTCTCCTTAGTGTCCTTGTGTCTGGCTCTGAAGAGAAGTTCACTTATGAGCTTCACGCCACTTATATAAACTGGAGATACTTTGTAAGCACAGCAAGCAGAGTATCTAATCAGCTTATATGCATAATAAATTCATTTAGTATAATATTTTTACAAAGGGAAGGAGTTAGAGAAGGTATCTAGCTATAGATTCTGGGTATGTAAGGCACTTGATCAACTTCCAAATCTGAGTATTGATCCTCCTGCAATTTTATGAATTTATGAATTGCAAAATTATGAATTTTGATTTGTAAGTCAAGTGGTTTAGAAATTCTATTTGTTCATCTTATATTCGCTTATAGGACAAAAAACCCACCTTGTGTTTAATTCCGAAAAGAGAAAGTTCTTTGACATTCACCGCTTTAAAATTATATGTATGGGAGATCAGCCTTATAAAAAATAACTTGCTGCTTCCTTCTATTCACTTTGGAATTTAGGATTAAATTATATTCCCTTACTTTTTCTCTGTAGTCCAAGCAACCCACCTGTAGCTTAAGGTGAAAAAATAAGGAATTTAGATGGACACACAAACCATTCTACATGGTTTTATTGGCATTTATTTTTTAAATTAATTTTTTTAAAACTCAAAAATTCTCTCCTTGGCTTCCACCTGAACAGGCTATCTATCTACCTATCTATCTATCTCATGCAAAGTCATGAAAAAAATTCCATATTAGCCTTGGAGGAAAAAAGTATATTTAAATAAGCATTCAAAATTCATAAGTTTTTGGAGGTGGAAGGAAATTTTCACCATGAGTCCTTTAGAACTGTCCTAGATCACTCTCTCAATCAGAGAAATGAAGTCTTTCAAAAGTGATCATGATTATAATATTGCTGTTATTGTGTATAATGGTCACTTTATTCTTCTCACTTTACTTTGCATCAGTCCATTCATACAATTCTTCCCAGGTAGATTTCTGAAACCATCCTGCTTATCATTTCTTATAGCACAACAGTATTCTGTCATAATCAAATACTACAGAGCATCCCTTCAGTCTCCAATTCTTTAAAACTGCAAAATTCTGCCTAAATATTTTTGTATATCTAGTCCTTTCTCCATTTCTTTGATCTCTTTGGGATACAGATCAAATAGTGATACTGTTGGATCAAAGGTTTTCTAGTTTTTATCACAGTTTTATAGCACTTTGAGAATGGTTCCAAATTGTTCTCCAGGATCAGTTCAGAGTTTTGCTAAAATTGAATTAGAGTCTATATCTTTTTTTATCACCTTTCCTCCAGCATTTGTCATTTTACTTTTCTGTCATATTAGCTAATCTGATAACTGTGATGTTGTAACCTCAGAGATGTTTTTATTTTAATTTAATAATAACTTTATTTTAATAATAATAAAAATTATTTTAATAATGATAAACCCTTACATGTGGTAGAAATAATATGTTCTATATAATACATAGAAAATAAAGATAACTTTAAAATGGCCCTATCTGGGATGACTTCGCAGAAGAGATAGACTTTAATTTGGGACATGGATAATGAGTAGTATCTCAATAAGTTGAGAGAAAAGGCATGCCATTTTAGGATAGGATAAGGTTTACAATAAAAATATGATGACAGAAACATCTATATCTAAAGATATATAGTTGAATATGTAGTTGCATATGTACAACTTTATATATGTATAGTTGCTATATGTGTATTGTCTATATATCTATCTCTATTTCTGTCTTAATGCCAATCTCTATCACTCTATCTGTATTTGTAGCTCTCTCTTTGCTTCTGTAGCTATATCATCAATTTTAATAATTAATCTAAACTAATTTAGCTATGTTTCTCTCCCTCCCTCTTCCCCCCCTCTGTCTCTCTCTGCATCTGTCTCTCTCTGTCTCTGTCTCTTTCTGTCTCTGTCTGTCTGTCTGTCTGTCTGTCTGTCTCTCTAACAGGGAACCAGTATGACTAAAGAAGTTAAAAGCAAAAGAGTAGTGAAAAAATGTTGCAAGTCTCTGTTTGGACTGGAATAAGGAAAGCTTTTGGAGCTTTTGTGGAGAGGTTTTATTTAGATCTATGCTTTTGTCAAAATGAGGAAATCTGTTGTGGAAATTCTTTCCAGTAATGTAGACTAGCACCTCATCTATACATTATGATATTAGATAGTTGCTTG
Source organism: Monodelphis domestica (assembly GCF_027887165.1). Taxonomy (NCBI): domain Eukaryota; kingdom Metazoa; phylum Chordata; class Mammalia; order Didelphimorphia; family Didelphidae; genus Monodelphis; species Monodelphis domestica. The sequence goes on from NC_077230.1 coordinate 223,050,641, forward strand.
GAGTAATGAGAGGTTGTTCCTTACCATGGTTATATAAGTAGTATGTAACACAGGCAAGATATGAATTCAGAACTTGGTTCCAAGGATGACATCCTATATTCTAGGACAATGATGGAAAATCTGTTAGAGACAGAATGCTTAAATTGAACCATCATGCATACATGTGAGTCACCCTCTTCCCCCAGACAGGGGAGAGAGGAAGCACTTCCAATGGGCTGCTGGGCTGCTGGACAGAGGGATGGGTGAAGTGAAAAATGTTCTCAGATATGACAGAGAGGGGGAGGGGAGCAGCCCCCTCCAGCATGTGTGCCATAGGTTCACCAACATGACTCTGGGATATTTTCAATCTGATTTTTATAGTATGAATGAAAAAAATATTATTGATATAAGTACAAAGAACAAAACAATCCCTACTCACAATAAGCTTGCATTCTAAAGTAGAATACAATAAATACACATAAAATATATACAAAATAAATATAAAATTAATAAGTATAAATATATACAAAATAGTTCAATACAAGGTAGTTGGAAGGGAGAGAATCAGAAATTGGGAGCAATGGGAAGGGAGAGTCAGAAAAGCTTCATGTGGAAGATGATACCCAAACTACATTTAAAGCTAGTAAAGGAAGTACTAGGCATTGAGTCAGTAGTACAAAAAGCAGAAACAAGAAATGGAATATTTTGTGTGAGGAATAGAGAGAAGCTCAGTATGGCTTCATCACAGAATACAGGAGATAAAAATTGTTTAATGAATCTGGAAACATAATTGTGGTGTGAGTTTTAAAATTAATGTTCAATAACTAAGTATTATATTTTAGAAGTTTTATTAATAATACCTAGGGCAAAAGAACTGCCTGAATTCATCCTGGTCTCAGGTGCAAAAAAAGGCATGGGAGGAGCATACTTAAATACCAATAATGTGATCTTACCAATGTGCGGATGTAGAAAAAGGGAATTTTTGGAAATACTAAGGGACTTCTGGGAAATGAAGTCCAAAGGCTCAAAAATCTCCATTTATATATACCCCTCACCATGATCATATTGGGAAACTAGTTTCCCCATAAGAATCATGGAAACATGATCAACTTAAAGATTGCACATGATTTTTATTTTGTATCCTCTTTATTCCTTCATTTTCTAATGATCTTTAATGGAAAGAAAACATGCATCCAAATATATAGAAAAGCAACACATACAAGAAAAATAAGAAATACTTAAAACAGGGAAAACCCTCCTAAAATATAATATTTTATTATTTAAGATATAATTTTAAATTTTACAGTGGCCAGGTTGTGACAAGTTTTAAAAGTGAAACAGAGGAACTTATATTGGATCATAGAATGGATAGAAAGTCACTGGCATTTCCTACGTAGGGGAATTCCATAGTAAGATATAATATAACATTAAGGTAGATCACTATGGCAGGAGTAGTTGAATGGACTAAAGTGGCAGACAGACTTGAGCAGAAAGACCAATTAGAAGGCTCCTGCAATAATTTAGGTGAGAGATAATAATACCTTGAAATAAGACAGTAAAAGTGAATGAAGAGAGGTGATCATATATTAGACATGTTGTAAGAATAAAAAGGTCAAAATCTGATAATTATCTGGATGAGAAACTCAGGTTGTAATGTTGAAATTATGAAATTGACATCCTGGAAGGATGGACCTTTGCAATAAATAGGGTGGTTTGGAAAAGGGGAAGGTTTAGGGGAATAGATTCCTCATTTTAGATATACTATATTTAATGATATTTGAGATATTTAGTTTGAAACATCTAGTTGGTGATAAAGGACTGAAACTGGGGAGATTCTGTGGCTAGATAAAGCAAATTAAACAAATATATATATATGTGTGTGTGTGTTTATGTACAGACATGCATGCTTATAATATCTATATATTACCTATAAAATATATTTATATATACATATCTATATGTACATATATAAATACACACATCTCTGTACCTATTTTAAAATCATCTCAGGGGATCTTATGAGATTATCAAGAAAGAGAATATCAAAAGAGATAATAAGAAGACTCAGGATACAGTTTTGGGAAACATTTACAGGTAGAGTGTGTTGTAGATGTTGAAATATGTGTTTGCAATGAGTATACCAAAAATCAAAACTTCTTCATGTGGGATGGTTCTTGGAAATAGGCCATTGTACTGATTTTAGGAAAAGTAAAAAAAAAGAAAAAAAAGAAGGATTTTGTTACCATTATTCATTCCAATAATAATATGTGAGATAAGATGGCATATTTTCATCATTCTTTAAAATGTCAATAAAATGTCAATAAACAGTTTATTTTAAAATATATTAGATATCTTATCTTTCATTTCCCAATGTTCCTCTCCTTTATTCTCCTTGAGAATCATCCTTTAGAATAAAGAATGAAAAAGAGAGGGAAAAACACTAGCAAAACAAACCAATACATCAACAAATTCTGATCTTACAAGTAGAGTTTTATACATATCCGTACTTCCTTCTTAATCAGGTAATCTGTGCCGATGTACTGGATACCGACCAATTCTAGAAAGTGGGAAGACTTTCTGTGAGGTGAGTAAAATAAAGAATATTATGATAATGGAAAAATAGCCAGTTGAAATTTTTTTTGTATTAAATGATGCATAGGAATTCAGAGTACATCATATCTGAATTTGAATATGATAAATAGCATTGTTACTTTAGACTTTTGTACAAGAGGAGCAACAGTGAAAATAATGTTTTAGGAAAACAGTTCTTGGACTCCAAGTATAAACTAGGGCATACTGGGGAAACTGGAGATAAGATACAAAGTGGGTGGCTATTAGAAAAATTAAGGCTGTAAGAAAAATTAAGTTCTGAGTCCTAGAATAAAATGTTGGGAATGAGGATGAAATATGTTGTTAAAATTTAAGAGATATTTCTGCAGGCAAATTACTATGATTTAGTCACTACATGAATATATCTAGTGAAGGATAAAAAGGAGTAAATATGAACTCAATGATACTGAGCCAGGAAATTAGTATAAGGGGAAGTTGTGACCAAACAATGATTAAAGAATTTGGGAATAGACTACTATGTCAAAAAGTTGTATGGAGGAACAGGAGAAAGATATGTTGAGTTTACAAGAAGTAAGTTTTACATGTAGAGTGGTATATCTTTGTAACCTGTTCTAAAAGATAGAACTTGAATCAGATGCCAATTGGAACATACATTTTCTAAAGGAAGTAAATTCATCAACATATTTTCAGGAGACTAATTTAGTCAAGTAAAGGTTTAAAAATACTATACGTACTTGACTTTTAAAACTCAAATTGCATTCCATTATTAATAGTACAAAAATTTTAGAAATTAAAAGGTTTTGCCATCCCTTTACATATGAAATTAGTCAATAAGAGCTTATTGTCATGGTCATAAGATCGATGTACCTTTAAGTCTACAGAAAATAATAGAATTGCTAGATATTTTCAATTTATGTATCCTCATTTATCTTCTGACATGAGCCTCCTCATTGAGAAATGTTTTCTAATAAAAAAAACTTATTTCCTTTAAGGAGGGTATATGGTGAAAGATTCTTACACATGAAAAGAGAGATAGTATTTATTAAGCACTTACTCTGTGCTGGGCACAGTGCTATGCCTTGAGGATACAAAGAAAGACAAAAGATGATAGAATGTAAGCTCCTTGAAGTTTTGGACTATTGTAATCTTCATATTATCTTAATGCTTAATACATACTTAATAAATACTCATTGACTGAATGATAAATTTAATTGATTTTCTTTATAATTGAGGTCACTGATTTATTTGATAACCTGCAATGTATAAGGAATTCTGTTAGAATGGGAAGAAAAATAAAACAGATACTTCTTACAAAGAGCTTAAAATTTCATAGAACCAAAAAAAAAAAAAAACACTTTACCAAATAATTATTGTGCTTTTGTGAAGATGCTGCTGACATCAGAAAGTTGTGAGGAAGGTAATTTCTTGAAAAACTAATAATCATATGGCTTGTTCTAGATTTTTGAAAATATTTACATTTTTATTGGCATTCCAGGCCAAGCCTCATTTCTCTCAAGAACATTTCCTGGTCTAACTACACTCTATTCATACAAATTCATTGTCTCCTCTTATCACTTAGAGATTCTCCTGCGTGGTACCAATTGGATACTTTTGTTCTGTTTTCTTGTCATAGTTTCTAGCTGTTTTATCTAGTGAATGTTTCTAGTTCCTTTTCCCATTTCCCACTATCAGTTACTCGAGGGCAGAAATCATGTCTTCTACTCTTTCTGTAGTTCATCAATGTATCATAGACTCAGTAAGTCCCTGTATTAATTACCCAAAAACCTATTTCTGAAGGATATAATTTCCATAGGAACCAACTGTTTGTCAACTTCAAGGAACAGGAAAGTGTTGCATGGATCAAGAGGAAAACCAGTACTCTCTGAATAAGAAGGAAGAAGTAAGTCATGAATTTCACTTCAAATTTATGGTAAAGTTAATTTGATGAGCAGAATAGAAAGGCAATGAACTATGTAAATACAGACGAATTCCATTTTCTTTCCTTCAATGAGTAAAATATGTAGTAAACAAAGACGAGGCATCACATAGCTTTTCAAATAATTCTTCAAAGGAACCAGTACACATTTGACCATGTTCTTGGAGTATGGAGGAAAGGGTAGGACTAGTGGTGAGGGATGAGATGGTGTACAAGGTAGCAATGATGATTTCCATCCTCTTGTAATTGTATCCTTTTGTTCTTTGAAACATGCATGTAATGGAATTTGATTTGGTTTGTTTTTTGAGATGTGTACTGAGCTGTATGACAAAAGTGAATTCCAGCCCTATGATCCATCCCAGGAGCCTATATTTCCGCCTGAGCTAATAGTAAGATATTTTCTCTTTTTTTCTCCTATGCTGGTTTATGACAATATAGAAAAGACTATTAACACTTCTTTGTCATGCTAATGAGTATTTTAAAAATGTTAATGATTTAACATCAGAATATAACCACCTAGCACCATGTTTCCTTATGTTATACCAGGTAAATTAAAAAAGTTTGGGTAAGGTCTGCTTTAAAGAAGTGATATGATATGGAAAAAAGGACAGTTAGAAGTTCTGGCTCTACTGCTTCACAAATCCATAGAACCTTAGGAAAATCCCTTCACTTCTGTATACCTCAGTCACATAAAAATTGTGCAGCTTCCTTCTGCTTCTATCTGTAGTATTGGTTTCAGAATGGCAGAAGAGGGGATTAAGAATTCAAAGAATTATATAATTTTTAATCAGGCTATAAACATTCACTTAGTTGGTGGTCTAAAGATGAAATCCTTTTTCAGTCACCAAAGAGTGACTATCCCACTAGAGGAAGTAATTCATAACTATTGTAGAAGGTAATATAATACTCCCAGTCCCTCAGGTTCATCTAGGAGTTATCTTGGAATCCTCACTCTCTCATTCCCATTATCCAACCTGTTGCCAAGATCTGTAATTTTCACCTTAGCACCATCTCTCAAGTAAGCCTCCTTCTCTTCTCCGACACTGGTGCCACTCAAGTACAGATCCTTCTCTCTTTATACCTGGACTATTGCAATAGCCCCCCCTTGTGGATATTCCTGCCTCTAGTCTTTTGCCATTCTAATCCATTCTCCATTCGGCCACTAAAATGATTTTCCTAAAATACAAATTTGATTCATGACATCTCTGTACTCATTCAATCCCAGTGACTCCCTTCTGTCTCCAGAACCAAATGCAAATGCTCTATTTGTCATTCAAAGAGAGTTATTGCTTACCCCCATCCTACCTTCCAGTCTTTTTAGACCTTATTCCCCAACATTTACTTTTTGAACCAGTGATGCCTGACTTCTGGCTATTCAATAGACAAGGCACTCCAGCTCTATTTTCTTGGTTGTCCTCTATGTTTGACATGGTCTCCTTCTTCCTTTCTGACTTCTGATTTCCCTGACTTTCTGTAAGTTTCAACTGAAATCCTATTTTTGATAGGAAATCTTCTTTAACATCTCTTAATTCCAGTGTTTTCCCTGTTTTAAGTATTTCTTATTTTTCTTGTATGTGTTGCTTATATATATATATATATATATGTACATATATATATGAATGCATGTTTTCTTTTGATTAGATTGCAAACTCTTTGAGTTCATGGATAGTCTTTGCCTTTTTTCATATCTCTGGCACTTATTACAATGATTGCTATGTAGTAGATACTTAATAAGTTTGTTGATTGATTGTCAACAATATTAGAACCTTCTAAAATGTTTAATTTTTTAAAAAATCCTTACCTTCCGTCTTGGAATCAATACTGTATAGTGGTTCCAAGACTGAAGAATGGTAAAGGGCTAGGCAATGGGGGTCAGGTGACTTACCCAAGATCACACAGCTAGAAAGTGTCTGAGGCCAGATTTGAACCCAGGATCTTCTGTCTCTAGGCCTGCCTCTCAATCCACAGAGCCACCTAAAATGTTTAATTTTTTAAATTAAAAGTTTACTTCATTTACTTTCCACTCACATCCTGTTTTAAAAAAAGGAAAATCAAAGGAAATTATTTGTAACAAATATACAATATAGAGCAAAATGAATTTTCCCACTGTCTGTGTTTAAAAATATAAATGTCTCATTCTGAACCTTAACTCCATCACTTCTCTGACAACAGAGAACTAAAGGAATTTGCACTCCAATGGAATTATGGCTTAAAGGTTCTATTAGAGAGATAGTTGGAATTGATTTCTATCATGTATCTAAAGGCAACAAGAAATAGAATTTCATGGGACACAGTTATCTTGTGTGGTGTTCTGAGTAGAATCATTTAAAAAATGATCACTTGAAAATTATTGTATCTAGGGTGCCAATACTTGTCATAGAAGATGAGAAGGTAGAGGGATTCTCTGAAAAATTTGATAGTTACACATTTAATCAATATGTACTTTAATATATTTTAATATTTTTTTATTTGAATGCAAAGGAGAAAAATTTGTTGTTCCTTGATCAAGAGTATGAAATCAGGCTCATTACTGACTATTATGAATACTTTCTTTGGGAAGAGAAGAGGCACTAGACATAATAAGAAACAGATAACATCACAAAAATGGGAATAATTATATTCTAATAAATATAAACATTAGAATACTGTTTTGGGAGTCATTCAGTTATTAGTCATTTCTTTATAGTCACACTAACTTGTAAAAGTAAAATATCAAAATCAGAACTAAGAAGAGAAAATAACAATGAGGAAGCTCAAGTAATGCAACACCAATATCACCTAACTATATATTCTGAATAATGAAAATGGGCTCAGACTATCATTTTTCTAAGAATTTTTAACCAAAGTAAGTCAATTACCATTATTAGGAGACTTAAAGAGTCAAGAAAACACTTTAATCAGCAAATGTTTTACTTGCTAGTCAAGAAGAAAGAGATGGCAGTTAAGGATAGCACCATTTTAGAATATAATCTTGTTAAATAGATATTGCAGAGAAAAACCTAAGGGAAATTGTTCAGGACAAAAAAAAATAAGCAACTTTGCTTAAATGCTAAAATCATTTTGTGAAAGTAATAAAAGGCCTTTCATGAGTCATCTTCTCCAAGAATGATTGGATCAAACTATTTGCCATTGAAAATGTTTAAGATATATTCTCTTTCATTTTTACATTTTTATACTTCTCTTGAGTTTTGTATTTGCCAATTTTTCTAGGTAGCTTTGGTCTTTTCATTAGGAATGTCTGAAAGTCCTCTTATTAAATATTTATTTTTTCCATTAAAGGAAAATAATCATAATTAGTTTTTTTTGGTTCGGTTATTCTTGGTTGTAATCCTAGCTCTCTTACCTTCTTATATGTAATATTCTGAATCTTCTGCTTCTTTAGTATTTGAAAACACTAAAATTTGAGTGTTCCAGACTATGGTTACATGGTATTTGCATAGTTTATTTTTGTATGTTTGAAGTACTTTCTCTTTGTCCTTTGGATCCTGGAATTTGATTATAATATGCTTGGGAATTGCATTTTGGGATCTTTTTCAGGGACTCTTTTAATTGCTATTTTATCATCTGCCTCTATGATCTTTAGGCAGTTTTTCTTTATAATTTCTTGTATTATATCTGTTTCTTTTTAAATCATGGCTTTGGGGTTGTCCAATAATTCTTAAATTATCTCTTTTCAATCTCTCCTCAATTTCTGGCTTTTCCAGTGACATTGTTCACATCATCTTCTATTTTTTTCATTTTTCATTTAATTTTATTGTTTCCTTGATTTCTGAGGGTGTCATTAGCTTCCCCTTGTTCAATTCTAATTTTTTAGAAATTATTTTCTTCAGCAAGTTTTTGTGCCTCTTTCCCCATATGGCTGCTACTATTTCTTAAGATATTATGTACTTTAGAAATTTTCTGGTGCATCTTTTACCAAGTTATTAATTATTTTCATAACTTTTTCTTAGTACTCACACTTATTTTCCCAATTTTTTTCTACCACTATTATTGAAAATATTGTTTTTATCATTTCTAGGAATTCTTGTTGGACTTCAAGCTAATTGACTTTTTATTTACCAGAATCATTGCTTTTATCTATTTTGACATCCTCTTCTTCTTTTGTGTTTGTATCTTGATTTTCCTTCTCCTTTCCAACATTTCTCATGGTCAAGACCATTTTTTGTTGTTTGATCATTTTTCCATTCTGTTTCTTGACTGTGAATTTCACAGTGTTTCCTCTTTTCCAACTTGATTCTTTCCTATTTCATCCTTTCTATTTCTTCTATGACCCTACTTTATCTTTTGGAATTTCATAAAATTTGAAATAGAAGTATTCCTTTTATTTCCAATCTTAATATATCTATCACTCCTCTAAGCATATTAGCTATTTGCTTGCTCTTCCTTGGGCTGCATGTAGTAATCAACAGAAGTCAATCACAGGGAATACATAGAATGGCAAAAACAAAGTTCCTGCTTACATGTTTTCCAGTGGAGAACAAGAGGATTACAGAAAATTACATAGCTAATGATAGGTATTTTAAGAATATGTAGGGAATTTTATTAATGCACTTGATATATTGAACAAACTCGTGGCCTCCTTTTCTGCTTATCAATGTTTCAGAAAACAAAGACTAATGTCTGTCTCTGAAAATACCTCAAAAATGCTTGTGAGAAAAAAGTACCTAAATATATTTAATCGACAAATGTTATTTTGATCAATTTTGGATGGGCAATGTACTAAATTAGCATATCAGTATATGTATATTGCATTTTTTGTGTATTATTTTAGATGTGTCCAACTCTTTGTGATTCCATTTGTAGTTTACTTGGCAAAGATACTAGAGTAGTTTCCCATTTCTCTTTCTAGTTCATTTTTCATTTTTCCAGATGAGGAACTGAGTCAAACAGGGTTAAGTGATTTGCCCAGGGTCATATAGCTGATAAGTGTCTGAGGCCAGATTTGAACTCATGAAGATGTCTTCTTTAGTCTAAGCCCAGTGCTCTCTCTAGTATCTAAGTGCCTGTATATTCTATAAGTGTTATATATGAATAATGAGATGGGACCAAAACAGAGGAGAAGCAATAGAATGGGCTAGAATGCATGTAAAAAACCACTCAGTGCTTTCATTACTCACAAAGCTGCAACAAAAGCCCATTATTTTGGCAACAATATTCTCACACATTCTTTTTTGACATGTTGGTAGCTCTGTTAAAGTTTATGTAATCCAGTGGAATGTAAACTCTTGTTGGTACTATAGAAGATTGGGGCATGAATGGATTATGTGTACTCATGGAGAGAATAATTATGAGGAGAAAATAGATGCATTGAAGTATTCAAAGTTATCCCTCACTCCCCAACCCTTAACTTACCTATCCTTGCCCTGGATTTGGTTAGTCAGGGCAGAGAATATGGAGCAAGCTTCTCACTGACTCATGAGAATCTGAACAATCTCAGCCAAATTTATAAGACTAATTTATAAGACTAATAAAACCATTACTATGTAATGATTGGGTTAATTTAGATGATCTCTGAGGTCCCTTCCAGCTCTCACATACCATGCATGATTTATTTTAGGACTGCAAGACTCAGAGCCTATGACAATAAAATATTTTTTACTTTTTTATGGCTGTTTTTGCTTTTTTTTTTTTTTTTTTTGCTAAATAGCTTCACCTGATTAGCATTCCCAATGCTTTGTTTCCCTCTAGAGGATGGCAGAAGATCCCCAAAAGAAAACTCTTTATTTTCATGGAGAAAAGGTTCTGTGGATTTCTCCTGTTTCTCTGAATGAACTTCTGGAGCTAAGAATGAAGTACCCTACAGCACCCCTTGTCATGGGTAACACCACAGTGGGTGAGTGGATTCACAAAGTATCATTGAACACTAAGTTTCTTGAAAGGCACTAAATTTCTTATCCATTAATATTGCTTTATAGCCAGTCTTTCACTCATGTATGATTACAATGAGATTATGGAAGAAAGTAATTTAAACTCCCTGTAAGTCATAGCTATATAAATAGAAGTTTATTACTTTAGAATTCATAAAAATATGGTCTTTTAAAATGATTTGTGGAGTTTATTTCTTTATGCAAGTGAGTTCTTGGAACCTCCTTCAATCCTGGAAAGTCAGCTATTACATGTATTGAGTATCTACAAAGGGGGATGCCAATTTCATTTATTTAAACCATCTTTAAATGATTTTTCTTTGAAGGACTAAATATGAAAGTTAAAGGAGAATTCCACCCTCTTATTATTTCTCCAATTGGACTTCCAGCATTAAATTTTGTGGATTTTAAAGATGATGGTAAGTACTTTATTTTTCTAGTAGGATATTTCAAGTAATGATTATTAATGGAATGTTAACAGAATATTTATGCCTCATTGCAATTATCTGAATATTCAATTTACAACCTCATTATCATAAAGTGTATACTGACTCTTTTCAAATTGGCCTACCAAGTATAATGTTCGGTATCATATTATCAAAAGTTCTCCAGAAATAAAAAAATCCTCATCCCATTAGTCCTTCTATTGTCTTTCTCCATTTGACATGGATTTATTAGATAAGAATTCTTCAGCAAATTTATCTACTACACACAGAGCTTTACATTAAATGGTGAAGGCACAAGAAAACAGTTCCTGCCTCATGATGCTTATATTTTAATGAAGTTAGCAAAACACAAAGAAGCTTCATAATGTTTCTGCTGGCTTGATTGGGTCTCTTGTATAGACTATTATCACTACTTTTTGGTTTTCATCTTAAGAACATGTGTCACTGACATTATATTTGTCCAACAAATGATGCTTATTAACAAACCAAAATTTGGAAAGAATATATAGTTTCTTTGTAATCTACTGGTACATGCTCATTGTTAGTAATTGATTTGAATGTAAACTAGGAAGATAAATCTGTGGACAGATACCTATATCTAAGTCAATCAAATTCAACAAATATCTATAAAATACTATGTCCAAACTATTGTTGTAGGTAATAGGTATAGAAGGACAAAAAGAGTCAATTACTGCACTAAAGGACCTTACAATCTAGAAGAGGCATGAATTATATATATATAGACATATATAATTACAATAATAGTTAAAAATGACTAACTAAATGATAGAAATCAAATAGTAGACAATTCAAAGGGAGAAGTACATATTTCAGTAAGAAGATAAAAACAATAAGTGCTTGAGATGAATATGGAAAGAATAGAATGATGTCTTTATAAGTAGAAAACTGGTGGGGAGATTTGTTTTATGCAAGGAGAATGATGTAAGCAGACCTAGAAAAGATAAGAATAGTGAATTTCTAGTTATATAGTATGACTAGTGTTGTGGGAAGTAAGTCCCTGATTGAATTCCAGGAGATATAACATTATTTTGTGGGGTATTTATGTTGACTAAATAAAGTATATATATATATATATATATATATATATACATATATATGTGTGTGTGTGTGTGTGTGTGTGTGTGTGTGTGTGTGTGTACGTATTTCCACGTGGTTTTTCTAAGTATGACTTGTGGGAAGGCATGAATAGACATCTCTGTAATCTTTCCCACCTCTCTACAAGAAATACTTGAATCTTGCCTGCAGACAGCTAAGAGAAGGAGCCACCAAGTTGACCACTCTGCTCTCCTCAAAAAGTAGATACTAGACTAAAATTATATATTTCTTTTCTAACCCCTAAATATAGCTAAGGTAGAGGAATGATTTTTTCCCCTTTAAGCTGTTTTCCTAGTTATCATCTCTTAAGATTACTCAAACTTACTACCAAAGACTTGACTCTTTTCCACCAAATTCTAGTTACGTAAAGACCTTCACAAATAGTGAATAGCAAAAAAAGTTCATTTTTTCCCATCAGAAAGCAACCATAACTCAGGGAAGTTATATACAAATCAGAACATACTAGACAATATTACACAGAATTAATGAATCCCCTCTTGGGGGCAAGATGGCTCAGCTCAATTAAGAGAGAGTCCCTGATCTCATCTAAGGGGAAACTATCCAAAGTCTCTTGAGAAGCAAGATGGAAGTGAGAAACATGTTGAAATGCTGGCTCCTCTATATGTCTGGATGCCACTTCCCAAAATGTCTGTCTGTCTCTATTTTTCTCTTACAAGAGAGTCTAGAGCCATATGTGTCATCTCTTGAAGCATACAGTAAGTTCCCCCTTCACAAAAACTCTTGTGCTAGCCACTGATCTCACAAAAGCACTCAATTTACAGTCAAATTGAGGCAAATTTACTAAATGACTTCTATATGCCAGGCAATGTGCTAATGTTATCATTTGTCCATAAAATTAAGGAGGCCAGTCTTATCCAAATATTCCAGCTTTGAAATTCAGTTACATATCTAAGGGCCAATTTCCATCTATCCTACCTAGTTGAAACTCCCTTTTGGAGAAAATGAGCAATATGGTTACTTTCCAAAATAAAAAGAACACATTATACCGCAACATTACAAAGGGCTTTCTCAAGAATAACAACAAAAATAGTATTATGGCCTCTCCTTGGTAGATGCTCAACCAATGTTTGTTGAGATGAGCTGAAATGAAAATATATTAAGAAAAAAATAACTAATGTATCTACCCTACTACTTTCATTCTTGGTACCTTAAAGGATAATATGTTTTAAATTAATTACTTAAACCTTTATGACTAAAAGTTTTCCAAAAATTAAGATAGGTAAAATCCATGGGTCATAGATAAATATACATATATGTTATCATTTGAGGCAGGCATTAGTCTTAAATTAGTCTTCTTTGTTATTATTTTTGTTTTTTTTTTAAACAAGAAAAATTATATGGCTTAACAAGTTATGTTGAGGTAGATTCTCCTCATTGTGGATGTTTTTGACAATTGGCACAAGCTTAAGGGCAGAAGCAAGGACCTTTTAATTCTTCATGATCACTGACTCAAAAAAGATTATTCACTGGTCATATACCCTGGACATGCTTTACAAAAGATTCATATTGTACTTAGGATAAGGCCTTAGTCCTATGCTTACTCTTTTTCCTCTCTATCATCTATATTTATTCAATTTAATTCAGCATTTACTTATGATGTACTTGCTATTACAAGATATGTTAGACTTGTTATAAAACCCAAAATGAAATTTACTCTTACCCTCAGCCATCTGGGTGAATTCCCTAAGTTCCTGCTTTAAAAAGCCTATATTGTACCAGTGGGATGCAACATATTCACAATTAAGAAAATATGAAATAATTTAAAGAGATAGGAAACTAACAGTTGGGAGATAATTAATCAATTAATCAACCACTTTGAAATACTCATTATGTAGGAGACACTTTGATAAACACTGGTGATTTAAAAATGGGAAATTAAACAGTTTCTACCCTCTAGGAGCTTATATTTTCTCAGAGAAGTTTATATATATATATATATATATATATATATATATATATATACAACACACATACAAACAAATATAAGTAGAAAATATTTTTGTTTTTTATTATGTACTTTGTGCAAATGTACTAATCTTTGGAGGGATTGATTAACATGTTATGAACAAGATTGCACTTAACTTTTTCAAAAAATAAAAATACATAAAATTCATACATATATAAACATTTATTCTATTCCCAGACAGGCAAGACATATTAAAGTTATCTTTTAATAAAAAAGTAAAGAAAAGCACATGGCTAAATACCAGTTTTAATTATGGCCAGGTACATTATCATCATTATGAATGGGTTATTACCACCATCTGTTGAATAGATAAATAATTAAATTTTCTAATTCAAATCATCCTTTTCTTTCCTCCCTTTCCTCTTAAAATCCTAAACTTGGGGAATCTTTAGTTTCTATAATTCTAAATAAATCTGACCACCACAAATTCATTTTTCTTAATTGCAGGTGTGACAATAGGTGCTGGATGTAGCCTGTCTGAAATGAAAGAAATTTTGACTCATGCAGTTTCAGAGGAACCAAAAGAAAAGACTAAAACATACCGTGCTCTCTTAAAGCACTTGCGAACGTTGGCAGGACAACAGATCCGGAACATGGCTGTGAGTTCTCTGTTTTCACAATGAGCATTCCTAGTTATAGATATCTAGTTCTGTTATACAACATGTGGTCACAAGATCAATGATGTAAAGAAAGACATAATAAAATAAGCATAAATAAGGCAAAAAGTCTAAGTCACCGATGACAAAAATTTTATTACAATTTGATTGATTTTGTATCTCCCAATTAAGTGCAAAATAATCTAGTAGGAAGTAAGCATCCCAACAAGTCAGATGACTGGAATTCTAACTCCAGGTCTTTACAAATGTCTCATAATAAAATCTTTAACAAGTCACTTTCTCTCATGGTATAGTAGAAAGAGCACTGACTAGAATAAGATAATCTAAGTTCATATCCTACTCCAGACACTTATTACCTACATGCTCTTGGACAAATAACATCCTTGAGCCTCATTTTTACTTATTAGTTGGATTAGATGACCATTGAAGTTTCTTCTAGCTTTCTAGCTATAATCCTATGATGCCTTGGTTTTTCCATATGTAAAAGAAGGGGAGGGATGAGTTGATTGCTAGAGCTCTACTTGGTTCTCATATCTATGATTCTGATAAATAACATAACATTATATTTTTAAGACTTGGTAGACATAAGTCTCTGCTGCCAGAATCTCCTTTATAGTTGCTTTACTTTTGTATAGCATTTTTAGCTTGAGGCCAAGGATCTGATTTGGATATTGAGCTCTTATACTTTCAATGCATCCCTCCTTTACCCTAAATCAGAGTTGGTCACTTAGAAATCTGGCACAGAAACTAGACCTTTGCTGATCCTTCTATGTAGATAAGACAAGGATTCATAGTACATTTATTCCAGCAGCTAGGGGACTGTTAGGTGGAGCACTGGAGAGAGCACTGGAGATAGGAGTTTAAACCTGGGATCAGAGACTACTAGTTGTGTGACCCAGGACAAGTCATTTAACCCCTATTTGCCTCAGTTCCTCATCAGTAAAATGAGGATATATTTGAAAAAGAAGTGAACCAGTCTAGTATCTTTGACAAAAAAATCCTTGGAAATATCCATCGAGTCACAAAGAATTGTACACAAATGAATGACTAAGCATCTCCTCCCAAGAATAACTGAGGATCTTTCATGAACAAAAGAAGTGATCCCCAAATTTACTCAAACATCACTAATTACTTTAGTAATTAGAGAGGAAAATATCTATATATTTTCTTTTTTCCTTCTTAAGACTTTAGGGGGGCATGTGGCAAGCAAACATGATTATTCTGATATCAACCCTGTTCTGGCAGCAGGCAAGGCCATCCTCAATTTAATTTCCAAAGGTAAGATACTAAATTGTCTGTTTGCTTTGTGAATATCCTTATTAGTTATTCATTCAATTAAAATTATTTTTGACCTAAACCAGCAAGTATTCAATTTAGTTTCATTGAACAAATGAGCTCTTTGAGAACAGGGAATGATTTTTGCTTTCATATCCCTAGATCTTAACAGTGTCTAACACAGAGGGGACATCTGTCTGATAAACGTTTGTTGAATTGAATGGAATTGAATGACATCAAACATCTACCTGAGATACAGATGGTTCATAAATTTTAGAACAATAACCCAAATATTGGACTATTCTTTTTTGTTTTCCTCTTACATATTTAGTATCATGTACTTATATTACTTAAACTTTGCCAAAATTCCTTTATTGAAAAAGATGCTAGTAAGATAATTACTGGATTTTCTGTTTTAAATTGTCATTGCTTCTTCTTATTTCAATATATCTGTGATTTCATTCAAATGGATACTCCTTCTACCAACATGAATCAAAATATCTCCATGTCTTATCAAACAATCTTTATGAATTACTATGGCAAAAATGAAAATGAAACAAATTTTTTGCTGGCCAAATTTTTGGAGATGAACTTCTTTGTAGAAGGAACATATCCAGTATACTTGCAGGAGCTGTCAAAACTCTTACTGTTCAAGCATCTCTTTTTAGAATTTAGAGTCATTTTCATATCACAATAAAAAATGAATTGGCTAGAAACAAAAACTTTTATAATACATTTAGAAAATTTTTTAAGAATTTGAAGAGTAAGCAATTTTCTTGAAGGATTTTTCCATTTAAAATGAAATATTTGTCTAGCACATTAATTTTTTCTCATATTTAACAATATATTAGGGGCAGCTAGGAGGATCAGTGGATAGTCAGGCCTAGAGATGGGAGGCCTTGGGTCCAAATCTAGCCTCAGGCACTTCCTGGGAAAGTCACTTAACTTCAATTGCCTTGTTCTTACTACACTTCTGCCTTTAAACCGATATACGGTATTGATTCTAAGAAAGAAGGTATAAGTTAAAAAAAACCAATCAAACAAAAAACATTGACCTCCTGAAATAAAATATAAAAACTGAGGGAAACTGAGTGAAACTATTATTGCTTGAAATAGAATATAAACTGAGGGAAACTATTACTCGTTGAAATATAGAAGAGTAAACTGAGAGAAACTGTTTCTTCTTGAACTGACTGCTGTCCTCTGACTTATGACTAGAGAAAGCTGCTAGAGGGTAACCTGATGCTGCCACACTAGGGAACTGCTACACAGGGATGCTGGTACACAGAGGACTGCTCTGGGGTTTATTCTGGGTTTTGCCTGCTGATCCCTTTGATGGCTGATGGATCAATCTACTTCCAACCTCCTTCCTCCCTCACTCCCTCCCTTTTCCAACCCTCTGCTCCCTGTCCCCTTCACCTCCCAATTCTTTTTGAAGCCTTTGGCTTATTCCCTCCCCACTAAGTGAACTATAAAGATCTTCTTTTCCTTTTTCAAGTAGGGGTTTATTGGGATAACAGGATGGGAAACTGAGGAAAGTGGGATGAGGGTTTCCCTAATCTATAAGGGGAATTTGAGAGGGTTATGGAAATAGTCCAGTAACAAAAGTGAGAAAAGGAACAGTTAGATAAATGGAGGACAACAGCTAAGATCTTCTTTCTTCTTTTACAACACCATCAAGGTCTCTCAGTTTCTCCTGGCCAGCTTAAACTCTCAGAGAGACAAACAATTCAAAAGCCAAGTTTCTCCTTCTTCTCCTCTCACTGTGGCCAGAAAAACCCCAACTCTTGGTCAGTCAAAATCTCAGAGAGCACAGGGATCTCCCCTTGATCAGAAAACCCCCCAAAACAAACCAGCACATTCAGGGTCTTTAGCCAGCCTCAAATGCCAGAGAGAGAGTGACACTCAGCCCCTCCCCCTCATCAGCTCAACTGCCACTCCTCTTGGGATCATTCCATTTTAGAATCTTTTTCTTGATTGACAAAACATGTCCCCACCTTAGTCTCCTGCATCTTGTCTTGTCCTTCAAAACCTTTCTCTCTTCATGCCTCTTCCACACTCCTCAGAGAAAAGAGAGCATATTTTAAAAATAAATTTTAAAAAGCAAACATAAACAATTCCTGAGAATTGCAGAACTTTAGTGTTCCTTTTCTTTCCCTACAAATAAGTTTTTTTTTAAATGTAGACTCAGATTTGAATATTATAAAGTACAGAATATTCTGGGTTTGTTAAATTCCTATTCAAACAAGTATTTTCTTCATCAGATGGAGAACGGCAAATCCTCATAGAAGAACTTTTCACAACACCTTCTCTCAAGGAAGAACTTCGTCCTGGAGAGTTAATCTTCTCTGTTTTTGTTCCCCATTCCAGAAAGGTGAGCACTCTCTCCATTGATCATTTGGTCATTTGAAGAAAGATTAAATTGCTTAGTGGTAGAATAGACTCATGGTCCAGCAATAAAATCAACTAACATGTCAGTGAGGCATTTAGGTTTCGTCACAGGGGAAGCACCATTCTAGGCTCCTGGTTACTTTACACGAATTTCTATAATAATATAACTGCCTATTGAGAATGAAAACATCCTTCCCCAACTGATTTAAGTGCAATCCTGTCAGTCCTTGATAAACTAGTCACTTCTTCTATCTATATGTCCTGAGCATGGGCCTCCTTAGCCATGGTTTCTTTCCCCAGACTTATTTTATTTTCTAATTCTGAGTCTCCTCTTCCAAATCTCCTATACATAATTTCCCCTGACTGGTTGAGGTAAGCTGAGAAAATGAATACTTTTGGGACAGGTAGGTGGTACACAGGATAGAGTACCAGGCCTGGAGACAGAAAGACTCCTCTTTCTAAATTCAAATCTGGCCTCTGACACTTACCAGGTATGTGACTCTGGGCAAGTCACTTAACCCTGCTTGCCTCATTTTCCTTCTCTGTAAAGTGAGTTGGGGATGAAAAGGCAACCCCTATAGCATCTTTTGCCAAGAAAATCCCAAATGGGATCTCAAAGAATTAGGCATGATTGGAGCTTCATCTCCAACTGTTGTCTTGACATAGTCCCCAGAAGGCAGGAGTAACAAGTTGGCCAACAGGCATACCTTTGGTCTCTTCCTCCTCATGCCCAGGATGTGTTCCTTTTCTTCAGCGGGGAGGATTACATTGACAGACTGGGGGAACCCCAAATCCCCCATCCCATTGGAAAATCTAGTCCCTGCCAAGAAGCCAGTCAAGCTTTCTAGATATGAAATGAGTTAGCAAGGGTGTCCAGGACAGACAAACAGGCCTCCTCTCCTCACCAAGAGTCCAGGTATACTATAGCTGCAGCATTCCAAACAATCCCAGGGCTACTGAGAGAGCATTCAATTTTCACACCATGGGAAGGACTGGCCAGAGGAAGGACAAGTCAGCAGGACTTCTATACACTGATTTGAATCTGAGCAGGAATGTCCTGCAAGAAGTCTACCAAGAGAAGGTAGAGAGGACTCCTCACACTTGCCCATCTGGTATTCCTGACATCATTTGCAAGATTTTTTGATTTTCAAAAAATGGACTAGTCTTCTTTGTGGCCACTAGATTGCTTTATTGGCTATCCAAATATCCAGCTATCTCCAAAGGAGAGATTAAAATACAAATGAGAGAGTGAAGAGGGCTCTCTCTCAGCAAACCAAAGACATGAGGCTCCCTGGGCAATGATTCTTCCAATGGGATACATGATCTGGGCAAAGCATTAATGGGGATCACAAGCAAGGAAGAAAAGAATGATGCCTTGCAGACTTAATTAGGTTAATATAAGTTAAGGCTGTTTTCTTCCAACCATTTGTTCATTCACATTCACTAATATAGAGTATAAGATAATTCACCATTGGGGATCATGGAGTCACAGAATAGATTAGATGAGATCTTGGGCAATTCTGGTTTCTTGGGGAGGCCAGTGGGAAAAGGCAGTCATTTACTTTAGCTTGGCATAGAATGCAATGTAAGGAGACTCAGGGTTCAGTGTTAACCCCAGGGGACTTACCTGAACAAGGAAAGGATTTCTTCATCAGCCTAGGCATTGCTTATGAAGGATTCCAAGTCCACCCTCACATATCAGAAATCTTTCCTTGGGGTTATTTGACACAAAGAGGTCTAGCCAAGCTAACTTATTCCCCCTTCTCCCCAAGGTAGAGCCTCAGATAACAAAGGATGGGGCTGACCTTCCCCTAACATTTCAGTTCTATACTTTAGCTTGTAACAGAGGTATCTGTTCACCTGACATGCTTTAGAATGAACTTATCTTGTTCTGGATCCTGGACCATCTCTACTTTTCTCTATAACTGCCTCAGGAATACACATATCGTTCCTCTTGTGGGTTGAGTGGAATAGTTATTTCATGATTTCCCATCCTCCCCTCACCCCCCTTCAATTTTCTTAAATAAGAAAAAATATTAGTTTTGGAAATCAAGGCACTTTGTGTGCATGTGAGTCTACATGTGTGTATCTTGGTATGCCTATGTGTCAATCCATGCATAGAAATATGACAATAAAACCAACAAATTCCTTTAAAAAACACATAAAAAAGAGACCTAAATATTCTCAGTTAATAGTCCAATCACTTCCTCTCCAATGCCACTGATATATGTAGGATATACTCATTGGTAAGAGACAATTGCCATCACTTCATCTAATGACTCTTACAATAACATCCAGATAAAATGAGAATGTGATGTGGGAAAAAATATGCTCCAGTTTATAGCAGGGTCTGACCCCAAGAATGGGAGAATCAAATTCCACTCAATCCAGAAGTAAGAAAAGACTTTTATTTGAAGAAGTGGTTTTTGGTGGTATAATAGCCTAACAGCTGATGGAATAGTCTGGGGCTAATCAGGTAGCCTTATGGATAATGATTAAGCCCAGGGGCTAGTAGAGTAGCCGCTGAAGCTGATACTATGGAGTAACAGTTCTGTTATAGAGTAGCAACTTCCATTGTAGAATAGCAGCTTCCACTGTAGAATGGCATCTTCCACAATCTGTGGGTCAGGGTTGGCATATTTATTGAAGTCTGGGAGCTTAGCATCTCCCTTTCCAAACTCAGATGGAGGTATGTTTTGGGGTTTGTTGCCATAGGGAATAAGGAACATGCACAAGATGGGGGAATTCTTCTCTAATGCTACATCCCCTAGTGAGCAGGTCCCATGTTCCTCCATTAGCAACCTTGCCATCATTTGTCAACACGGGACAAGTCCTGCTGCCTTTCTAGAATGAAAGCATGGTGGGAGGGGGATGGTATGCAGAACACTGTAGGACCACTATAGGTAATTAGTGATTTCTAACAATAATATAAGCAATTAATAAAACAAAGTAGGTACAAAACTGGTACCTAGTATAGAATGTTACAGGTCTAGTACACAGAGTGGGTAAATGAACAATCTAACTGCTAACTAGTGAGAAATATAAGATTCCAGAGTGTGAGGGTCCCATTACTAATATTACCCCTTACTGTCCACTGTCAGCCCACATCAAATGTTTTAGTTTCTTTCATTGAGTAAGTCTCTTACAATGAAACTCCTTTGCTTGATTTCCTGCAGCATAAGAATTCAGAATGAAATTATGTCCTGAACACTAAAAATAGGGAGAATAATGGACCATTTCTTCATTCTACATGCTTCCCATGCCATAGTATAACAGTTCAGAGCTTTTCTCTTTTAGTGGGAATTTGTATTTTCCTATCGACAAGCACAGAGAATGGAAAATGCCTTTGCAATTGTTAATGCTGGAATGAGTGTTCATTTTGAAGAAGGTACAAACATTATTCAGGACCTTAAGCTGTTCTTTGGAAGTGTTGGCCCTACCACAGTCTCAGCAAGTAAAACCTGTAAGCAGCTCATTGGGAGGTATGTTGAAATATTTGGGGTAAATGATAATTTCTGAATTTAAAACAATAGCTCTTTTTAAAATAGCTGCATGTATCTTCTATCATTAATGCAATACTTGAATTATCATATTGTACTTCAGTGTGCTAGGGGTCATTCATTTCCTTCATTAATAGGTTGTCACTTCTCTATGTATCTTTGTAAGTTGTAATAGCCAACAGAAAAATCATGATTTAGTGGTTAACTTTCTGATGAGAATTCTTTCTCAATTGGTTCTCAAAAAGATGCATTCTAAGTGGGAAAAGGGAGATGGACCTTCATTTCAGGCATGGAGAACATGAAGGACAAAGAGTTAGAGGTGGGAGATAGCATGTCACAAGAGACAGGGTACTAAGTTGGATAAAGTGGATAAATGTGACTGGAAGTAATAAGGACCTGAGTTCAAATCCAGGGCCAAATATTTATTAGTTGTGTGACTGGGAAAAATTTTTTAACTTCTGTTTGCATCTATCTTTAGGGTTATTGTGAGAATAAAATATTTGTAAAGTACTTAGTACAAGGCCTGAAATAGTATATAAATGCTTATTGTATGCTCACTCTGCCTTACACATTATGCTCTAATTGCTTCATGTGCCTTGGATTTCCTACTTAAAACTAAGGGGAACCAAACAATATGTTTAACTTAACTGAGTCTCTATTTCCACATCTAAAAATATGAGGCACTTTCCCATTAGGAGCAAAGTAATTTAGGCCCTCAGAGAAAGAGAGAAATGTCCAGATTTCATCCAAGGGGAAAATTTCCCAAAGTCTCTAGTGTAACAAGCAGAGGATAGAGATGGGATAGTGATCAGTTCTTCTCATTTTAACTTTTTATAGTCTTCTCTCCCTTCAGTGATCTAAAAAAGATTGAAATAGTAATCTTTTCTTGAAGCTAGAAATCTGAACTTGTGGGAATTTGTTTTTCATATACTATATTAATTTATTTTAAGGGCCATAGGTTAAAGAGATTTTTTTGTATGTTCCTGTGTCTCAGTTCTGGGTCGGAGACTGCTTTTTACATTTTCTTTGCACTGGCCATTCCATTGTATGTCTCCCTTTTAACAAAATTTGGTTAATGGAAAAGTGAGACAAAGATCCTCTTCTTTCTTATGTGACCTTCATCACATGGGGATGAGGAAGGGTAGATATTTTGATGAACCACCTCCTAATTATCTATTTACCAATTAGAGATGTTTTGGAATTTTCAGGGAAAGAGCTGAATAGGAGAGCTCCTAAAACTATATATAGAGGTGCCTGATGGAGTTTCAAGTTCTTTGACCATTTTGAGGGGGCCACTGAACTATCACTTACTTAACTGGATAATGCTAGTGTAAGGGTTAAAAATTAAAGGTTGGATTAAATGTATAAAAATGTTGTCACTGAAAATATATTACTCAAGTCAGAATGACTTTTATGGCAATTTATTTACAAAAAGGAGAAAGAGTGAAAGCCAAAGGTAATGTGTGTGTGTGTGTGTGTGTGTGTGTGTGTGTGAGAGAGAGAGAGAGAGAGAGAGAGAGAGAGAGAGAGAGAGAGAGAGAGAGAGAGAGAGAGAGAGAGAGTATAATTACTCTGCCCCAGTTTGAACCAGGCAGAGGCCCCAGAAAGGGGGGGGGGCAGAGATAAACTAAACAAAGGTTCCAGCCATGAGGCTTCTCCAAAAGGAAGGCCTTTCTGGAGGCTTGTCTCTCCAGAAAGTCAGGAAAGAAGTCAGCTTTTTCACTCACCCACATGGTAGTTCAAAGGGAGAGATTCAAGAACACTCACCAAATTTAAGAGTTTCATGTCCATGAAGCAGATCTTCACCAGCCTCCAATTCAAACTCCCACTCCAACTCCAACTCTGAACTCCAAAGAACTGCCCTCACAGGAAGATGCCACTGCTTTTAAAGATGCTTCTTTGCATCACTTCCTATGCATTCCTTCCACTTTATATGGACCAATTGTAGCTTTAGCTTTGCTTAGGACTGCCCAGGAGAGAGTCAGTCCTTTCTGATTCATCACCCTCTTTTGCATGAGTGGGTCACAGACCTCCCCTACTTTAGGATAAAATGGGTTGTATACACTTCTGGTGATTAAATCTAAAATAGACAGGGGAGAGTTAATCCCATCTTCACACTATCCTAATCAATAAATTGATATTATTACATAAAATCACTCTCTAAAAATAGTTTTAATCATAAAAAAACCTAAATCTCTCTTCTCTTCGATTCTCACCAAATCCACTTCATATTTTATATAAGCACAGGGCATTGAGAAATCAGTCTCTACCAATAGAAGAAAGTCCCTTATAATATCTTGAGAGAAGAATGGTAATTTCATGATGCTTTGAGAGAGAAACTCTCACTCCTTTGTTTCCAGCATCCTGCATTTCCTATTTGCCTAGTTAAATATATTAATGGATTATATAATTTAGCTCTAAATTAATCTTTATAATGAATAAAGTTTTTGGGAAACTGTAGTTTTAATTTTAAAATATCAATATATTAATCTGCCACTCAAGAAAATATATTTAGCCATGGACTCTCACAGTCTGAACAGATACCACAGAACTTGAGTGGGGCAGAAGATGGAAAGGAGGTGTAGCAATTGAGATGAGAGTGGGATGTGAGTGTGAACAGTCAGGCAGCCAGGCTGGGCCAGAGAAAACAGAAGCTTAAGCATGAGCAACTAAGCAATTAGTTGGGCTAGAGAGAGACCAAAGGGATTGAACAGCTAGGCAGCTGGTCAGGAGAGCTGGGAGAGTCAAAAAGCTGACTTTCTATCTTTCAAGTCTCTCTGTCTCTGTCTCTGTCTCTGTCTCTGTCTCTGTCTCTGTCTCTGTCTCTGTCTCTCTCTCTATCTCTCTGTCTCTGTCTCTTTTTCTCTCTCTCTTTAGATATAGATAGATAGATGGATGGATCAATAGATATAGATAAATCCCTTCCCAGAACATCTTTTAATGGAGAAGAGTCACACAGAAAATGAACTTAGACCTAAATCAGGGAAGAAGCAGGTCTACAGACTATTAACTGCCAACTAGAATGGCTGCACAGCTCACTCTTCCCAACATAGTGACTGCCTAACTGACCACATTACTTAAGGAATTCTAACCCACAGACAAGCAAGGAATAAATCTACACCCAACTGTAAAACCCTCCAGACAAAAGAAGGGAGGATCCAACTCACTTTTATAGCCTGGGAAAGAGACTTTTTGAGTTTAAAATCAAATTGTTCTTGGTGACCAAAAGGGGGAAACATTTCTCCCCCACAAAAAAAAAATCCCAATTAATTTCCAGATCTTCATAAAATAAATAATTCACTTAAGAGATAACTTCAAGTTTCTCACATACTGGAGATTACATCCATAAGGCAAATGAGCAAAAAACCAAATAAATTGAAGAACTAATATTTCTCCCAGTTCAAGCCCTTCAACAGCCACTTGGTGAAATCAAAACTGTGATATCTACTTAGTAGGGTTATTTTGCAAAATTTCACTAAACTTAATGATCAGTGATTAGAAGCCTCTGAGTTTTTTTTTTAATTTAGAAATTAAAGGAAAAAAGTCACATTTCAATTGGGGAAATAATTGTTCTTCCCTTATAAAAATAATTAATATTACACATGGAAAACTATGATAAGCTAAAAAATGACCTTTGTCATCAGAAAGGTATGTTGAAAGCATTATGAAAATTCTGAAGACACAATTTTGGGACAAATTATAAAATATGGAAAGTTTGGCGATGAATACTTTGTTTCTATTATTTCTCAGATCATAATATATACTAGGTTCTAGTTTAAAAAATGAAATATTTAAATAGCCTTTTTTTTGTGAGGAAAACATTAAAGGGAAGATTACACATGACTACCTGGCCTGTGGCTGAAATTAGAATATATGTTCTCCACAAGATTATTTTAATAACAAAAAAACAAACATGTTTACAGAAAACTGTGTAAGCACAGCCTTTAATAGAGCTGTTGGTTTGTCTAGAATTTTGAAGAGTCCAGGATAAGGTTATAGAGATATACTTATGACTTTTCATACATGTCATTTGGGAAGGAAGAAGAGGCCATTAGTAGAGGTCATTAAAGAACCATAAAAGGTAAAAGTAATTGTGCTTCTTCTTTCCACAGAAATATCTGCACTATCCCACTCACATATAAAGTTCAGTGATTGAATTATTTATTGACTGCATTCTAGCTGTATGACTGCAAGTCACTTAACTTCTCAGGTTCAGTTTCCTTATTTGTAAATAATAACATCTATCTCCCAGAATTATTCTGAGGATCACATATTAGTGGTAGGAGAAACCTTATAGTTGCCATTAAGGCAAAGAAGTTGGAGGTGGAAATACATGACATTGTAGAAGACTATCAAGTTGGTTAAATTGTCCACAAACAAGGTGTCTCAGCAGTATAATCTTTAAAATACTTTATAATGAGATTGCTAGTGAAAATGAGCATCTTTTATAACTCTGAAAGGTTTATTGATTATCTTGTGACAAAAACTTGTCAAACTTCAATATATTATGCATTTTTCTTTTGCAAAAATCAAGTGCTCCAATATGGCTGACATTTTTAAGGACAAATGGCTGTTAGTATTATGCTACATAGCAGGTATTTTTAATGAAAATAAAAGCACAGAATCTGTGACTTGAAGATAAAGATTATACTTTAACAATGAAGTGAGGAAATGTATAATAATGATCTCTAGTTCTGATGACCTCCTTTACCTAACCTTTCTTCCTACTATATACTAATACAACTTATTTTACCATAAATAGACTCCTCAGTAACAAATTAGTTGCTTGGCACGGTCTCTTAACTTTTTGGCATGTTAAAATGCTTCTTTTGGGGACACTGAAAATGGAAATGAGTTTATTCTTATAAACAATATGGTACAGGTTGCTAATAATTTGATAATGCTGTTTAGTTGTTTCAGTCACATTCCACTCTTTGTGACTCCATTTGGGGTTTTACTAGCCAAGCTATTAGAGTGGTTTGCCATTCCTTTTCCAGCTCATGTTTCAGTTGAAGAAACTGAGGCAAGCAGGATTAAGTGCTTTGCTCAGCTTTACACAGCCAATAAGTGTCTGAGGCCAGATTTGAAGTTAGGAAGATAAGTCTTCCTGACTTCAAGCCTGATACTCTAATCCACTGTGCCACCTAGTTGCCCTTGCAAATAATAAATCATGGTAATTATGTCCACTCTTTGCATCAAGACAATGGAATGATGAAATGTTGAGAGACGGGATCAGAATGGTGCTGGAAGAGATTTTTATTCTACCTACCACAGCTGGAGCCACGGTGAAATATAAAAAAACCCTGACGACCAGTTTCTTCTTCATATTCTATCTCAGCGTGAAAAAAGAACTGCATGAGCTGGTAAGCTGTTTCATTCTATTTAGAAATTCATTGATATTTGTATATACTTTGTGAGTCAAATCTCTGAAAGATTTTTTTTCTGTAACAGTCTTCTTTAAGATTTTTTAACCCCCAGACAATATTATTTATATTATTAGGTCATTTTACAGTGGTAAAAGTGATTATTGATAATTGTTATGACATGTAATCTGAAAAAAACAACAACTTATAAACAAAATAAAAGGAAAAAAAACCCTCTAACAAAGCATGTTACTTTCCTCCTAAGAGAGAGATATGATGGGTGCAATGGAGAAAATATACATTTTTGGATATGGTGACTTTTAGTTCATTTTACTTGTCTAAGTTTATTTATTCATTTTTTCTTTCCTTTTCCCATTTTAAATGTTAGAGGTGGGTTAGCAAATGTACTCTTCCCCTTGCCAAAGGAGGGCCATTATAACATATTTTTAAAAGAGAGTAAAAAAAAATTCAGAAGGAAGGAGAGCCAAGGGTTCAATCTCCAATGTAAATGTAAAATTTTTATATAATAAGAAAAAAGAGCAAGTGGTAGGAAATGAGATTCGTGGTTTAAAATAGAATCCTCTTTTTGAGTTCTACTGCGTGTATGGAAGGAGGCAGGTAGGTGGCTCAATGAATAGAATGGGTGGGCCTGGAGTCAGGAAGATCTGAATTAAAAATCTAACTTCAGATATTTGCTAGCTATGTGACCTTGGGCAAGTCACTTAGTCACTTAACCATTCATCATTTGACAAAAAGATCCATTCCAGTATCTGTCAAGAAAACCCCATGAATAGCTATGGTCCATGAGATGACAATGAGCTGTACATGACTGAACAACTAGACAATGACAACGATAAGTATTTATCATTTGGTGTTTTAAGTTCAGAATAAAACATATACTTTTAAAAAGACAAATTACTTAGTGTCTCTGACCCTCAGTTTCCTT
This sequence comes from Monodelphis domestica, assembly GCF_027887165.1. Lineage (NCBI taxonomy): Eukaryota > Metazoa > Chordata > Mammalia > Didelphimorphia > Didelphidae > Monodelphis > Monodelphis domestica. The sequence goes on from NC_077230.1 coordinate 223,078,632, forward strand.
ATTTCTAAAATGGAGATAAGAATAATACTTGTGCCACTTTTTACATAGGATTGCTCTGAAGATTGGGTGAGATAAGACATGTAAATAGATTTGGTAAATTTTAAAGTGGTATTTAAATATCCATTGCTATTGTTATTTTTAGTTATATTCCCAGGGCATAGCATAGGGTCTGAAACCTATCAGACACTCAATAAATGATCATTGCATTGAAATGCCATATGGAGTCAGATAAGATGACAGGAATCGAAGAGGATCAAGGAGGCAAATCAAACTAGGAGGCTTGTTTTGCTTCATTACTACATCAAGATTTTTTTGAAAGATAGGATGGAAAGGTTTTTTTAAGGGACTGATTTCAAATTCATATTTAGTTACCTATAACTTCTCATGTTCAATTAAATCAATATGGTTTCTTGTCCAGCTGGTTAGGAAGGGGTACTGTGGCTGGTGACAGGTACCACCAGGTCTACCCGCATTGGACCTCTGCCCAAAGTTCTTTTATTGTCAAAAATTTTGTTCTTTCATTTCAACCAATGGATATTTCATAGCAGAGCAGGTAACTAAGGTCTTGGGAATAAATGACAAATGTCACTTTCAAAGCTACACTTTTAATCCATGATTTTTATAAACCATTTAAATGTAAAAGAATCTTTTTTTCCCTTCTTTTTCAGGAACAAAGATACCCAGATATCCCAGAAACTTCCATTAGTGCTCTAGAAGATTTTCCCATCAAGATTCCAGAGGGAAGAGAAATGTTCCAGGTTGGTGGCTTTATTTAATTGGAAAGTAGAGAGAAAGCCAGACATACTCTTGAGGCTGTCAGGCAACAGGCATTCTCCATTCCCTCTCCCCATTTTCAGCAAGCACTTTTCCTGTTAGGGACTCTAATGGAGCCAAGTGGATCCATTCCCTGTTATCTTCATGAGACTTTCTCAGTCCTGACTCCCTGTCTTTACCTAAGGGAATTTAACCAAATTTATATTTTGATACATAACACCAAAAATATTCTCTTTATTCTTTTAAACATTCCATACTTAAAATCAGAAGCAAATCTCATCTCCTCTGAGAAGCTTGCTCTGATTAATCTCACACCACCCTCTTCACTCTTTTACTTTAAGCCCTCTCAGAACAGCCATATATTCTTTGAATTAATATATGATATTACATATACTACATATATAGTATATATAGGAATATAATGCTATAATAGTATATATAATACAATATATTCATATACTATATATGATATCAATAAATTTAATACCTTCAATAGGTATTAATTTTTAAATGTCACTAAGAATTAGGAACACTGTATATAGAACATTTTTGGAAACCTCAAAGCATTATATGACTATTAGCTCTTATTATGTGTTACTGTATAAAGGATACTAAATAATTTCCAGATGTGTGCATTCTGTAGGATACAACTAAAGTATAAATGTTCAGTACCTTGCTTAGTGCATAGGAAGTGCCTATAAACAAACATCTGATATTTTGAGAAGGACATATAGTAGGCTAATGCCTCTGAATTTTTTTTTCCTTTCTGGAATTAATGGCTCAGAAATATTGGTTATGATTTTGAATTTTTAGTGAATAAAAATGTCTAATGGTGGATAGATTTGCTTTTTTCATTAACAGTGTGTAGATCCCCACCAATCTCCCCAAGATCCAGTTGGACATCCAGTCATGCATCAGTCAGGGATTAAACATGCCACCGGGGAGGCTGTCTACTATGATGACATACCCCAAGTGGACAAAGAACTTCACCTGGCTGTGGTGACCAGTACCAGAGCACATGCAAAAATCTTGTGAGTAAAGAAAAAAGAAATTTTACCAAGTTTCTGATAAAAATGGATCCTTGGTTCTATGATGGAATCTTTTTATGCATTTGTAATTCATCCAATAACATAATTAACTTATTAATATAAGAATAATAAGTTCTATCACTCAAGAATTCTAATATCTGCTCAATACTGATACAAATCAATGGGGTAGAAGAGAGAGGAGAGGGCATACATAGTGTGTTGGAAGGATAACATAATGGCCCTAAGGATATAACATTACATTATGCGTGATCTCATAAGCCTACTGTAGTTTCTCTTGCTGATTCAGAATCACTTAAAATGTAGTATAATTAAGTTCAGCAACCATGTAATTCTCTAAACCCATTGCACCTAGATATGTGCCAGAGCCAACTTTTCTTAGATCTTGTAAGATGATAATAAAATTTATAGAAGGAACACTTACATTTGAGAAATTACAAATGATACAAATCTGGGTTTGATTTATTGCTTTGTGGCTTGTGGACTTAAGGTAATGGAAAAATGCTAATACTGCAGATTGAATTTAAAAGTAGTCTGTAAATACATATTTGATAAGAGCAGCTGTGAAATGTTTACCAGCACATGCCTACCTGAGCCCCATTCCCCTCTCCCCACTATGATTTCATCTTAGTCTCAATTAAAATTCAACTTTTTACAAAAGCTGTCCCTAACCTCTCTAAATTCCAGTGCCTTCCCTCTATTATTTCCTATTCATCCTATACATAGCTTGCTTTTTATATATCAGTTCTTGTATAGCTGTGGGTTAGAAATTAAGTACAAATAGGCCAACATCAGGAATTGGGCAAATAAAGGGAGGATTTGGAAAGGTCCAAAATTAGAGCCAGTTTTGGAAGGAGTGTCAGTAGCTGAAAAGGACATATTTTTATGAAGCAAGGTCCTTTAGACTGCAAAGGTTCCATACTAAATATGTTATTTATATTTTAGCTAAACAGTGATCTTAGTTTGGTCCACTAATGGACTTCTTCAAAAGTGTAGACAGAAAGCAGACCCTTCTTTTTTTGATGCCACTCTAATTAAATTTCTCAAAAGGGTCCCTACCACTTCAGTCACTGGGAGAGGCAGACTGACTTTCATGACTCACGAAGCAATGAAATGCAGAAAGAAATGATGTGTGGAAGAGTGAGGAAATCAGGTTTGCTTGGAAGGCAGGAGGCAGAATGGGCTGGAGGAGAATTTGGAATGCTGGAACAGGGGTCTGGAACAGTTAACTATGAGGAGGAGGGGGAGAGAGCAAGGATGTGAGCCTGACAGCTGTTGGACTGAGCTCTCACTCTAGTCTGGCTTTGGACTCTCTAAACTGATCCTGTTGTTCCTGCTGTTTTTGTTGGACTCCCAATCAGCAAATCGGCCTCCTGAGACATCTTTGAATCCCATAGATGACTACCATTACCATCTTTCTCAATCTGACCTGCTACCATACCTCTGCAACCTTCAACCTGAACTTTTGGTGATCTGATCAGTCAGGTCACTAGATCCTGTCAAGCTACAAGACCTGTATTTCTTCAAAGACTTTTTATTGGTGGGCTCAGACCAGGTAGCTAGACAGAAGGGGTTGAAATTAGGCAGAGAGGAAGAAAGAATAGCTTCAGCTTTGCTCAAGATTTTTGTTGGTCAGAGAGCTCTGGGACACATAGAGGGTATAAGATTAGGGAAATTCTTAGCCCACCATCCTTACCCAAATCCTAGCTCTCAAACTTTAATAAAACTATTGTGTTTAAAGAAACAAAGTCAGTGGGCAGCTGGGTATCTCAGTGGATTGAGAGCCAGGCCTAGAGACGGGAGGTCCGGAGTTCAAATCTGGTCTCAGACACTTCCTAGCTGTGTGACCCTGGGCAAGTCACTTGACCCCCATTGCCTAACCCTTACCACTCTTCTGCCTTGGAGCCAATACATAGTATTGACTCCAAGACTGAAGGTAGGGGTTTAAAAAAAAAAAGAAAGAAAGAAAGTCAGATTGCATTTTCAGAGCTCCAGGCCTGAGCATAACATCTTGCCTTTAGGCCAGGAAGAAGCAGCTACTATGAATTGCTACACTACAAACCTTGTGTAAGGGTTAAATGACCATTTTGCACTCAGGTCTCTTTCCTGGTCATTTTCAAGACTGCAGTTTCCACAATGAGAAAAAGTCATTAGCCCACATCTTCAAGTCAATCTTAAGGTCGAGGTCATGGCTTCACAATTCATTATTTATAATTCTTAATTCTAATATTTTCCTCTCAAGGTCAATCGATATTTCAGAGGCCCTTAAATTTCCAGGTGTCGTTGATGTGATAACTGCCAAAGATGTCCCAGGAGAAAATAACCATGAAGGAGAGATATTATATGCAGAAGATGAGGTGGGCTATTCATTCCAGGATTTTTGTGAAGTTTGATAATTAATTAATTTTTATTGATGTATGATTTACTATTCTAATTTTCTTCCCTCAGATGTCCAGAATAGTAACTGGTTTCTTTGACCATGTAGATACTTGTTTAGATACTAAATGGCAGAAGACCCATGTGTGAGTCCAAACTGCAGCACAACAGAAAATCTTACTTTTCTATTTGTATCCCCTGCTTAGTATAATGCTTTGCTTATAGTAAGCACGTTATACAGGTTTTATTTATTCGTTTGTTTATTCATTCACTTATCAGCTGTGTAACCTTAGAAAATTTACTTTATCTCTCTAAGAATCCATTTCCTCAGCCGAAAATGGATATGATAATATTGTTGCTACCTGACTCACTGAGTTGTGAGAACCCAACAAAATAATGGAGGGAAATGAAATACTTTTTGTAGATAAGTGTAAGCCAGTGGAAAAAGCATTGAATTTGGAGTAGAATTTGCATTCCAAGCATGCTTCTGGTCCTTCCCATTGGATGCCTATAAACAAGACTCTTCATCATTCTAGATATGATTTTTCTCACTTGTAAAATGATGTAAAATGATGAGGTTTTATTAGGTGATAGCTGTCATTAATGAATTTATGAACTGTAATTTTATTTCTAGGAATAAGGAATAATATAGCTAAAATTTATGTACCATTTACTATGTTCTGGCTACAAAAAATATTTAAGTATTTTAAAAACCTGGGAGGTAGCAGTAATAATAATAACAATAACAGCAGCTAAAATTTCTATAATGCTTACTATGTGCCAAGCACTGTGTCATTTGACCCTCATAAAAACCTTGGGAGGAAGGTGTTATTATAATCCTTATTTTACTTTGTAATCCTTTATTATATATATAATATAGCATATAATAGATAATATAGTACATATAATATACACTATAATATAACTATATAAACTATAATCCTTTATTTCCCTTCATTCCCTTTATTTCCTTCAGAGGAAACTGAGGCAAACAGAGGTTAAGTACCTTGCCCAAGGTCACCCAACTACTAAGGGCCTGATGTCGGATTTGAACTCCTTTATTTGAGGCCCGACACTCTATATACTATACTATCTAGCTATCCTGTATTTTATGAGAAATTAGATAAATTCCTATTGGCAGAGTATACAATTTATTTTGACCAGGACATAGCCTCCACTTTCTCATGGATTGATAGAAAATATCTGATTCTGTTACAGGTGATTTGCGTGGGGCAGATTATCTGTTCTGTGGCCGCAGATACACATGCCCATGCAAGGCAAGCAGCTGAGAAAGTGAAGATTACTTATGAGGATGTAGAACCAAGGATAATAACCATAGAGGTAATCACATTATTTCCTGTTCTTATAAATATGATGGAAGTTTTCTCAGAAGTGAGCACACTAATTCACAAGCTTGTCTTTTTCAGGCTTAACCTAGCCATTCTGTATCATTTGTACAGTTCTAAAGTAGCATGTGAATCCTCCCCATCCTCATTGCTTGTTTCATGTTCCATCTATTTAACTATTGGACCCCATAAAATTAAAGTAATAAAAGTAAAATTGAACTGTGTCCTCTTCTTGTTAGAATCTAGACTTTGCTTTGGTAAATTTTAAAAGATTAAATAATAAAAAAATCTTCACTTCTGTCTTAGATTCAATACTGGGTACCGGTTCCAAAGCAGAAGAGTGGTAAAATCTGGGCAATTGGGGTTAAGTGACTTGCCTAGGGTCACACAGTTAGGAAGTATCTGAGGCTGTACTTGAACCCAGGACCATCTCTAGGCTGGCTCTCAAATCATTGAGTCACCTAGTTGACTTCACTTTGGTAATTGTTTACCAAGTACTGGAAGCTGTTCAAAGGAAGTAAAACTGTAGAATTGCCTTTATATTTATATGTGTCAGCATGTACATATGCATATATATATATGTATTTGTATATATCTATATACATAGCTAAAAGTTATAAATATACAATCATATATCAATATAGAAGAAAAACTTCTAGTCATTGGAAATGCAGAATACTATAGAGATCAGAACAACAAAAAAAAAAGATGAACTCCAGGTCCTGCATATTTTCAGCAGTGGTATTCCCAAATAGTCATCAGAGGTTGCTAAGTGATACCAGTGAATAGAATGTTGAATTTGAAAGTAGAAAGGCATAAATTCAAATCTGGCCTCAGAACCTGCCAGTTGTGTGATTCTGGCAAGTCATTTTACCACTTTTTGGTCTCCATTTCCTTGTCTATAAAACGGAGATAATAATAAAACCCATCTCACATGGTCAATGAAATATTCAGATACCATAACATATAAAAAAACTCTTTGCAGGCTGAAAGTATTAAATAAATGCTTTCAGTTATTTTCAGAGTTATAATTAGCATGAGGAACATAAGGTTTTTTTCTCAAGACAGATAAGATAGAAGCCCATTCAACATCTATTAGTTGGCATTTTGACTTCATTGACAAGTGCCCCTCTAATGCTCTGAACCAGTCATACATACTGGCCTTTCTTCTTTTCCACTGGCTCCTCAACCTGTAGCTCTCTTGCTCAACCCTTTGTGATGAGTATATTTCAGCAAATCTGAAAGAAAGTGAGGCAAAACTCCAAGCCAATAATAGGTTTCTTTTTTTTTAATTTAAACATTATTTTTTTTTGGTCAATTTCAAGCATTATTCCTTGGATACAAAAATCATATTCTATTCCTCTCTCCCCTCCCCTCCCATAGCAGACACGCAATTCCACTGGGTATTACATGTGTCCTTGACCCTAACCCATTTCCATGTTGTTGGTATTTGCATTATGATGTTCATTTAGTCTACATCCCCAATCATATCCCCTCGACCACTGTAGTCAAGCAGTTGTTTTTCTTTGGTGTTTTTACTCCCAAAGTTTTTCCTCTGAATGTGGATAGTGTTCTTTCTCATAGATCTCTCCAAGTTGTTCAGGATCACTGCATTGCCACTAATGAAGAAGTCCATTACATTCGATTGTACCACAGTGTGTCAGTCTCTGTGTACAGTGTTCTCCTGGTTCTGCTCCTCTCACTCTGCATCAATTCCTGAAGGTTGTTCCAGTTCCCGTGGAATTCTTCCACTTTATTATTCCTTTGAACACAATAGTATTCCATCACCAACATATACCACAGTTTGTTCAGTCATTCCCCAATTGAAGGGCATCCCCTCATTTCCATTTTTTTTTGCCACCACAAAGAGCGTAGCGATGAATATTGTTGTACAAGTCTTTTTCCTTATTATCTCTTTGGGGTACAAATCCAGCAGTGCTATGGCTGGATCAAAGGGCAGACAGTCTTTTATCACCCTTTGGGCATAGTTCCAAATTGCGCTCCAGAATGGTTGGATCAATTCACAACTCCACCAGCAATGAATTAGTGTCCCAATTTTGCCACATCCCCACCAACATTCATTACTTTCCTTAGCTGTCATGCTAGCCAATCTGCTAGGTGTGGGGCGATACCTCAGAGTTCTTTTGATTTGCATCTCTCTGATTATGAGAGATTTAAAACACTTTTTCATGTGCTTACTAATGGTTTTGTTTTCTTTCGCTGAAAATTGCCTATCCATGTCCCTTGCCCATTTATCAATTGGGAAATGGCTTGATTTTTTGTATATTTGTTTTACCTCTGTAAATTTGAGTAATTAGACCTTTGTCAGAGATTTTTGTTATGAAGGTTGTTTCCCAGTTTGTTATTTCCCTTCTGATTTTGGTTACATTGGTTTTATTTGTACAAAAACTTTTTAATTTCATGTAGTCAAAATTATTTATTTTGAATTTTGTGACTCTTTCTAAGTCTTGCTTGGTTTTAAAAAATCTTTCCCTTCCCAAAGGTCTGAAATGTATACTCTTCTCTGTTTGCCTAATTTACTTATAGTTTCCTTCTTTGTGTTAAGGTCATTCACCCATTCTGAGTTTATCTTGGTGTAGGGTGGTAGGTGTTGATCCAAGCCTATTCTCTCCATACTGTCTTCCAATTTTCCCAGAAGTTTTTATTAAATAGTGGATTTTTGTCCCCAAAGCTGGGATCTTTAGGCTTGTCATACACTGTCTTGCTGAGGTCACTTACCTTAAGTCTATTCCATTGATCCTCCTTTCTGTCTCTTAGCCAGTACCAGATTGTTTTGAAGACCACTGCTTTAGAGTATAGTTTGAAATCTGGTACTGCAAGGCCACCTTCCTTTATTTTTTTTTCTTTATTTCCCTGCATATTGTGAATCTTAAAAATTCTTAGACCCTACTTCATAAGATTTGGTTGAGACCATTCCCCATTTTAAACAATGAAGGTACTTGATCAGGAATGTGAGAACTCTTCTTCACTCATACTTAAGCATACTTTAGGGGAAGATAAAGTTATAAACTCTTTACTGAACAGTGAAAAGTACTTAACCCATATTTATAGAGAGGTCAAGCACTTAAGCTAAGTCTATTTTTAGGAAGGTGCTAAGTACCTATGAAGGTCAGGCAACTTGCAAACTTGCAAGTTGCAAAGAGGTGTGAACTTACTCAGAAGTTTTAGTCTTCCCAGAGAAGTTGAGAACTAAAGAAGGTGTGAATTAAGAATGGTCAGTCCTTTGGAAAAACGTCTACTGTGATTGGTAGATGTGAGAACTTAGGGGAGGTGACATAGGAGAAAATTCTCTTTAAAAGGAGCTCAAAAGAGGTCTCTGGGAGATTGAGCTGGCCAAAGCTGAACTGGTGTCTCTCTGAACACTAGAATCTTGCTTGGGACAAATCTTGTGGTGAGTGGATAAAAGATTGACTGATCCCTCTCTTAAGGCTTAAGCTTTAAGGCTGGCCTAAGCTGGTCTAGCCCTTTCCCTACTATTCCCTCTTACTCTGTTTCTCTCCCTTTCTTTAATTCTTTACTTGTTTTAATTAAAATCTCCATAAAAACCCAGCTGACTTGGGTATATTTCATATTTGGGAATTTTCCCCTGGTGCCCACTTTATATTTGATTTAACTCATATTTCCATGGTCACAATTTAAGGCAACCACTTTTATCTGCCACAGTTTATGGCAACAACTCTTTAATTGTTACAGTTTATGGCTCCCACTATTTTATTTGCAACAATATCCTTGATCTTTTGTTCTTCCAAATGAACTTCGTTATGATTTTTTCTAATTCAGTAAAAATGTTTTTTTTAAAGTTCAATGGATATGGCACTATATAAATAGATATGTTTGGGTAGGATGGTCATTTTAATTGTGTTAGCTCGTCCTACCCATGAGCAGTTAATGTTTTTCCAATTCCTCAGATCTAGCTTTAGTTGTGTGGAACTTTTTTTGTAGTTGTGTTCATATAGTTACTGTGTTTTTCTTGGCAAATAGATTCCTAAGTATTTTATATTGTCTAAGGTGATTATGAATGGAATTTCTCTTCCTAATTCCTGCAGCTGAGATGTGTTGGAGATATATAGAAATGATGATAACTTATGTGGGTTTATTTTGTATCCTGCAACTTTGCTAAAGTTGTTGATTATTTCGACTAGCTTTTTGTTTGATTCTCTAGGATTCATTAAGTAGACCATCATATCAACTGCAAAGCATGATTGCTTGGTCTCTTCATTGCCAATTTTAATACCTTCAGTTTCTTTTATTTCTCTAATTGCTACTATTAGTGTTTCTAGTACAATGTTAAATAATAGAGGTGATAATGGGCATCCTTGTCTCACTCCTGATCTTATTGGAAATGCATTAGTTTTTCCCCATTGCAGATGATGTTGGCTGATAGTTTTAGATAGATACTGTTTATTATTTTTAGGAAAGGCCCTTCTATTCCTATGCTTTCTCACATTTTCAATAGGAATAAGTGTTGTATTTTGTCAAAGGCTTTTTCTGCACCTATTAAGACGATCATGTGATTTTTGTCAGTTTGCTTGTTAATATGGTCAAATATGTGGATGGTTTTCCTAATATTCAAACATCCTTGCATTCCTGGTATGAATCCTACCTGGTCATAGTGAATAATCCTCGTGATCACTTGCTGAAGTCTTTATGCTATATCCCATTTAATATTTTTGCATCTATATTCATTAAGGAGATTGTTTTATAGTTTTCTTTCTCTGTTTTTGACCTGTCTGACTTTGCAATCAGTACCATATTTGTGTCATGAAAGGAATTTGGTAGAACTCCCTCTTTGCTTATTATGTCAAATAGTTTGTATAATATTGGGATTAGTTGTTCTTTGAATGTTTGATAGCATTCACTTATGAATCCATCTGGCTCTGGTGATTTTCTCTAAGGGAGTTCTTTGATGGGCTGTTGGATTTCTTTTTCTGATATGGGATTATTTAACAATTCTATTTCTTCTTCTGTTAATCTAGGCAATTTATATTTTTGTAAATATTCTTCCATATCACCTAGTTTGGCATATTTATTGCCATATAATTGGGCAAAATAGTTTTTAATGATTGCCTTAATTTCTTCTTCATTGGAGATAAGTTCTCCCTTTCCATCCATGATATTGTTAATTTGGTTTTCTTCTTTCATTTTTTTAATTAGAGTGTCCAGTACTTTGTCTATTTTATTTGTTTTTTTCAAAATACCAGCTGCTATTTCTATATATTTGTTCAATAGTTTTATCACTTTTGATTTTATTAATTTCCCCCTTAATTTTTAGTTTCTCTAATTTGATTTTCTTCTGGGGGTGTTTAATTTGTTCCCTTTCAAGTTTTTTGATTTGCATATCCAATTCATTGACCTCTGCCCTCCTTAATTTGTAAATATATGAACTCAAGGATATAAATTTCCCCTTGAGTACTGCTTTGGCTTCATCCCATAGAGTTTTAAAGAATGTCTCATCATTGTCATTTTCTTCAATGAATAATTGTTTCTATGATTTGTTTTCTAACTAGCTGATTTTGGAGAATCATATTATTTAATTTCTATTTAATTTTTGATTTGGCTCTCCATGTACCCTTACTGATCATTATTTTTATTGCCTTATGGTCTGAAAAGGTTACATTTATTATTTCTGCTTTTCCGCATTTGTATGCCATGTTTTTTATGACCTAGTACATGGTTAATCTTTGTGAATGTACCATGTGCTGCTGAAAAGCAGTATTCCTTTTTGTCCCTATTTATTTTTCTCCATATATTTGTTAACTCTAATTTTTCTAATATTTAATTCACCTCTTTTACCTCTTTCTTATTTATTTTTTGATTTTATTTATCTAAATTTGAAAGTAGTAGGTTCAGGTCCCCCACTAGTATAGTTTTACTACCTATGTCCTCCTTCAATTCTACTAGTTTCTCCATTAGAAATTTAGGTGCTATATCATTTGGTGCATACATGTTGATTAGTGATATTTCCTCATTGTCTATACTCCCTTTTATCAAGATGTATTTAACTTCCCTATCAGGTCCTTTATCAAGATGTATTTACCTTCCCTATCAGGTACCCTTTAATCAGGTCTATTTTTACTTTGGCTTTGTCAGATATCATGATTGCAACTCCTGCATTCTTTCTATCAGTTGAGGCCCAATAGGTCTTGCTCCAATCTTTGATTCTGATCTTGTGAGTGTCTATCCACCTCAGGTGTGTTTCTTCTAGGCAACACATGGTAGGATTTTGGATTATAATCCACTCTCCTATTCATCTACATTTTATGGGTGAGTTCATCCCATTCTTGTTCAAAGTTATGATTGTCACTCGTGAATTTCCTAGAATTTTGATATCCTCTCCTGTTCTGTCCTTTCTTCTTTTGCTATATCCTTTTAAACCAGTGGTTTACTTTTAATCAACCCCTCTAATTCCCTCCCTTAATATGCTTCCCTTTCTGGTCCCTTCTTTTTTGTTCCCTGCTTTTTTTTAGAGTCTGTTAAGTTCCCTCCCCCCTCTTCTTCCCTTCTTTTTTTTGTACTGCCTCCCCCTTCCCCTTAGTTTTCCCTTCTCACTTACCCTGTAGGATAAGATAGAATTCAAGATCCCAATGATCTAGATGCTCTTCCCTCTCATAATTGATTTCACTGAGAGTAAGGTTTAAGCATTATCTATTAGCACTCTCTTCCCCTCCTTCTTACAAGAGTATTCTTCCCCTCCCCTTCCCATGTGTATCTTTATGTGATAAAGATTATTCTATTTATTTTATTTTTTCAAGTATCTCTTGGTACCATCTTTGATTTCCCCCAACCCTTTTTCTTTTTTTTTTTTGCATATCATCTTATAGCATGATTCAACTATAATAATGAATACAATTTTTGAGAGTTACAAATAACATTTCCCCCAAATGTGTATATATATATATATATATATATATGTATATATATATATATATAATTTGATCTAATTGTAGCCCTTAAAGAAGAGAGTTTGAATTAAAAAACATTTCCCCCCTTTCCCTCTAATTCTTAATTATCTTTTCAGGTTTCTCTTGATCTTTATGCTTGGATATCAAAATTTCCACTTAGTTCTGGTCTTTTATTTAAAAATACTTGGTAATCTTCTATTTTGTTGAATGCCCATACTTTCCCCTGGAAGTATATAGTCAGTTTTGATGGAAAGGTGATCCTTGGTTGAAGACCCAGTTCTTTTGCCTTTCTGAAAATCATGGTCCAAGCCTTGCAGTCTTTTAGTGTGAAAGCTGCCAGGACTTGTGTGATCCTGATTGGTGCTCCTTGGTATCTGAATTGTCTCTTTTTGGCTTCTTGTAGAATTTTCTCTTTAGCTTGAAATCTTTGAAATTTAGCTATTATATTCCTTGGAGTTGTCTTTTGGGGGTTTAGTATAGAGGGTGTTCTATGAACTCTTTCAATGTCTATTTTGCCCCCTTGTTCAAGGGCATCAGGGCAAATTTCTTGAATGATTTCTTGTATGATGTCAAGATTTCTGTTTATTTCTGGCTTTTCAGCTAGACCAATGATTCTCAAATTGTCTCATTGTGATCTGTTTTCTTGATCTGTCATCTTGTCAGTGAGATATTTTATGTTTTCTTCTATTTTGTCAGTCTTTTGAGTTTGTTCTATTAATTCTTACTTTTTTGCTATATCATTGGTTTCCAGTTGTCCAATTCTGGTCCTTAAGGCCTGCTTTTCTGTTATAATCTTTGGGTTGTCTGCTTTAATCTTTTGAATTTCCTTTTCAGTTTGGCCTATCCTTCTTTTTGTGGCTTCCAGATGTTTCTCCAATTGGGAGTTCTTGTCCCTCAAATTGTTATTTTCTTTTTTGAACTATATCCCACTTTTCTTTCCAGAAGACTTCCATCTTTTGGATAAGATCTAATTTAAATTCTTCAAGAGTTTATGGACAATTCCCATTTTTTGAAGGTTTTGCCAGTGTTTGAATTTCCTCCTCTTCTTCTTCTGTACTCTGGGTTTTTCCTCTGTGAAAATTTTCGAGGGTCTATGCCTTCTTTTTCATTTTTTTGGTGGTGGATGGAGATTGTGGCTCCTGGATGCAATTTGTCATCACTGTGGGGGGTTTTCCTTCCCTTTTTAGTCAGAGATCTGAGTAAGATGGGCAGTTTCTCTGTGTTTGGAGTCAAGGAGCAAGGATTTTGCCTGATGCAAACTCTCAAATCTCTGGTTTCTGCTGTTTGCTGCTTTTCTCTGCGGCTCCTTGATGAGAGTGCCCAAGGTCTGTGTTCCCCAGCTGGCCGGGGTGAACAGTACAGCTTCTGCTGTTTGCTGCCCTTCTCTGAGCCTCCTTGCCTACAGTGCCAGGGTTTCCAGTGTGGCTGCTCTCATGGGTAGGTCCTCGCTATTTTTAGTCAGCTCCCAAGGACCTAGAGGTGCCCCTTGCTCACTCCAGACATGTCCCTCACTCATTCGCTGATTCTGATGTGTGCTGGCTCTGACTCTGGCTCCATAAGTGGGGTGGAGGGGGGTAGATCAACTCACATTTGGGTGGAAGCTTTTTCACCCCCTTATAGTGTGGAAATGCCCAAACCCCACGTACCTTCAAAGCTGCTCCCTACTGTAGAGTCCCTTTGTTCTTATGAAAATGTTTTTTTTTTTGGTCTTTTGAGGTAGTCTATATCGGTGGGTCTGAGGAGAGGAAGCGTCCCACATCTAGACTGCTGCCATGCTTACCCAATAATCCCAATAACGGGTTTCTTGAGAGAGCAGTATCTTTCAGCAAAGCTGGTCCTTCTTTTCTCCCATCTAAAGACCATGTAATGAGAGTGTTATCCCTTTTTTATATCCTAACATCACATAATTCAAAATCCCAACCCAAAAGTCAGCCACCAATCCTAGGAGAGTTGAACATAAGAGCTATCTCTAAGCAATATCTTTCTTCCCTAAGTATCTTTCTGTCCTGGATATCTCTATGTGCCAAATACGATCGGGCTTTCTGCTCACAGGGCACAACCTAGAGATCCTCCACTTAGAAGCCACAGGCTTTCTGAGATACATCTATTGCAAAATGCTGACTGGCTGGCTTAGAGGAAATTATAGAAATGATAGCTAATATGAGATTACAGAGAAAATAATTATATTTGCAGTGGATTGATCATTTAACATCAGAGCCCTAATCATATCTAGGGTCATATTTTAGAGTTGGGGGTGGGTGGGTCAGGGATTCTAATTTTTTTTTACCTTCTTTCATACATATTAGGCTTTATTTCCTTTCCTGGTAGTTCATATTTTTCTTATCATGCTTCTTTATCCAATAGAGTCTTTATTTCTCCCTTTTGAGCTATGCCCTGGTGATTATGGTGTCCTTTCTTTCGCCTTGTAAGCAGATTTGAGAAGACTATGGTAGAGAAGTCATTGATTCTTCTGATATTTGAAGAAGCATCTAAATGATACAGTAGATAAAGTATTACACTTCATGTCAGAAAGTCTCATAATCCTGAGTTCAAATCTGGCCTCAGGTACTCCCTGGCTATGTGACCCTGGATAACTCACTTAACTTTATTTGCCTCAGTTTCCTCATCTATAAAGGGAGATGAAAAAATAAATGGTAAACCATTTTAATATATTTGCCAAGAAAACTGCAAATGGGGTCATGAAGAGTTGGGACATGACTAAAATAAATCAACAACAAACAACATGATATATGAAGAAGCAGGAAACATAGAACTGACTGTGATGGATTGGCCACTGGCCCCAAGACCAGGCTGTAGATTTCATGGTATGGGGTCAGGGAGAGGGAAGGTGTCTTTCATCTGAGTTTTACCATGCCCAATGTAAAATTTAAGCTGTAGAACTCTGGCAATATGGTGCTTCAAAGAGTCAAATATTTCCACTATATTTTGCTCTCATTGGTTCTTCATAGTCAAAATCCAGAAGTCTCAAAGGTCCCAAGGTTGTGCTAGAGCATGTCATACCATCATCTAGTCCTTTTTTCAACTGTACCCTGGAACCCTGAAGGTGGTCTTCACCTTGAGGAATTTATTGTGTAATAAATAATATCTATTAATCCCTAGTTATTATCAAGTTAAAGAATATATTAAGTGGGGCTCTTGACTTAGATTTCACAGATCTGAAAAGAGTCTATTGATCACTTTCAGTGGTGATCTAGGAACTAAGGTGGGAAAAATTTCATATGATTTCACTAACTTCCAACTGAAATTTAGTATTTCCTTTGATTATTAATGAAAAAAAAACAATATTCTCAGAAGTGATCCACAAGTTCACCTGATTACCAAAGGATCAACAACACAAAAACAGTTAAGAGTCTTTGTTGTAAATAATGTTAATACAAACCAGATTTGCTATAAAGGTATGGTCCAGAATTGTAGAGGGTTTCAATGATACTATATTCATTATGGTAGACAATATTAAACTTACCCAGAATCTGCAGAACCAGCTATTCAACTAAAGCTTAAATTTATAGAATGAAGAAACAGAATTTGAACCTATATCCCCTAATATTTAAAAGCTAGGTCTTTCCCTATTGTTTCCCATTGTCTACTTAGACAAATGAGCTTTACACAATGATTATTAGGAAGACTGACCTGAAGTCGGCAGGATTTTGGCATCTTTTTTAAACAGCAGGATGCATGAAATATTTTTGGGTTTTGAAAACAAACAGTTACAAAAGATTGTGTAAATATGGAGAGAAAAAAGACAGGATATACCCAGGTTTTGATGCCATCCCCTCCCAGAAAGAGCGAGACAGTGAGTCAGGCTATGGTCAGGGGTGATCTTAGCATGGGTACCTGGAAGAATAAGCTTATTAATTCCAGAGAAAGGAAAGAAATGAAAGTTCAGATCCAAAGTCTGACAAGACTAGGGAAGAGGAGAGAAGGCAAGAAGAGAAGAGAGAGAAAACATGTTGTTACTATGTGTAGCCTGCATACCAAGAGAAAGAATGATGATAAGGAGCTATTAAATTAGATTCTGTAACATGAAACTTATCTGAATCATTTGTTTTTTGAGGTCCTCCTAGTTCCTTTGGGTAGAGATTGCCTAAGGTTTGATGTGGCACCATTAGGGCCTAGACCATGGAGTATTTGTGACACTACATAACAATAGCTCCTTGAGAAATAGTTACCAACTTCTTTTGGAAAATCCTCCAGTCCTCTGCCCAGAATAGGTACTCAATAAACCCATGAGATGAGTAAGTAAAGTAAATGATGTTTATGAACCCATAAAAACCATACTCTTATTTGCTTTTTGTTACTAAAATAGTTCTGTGAGGATCTGAAGGGAGGACAACTAACCATGGTATTAAATTCCCTTAAAAAATATTAGTATGTCCTCATTGTTTTCTCCACAGGAAGCCATAGAGCACAAATCCTTTATGTTTGAAGAGAAGAAAATAGAAAAAGGAAATGTAGACAAAGCATTTAAACATGTAGATGAAATAATTGAAGGTAAGTTGTTCTTTATCTGGGATGTCCTTCAGGGAAATACTAATGTGGATTGCAAATTGAGTCTGGAAACATCAATCTGCATGTAATATATACACATAAATACAGATAAATATATATATATATATGTATATATATATAGATAGATAGAGAGAGAGAGAGAGAGAGAGAGAGAGAGAGAGAGAGAGAGAGAGAGAGAGAGAAGAGATATAAAAAACTTGAAATCATAGGAATTGGATACTGGGAGACAACTGAAAAAGGATCAGGACAAATATTTGTCAGATATTCATGTTTGGGGAAGTGAGGAATATGACTAGAGTGTAGAACATGGATGGTGATTCAGGAAAAGAAACTACAGGAGCAGTCTGATTGGTAGAAGGAGAACTAGAAGATATCAGTGTGTCATAGTCTGACTGATAGGAGTGAAACTACAAGCACTAACAGCACTGTCATGAAATCCAGGAGGAGGAATGGTCAAAGTGTTTGATGCAACCTTTTTTTTTTTTAATTCAGAGAATGAGATTTAATGCAGGCAAGGATTCTAAGAAAATTTTCTGATAGTGAATATCAATAATTGTTTTACAAATCATTATTTTAAGCATTAGAGAGTAAATGGAATGCCCAGGGTTACCCATCTAGTAAATATTTTAGAGGAAGCATTTGAACCTTGGCCTTCCTATCTCGTAGACATTATCCACTATACCAGACTGAGTCTATAAACAAACACAATGTAGGAAACTGATTATGGTGGCTCAATTTGTTAATATTTTTAAAGTGACTTTATCATGATGTATAAGAAAAGTACTATTTATATTCATTCTGTAATTGAAGAAACTGATATCCAAGGAGATAAAATCACTTATATATATATATGGTCACAAAGTTAATAATCTCTCCTGGAATCAAAATTTGACCCCAAATCTCCTCATGCTATAAAATATTACTACCTCTCATCATAACTATCAAATATATTCCAAATTTCTTTGGCTGTGTTTGCCATATGGAAATTTACTAAATAGTCATATAATAAAAATCTGTGAGGTTGGAGACTTCTTAAACTCCACTCCATAATTTAGATATCTTCCTGCATCTGCATAGTCTCGTGTAGACCAATTGAGGTAGCAGTAACAGGAACTAAGTTTCAGTTTCTTTTTCATTTGTGTTGGTCATTGAAGAGCTATAAAGTCAGTAATAAAGCTAAAACCAACCAAAATATTTTATGACTAACACATTGAGTCTCCATAAATCTGATAAACTGAAACCCAAGATCGAGAAAAGAAAATCTAAGGGTCCATTTGATAGCATTACTTAAAGACTAGGACCAAATAAGAAATTACCTTAGCTCACTTCATCCAAAAAGCTATGTCCATTGACTCCCATATCTTTAAAACAAACTACCCTCAATGAAGCATGCTACTCATCTCCTGACACAGAGCTGAGATAACTGGGCATAGATTGGGACATATATGTTTTGGACATGGTCAATATAGGAATTTGTATTATTTAGCTATATGATTTTCTAAAAAAGTTTTGGTCATTTATCTTTTCTTCAGCTGGAGATAGAGGAAGAGAAAATCAACTTTTGTTTATTGAAAATAAACTTTTTAACATCTCTGATTAGTTAATATCATAGGATCATAAACATTCAGTTGAACCTAGCAAAACATTAATAAATAGCAATAATAAAAAAGTAAACATTTAAAGGAAATCAGGAATATGTGGCAAGCTAGGAAGAACTCAAATATCATACCAAGAGAAGATGTGTATATGTGTATCAAACTCCATTATGAGACTGACTTTGCCTTCATCTTGTAAGATCTTTTTGAAAAAGAAAAGAAGTTTGTGAAACAATGTTGTCAAATAATAGAATGAGTTATCCTGAAAGGAAATAAATCCTGATTCTGGGACTAATTTTGCCTAAATGGAACTTAATTGGTATGAGTCACAAGTACCCTATAGGGATTAGGAATATATGACAATATGAGTTCTTTCTCAGTTAAATAGGCCTTACATGATGTTCAAGGGTCAATGCTTTAACACAGTGGAGAATAAAATATCTAATATGAATGAATAACAGTCCTCACATGGTAAACACAGTCCAATTTGTAAGAATTTGTATGTGTCCCAGGAGAGGAATATGACACACTCTATCAAAGAAGGATGTCAGTTGTGGAGTGCAATATTAGTAATGGCATCATATCACTTTTTTAATTTCAAAAAACAGAACAAATGTAAAGTTTTAGATCTGAATCTGTCAAGATAATTATAGATCAGCAGCATTAATGTCTGTATGTTTCAGAAAAGATTTTATCAATTCTAAAGAAATTAGAGAAGAGTATGCCATTCACAAAAGAAAAGGAAGAGTAGAGATTTTCTCAATTTATATAAAAGTTACCAGTACAGCACAAGGTAGAAATAATAATTTTTAAATGAAATATTTATTCTCTGACAAAGCCAACCTAAAACTTTTTAGAAAGTTACAGAAGTTAAGTTCCCATCACAGAAGACAGTGTTGAGGTTAACAGTCTGTATCATGGCTTCTCCACCTTTTTTATGTGCCATGGGCCCCCTTTGGCAATATAATGATGCCTATGGAACTCTTCTCAGAATAATGCTTTTAAATACATAAGATAAAAACACAAGATCATCAAGGAAATCAATTACAGTGAAAGAAAAATATAATTGTTTTTTCTAAGTTCACAAACATCTCTGATATCTAATCAGACCTTTTTGGGATTCATGGTTAATCTGGTTGTTAACTATGTTAAAAATTCTTGGTTACCACTGATTCATAGAAAGTTAGAGATGGAGAGGACCTTAGACAACATCCAGACTGATGTCTTCATATTATAGATAAGAAATCTGAGGCAGAGAGAAGCTAAATCATTTGTCTAAGGTCAGAGAGCTAGTTACAGATGGAGTCAGGATTAGATTATGTCATTTAAATAAAAAGAAATAAAATAATCACTCAAAGCTAAAATGGGTTTCTTTATAAGAATGAAAGTAATAAATGGTTATAACCTAGTAAAGATTTTCTTTTCCTTATATTCATAACAGATGAAGTCCATGTTGGAGGGCAAGAACATTTTTATATGGAAACACAAACAACTTTGGTTTTCCCAACAGGAGAAGATAATGAAATGGTGATATTCATAGGAACACAGTTTCCAACCCATGTTCAGGTAAAAAAGGAGCATTTTTAGAAGGCTAGGTTTTCTTTGTGTTTTTGGACCATACCATTAAGTTTGTTATTTGATGGATTGCATTGCAGTATCATCATACTAAGGACAAATGATACTATGGTCTTTGGATTCCATATCATCACCTATTTTTTCCCTAATGTATTAACTACTGATTAAATTCAGGATTTTAAAAGCAGAAACAAAACTAGGGCAGGCAATTCCTTTAAAAGACTTTCAAAATAATTAAAAGGTTTCATACAATCCCAAATCCTAGGAATTAGCTTTTATATAGATATATAAAAAGCTCATCTGTTTAACCTTAACTTTCTCTTCTTCCTTCCTTCCTTCCTTCCTTCCTTCCTTCCTTCCTTCCTTCCTTCCTTCCTTCCTTCCTTCCTTCCTTCCTTCCTTCCTTCCTTCCTTCCTTCCTTCCTTCCTTCCTTCCTTCCTTCCTTCCTTCCTTCCTTCCTTCTTTCCTTCCTTCCTTTCTTCCTTCCTTCCTTCCTTCCTTTTACTTCTCCCCTATTTATTTTTTTAAATTTTTGAAATCCCTACCTTCTCTTATAATTAATTCAGAATATTGGTTCCAAGGCAGAAGGGTGATAAGGACGGGGCAACTGAGGCCACATGATTTGCCCACAGTCACAGAGCAATGAAGTATCTAAAGTTAGATTTGAATCCAGGACCTCCTATCTCCAGGACTGGCTCTCTATCTACTGAGGTACCTATATGCTCCCTATTATTTTTTTAATGGAAAAAGCATTCTCAGTCACTTAGTCTTACAAACTTAATGTCATCCTTAACTAATTTTACACTCACATTTACCCCATATATCCAAATTATATCCAGTATGTTGTGATGTTTTGTAGTTTCTACTTTCATATAGTTTATATATGTTCTCTTCCCTATACTCACACAGCCACAACCCTAGTTCAAGTCTTCTTTACTTTATTCCTCTGGTTAAAAGTCTCCCAACAGTCAATCTTCCACTCAACTGCCAAAGTGATAATTCTAAAGCACAAGTCTGACTATGTTGTTTCTTCCCATCTACACTTATCAATAATTTCTAGTGACTCTTACATCTTGTAGAATCAATTATAAAATTCTCTTTTTGACATTTAAAGACTTTCATAATCTCTCCCCTTATGATAATTCAGCAACATTGGTTGTTCCTTGAACAGGACAGACTACATCTCCTAACTATTGTAAAAATAAATTGGCGAGTTATAAAAATAAAATATGTAGATGAATAAACTCTTCCAATATAGGTTCAAAACTTTTCAAAACTGTTTAACTCACCAATCAGGTTCAAACTGTTCAGATACTTTCAGATGCTTTTGATAGAGGTAATCAAAAAATATCCTCAGTGATGAAGTGAATCTCAAATATGAACTTCCCTTTAGGACCAGGTGCAAGGACACTAAAGAGACTTATTATAAACAGAAAATATTTATTGAAATATATAAGGATAAATAAGGGATTTCTAATTCTAAGGGACTCTAAATCCACCCAGGTTCTGAAAGGAACCACTTCTCCTATGATTCACAGGCTACACCAATCCTCCTTGATCTGACTAATCCAAATTTATACTATCTAAATAAAAACTACTGCTATTATCATTATAAATCTTATTTTCACCTTCAAATTACAAAATATTAAAAGCTAGCTTGTTGAGTCTCAACAAGAATCCAGTTAGGACCAATCGATAAAACCACAATAGACAGTTAATTGTGTTTCCCAAGTTGGAAAAGGAAAACACTGAGCTCCTTCAGATCTTTCCCTCAGGCAGAGAGAGGGGCAAAGATGTTACCTTCTCCAACCCTGAGAGTTTCTGAGAGTGTGTCTCTGCCAACTGCCCGAGAGTGTAATTGACATAGAAAAATGGCTATAACTGTCACATCTAAAATTAACATGCTCTCCCAGGTCTGCTTCAAAGTCTAGTTCTTTTCTCAAGCTAGTCACTTTACTTATTATCCCTAAACTAATAAAACAATACTTATTTTCTAATATCATCCTTACACTATACCTTTTCTTTGACCTTCGCTCATGCTTAGAATATCCTCATTTCTTCCACTTTTTAGCTTCCCTCAACTCCTTTAAAACTCAATTAAAATTCCTTATTTTTTCAAATTTAAATGTATTTATTTGTTGATATGTTACATTAAATTACCTAGGTAAGTCTCCCCATCCCATTCTTCCCACCATTAAAGAAGGCATCATTTGACAGAAAGATGTATGTCTGTATAAAACTATGCCCTGCTTATTTTTATTTATCAGTTTTTTTTCTCTAGAAGTGGACTACACAAATCCTTCAAACAATATTTATTTTGCTATATATAATGTTCTCTTGATTCTGTTAATATTACTTCTTAATTTGATGCAGATCTTTCTATGCTTTTCCCCAAAATTCACTTGTTTATAATTTCTTACATGATAGTAGTTTTCCATCATAATCATATGCTACAACTTGTTTAACCTTTTCACAATAATGGAAATCCCTTTAATTTCTAGTTCTATGCCATCACAAAAAGAGAACTGCTATAATTATTTTAGATGATATAGTTACTTTTCCTTTTTCTCTGATCACATTAGGAAATAAACCTAATAATTTTCTGGTTCAAAAAGGTATACATAGCTTTATAACTCTTTGTGCATAATTCCAGATTGCTCTCCAAAATGTTTAGACTCATCTCTCATGCTCAGAATGCTCTTTCTCCTCATTTCTTCCACTTCTCAGCCTTTCTGAACTCCCTTAAAACTCAGTTAATACCCTTCCCTTTTCAGAAGTCCTTTCCAGGCATGATCATAACTACAAATACTTTCCCTCTGGGGTTACCTTTAGTTACACTGAAAATATTTTGAGGACAGTTAGTGTTTCTTGTTTCTTCCATTAGAATGCTTATTCTTAGGGGTCAGTGGGCATACTTTTCCCTTTCTTTTCATTTCAAAATTTAGCATACTGCTTGGGACCTAGCAAGCCCTTAAGAAAGACTGGTTGACTCACTGACATGTAATTAGTTACTACTCTAATTTTCAATTTATCCAAAAAAATTAATCCATATCCTTCTTTCAGGACTTCACAGCTGCTGCCTTGGGTGTCCCAAGGAACAAGATCATGTGCCACATGAAAAGAACTGGTGGAGCCTTTGGAGGGAAAGTTACCAAGCCTGCCCTGCTGGGAGCTATTGCTGCAGTGGCTGCTCACAAGTAATGTTTTCCTGTAACTACTCACTATAACAATTATTCATTTAAGGGAAGTTATGGATCTCAGTGAAGAAAGCACTGGCCTTAGGAGTTGGGAAGGCCTGAATTCAAATCCTGCCTTGGACACTTAATAGCTGTGTAACCTTTCCATATATTTTTTCTATAGGGATTCTACAGGGATAATAATTGTATCTATCTCCAAGAATGGTTATGAGGAACAAGTTATAGAACAAGTGCTTTGGAATCCATAAAACACTAT
Organism: Monodelphis domestica; assembly: GCF_027887165.1. Classification (NCBI taxonomy): domain Eukaryota; kingdom Metazoa; phylum Chordata; class Mammalia; order Didelphimorphia; family Didelphidae; genus Monodelphis; species Monodelphis domestica. The sequence goes on from NC_077230.1 coordinate 223,102,251, forward strand.
ATATCTATATATATCTATATATCTATATATACTATATATATACATATCAATAATAAGAAAAATTCTAGTACTAAATATGATCTTCTGGTCTTAATAATTCTAGGCATTTTCTTTTTTTTTTAAACATTATTTTATTTGGTCTTTTTCATACATTATTCACTGGAAACAAAGATCATTTTCTTTTCCTCCCCTCCCCACCCCCCCGCCTTTCCCTCTCCCATAGCCAACGCATGATTCCACTGGTTATCACATGTGTTTTTGACTTGAACCCATTTCCCTGTTGTTGGAATTTGCATTATAGTGTTCATTTAGAGTCTCTCCTCAGTCTTATCTCCTCCAACCCTGTAGTCAAGCAGTTGCTTTTCATCGGTGTTTTTACTCCCACAGTTTATCCTCTGCTTGTGGGTAGTATTTTTTTTAGATCCCTGCAGATTGTTCAGGGAAATTGCATTGATACTAATGGAGAAGTCCATCACCTTTGATTGTACCACAATGTATCAGTTTCTGTGTATAATGTTTTCCTGGTTCTGCTCCTTTTGCTCTGCTTCACTTCCTGGAGGTTGTTCCTGTCTCCATGGAATTCCTCCACTTTATTATTCCTTTTAGCACAATAGTATTCCATCACCAACATATACCACAATTTGTTCAGCCATTCCCCAATTGAACGGCATCCCCTCATTTTCCAATTTTTGGCCACCACAAAGAGCGCAGCTATGAATATTCTTGTACAAGTCTTTTTGTCCATTATCTCTTTGGGGTACAAGCCCAGCAGTGCTATGGCTGGATCAAAGGGCAGACATTCTTTTATCGCCCTTTGGGCATAGTTCCAAATTGCCCTCCAGAATGGTTGGATCAATTCACAACTCCACCAGCAATGAATTAATGTCCCCACTTTGCCACATCCCCTCCAGCATTCATTACTTTCCATAGCTGTCATGCTAGCCAATCTGCTAGGTGTGGGGCGATACCTCAGAGTTCTTTTGATTTGCATCTCTCTGATTATGAGAGATTTAAAACACTTTTTCATGTGCTTACTAATGGTTTTGTTTTCTTTCGCTGAAAATTGCCTATCCATGTCCCTTGCCCATTTATCAATTGGAGAATGGCTTGATTTTTTGTACAATTGATTTAGTTCTTTATAAATTTTAGTAATTAAACCTTTGTCAGAGGTTTTTATGAAGATTGTTTCCCAGTTTGTTGCTACCCTTCTGATTTTGGTTACATTGGTTTTGTTTGTACAAAAACTTTTTAATTTGATGTAATCCAGATTATTTATTTTGCATTTTGTAACTCTTTCTAATTCTTGCTTGGTTTTGAAGTATTTCCCTTCCCAAAGGTCTGACATGTATATTATTCTGTGTTCGCCTAATTTTCTTATAGTTTCCTTCTTTATGTTCAAGTCATTCACCCATTTTGAATTTATCTTGGTGTAGGGTGTGAGGTGTTGATCTAAGCCTAATCTTTCCCACACTGTCCTCCAATTTTCCCAGCAGTTTTTATGAAATAGTGGATTTTTGTCCCAAAAGCTGGGATCTTTGGGTTTGTCATATACTGTCTTGCTGAGGTTGCTTGCCCCCAGTCTATTCCACTGAACCTCCTTTCTGTCTCTTAGCCAGTACCAAATTGTTTTGATGACCACTGCTTTGTAATATAGTCTGAGATCTGGGACTGCAAGACCCCCTTCCTTTGTATTTTTTTTCATTATTTCCCTGGATATCCTTGATCTTTTGTTCTTCCAAATGAACTTTGTTATAGTTTTTTCTAAATCAGTAAAAAAAAATTTTGGAAGTTCCATGGGTATGGCACTAAATAGATAGATGAGTTTGGGTAGGATGGTCATTTTTATTATATAGGCTCGTCCTACCCATGAGCAGTTAATGTTCTTCCAATTGTTCAAGTCTAGTTTTAGTTGTGTGGAAAGTGTTTTGTAGTTGTGTTCATATAGATCCTGTGTTTGTCTCGGGAGATAGAGTCCTAAGTATTTTATTTTGTCTAGGGTAATTTTGAATGGGATTTCTCTTTCTAGTTATTGCTGCTGAGCTCTGTTGGAATTATATAGAAATGCTGATGACTTATGTGGGTTTATTTTGTATCCTGCAACTTTGCTAAAGTTGTTGATTATTTAGATTAGCTTTTTGGTTGAATCTCTAGGATTCTTTAAGTAGACCATCATGTCATCTGCAAAGAGCGATAATTTGGTTTCCTCCTTGCCTATTTTGATGCCTTCAATTCCTTTATCTTCTCTAATTGCTACTGCTAGGGTTTCTAATATAATGTCAAATAATAGAGGTGATAATGGGCATCCTTGTTTCACTCCTGATCTTAATGGGAATGGATTTAGTTTATCCCCATTGCAGATGATATTAGCTGATGGTTTTAGATATATACTTTTTATTATTTTTAGGAATGACCCTTCTATTCCTATGCTTTCTAGTGTTTTTAGTAGGAATGGGTGTTGTATTTTATCAAAGGCTTTTTCTGCATCTATTGAGATAATCATGTGGTTCTTGTTGGTTTGCTTGTTGATGTGGTCAATTATGTGGATAGTTTTCCTAATGTTGAACCAGCCCTGCATCCCTAGTATAAATCCTACTTGATCATGGTGGATGACCCTTCTAATCACTTGCTGGAGTCTTTTTGCTAGTATCCTATTTAAGATTTTTGCATCTATATTCATTAGGGAGATTGGTCTATAATTTTCTTTCTCTGTTTTTGGCCTGCCTGGTTTTGGAATCAGTACCACGCTTGTGTCATAAAAGGAGTTTGGTAGAACTCCCTCTTTGCTTATTATGTCAAATAGTTTGTATAGTATTTGAATTAACTGTTCTCTGAATGTTTGATAGAATTCACTGGTGAATTCATCAGGCCCTGGGGATTTTTTCTTAGGAAGTTCTTTGATTGCCTGTTGGATTTCGTTTTCTGATATGGGATTATTTAAGAAAACTATTTCTTGCTTCCGGGTAATCATGGCTGCAATCTAGACGCCACACGCTTCCTCTCCCCGGCACCGAACTAAATAGACTACATCAAAGGAGCATAAAATCACCTTTGGAGGAACAGAAGGACTCCCCAGTACCCCACAGAGGCAAAGGTACGTGGGGTTTGAACATTTCCACACTAAAATAAGAAGGAAAAGCTTGCACAGAAAAGTGAACTGAGCCACCCTTCCCCTACCCCACCTCCCCCACTAAACCAGAGTGAGCTACCTGAGCGCTCACCGGGACAGCGAGTGAGTGGGGAGCGTCTCTGTCTGGGGGGGCACTCCAGGGTCCTTGGGATCTGGGGACTGCCAGGAAAAAACGTCTCAGGGCGCTTTCACTCGAGAACCCAGCGGAACTGTTCTTGGGGCAGGCTGCGCTGAACACCGCGCGCTGATTATCTGGGCGGAGCTGAATACCTGGGCTCAGAGTCTGGGAAGAACTAGTCTGAAGCAACCTAAATTCACAGAAAAACCGCTCATATAACCCAGACCCCAGACCAAAAAGGAAAGGGGAATAAAACCACCAAAGGGATGGCTCACATGGCCCAAAATCAAGCCTCCAGGAAGAAAGGGAAAAAAGTGACTATTGAAAACTTTTATGGTGGAAGTACCCAAGGAAAAGAGGAGAATGAGGAGGAAATCCAAAAAAATTCAGAACACGCCTCCCAAAATGGAAACTATCAACAAGCTCTGGAAGATCTCAAACTGGAACTTATCCAAAAGATGGAAACCTGGAAAGAAAAATGGGAGAAAGAGATCAGCTGTCTGACAGATAAGAATGCTCAATTGGAAAAAGAACTTGAAGCATCCAATAGAAGGGCAGACAAGGCTGAAAAGCAAAACCAGTCCCTAATGACCAGAATTAAGCACCTCGAAGAAAGCGAGATGATAAAACAGCAAGAATCAATAAAGCAAACCCAAATAATTAATGAATTGGAAGAAAACATAAAATATCTCACTGAGAAGGTCACACACCTGGAGAACAGAGGAAGACGAGAAAATCTCCGTATCATCGGTCTCCCAGAAAAACCAGAGGTAAACAACAAATTGGATATTATTCTACAGGAGATTATAAAAGAAAATTGCCCCCACGTTCTGGAGCAAGGGGGCAAAATAGAAATAGAAAGGATTCATAGAACACCTTCTATACTAAATCCCCAAAAGACAACGCCTAGGAATGTAATTGCCAAATTCAAGAGCTTCCAAGTAAAGGAGAAAATCCTACAAGAAGCCAAGAAGAAGAGCTTCAGATATAAGGGGGCTCCCATAAGGATCACACACGACTTAGCGGCTAATACACTAAGAGACCGCAAAGCATGGAACACGATATTTAGAAAGGCAAGAGAGCTGGGTCTCCAACCAAGAATCAACTACCCAGCAAAACTGACTATATACTTCCAGGGGAAAGTATGGGCATTCAACAAAATAGAAGATTTCCAAGCATTTGCTAAGAAAAGACCAGAGCTCTGTGGAAAGTTCGATATCCAAGCACAGAAAGCAAGAGAAACATGAAAAGGTAAATATGAAAGAAAGGGAAAAGGAGATAAATCTTATCTTTTTCTTTAAGTCAAACTCTCTTCTATAAGGACTACATTTACATCAAATTATATATATATTAATATGTGGGGAAAATGTTTTGTGTAACTCTCATAAATTGTATCATCATAAGAGTAGTTAGAAGAAACATGCATAGGGAAAGATTGGGGCATTAAGAAGATTTGGGGAAAGTTGGGGCAAAGAAAGGAAAAGGGAGGGGGGAACCGTGATAATACCAAGATTAACTTCAAGAAATAGGGGGGGAATCAATAGAATAATCTTTCCCATATAAAGATACACATGGGAAGGGGAGGGGAAGAACTCTCATATGAGAAGGAGAGGAAGAGAGCGTGAAGTGGAATTACTTAAACCTTACTCTCAGTGAAATCAAATCTGAGAGGGAAGAACATCTAGATCCAGTGGGATCCTGAATTCTATCTTATCCATTAGGGCAAGAAAGAAAGGAAAATCAAGGAGGGGGAGGAGGGAGGGAGTACAAAAAGGGAGGGAAGGAGAGGGGGGAGGGGAAGGGAGCATAAAAAGGGAGGGGATAGAAAGGGAAGCATCTCAAGGGAGGGGACTAGGGGGACTGACCTAAAGTAAATCACTGGTTCAAAAGGAAAAAGCTAAAGAAGAAAGGTCAGAACTAGGGGAAGATATGAAAATGCCAGCAAATCCACAAATAACAATCATAACTTTGAACGTGAATGGGATGAACTCACCCATAAAACGTAGACAAATAGCAGATTGGATTAGAACCCAAAACCCTACCATATGTTGTCTTCAAGAAACACATATGAGACGGGTTGACACTCACAAGGTTAGAATTAAAGGTTGGAGTAAGACCTTTTGGGCCTCAACCGATAGAAAGAAGGCAGGAGTTGCAATCATGATATCTGACAAAGCCAAAGTACAAATAGACCTGATCAAAAGGGATAGGGAAGGTAAATATATTCTGCTAAAAGGAAGTATAGACAATGAGGAAATATCACTAATCAACATGTATGCACCAAATGGTATAGCATCCAAATTTTTAATAGAGAAACTAGGAGAATTGAAGGAGGAAATAGACAGTAAAACCATATTAGTGGGAGACTTGAACCAACCACTATCAAATTTAGACAAATCAAACCAAAAAATAAATAAGAAAGAGGTAAAAGAGGTGAATGAAATCTTAGAAAAATTAGAATTAATAGACATATGGAGAAAAATAAATAGGGACAAAAAAGAATACACCTTCTTTTCAGCACCACATGGCACATTCACAAAAATAGATCATACACTAGGTCATAGAAACATGGCACTCAAATGCAGAAAAGCAGAAATATTAACTGCAGCCTTTTCAGATCACAAGGCAATTAAAATATTGATCGGCAAGGGTACATGGAGACCCAAATCAAAAATTAATTGGAAATTAAATAACATGATACTCCAAAATCGGATAGTTTGAGAAGAAATCATAGAAACAATTAACAATTTCGTTGAAGAAAATGACAACGGTGAAACATCCTTTCAAACCTTATGGGATGCAGCCAAGGCAGTACTTAGAGGAAAATTCATATCCCTGAGTGCATATATTAACAAATTAGGGAGGACAGAGACCAAGGAATTGGAAATGCAAATCAAAAAACTTGAGAATGAACAAATTAAAAACCCCCAGAAGAAAACCATACTAGAGATCCTAAAAATTAAGGGAGAAATTAATAAAATAGAAAGTGACAGAACTATTGAGCTAATAAACAAGACTAGAAGCTGGTACTTTGAAAAAACAGACAAAATAGACAAAGTACTGGTTAATTTAATTAAAAAAAGGAAAGAAGAAAGGCAAATTAATAGCATCAAGGATGAAAAGGGGGATCTCACCTCCAATGAAGAGGAAATTAAGGCAATCATTAAAAACTACTTTGCCCAACTATATGGCAATAAATATACCAACCTCAGGTTGGCTCTCAGCGCTCTCAGCGCTCAGGTAGCTCATTCTGGTTTAGTGGGGGAGGTGGGGTGGGGGAAGGGCGGCTCAGTTCACTTTTCTGTGCAAGCTTTTCCCCCTTATTATAGTGTGGAAATGTTCAAGCCCCATGTACCTTTGCCTCTGTGGAGTACTGGGAGTACTGGGGTGTCCTTCTGTTCCTCCAAAGGTGATTTTCATGCTCCTTTGATGTAGTCTATTTCGTTCGGTGCCGGGGAGAGGAAGTGTGTGGCGTCTAGATTGCAGCCATGATTACCCGGAAGTCCTAGGCATTTTCTTTAGCCATATTTTGGCTTCATTATCTTCAAAATATTATATTTGTCTGATTCTGCCCAAAATTTTATTTTTTGAGTGAGAATGGGAAGTAAAACTATATTGTAAAATTTATCCACAAAGTAATAGCTAATTTAGAGGACCTACAAATACCTGGCAATGGATCCTCTTAGTTTTGTATTATTAGCAGTGTTTTTTTTTTGAAGGGGAGAGAGGATATCAAAAATTTCTAAGAATCACAAATATTCTCTCTATTACAGCATTTTCTGTAATACTCCATAGATTACAGAATATGGAAGAAAAGCATGGAAGTGTCCATTGTGATGTTTATACACCTAATTCCATGATAGATATGTGCTTATCTTACACACATTGAATCTGTTAATTAGGAGTTGGACTGTACATCTGGATTGTTCTCAACAATTCACAGGAATAGATTCTTCCTTGAATCAAGAGACAATTTATTAGGCTCACAAGCTTTAACATTATGTTGATCATATTGGGGCAGGGTGAACTCCAAAAATTTTTTATTAGAGAGATATTTGTTCTTTTTATGACTAATTTGGCTGAATTTTCCTTGATTTTAGGTGTTTCCATCCCTAATGTACATAAAACACAATTGGAGAGAGAAACTAAAAAGGAGAAAATAGGGCTATTTGGGGAGAAACACAGTCACACATAGAAACAGAAAAGTGTGAATAGAAATAGAGCATTCCACTTCAGTGAAAGTCATTCCTGAGACAGCTATCTGAGTCATTTGCACCACAAGACACAAGACTTTTTCTCTGACTCCTACTGGCTCTCAAACCTCTCTAAAACAGAAATTATGCATGGAAGATAAAGCAACTTAAACTGCCTTCCTAGTCTAGAATATCTGGACTCCAAAGATAGTAATTCTTGCCCCTTCCAACAAAAGCCATCAATTGATACTCACTAATTATGAGCTTACTCATCATCCCCAAGTTCCTATGATATTGGCAATGAGACTGTACTAACATAATCAAGGAAATGGCATGGACTTGCAACAAAACTCACCCCCATAACACAATTCATTTCCTTGTTTCCAGGGCTATGGAGACCTTGATTCCAGGCTTTACCATGGCTCATAGACCTTCAGGAACAAAAGCTTTCTGGGGGATGCCATCTTATTGCACCATTCTGCAAAGTTCTGAATTATTGGTGCTGGGCTTGGGAGTAGAGGAACAGAAAAAAATATGACAGCTCACCAGGACAAGACATCATGCATATTAATGGGAAGAGGGGTTATAGAGTTGGTACTTTACTAAGACTAAGAAAAAAATAACATCCAGTGGGGCCATTTCTGACCTTCTGCAGGTCACTTGGGACAAGGACAGATGCTGGAGACCTGTGAATTATGCAGCATGGGGGGAGGCTAAGACACTTCAAGATAGAGCTTCTAAAGAAACCACCATTAAAGGGAAGTCAGAAAGTGAATAAGTAAAAATCAGAATGAAAATGACTGAAATTACTGACAATATCAGGAAAAAGACAAAAAGAACCTTGAAAATAAATGACTAAATCATCAGGTTAAACAATCACAAAAGGAAATATAGCTTTTGAATCTAGTAAACAAGTCCAAAAATATATGAATAAGTACCGTAAGGCAAAGGAAATTTATCTCATGCTTGATGGGACAGAGGACCCTGACGAATGTGAGGTGAACATGAAACTACAACACATTGTTTCTCTGTGGTTCAAAAGAGCTACTAAATGTTTTTTTCCCCCTTGAAGATTGATAGTCCTATTGTTTTAGAGTAAAAAATAATCATTAATTTGAAAACAAGTAATATTGGAGAGATGAAGGAAAATATAAACCTAAATCTCATAACTTTAGATGTGAATTGATTAAACAATCCATTAAAATGAAGAAAGAATGAAGATTGGCTAAGAAAATAAAACCATATAATATATTGCTTGCATCAAACATATTTTAAAAACAAATACCCAAAATAAAACTGGGGATGTGGGAAAAACTATATGGATCAAATTAAAAAAATTTGAATTGCAATTATACTGAAAAATAGCTATACCTTATGTATGGTACTCAGCCAGATTGTGGACTAGTAAATATAATCTGGACTGAAAGAGTTTTGTTGGATCTACTTTAGGTTAATTTTGTTTTGATCCTAAACAATTTTGGTCATCAAATTGTAGCATAATGCAACATGTCCTCATGCAAAGCAAAGAATTTAATAATTATATTTGTAGTTCACCAGGTGGGAGGCTTCCCTTTTCAAAGGAAGAGGCTTTCCTTTTCAAAGTAGACAAATTTAGGGTCTTAAAAAACGTCCCACCCCTGCCTTCCTGAGGCTTAAGGCCAGTTTAATGAACTTTTCTTTTACTCCTTGATATGCAATTGTGAAAGGAGATTCTTCAGATAGATATGATGGATTCTTCATAAGTACTCCCAGAGAATAGCATACTCATAGTAATTAATAGTGTAATTTTCCCTCTGCAGGACTGGCCACCCAATTCGTTTCATGTTGGAACGATGTGATGACATGCTAATAACTGGTGGTCGCCACCCAATACTTGCAAAATTTAAAGTAAGTGGGGATAATAATACATTGCCTAATCATAGTTCAGAAGGTCAAATATTTTCAATAATAGCAATAATAACCACCACTACTACCACAAGAAAAATTATCTTTTCATTTAGATAAGACTTCCAAAGTTATAAAAAATTAGTGGTGCCATATTTGTCTGACAAATTATGAATAGAGAGAGTTAAAACTTCAGCACCATATTTGATAAAATGTATCATATTCCAAATTATTGAATTATGAAGAAAATTAGAAAATATTCAATGTAGCTAATGGTTTCAAAATTATCTTCCTCCTAATTTATATTTCATTTTAATGGCATATCCTTATCCATTCATTACAGATGTATGATATTTCAGCCAAAATACAGAACCATATTAATTAAAAAGAAGTCCTTGACATATATAACGATGACATGATTATAAAGATTTCTCTCTCATGCTTTATATTTATAAATACCCATATATGTACTATATATGTTTGTGTGTGTGTGTGTGTGTGTGTGTGTGTGTATATATATATATATATATATATATATATATAGATAGATAGAGAGAGAGAGAGAGAGAGAGAGAGGGGGGGTATCTACAGATATAGTTCTATGTAGATATAAACATATTTATAGATATCTATATAGATAGATGATGTATAGATAGAAAAGATACATTTATATGTATATTGTGTGAGAGAAATTTACTTAAGGGAGAAGGGATATATACCCAGAAGTGGTAAAGGTCAAACTTGTGGAAGATCAAAAAGTCATTCTCATAACAACTTCAAGTCATCAATACAGGCTATCAGTTAGGTCCTAACTCTTTCAGGTCAGAAAACCCTCTCTGAGCTCTCTTAGAACAAAGAAGTAGCTTATATCTCCAGAGCTCCACTAAAGTTGTATGACAATATTTAGGAGTCAATAATTACAACTTAAAATAGCTATGCTATGGGATTTGACAACTGTGATCTTGTTTTTTTTTTTAATATTGCAAAGTTAACCTACTAAATTTAAGTTATGCATATATAATTTGCTGATATCCTTATTAACATATTGCAGGTAGGATTCATGAAAAATGGCAAGATCAAAGCTGTGGATATTCAGTATTTTACCAATGCTGGATGTACGGCTGATGAGTCTGAAATGGTATGTTTCTAATAAAAACCATGACTTCAGAGCTCAGAAATTAACTATATACAATTTAGGATATGCCCATCCTATTCATATTCTGTCTGAATTTAGTTCTGTTTTATGCTTTTCTACATTAATGTATGAGTACAACAAAATCTTTTAGTTTAGCATTCAATTCAAAGTTAAAATGTTTTTATTTCTAATAGATGTGTACTGTTTCTTTTCAATTCAGGTTTTAGAGTTCATAGTACTGAAATCTGAAAACGCTTATGATATTCCCAACTTTCGGTGCAGGGGTAGAGCCTGTAAAACAAATTTGCCATCCAACACAGCCTTCAGGGGATTTGGCTTCCCACAAGGAACTTTGGTGGTTGAAAATTACATAACAGCTGTGGCAATCAAATGTGGTTTATTACCAGAAAAGGTAAATAAGTAAATAATGATTGATAACATTACTAAAGAAGATTTAATGATCAGACAGAATAAAACTCCTGTGCATACACAAATAGAAAATCAGTTTTCATAGGTTCCATGTGTAAAGGTCTTTTTCTTCCCAACATTAAAATACATTAAATATAACTTAAATATGATGTATTTAGTTTCTGTCTTCATGATTTAATTGTCTTCTCTCTTAGGTTAGGGACATGAACATGTACAAAACACCTAACACAACCGCTTATAAAGAACCATTTAATCCAGAGCCATTGCTAAAATGTTGGAAACAGTGTTTGGAGAAATCTTCATTCCAGAGTAGGAGAACAGCCATAGAAGAATTTAACAAGAAAAATGACTGGAAAAAGCGAGGGATTGCTATTATTCCCATGAAATTTACAGTTGGAGTCCCTCATACAAGTGAAAGTCAGGTGAGTCTTGGAAAGACATAGCATTACAATAAAGCCTTTTCCAAATTGTTGAAGAAAATATATATGAATAAAACCTTTAAGCAGAAAGAATAGAGGAAAAACAAAGATTTTAAAATAAAGAAAACCAGGAAATCAGAAAGTTGAGAAAGTGGGAAGATGGGAAGGCAGGCAAACTGGAAATAGGAAAGTTGAGAAGGTGTGAAGCTAGGAAGGAAGGAAGGAAGGAAGAATGGGAGTAAGGAAGTGAGGAAGGGAAAAGAAAGGAAGAAGGTAGTCTAGAATAAAGGAAAGGAGAGAATAAGGAAAAGAAGGGAAGGAAATTGGGAGGGAGTGGGAAATGATCACTATCATAGAGAAATGTCTCCTCACTTCTAGTCTTCCTAGTTTCTGAGTGGTAACAGGAAGGAACTGTGATGTTTAGTACCACATCTTTGGGGTTTGGGGAAAGTACTTCAGAAAGTCCTGGGCCTTTGGAATATTCACCAAAGTATGAATGAGCATTATTGAACTACTAAATGTGTCATTTTTTCTCTTTCAAGAATCACTTTCAAATATATTTTATTTTATCCTCATAATAACTTGTGAGGCAGACAAAGTAGGTCGTATTTTTGCCATTATATATGAAAAAAAGGGAAGCTCAAAAAATTATTGTACAATCACCAAAGTACCAGGCCACAGAGCAAGTACGCTGTAACATTAAAATTCAAACCGCAGTCTTCTAATTCTTTAACTAAGGCTTTTCCTATAAGAACCTACCCAGTCCCTATTTCTATGTTTCAGAAATCAGCAGGAAAATAATATAGGAATCACAAAGCAAAGATGCTTTAAAATTATAGAAGACAGCTGGGGTGAAGTGGAAAGTATGCTAGATTTGAAGGCAGAATATCCAGGTGTGAATCCTGACTCATCCACTTACTAGTTGTATGACCCTGTAATAGGTCTTTCATTCTCTGACCATTAGCTTCCTGATTAATATAATAGGAATAATAATAGCATCTAACTCAAAACGTTATTGGTAAGATCTTATGAGATAATTAAGATGTTTGTAAATTGATAGGATTATTGTGAAGATCAAATGAGAAATTATCTAAAGTGCTTTGCAAACCATAAAACATGATATAAATGTTAGTTATATTTTGAAGTCAGAGTACCTTGCTTAGAATCTGGATTCTGTCATACTAGTGATATGACTTTGAACAAGCTGCTCTTTTTAAAGCCTGTCATTTTCTTAATCTGTAGAATAAGGAATATGGACTAGATGAATATTACACTCTTTTCCAACCCTATGACTCTATGAGATAACACAGTATTAAAACCCACTCCCCAAAATATAAAGGAATAACTCAATTTACAAATGAGTCATATTCACCAAACTAATGTATAAATTGATTTCTTGTAATTATATATATATATATGTATATATATATATATATATATATAAAATCATTAGGCAGCTTCCAAAATATTCTTTGCAATGAAAATACCAGAAATATGTTTTTCATCATAAGTTCTATAGTTCCTCAATTCCTGACATACACACACACACACACACACACACACACACACACACACACACACGCACAAATGTGCTGGCAAGATAAGGTAGAAATATATACCCACAGTGTCAATAGTAGCATACTAGAGAGAAGTAGATGAATGAACCTATAGGGGAAGCAGTTGGTACCAGATACTGATAGAGTATCTATCAATGGATGATGGATAGAAATCTCTCTTTCAAGGGACTCATAAAGGGGTAAAGGGAGAGTATGAAAGTGGCTAACTTTTCCCTATGTACCACTTTAAATTTTGATTTTTTGCCCCTTCACTGTCATTTTCTTTAATGAAATTGATTACTTTTTCTATGATTTTTTCTTTGATTCATGCTGTAAAAATTAAATTATAATCTCTAATAATAGAAATATAATATCTTATGGAGATTTATTAAAGATCACTAGAAATCAATGAATAAAGAAGATACAAAATAAAGACCATGTACCCATGGCTGATCAGCCAGTTCAAACACCCGCCTTACCACCAGCAAGCTCAGGACAGGAAGTAAAGAGCTGGGACCTTCCATGTGTCCACCTAATATCCCGTATCTATAGGAAGTAAGTAATGACAGGAAGTGAGTGGGCCTCTGGGAAATATAGTTCTTTTTTAGGGTAACATATTTTCAATTATATATTCCCCCTGAGATCTGTGGAAGACTAGTCTTTCCAATGGGTCTTGTAAACATAACCAACTTTGAAAATACAATAATTTGGTGATAAAAGAAAAAGAGAACAAAACCAATGATTGCTAGGCTCATTGACAAAAAGCCAGTTAAGGGGCAGTCCCCTTCAGCATAAGAGTATACATAAAAAACAAATGCATTCAACCCCATACAGTTCAAATCACCATATCCCAAAGTTTACTCTGGATCCTCTGGTGCAGCTTGAGGTCTGTGGAGGCATCTTCACAGTGCATTCTCAAAACAGTTCACTTTCTGGATTTGGAGAGGTATGTTTCTTAACCTAAAATTATTCTCAAAAAGTATTTAAATATTGCAATTCAGAATAATTATACATTCCCTCCTAAAGAGGGTGTTGAAATACATAGGGATCACTTAGGAATGCATGATTGAATTATGAGGCGTATGAATCAAATGGCAAGAGAAATTAAAAACAAAAAAAACAAATAAAAACAGACAATTTCTGAATGAAATATAGGCAATCAAAGTCTTATGTATAAACATTCTAAGTTAAGGAAAAATAATTCTATAACAGATCCTTGAATCAGGGCCCAATTAAAATTATTTCAGCAATTATGCATTTACCGAATCATTAGCCAGGACTATAGAAAGTTTGCCATACCATGAAATACAGAAAAGGGACTAGATTATAGGAGCCAAGAAGGAGCCAAATTTGAGATACTTGGTAGAATGTGGAACAAGGAAGACCTGCTCTTAACACATGTTAAACAGCTGCAAACTTGAGCCCCAAAACAATCCTCTTGAATTTGCTCAAAAATTTCATCAATCTTATCAGGATTGGTTGGTCTCTTTGACCTTGTACTTGATTGGCACTATGCAGTTTATCTCTGTGCTTCTTTGGCACTGTGCAATGGCTCTTTTTGTACTCTCTTGTCCTGGAATCAGACAGAATCATTAAGCAAAGTCCCATAAATTTCTTAAACAATCAATGGCATCATTTTTATAGTCTAAAGCTTTTTGGGTATTCATTGACATTATAGCAAATGTATTTTAAACTGATATTACTAAAAAATAAAAAAAAGTTAAAGAAAAATGTTCTCATTAAAAAAATGAGATCTATTTCCTTTTTAACTTAACCACTGTGTGAGTATAAATGATTTTCAGGAAAAAAAACAGTAACACAGTAGATAATGAACATTTAAAGAAGTACCAACGGCCCCCAAATTCACAATAGCCCAGTTAATTGCAATAGCTAAAAAACCCACTACTATATTTCATATAACTTGCTATATGACAAACAAAAATCAAAACCTATGACTTGATGGATATTTGTTACAATTTTTACAGGTGTAGCAAATCTTTGAACCATGGCAAATATATTTTAAGTAGAAGTAAAACTTATTTGGTTCTAGAACATTACCAAGAAATCTAGATTGTTCTGGTGGAGGTAAACTAAACTGAAGAGTATTTCAGGAGCTCTTTTTTTTTGGCTTCCTGATTCATAGAAACACCTTGGTAGGAACATTTCTTTGTTTCTCTACCTTTTATACAGTATTCTTTAAAACATAAATATAAAAAAAAAACCTCATTCATTCAGAATCCACTAGTTAATTAAAATTATTTCTGAAGACACCTTAGAATTACAATGAAATTCTTAGCTTATTAAATTCTCTAAAGGTTTTTAGCCAGGTTGAGACCATCCACCATCTATGTGATAATTAACAAATGAAAAATGAAAAAAAAAACATGTCTTTGGGCTCTAACAATAGTTTACCATATTTTGTTCAGTAGCCATAGGGAAAAGGCAACAGAATATATCTAATAGTTAAAACAGAATAGATTAAAATGATTCAGTGTAACAGAACAGTATTGAATGCATTAATGTATGAACTTAAAACAACAAAATTAAATCTTAAAGCAGACAATCAGTGAAATACAATAAAATATAGAGACTTTCATAAAACAATGGAGTTGGAAGAGGTTTAAAAATTTCACCTCCAGTCTCTTTAAAGTTTCTTTGTATATCCATTCAGATTCCTTTGTCAGTATCGTGGGATCTCCCATAGCGAGGGAGAACACAGGTTTTAGGAATCTCAAACTGGGCAGGCCCAAAAGGCAAAGAGTTGCAGAGAGATGAATTTCTCCCCTGAATCTCAGGTAATATAAATAAATGGATAAGTTCACTCATAAATGGTAGAAGCTGTTTGAAATAGGCAGTGCACTGCTCTTTCATGGAATATGCCATGCTTATACTCAACTTCCTGTTTGGAAGAGTCTCTTCCTTCTCCTTGTTCCCCCCCTCCCTGAGATACCCTGCCACATGGAGGCTAATTGTTGCTTAAGGAAAGAATACCCCAGTTTTTTTTACCATCTGCCCTGACTCCTAGCTTCTTGGTGGCAGAAATCAGCAACAGCAGTAGGGGTCAGGGTCCAGTTGAAGGACAATTTTAGGAGCAGAACCTCTGGGTCTCTGGGACTGGGGGCCAGATGAGCGATTGTGGTTAGGAGATGGAGGAAACAGTATCATCAATGCCAGAATCAGCAGAGAGGAACAAGGAACAAAGGAGAAATGAGGAATGAAAGAACTCAAGGAATTGAATGAGAGAAGCAGTTTATCTTATCTTCATCAAGAGTCCCCTGGTCAAAAAATAGCCTGGCCAGTAGGGAGAGCAAGCAACCAGACAAAAAGTAGGAAAAGAAAAATGCAGCAGCTTCAAAGAGAGTTGGAATTTGTGAGGGTGGGTGGGGTGGGCAAAATCCTTGGCAGGAGAAACATGGCTTAAAAAAATTATCTAGACTATCTTAAAAAAAATTGAAAGAGTTTCTCATCCCTTTTGGTCACCAATATAAAAATTAAATTTATATCTCAAATAATAAAAATATTATAGTTTATAAGGTTTATTAAAGATAATTAGAAATCAAGGAATAAAGAAGATACAAAGTAAAGACTATGTGACAATGGCTGATCAGTCAATTCAAACCACTGCCTTACCACCACCAAGCTCAGGACAGGAAGTAAAGAGCTGGGACCTTCCATGTCCCTGCCTAATATCCCCTATTTACAGGAAGTAAGTAATGACAGGAAGTCAGTAGGCTCCTGGGAAATGTAGTTTTTTTTTTTTTTTAGGGTAACAGATTTTCAATTATACAATTCATTCTTTCAGATAAGGGTTTATAGCTTATCATTAATTTTTAGTCTCTCTGCTGTCCTTTGTTGAGGGAAATATTATTGCAGTGTGGTCTGAAAAGTATGCAGTTAATATTTCTATTTTTCTACATTTAGATGTGAGATTTTTATACTCTATTATGTGCTCAATTTTTGCGCATGTGCCAGGTACTACTGAGGAAAATGTGTTTTCCTTTTTCCCCATTTGGCTTTCTCCAAAGATCTAGCATATCCAACTTTTCTGAAGTTCTATTTACCTCCTTGACTTCTTTCTTATTTATTTTTTGGCTGGGTTAATCTACTTCTGAGAGGGGAAGATGAAGGTCTCCCACTAGTAATGTTTTACTATCTATTTCCTCCTTACTCATGTAACTTTTCCTTTAGTAATATGGATGCTATACTATTGTTATATATATATATATATATATATATATATATATATCTGTGTGTGTGTGTGTGTTTAATATTGATATTGTTTCATCATCTGGTTCTTTTTAAAATGATGCAATTTCCTTCATTAACTCTTTTGATCAGATCAATTTTACTTTTGTTTTGTTTGAGATTAAAATTACTACTCCTGCTGCTTTTACTTTAGCTGAGCAATAGTAGCTGCTGTAGCTTCTCACTTTTGCTCTGTGTGTGTCTCCTTGTTTGAAGTGTGTTTCTTATAGACAGTATATTGTGGGATTTTGTTTTTTAATCCATTCCGCTTTTTTGTTTTGTTTTATGGATGAGTTCATCCCATCCACATCCACAGTTACTATTACTTATTGTGTTTCCCTCCATATTATTTTTGCCATTTGTTCTCTTCTCTATCCTTTTAGCCCTCCCTGTTCACAAGTAACTTGTTTTTCACAACCACCTCCCCCAATTCACCCACCTTTTTGTCCATCTCTCTACCCTCCTACTTCCCTATATGTTAAGGTAGTTTTCTATAGCTGACTGAGTGTGGGTATTATTCCCACTTTGAGCTATATCTCATGAGAGTAAAGGTCAGGTATAGTCATTCCCCTATCTTTGGCTCTTAACCACATTTTAATGAGAGGTAGTTTACTCCCTTCTATCTGTACTTTTCTCTTCTCTCCATATATTACTCTTAATATCCCTCTTCTTTTTTTTTATATGAGCCCATCTTATTTAGTTTCCTTTCTTCTTTCCATGTATACTTCTTATCATTTCTCCAATAGTGATAAAGTTCTTAAATATCTTAGGTAATTTAGATATCTTCCATACTTTGAGTACCTTCTCTTTCTCAAATAGCATAGATATCTTTATTTCAATTATCACATTTACAGATATGATTGGTAGTCTCTCGGTTACCGAGAATGACAATTGTCTTTGTGCATTATCATCTACTGATGTAGCCTCATGTGGCTTTGAAGGCCAAAGACTGAGGTGCAGAGTTTGTGGCACATGGGGCATGGGACACCAGTTGTTATGGGAGGTGCGGTTGTGGCCTGGTGTCGGTGTTCACGCGCAGCGGCAAGATGTCAACGTCGTTCATCTTCAAAGGTGGTGGCAGCATGGTTAATGTGGGTTCGCCAGCTACTTCTGTCAGAGGCAGCAAGTTCTAGTTGCTTTGGTGTAATGCCAGCCCACTTCAAGTTGGACTTTAGCTGATCCTTGAATCTTTTCTTTGGTCGACCTTGTTTCCTGAGTCCAGCTGACAGTTCACCATAGAATACCTGTCTTGGTATTTGCTGTGGGTCCATTCGGATGACATATCCAGACCATCGTAGCTGGGTTTTGAGGACCATGACTTTGATGCTGGTGGAGTTGGCTCTGTCGAGGACTTCCTGATTGGTGATTCAGTCCTGCCATTGGATCTTCATGATTGACCGGAGGGAGCGTTGGTGGAATTGCTCCAGCTGTTTCATGTGCTTCCAATACAGTGTCCATGTCTCACAACCATACAGGAGTGAGCTGAGGACCACTGCGTTGTACACTTTGAGCTTCTTCTCAGTGCTTACACCGCTGTGTTGGAGGACTTTGTAGCACAGACACCCAAGTGCCTGGCTTTTGGATCCTGGCATTAATCTCGTGGTCTAGGGACCCATCATTGGCAATGGTGCTGCCCAGGTACTTGAAAGTGTTGACATTGGAAAGCTGTATGCTGTCCATTGTAATGCACGACTGGTTAGTTGGCCTCCCTGGTGCAGTTTGGAACAGCACCTCTGTTTTGCTGAGGCTGATAGTCAGGCCAAATAGTTTTGTTGCTGTAGAGAACCTGTCCACAATGGTTTGGAGATGATCTTCTTGGTGGGCCATGAAAGCACAGTCATCTGCGAAGAGAGCTTCCAGGATGAGTCTCTGTTGTCTTTGTTTTTGCAGTCAGGCGGCAAAGGTCAAATAGTGAGCCATCCAGTCGGTATTTGATGTAGACGCCCAGGTCTAGATCCATCACAGCATGTTGTATTACTTGGGTGAAAAATAGGTTGAATAGTACCGGAGCGAGGACACAGCCTTGTTTCACACCATTGGAGATGTTGAAGTGATCAGAAGTCTCTCCACCAGATAGGATTTCCCCTGTCATGTCGACATAAAAGAGCTGAATCAGTTTGACAAATTTTACTGGGCAACCGAGCTTGTTAAGAATCACCCACAATGTGTCCCTGTTCACTGTGTTGAATGCCTTTGTCAGGTCTATGAAGACAATGTAGAGACTCAGGTTCTGATCAAGGCATTGTTCCTGCATTTGCCTCACCGTGAAGACCATGTCGATGGTGCTGCGATCTGGTCGGAAGCTACATTGTGATTCAGGCAGGTTCTGCTCTGAAACAGATGACAGGAGTCTGTTGAGAATAACAAGGGCGAGTATCTTTCCAGCAATGGAGAGTAGTGAGATGCCTCTGTAGTTGTCACAGGCTGCTCGTGAGCCTTTGTTCTTGTATAGGGCTACGATGGAGGCATCTCTGAGTTCTGGAGGCATGTCTTCCTCTTCCCATATGCTGGTTAGCACTATGTGGAATGCCTGGAGAGCCTTTCCATTTAAGGCCTTGTACACCTCGGTTGGGATCCCGTCTTTACTGGGTGCCTTGCCTGCACTCATTTGTTTAATGGCTTTTTGGACTTCCTCTATTGAAGGAGGGATGTCACATTGTTCAATGGTGCGGTTTTGGGGGATCTGGTCAAGAGCGCTTTGGTCGACTGAAGAGGGTTGGTTGAGAAGCTGACTGAAGTGTTCTTTCCACCTGTTGCTGATGCCTTTTTTATCTTTTATGAGAGTGTCACTGTCAGAGGATAGCAAGGGAGTGGTGGTGAGTTTTGATGGCCCATAGACAGTCTTGAGGGCACTGAAAAATTGTTTGTAGTTTTTCATATCAGCAAACCGCTGGATTTCCTCACAGGGTAATGACAAATTTTGAGCTTACAAGCAATCAAGCAAATTTACTTACTAGAAGTAATCAATCAGAAATTCTTAAAGATAATTCAACAATCATATAATTGAGGTTGAGAGATACTGGGAACAAAATTCAGATTTAATATTAGACTGATTATTTCTCAGGGTATACTAGGGAGTTTCTTAATGGGAAGAATCAAGTCACTGAGTCATGATGAAGCTTAGTGTATTTGTACATTTTGTATGGGCCTTTATGATTGATTTCTTTGCTGCCTTCATGAGAATAAGTTTCTGTGAGTAGAAAAGTTCTGGGCTTGGCCTGTAGCTGTGGTTTTACTGAGAATTATGTACCTAAGAAGAAGTTAATCCATGGTAGTTTTGGGGGTTGGGTTTGAGGGTTTGATGATTTGGCGATGTTTTGGGGGAAAAGAGTATAAGTATTTTGCTCTTGCATTATTCTTTTTGAGGTTAGGGGGAAAGGTAATCATGTCAATTCCATAGGTAAGGGATATTAATGAGAGAGGTCATGCAAGGGTTACTGAGTGGGCAATCACATCTTGCCAAGGGCCACTCTGTGGCCTCCATAACCACCATGCATGACTTTGTCAAGGTGTCATGGCCTGATGGCTCCCAGCAGATTTCTTCAGCAGCAAACTTTTCCCAGTTGTTGAATTTTTCTGTCAATTTTCTTATTATTTGGCTTTTCAAATTCTTTCAAGGGCTCTTTTGGGGCTTGACATCCCTTCCTTTGAAGCTTCACATGTTTTCTTTTTGGTATTGTCCTCTTCTGAATTAATATTTTTATTTTCCCTGGCACTAAAGTAACTTTTTAAAGTCAGAGACATTTTCTTAGTTTGTTTTTGTCTTTTGTTCATTATTATAATTATCCCCCTCCCCCCCATTACCTTATTTATCTGTTGAGATTTTTCTCTGTTCTTGGTATAGAGGATGCACTGCTCCAAGCATACAGAGTACTCTTTTCTGGTACTTGGGGTAGGCCCAGCTGTTCTTTTTTCTCATGGTATGTCTTAAGGAGGAGGTCCTACTGACTTATTCTATGGAGGTTTATAGTTATTTTGTTCAGTTATAGTGACATTCAAAGGCAGGGAGAAAATTGACTGATCCCTGGGCATGAGGGTGACCACTCAATCATGCATTTCTGTGAGTCATATTTAATTCAGGAATTTGTCTATTAGAAATTTCCTCTAGTAATGGAGACTATGACTTTTTTCATTAACACAAAGGGAAGAGATCCATGTAGCCTGGGAAAATCTTTTTAAACTGCCTCTCTTTAGACATCTGTGCCAGATGTTTGGCAGCTTTAGTTTGCTCCCTCGCCTTTATCATGCCATAATCAATATTTGTTTCTTTTTCTAGGCTGCCTCTCTAGTTCATATCTATCAGGATGGGTCTGTATTAGTGACTCATGGTGGTTGTGAACTAGGACAAGGTCTTCACACCAAAATGATTCAGGTGAGATATAGTGTTTTTGCTACAGGAAAATGTTGCATAAACCAAAAAAAAAAAAAAGCTGATCCACATCATTGGAATTGTATCATCTTATCTTTGTAGGAAAAGAATCCAAATCTGTTAGAATATAAGTTCCCTGAGTTCTTACTTATCTTTATGTATTCCTCAAGTGCTTTCTACATAACCAACTTTTATTTATTAAATTTTAAACACTTATCTTCTTTTGTAATATTGATTCTAAGACATAAAAGCAGTAAGGTTAGGTGGTCATAGTTAAGTGACTTATCCAGGGCCACATACACACATAGCTAGAAAGTGTCTGAGGTGAGATTTGAACCCATATCCTCCTGATCCCAAGCCTGATGCTCTCCTCTGTGCTGATCCATATAGCAAAGTTTTAATGAATTTTTCCTGAATGAACTCTATTCTAAAATCACATTAAACTAGCAGTAACATATCTTAAATTGTACTATAAAACAGTAGTCATCAAAATTATATGGTACTGGCTAAGAGACAGAAGGGTGGATCAGTGGAATAGACTAGCGGTAAATGACCTCAACAAGATAGTGTTCAATAAACCCCCAAATCCCATTTTTGGGGCAAAAATTCACCAATTGATAAAAGCTGCTGGGAAAATTGGAAAATAGTATGGGAAAAATCAAGTTTAGAACAACATCTCACACCCTATATAAAAATAACTTGAAAATGGGTAAATGACTTAAATATAAAGAGTGAAATCATAAATAAATTAGGTGAACATAGAATAGTAAAACTATCAGATCTGTGGGAAAGGAAGGAATTCACAAGACCAAGCAAGAGCTAGAGAATATTAAAAAATGTATAATGAAGGACTTGGATTATATAAAATTTAAAAGTTTTTCTACAAACAAAACCAATGCAACCAAAATAGAAGGAAAGCAACAAACTGGGAGAACATTTTTATAACAAAACTTGTTGACAAAGGTTTAATTTCCCAACTATATAAGCAACTAAGTCAAATTTACAAAAAAAATCAAGCCATTTCCCAATTGAGAAATGGTCAAGGGACATGAATAGGCAATTTTCACATGAAGAAATCAAAACTATCAATAAGCACATAAAAAAAAAAACAACTCTGAGGTATCAAAAGACTTTAAAAGAATGCCTGGCCTTTGAGTCAGCCATACCACTGCTGGGTTTGTACCCCAAAGAGATAATAAAGAAAAAGACTTGTACAAAAATATATAGGCATGCTCTTTGTGGTAGCAAAAAATTTGAAAATGAGGGGGTGACCATCCATTGGGGAATGGCTTAACAAGTTATGGTGTCTGATAGTGATGGAATACTATTGTGCTGAAAGGAATGATGAACTGGATGATTTCTATGTGAGCTGGAAAGACCTCCAGGAATTGAAGCAGAGCAAAATAAGCAGAACCCGGGGAACATTGTACACAGAGACTGAAACACTGTGGCACAATCACATATAACAGATTTTTCTACTAGTAGCAATTCAATGATCCAGGACAATACAGAGGAACTTATGAAAAAGAACACTATCCACATCCAGAGAAAGAACTATGGCAGTAGAAACACAGAAGAAAAACATGATTGATCACATTGTTTAATGGGGATATGATTGGGAATTTGGTGTTAGAAGATCACTCTATTGCAAATATGAGTAACATGGAAATAGGTTTTGAACAATGATGCATGTACAATCCAGTATAAGCCTGTCAGCTCTGGGAGGAGAGAGGGAAGAGGGGTGAGAAAAATCATGTATCCAGTAACCACAGAAAAATATTTTAAATAAATAAATACCAAAAAAAAATCACATTAGAGAACTATTCAATGCTATTATGCTAATTCAGATAAATTGAAAAGACATAAATTATACAGGATGAGAAATAAAATAATGCTTTGAGTTACAGTGTCAACATGGGAACCTGGCCTAAATCATAGTTTTGTGCTAATTCAAATATTTCTATTCCTATTGATAGAGAAAACCAATTATAATCTGGTAACTTTTTCTCATTTTGCTTTTATATGACTTGATAATTTAAAAGATATTTATTCATGATTAAAAACAAATTTAATCATTCAGTATTAGATTGCCATACATAAATTCTAGATGTCCCAATGGATAGAATCCTAGGCCTGGCATCAGGAGGCCATGATGTCAAATCTGGTCTTAATTTACTTATTAGTTGTGTGACTATGGGGAAGTCACTTAACCACTGTATGCCTCAGCTTTCTCCTAAATTGGAAATGATTATAGCACCCTCTGTCCAGTGTTATTGTGAGGATCAAGTGAAATAATGTTTGTAAAGGACTAAGCTATTACTGCTATTATCTATGATTAAGTAATTCTTTCAGTTAACTGTAAGTAATTAAATTGTCCCCAATTAAATATTTATTTGGCTATTGCTTTACAACATATATCCAAAGTCCTTATACTGTTTAAAAAAACAACAACCTTATAATATGTTTTAAAATCAACATTAAGTATTGGTTCCAAGGCAAAAGAGTGGTAAGGGCTAGGTAATTAAGGTTAAGTGACTTGCCTAGTGACATAGTGAGGAAGTGTCTGACGTCAAATTTGAAGCCAGAACCTTCCATATCTTGACTTGTCTCTCTTTCCACTGAGACATCCGAGAGCTGTCCTGCTTTTACTGTTTTTATATATGTCTACAGTGAAAGAGAAATGGCAAATATGGAGTATCTGCCACACAACCATATATTTTAGGGATTATTTTATGTTGTATCAGAAACATTTTAGCTGGACATATTATCTTCAGCCCTCTCACCTTCCCCCTTCCCCCATCTTATGTCTTATGTGGTCATTTAATTTGACAATGATAAGGAAGAAATTTTTGAAAGCCAGTTCCCCTATGTGGTCATTCATACAGCCATAGCCACTTTTAAAACTTATTCAAAGACATCTTTATTTAAAACCATGTATTTCATTCAGTAAAATGAGAAGACATTTCTCCTTAATACTACAGTGGATAACTTTATTTACCACAGGTCATTCTGAGTTTCTGTCCATCCTAATTTTTTGCCCTATGAGCCCTTTCCACTAGATCTACAGGCATGATCCTTCAGGGTCATTGACTATGTCCACCCCTCCATCCTGAATTATAGAAGGCAGCCATAGCAGATGGAATGCCAGTCTTTATGATACAGATGTTTCCAGCTGGCACTGAGCATCATAAGAACATTCATTCTTGGAAGAGAACCCATATCCTATGTATCTGATGAAGTAGTGCACTTATTTGAATGGTATTTTAAATATTAAAATTATGTAATCTACAAACATGAAAAGGAACCATTTCAAATGTGAGTATTTTTAGGAGAATATTTTTACTTCTACTTATAATTTAATGTTGTATAAACATGCTAAAAGTGCTTGGACTTCAGGATTTGGATACTGAAATACATTTGTATGACAATAAGTGAAATTGAAAAATACTTTTTTTGTACTTCTTTCAGATTGCTAGTCGAGAACTGAAAATACCTTCATCATATATACACCTTTCTGAAACAAGCACTACCACTGTGCCCAATGCCAGCTATACAGCTGGATCGATGGGAACAGACATCAATGGAAGAGCAGTTCAGGTTAGATTTCTTTCTATATTGAGGTCTCTTTCTCTGTTATAACTTTCCTATTACAAGGGGAAATAGGAATGGTATAAAGTCTCTCTTTGAATATTACTTATTTTAGATAGGAATACCAATATTAACACAAAATGATCATGTCCTCAAAGTAACCAAAACATTGATGAAAACAGAACAATATCTTGAGTCACCAAGATTGATCCAAATATATGGTATCATTTAGAGAAGATATATAGACTATTAACTTTATTTTCAGCTATATGTTGGGTTTCTACAGATGTCTTTTTTTCTTTCAATTTTCTATTTGGTGATTATTGGTTTGGTGATTTGGTGAAATAAGCCTTTTAGGTACTATCTCACAAGGGATCTTTTAAGAAATGACCACCAATGCTGTATTATAAAGTGAAATAATGTTGGAGTAATGACATGACAAAAAATCATTTTCAGAACCTATGATTTATAGGTGTGTTCCAAAAGTCTTAGAATAGCTTTAAGCCATTCTTAGTGCAGTCTTCAACTTTAACAGCCAAAAACTGAGATAAGGTTTTTGATGTTATACTTTGTATATTCATTGATCTATCTTTGAATGCCCTCGGATCTGATTTTTACCTTGATCATTATGCATATCTAAATGATTGACAGTCTTTTCAACCAAAATTAAATATTTGTCTTTAAAGTGGAATATTAAACACTACAGCATAACTTTTCTTCAAAATGAATAAAATCAAACCCAATTATTTCAGTGTAATGCATAAGAAATACAATCCCATTAAATTATTTAAGTTATCAATAACTATTCAGTCTGGTGATTGTAATAGAATAATATAAAATTTATACTAAAATGTTTCACTTTATCACAAAAATTGTATAAAATTAAATTTCACAGTAATATTTATCTTTGGATATTCTGAGGCTAAAGATATCCCAAGATTCTCTTGAATGCAATTCAATAAAATAAGACAAAATCTAACTATATTCCACATGATATAATGTTTTCTTCTAATATATTTATAAACAGTCTGAAGCCTTATTCACATGGTTCTTTCAAACTGATTATTTTCATATTGATTGCATTTTTTAGTTATTGAAATAATTCTCTGTGAAATGAGAAGTAGAGAGAAATGATTTGCTATAGTGCAAAATTATGGAACCAAGGAGTCACTTGGGTTCTGTTCCTGGACATGCCACTAAGCAACTCTATGACCATAGACAGGCTCTTCATCTTCTCTGAATTTCAGGTTCCTAATTTCTGAAATAAGTAGGTTGGACTAGATGATATACATGATATCCCTTGTAGAAACAATATTCCACTATTTTTTTTACAGGATGTGGCCAAATTGTTAAAAGGGTTTTGAGGTCTGAATTGAGATCTTATTCTTACAACAGAGAGCAATAATAATCTTTGAATGGGTGCTGAGAAATAGAGAGAAAAGTGTTTGGCTAGATATAGACATTTACAAACATCAAACTTTGTAATAATTTGAAATTAATATGGTATTGGGCAAATTTACCTGTCAGAAAAAAATGTAAATTCTGAAATGAAGTATATGGCATCTAGAGAAGGGTATCAAATTTGGATAAGATCAGGACCTGAAATTAAATGAAGGATCAGGATACTTTTCAATGAGATAGTTCAAAGAACTTGGGGGACTTGCAAAAGATCATTTGAAATGGAGATTTTCAGAGCTGACATGAGGTCCAGCAAGGGTAATTGGTAGTAGTTTGGTGAGTTCTGTATGAGGAAAACACAGCAGAGATATAAATAGGGAGACAGACTTGGAGAGATATAAATTGAGGCACAATTAAAGTAAAGATGATGAAGTAAAGCAGTTAAATTTCATTATACTTTTGAATTGAAACCATTTAACAGTTTACTTTTGGGGGTCTCTTCATTCTGGTGCTGTTTCAAATCTTTATCATTCCTAGAATGCTTGTCAGACTCTTTTGAAGCGCCTTGACCCTATCATCAAGAAAAATCCAAAAGGAAAATGGGAAGACTGGGTAAGTGTTGACACCATGAAAATGCAACTTCAACAAAACAGATATTTGAGGCTAGTATCTTTTACTTGAAGGGTGGATGAAAGTACTATTTAAAATTTTTATTCATATTTGGGGATAAGTCAATATTTAATCAAAACTAAAGCCAATTCACTCATATTTAAGTATCTTACCTTACTGCAGGAAAAGACTAAACATGCTCTTGTCATGTTTAAATGACAGGAATGATATACAGCAATTTCTCCCTCTCATTCAGAAGCATATTTCAGCCAAACTCTACAATGAAGGGGATTGTTAAATTTTCAGTGAGAGCATTTATACCAATAAAACTGTAAATCAGAGTTTATTATTTTATTGATTATCTAGTCTTAAGAAAGTACAAATAGTAGATATTAAACTTAAAAGTATGTCCTGCATAAAGAAATTTACCAGTAATGATAAAAAAAAAAATTCACAAAAAAATGAGAATTAAATGATGTGATGCAAAGTGAACTGAGCAGAACCAAGAAAACATTGTATATCGTAATACCAATATCTTTGATGAATAATTGTGAATAACCAAACTATTCTTAGCAATACAAATGACCCAAAAAATGTCAACTGCTTCCAGAGAAAGAACTGATGGAATATGAATGCAGACTGAGACATAGTATATTTCTTCTATTTGTTGTTGTACAAGTTCTCTTCCAAAAAATTACTAATATGCATATGCAAAATCTATATCAGATTGCTTACTATTTCAGGGAAAGAGAAAAGAAGGGAAGAAAAAAAGAGAGAATTTGGTTTGTTTTTAAAATTCCTAAAGGTTAAAAATTGTTTTTACAAGTATTTGAGGGGAAAAAATAAACATAAAAATAAAAAAAATACTATATAAATACTAGTTGCTGCTGCTGTTATTGTTCCTAGACTTAAAAGAACGCAAACTATAGTTAAACAGGTTGAATTCATACTAACCAGAATAATATAAGGACAAAAATAAATGTAATAAAAAGAAAAAAATCTCAAACAGAAAGCATTTAACTACTTTTACCACACTCACTTACCTCTAAAAATATTCTTACACAGGTTTCTCAAGCTTTCTCAGAATCCATCAGTCTGTCAGCTACTGGATATTTCAGGTAAGGCATGTTTTTCTTTTGCTAGTGATTGCAGAGGTTCTGTAGATATCTCAAGCAGTGATAAATTGCCCATGTTAGGAGTCATATCCCAATCTAAATTCCCACTGTCCCCATGTATGGAAGGTAGAACAACTGCCCAACTCTTTAGTAACAAAAGAATTTTTTTACCAGTAGCTCAGTTGGAGTAGGGTGGGGGGAGAAGAGTATTGCATAGCCACAACAGAAGACATGCAGTGCCTACAAGCAACTACTGTTTGAGAGAGCTGCCTAAGGGTTATTAGCATGATGAGTGTGCAGAAGGCATGGTGGCCATATTATGCTATCTCTGGTTGGGTTGGAAGTCAAGTAGGTAATATGATTCCTCCTAGTGGAATTAGATTTTCCCTTTTTGTTTCCATTCTGATTTATATGACATCATCTTCTCAGGGGCTACAAGACATATATGGATTGGGAGAAAGAAGTAGGTCATCCATATCCTTATTTTGTTTATGGAGCAGGCTGTTCTGAAGTTGAGATTGACTGCCTGACTGGGGCTCATAAGGTAAACAGCATTCACTGTATTCTTATTGATAAATATACAATGAAAATTCCTCAGGATATGTTCTCACTGAGTAAATGAAACAGAATTAATTGTTGTGTTTTAATTGAAAAAACTATTGGAATAAGAGCCAGCAGATCTAGGTTCTAGTTCCACATCTTCCCTGAACTAGATTTGTGACCTTTTTAAGATTCTTTCAAACACATATATGGTACAATGAATAGAGTGTTGGACCTGAGGTCAGAAAGAACTGAACTCAAATCCAGCCTCAGATGCCTACTAGCTGTGTGACCCTGGGCAAGTTATTTAATTTCTATCTCAATTTCATCACCTGTAAAATGGGGATAACAATGGCATCTGTCTCCCAGGATTGTTCTGAGTATTAAATGAGATAAATTTGTAAAGTATTTTGTAAACCTTAAAATGTTATAGAAATAAGAGTTATCATTATTAATTTCTTAACCCTTTGTAATCAGAATTTCATTCTTGTTACTATACTAAAACTTATCTCCTCAAGTTTACCATTTCTGTTTATTATTTACTATATCCAATGGCCTCTTTTCAATCCATATCCTTCTTCACTTCTCTGATTTGATATTGTTGATTCTTCCATCCTTTTCTCATTCTCCAACAATTAGAAGGTACTTTTCATTTTCCTTTGTGAGATCATCATATGTGACTCTCCCGCTATGCATGCATATGCATGTTAGTTCTGTCCTCAGATCTCTCTTTGTTCTTTAAATTTTTGGTGATTTCATGAGCTCCTGTGGATTAAACTATTAGTTCTATAAAGAAAGTTTCAAAATCTACATATACATCCCTCCTCTTTCCTAAGCAGCAAACTGGCATCTCCTCCTACTTTCCTCATCATTTAAAACTCAAGTGTCTCCAAAATGGAACTTCTTATCTTTCTGTCTAAACCACTTTCTCTTATAACTTCTTTCCATGTTTCTGTCAAGGACATTGACTTTCCAGTTATCCAGATTTTATACCTCAGTGTCATCCTTGACTTTTCACTCTCACTTACCCTTCATATCCAAATTAGCTGCCAAATTGATTCTATCTTCTCAACACCTCTTATATTTGCCATTTTTTTTCTATTCCCATTCCTTCTAATTTAGTTCAGGCCTTCACTTTTTGCCTTGACTGGATAAAATTAATCTCCCTGTATCCAGTCTCCCCCTCTCTAATCTTTTCTCCAAATTGCTACCACAATGACATCCTAAAGTGTAATTCTGATTGTCCTTCCTGCTCAAGAACCTAAATGGCTCCTCATTGTCTTTAAAATAAAACATGACCAACACACAGCATTGACTCCAAGATGGAAGATAAGGGTTTAAAAAAATGAACTTCTATGTTTGGAATTTAAAATCCTTTTCAATCTGACTGAAGCTTATCTTTCTAGACTGATTAAACATTACTTTGCATAATCCTCCATATTCTCTAAACATTCTCAATACATACATATACAAATGACATTCCCTTTCCCTCCTTTGCACAGACTATAACTCATGTTCAAAATGCTTTCTCTCCTCATGTTTTCATCTTAGAACTTCTAGAACTCTTTAAAGCTTCAAAAAACAGAAATAAGCAAGACATAATTATATCCATACATATCCATCCATCCATATATATATATATATATATATATATCTTTATCAAATGATGCTTTCTCCAGTGTGAGGAGAGCAGGGAAGGAAGAGAGATACATGAGAAGTTTAATGTAACAAATTTTTAATTAATTAATTTTAAAAATAAAGACTTTCATGGCTTGAAAAGAGTGCCACCTCTCACAAGAGACCTTCATTCTCCCAGTCCCATCATAAGGTTAAACCTGAAAGGGACCTTAGAAGCCATTTAGTCAGCTCCTTCATTTTACAGATGGAATTAAGGAACTAAATTTCTTACCCAAGTTCACATAACTACTACTTATCTGAAGTAAGATTTGAATTCATGTCCTCCTACTCCACTGCCACCTAGCACTAGCTGGTTATTATTAGTTCCTAATCTCAAATAACTGTGCATCTGTTTTGCAAAAATCCTGTATTGTTTTCCCCCATAGACCCATGTGTCTATGTGTGTATGAGTTCATAAACAGAAATATACAATATGCCATCTGAAAACCTTTTTCCTGTCTAAATCTGATGTCCTATAGAATTTAGCATAGTTAGTGAAGTCCTGTCTTCTGTGATTTAAGACTGAACATACTTTGAGAGTGTGATGCTTGCTTAGCACATGCATGTTAGAGATCATTAAGCAGTTTGATTACTCTTTCCTCAGTGTATCCTTTACTGTTCCTTATCATCTAAATTAAAGTTTGCGAGACTACACAAGCAAAATTGCATACATATGTCTGTCCAAAATAATTCACTTTTAAAGTTCAGCTTATATGTCCCCCTGATTTTTCTCTAATTTTATAGCTTTTCAGAACTGACATCTTCATGGATGCTGCTTTCAGTATAAATCCTGCTGTTGACATAGGACAGGTATGTAACAACTAGCATCGTTTTACTTGTAGGTGAATTCTTTGATAGTTTGGTATCATTTTGATAGTTATATGGGGAGGATTCATCTTCTTCACGATATTGTTGACAGTTGTTAATAGCCCATGATCTTTTCCTGTTTCCTCATCCATTACATACTTTCAATTTAAATTGAAACTCAAAAATAAAATCACTTCTGAAATTCTTCTACTTATCTCAATCTCATTTAGGTGTAATATCATCTGTGACTTTCTTGATTTTTGCCTCTTCCCTTCCAGAATTTTATAAACTATTCCTTTGTTGTTCTCAAGTTTGTGTCACCTATGGCATGGATTTCTTCTGTGTGCTTAATCTAGGGACATTTAGCTTAGAGAAGACTCAGGAGGTACACATTAGCTACCACATATATTTGAGGAATTTTTATGAGGAATAGGGATTAGAAGTTCTTTTTTGGCTTCCAAAGTCAGAACTGAGAAAAATGGTTGGAAATTAAATAGGAATAAACATAAAGTCTGATAGTTGGGCCCAAAAAAACAATCACACACATTCAGGGAAGAAGGTATAATAGGATTTGCAAACTATAATTAGAATGAAATATGGAGATGCCTCCTCCTCCTTTTCCAGTCATCTTACCACACTCTGCAGCATGTTAAGTATCTTCAAAACATGGATCGTTTTAAACTTATCTTTGTATTTCCAGTGTATAGCAAAATATCTGGTACGTAGTCAATAATTAGTATGAACTTCATTGATTTGACTGAAGATAAACAAGATTATTTTAAGCTTTAGCAATTTTAAATTGCATTAATACTTTTGGGATCCTCTATTTGGTCTTGGAAGTAATATGTCAGGGGATACTGACAAACATTTGGGGGTCCTGAAGGGGTGATAAGAATGAGGGCCATTGAGGCTGGTAGCCATCAGAGGTGAGGTTTATTGATCATAGCTAGTGTTATAAAGGGCAATGTTATATTAGCTAAAGGATTAGCAAATCTGTTTACATAGACAGTAGTTACTAATAATTTACAATCCTAGTACAATGTCTTAGTTTACTTCACCAAGCTTAGGCAGAGTTTTCTATAGGATAATAAATCACAGGTAAATATATGACCATCTAGTCCACATTCTCAGGGAAAATTTGCTTCAGTGAGTTTGTTAAGAACAGCCAGTTATTAACAAGTACAGCAGTGTGTGTGTGTGTGTGTGTGTGTGTGTGTGTGTGTGTGTGTGTGTGATTTGTGGGTTGGGAAGGAGGGGTTTTGGGGGCCTCATGTGAGGAGTGCTATATACTGATTATGGCCAGACCATGTCTTTGTTCTTACTGGGATCCACTGGGGACTACAGTAATAGAGAGCTATTAGAATTTACTAAATAGGAAAGTAACAAGATCAGACATATAGTTTAGGAAAATTACTTTGACAGTTAAGTAGAGGATGGATCAGAGTGAAAAGAGACTTGAGGCAGGGAGACCAGTTAAAATGACTGATTTCAATAGTCTATCCAAAAGCTGATGAAGGATTGAATTAGAGGTATCTCAGTTATCACAGCGATTTACTGATTTTTTTCCCATTATTTTCAGGAAAAAAGCTAGCAAATATGAGAAAGTACCAGTTTTCTTTTTCATAATTATTTGTAAAAAGGGATTAAAAAAACAGAAAAGGTTCACTATTTTAGACAGGGTTAAGAACTCACTTTCACACTGAAACATTAAAAATTAGGATATTTCAACTTTCATGAACCAGTACTTTTTTTGGATACAGATTGAAGGTGCATTTATTCAAGGCATGGGATTGTATACAACTGAAGAACTGAAGTACTCCCCAGAAGGTGTTCTTTACACTAGGGGTCCAGATGATTATAAAATCCCTACAGTTACTGAAATTCCAGAAAAATTCTATGTCACTTTGGTGCATTCCCGCAACCCCATAGCCATATACTCATCCAAGGTAAGAATATATAATATATTATTTTCTTTTCTACCATTATGACCAAACAGGAAAACAACCAAAAAAATCACATGTCCTGACACTTAACTAACATTAGACTTTACTAAGTCATTTGAAATACAACTCAATGTGAAAATAAACTATGGAGTAAATAATCTACTTTCCTTCCAGCTTTAACATCCTATGTTTTTATTATTCTAAGATTATTGCATGATTATAGCTTCACAATTCTGCTGCAAAAATTGTACTTTCCATTGTGCGTCATTTTCTTGGTGATTTTGAAAAAAGGATAAAGCATCATCCTTTCAAAAAATGGAAGAGAAGTGTTTAGCTGCTGTGAAGTTCTGTTTAAATGACTGGTTTCTTGGTCTGTTGTGGTATATAGCATTTAATAGATTTATTCACTGCTTCATGCTGATTGTCCTGTATTGGTTCTGGGGGAAGTGAAATTCTGATTATTCAGCAGATTCACAACAGTAGGTAATGAAACAGAATATGTGTGAGACATAAATGAAGAATACCCTTCTAATTCTTTCTTCCCCTCCCGGTAGGGCCTAGGAGAGGCTGGAATGTTCATGGGATCATCTGTGTTCTTTGCTATCATGGATGCTGTGGGTGCAGCACGAAGGAAGAGAGGACTTATGGAGCCTTTCACTATGAATAGCCCAGCAACTCCTGAGCTGATTAGAATGTCTTGTGTGGATCAGTTTACTGAACAGGTATGGAGAGTTAAAAGGGAGTGTTATTTTTTTTTAATTTTATAACTTTCATGGCTTTCAGATCCTTGGTCTTTTTTGTATCTTAATTAGATTTGTCTGTGTCCAAATATACCACAGATCATATTTTCTAATACTGAGAAATTTACATTTTCATATTTTTCCCCACTTAAGATTTTGATTCACTCCAACCAAATAGGCCAAAATGAAACTCAAAATAAATGGTACTTTAGTTATCCCAAACCCAAAACAAGAGTTTGCTCAATGGAGATAATGTTACTAGCTTGATATTTCTTTTTTAGTCTTTCCTTACAATTTAGATACTTCAGAATAGGGATATAGATTTTTCAGAAATGTATATAAAAAGTGTCTTATATAGACAGGAGGCTCAGACCATTCCATTGGTGTTTTCTTCTTCTTTAAAAGAGTTGTATCTCCATTTGCTGCTTCCAGACCCTCTAAACTCAGTACCTTCAGCTGCTGGGTTGGTATGAACTCTTTGAGAGGTGTGTACCACTTTTGTAGCATATAGTGGCCAGTTGGACCTTAATTATTCCCAACATATTTATAGATTCAATGAACAGACTGGCTATTCATATGTCTTGGCATTTACATCTTCATGAAATGCAAAAAAAAAAAATTCTATAGCTATCCCCTTGGTAAGTTTTTCACTCAGTCACTCAGTTTAGGTATTCTGAATTCACTTCTGGTGACCACTCTTGAAGAAACAAACCCAGATAGGACAAAAACCAGATCCCATTGCACTAAATGTGGTTTTGTCCATTTTTATTATTCAACGTGATCTTTAAATTTAAGTTTCCACCCCAGCAATGTCACTAAAAAAAGTTTGAGTAACAAAAG
Organism: Monodelphis domestica; assembly: GCF_027887165.1. Classification (NCBI taxonomy): domain Eukaryota; kingdom Metazoa; phylum Chordata; class Mammalia; order Didelphimorphia; family Didelphidae; genus Monodelphis; species Monodelphis domestica. The sequence continues at coordinate 223,136,983 of NC_077230.1, forward strand.
AGAAATACGACTACCTATCATGCTTATCCATTAGTGTGTATTTCTGTGACAAATGGATACTTAATTTGGAGATGGATACAGAGATAGAGAGAAAGTGAGAAAGGGTAGAGAGAAAGATACAAAGACAGAGAGAAAAAGAGAGACAGGGAGGAAAGACAGGGAAGAGAGAGACAGAGAAAGAGGGAGAAGAAAAAAGAGAGATAAAATAAGAGAGGGAGAGAAAAGAAGAAAGAGGAGAGACAGAGACAGACAAAGATCATACAACAAAGACAGAGATAGAGATAGAGATGGAGAAAGAGAATTTTTGTTAAGAGCTTATTATGTCTTCCAGGTTCTATGCTAAGATGTGGGGATACAAAATAAGCAAGTAAAATAAATCTTCCATTAAGTAGTTTACATTCTGAAAGGGGAAGACCTCATATACAGAGCAGCTGGAAAATGGGAAGGGGGAAAATATGTGTTAAAGAGCAAAGCTGCTAGCTAGTAAGAAGAGAAGAAAGAGAAGGGGGAAAGACTGATGCCTTGCTTACCTTTAGGAAATTACAAAAACTACTTTAAATATTCTAAGGGCATATTTTAATACCATTTTTCTACTCTAGTTGCATATCTGTGAGACACAGTCCAAATAATCTCTAAAGAATTGAAAATCAGTAAGGTAATGAAGAGGCCTGTGGTCAGTATGAACAACATATGACTAATGAAGACCTTTGGAAAAGAAAAGGAATAAAAGATATTATCAGGGAAATATGAACTAGGGAAAGAAAAATGGATGGTCATGTGAGAAGGGAGAGAAAGAATAGGTCAGCATTGGTGAACATTTTTGAGATCACATGCCCAAACTGTAATTTCAAGCTGCCTAAGAGCCCCCTTCAGTACCCAGACAGAGGAGGGAAGAAGTGCTTGCATTGGGTGACTAGAAAGAGGAGTGGAGCATGCAAAACATGTTCTCAATCACTATGAAGAGGGGGAACAGAGCAACCCCTCTGTGCTGCCTTGGCACCCGTGCTACAGCTCTGGCAACATTGGAATAGGTGGACAGCACAAATATTCCACTGGTATTTACTTGATGTCAAGAGAAAATGAGAAAAAGCATCAAGTACATTGAATAGATCTATGGCAAACCTATTGGAAGATATGAATAAGAGGCACAAAAGATGGGAAAGAATGGATGGGTTATGATTGAGTTGAGTAATTAAATAATTTTAAACACTTATCTTCCTCTTTTGTTCTTCCTTCTAGATTCATAGAGATGACCCTTCAACTTTCAAATCTTGGTCTATTCATGTTTCCTAAAATGTGAGAGAATGGAAAAGGGCTATATCTATGATTGATTTTAAAAGTCTCAAATCAAACTAAAATGTACTTTGGCTTATAAGCTTTAAAATGATTGTTTAGCTTTTTGTGATGATAATTTTTCTTGGATTGAGGGATGCAGATCTTTACTGAAGTGTACAACATATTTAAAAAGCAAAAAGCCAATTTTTGCTTAAATTCTGACTGTATTTTGCAACACTATAAAAATCCATATCATATTCATTCGTGAAAATTTTAGCAGATTTAACTAAAGAAGGATGTAATTGAGCTCCCCTGTCGGCTGGCCGGGCCTGCCTGTGCCGCCATGGCTACCATGGAGGACAGAGAGGAGCCTGGAGACAAGATGTTCTCCCTTAAGAAGTGGAACGCAGTGGCCATGTGGAGCTGGGACGTGGAGTACAAAATGTGCGCCATCTGCCAGGTCCAGGTGATGGATGCCTGTCTTAGATGTCAAGCTGAAAACAAACAAGATTATGTTGTTGTCTGGGGAGAGTGCATCCATTCCTTCCATAATTGCTGCATGACCCTGTTGGTGAAACAGAACAATCACTGCCCATTGTGCCAACAGGACTGGGTTGTCCAGAGAATAGGCAAATGAAAGTCCAGGGCTTCGTTGAGTGCTGCGGTCTGAGGACCTCAGTGTAAGGGATAGAGCACTCCAAAGATGGCATCATTTCATTTGATTTGGACACTTGCTGAAGTAAGGGTGCAAAATTTGGTCTCCTTTCTTTTTAGAACTTCTCTACAAGTAAGAACAGTGTGTTAACAGATGACATTGCTTTGTCTTTCTTTGGCGTGAATTGTAGATACTGCTTAGAAATGCCATATTAGAGAGAATAGCTTCAATGTGAATGACTTTCCTGATCTTATTAAAGTCTTAGATAAAAGGAAATAAGAGAATGAGTTCCATTCAGACAAGAGGGCTTTTGCATGTTTATAATTAATCATTAAAAGTTATTGCCATGAATAAAAGAGTATTTAAATCTAATCCATGAACAGGGATGGTTAGGTACTAATGGTACCTCCCCTCTACTCCCATTATTTATAAATAAATAATTCATGTATCATTCTTTTCAGTTAGCTAGGATTTAGACTTTCTTTAAAAAAAAAAAAGAAATTTTATGGCTAACTATCAGTAACCAGGGCAACCAAAAATCAGAATTCTCTTACTTTGCGAAACTGAATTTTAATTGTCTTATTAAGCTGTTTATTGGTTCTTTAGTGAAAACTATACCCAGAATTTTATAAAGTCATTGAGTTATGAGCACATAAGTATTTCTAGATCAGTCTTTTATTTTTACCATATTATATTGCTTTATTGGTGATTTATATTGAATAAATAGCCATAAGAAAAAAGTGTTTTATTTACTTCTTAGACCGTAGATGAGAAAATTACAATCTCATAACACACTTATTTGATAAATGATTAAGGATTCTATTAAATTGTTTAATTACTTGAGCTGTGAGATAATAAATATTAAAGTAATCTGATTTCTGGCTTGTGAATGTTTGTCTTCTTTTAGAAAACTTTGCATATGATAATTATTCTAATTGAGATTAAAATTTTGACATCTCTTATTCGAATGCTTATTAGCATTAAAGTAGATACTGCTGGTAGCTTAACCAAATTTGTTTACATTTGGAGAAGATGTTTTTTGGAACTAGAGAGTCAGCCTGGAGAAATTTGGAATGTAAGGCATTTGTTTCAGAGTAGAGAATTCTCCAAATGGAAGTTACTAATTTGCCTCTGAATACCAAAATGTAAACTGTTTGTGAGTGCTTGAAAAAAAATGTAAAGAGAAATATTTATCTCAACAAATTCAAAGAAGAAAACAACTATTTACTTTCCTGTTTTTAGAAATTAGTAGTCTTGAACTTCATTTCAACAGTCCAAAAAAGATTAGAAAACTAAAGAATTTGAGTAATCTAATAATTTTTTTAATTATAAAAAAAAATAAAGAAGGATGTAATTGCTTTGTTCAACCAGGGCTACTCCACAATAGAAGAAATACTTAAGTTTCAGGACATCTCATCACTTGTTACACTTTCCATTTTCCACATATAGAAATGAAGAATAAAGAGCCACATATTTATTTTGGGACAGAACTGCAACTAGAATCTCAATATTCTCATATCTGAGCCAGTTTCCCTTCCAATACAATAAGCTGCTTCTGTTATAAAACTTTCATTTGTTTGTTTGTCACTCTTAATTGCACTTAAAAAGATAATGTGTTTGAAAGTGAGCATTATGTTTGGTCCTAAAAAAGTTGGCTTTTTTTTTTCTGGCCTGGTAATGTTGACACAAATAAGCAAGTAAAGTGCATTCCTGAATAATCTATTTACCAGAAATCAGTGTACATTATCCACAAATGAAAATCTATTTAGTAATAAGAATATGGGGAAAGAAACATGGTTAAGACATGAGGAATCAGGTTAAAGAGAAACAAGACTTCTCAGAAATAGATCTAGCACCTGTGGCATTTAAAAGAGTGGATGCCATAAACTGTAATATTTAAAATAGTTGAGGTTCATAAACTGTAGTGAGTAAAATAGTGGAAGATATAAATTGTGATAGATATAAGAGTGGGTGAGTAAATTGTGACCGCAGAAAATGTGTTTTCACCACAGTGTCTTGTTGTAAATCAAAATATAAGGTGGTCGCCAGGGAAATATTCCCAATTATGAATATATCCAAGTCAACTGGGTTTTATAGAGAATTTAATTAATAATACAATGAGGAATTAAAGAAAGAGAGAAAGAGAGAAAAAGAGGGAATAATGAGAAAGGGGTGAGCAGGCCCTGGCCAGTCCTGGCCAACCCAGGCCTAAGCCCTAAGAGAAAAGATCAGTCAGTCCTTAATCACTCACCACAAGATCTGTCCAAGCAAGGATTCTAGTGACACCATGCCAGCTCCATCTCAGCTGCCTTCACCAGCTCAATCCTCCAATCTGAAATGTCCCGGAGAGAGTCTCAAGAGAGACCCTTCAAGGCAGCCTTTCCCAGCTGACTGTTCTCAAGAGACTGTCCCAAGAACCTGTTTCCAGAGCTCTCTCCCAATAGCCTCCTTAGAGCCTGTATTCAAGAGACTCTCCTTAATCACAGATTTTCATTTCCTTATAAAGGGAATTTTCTCCTATGTCACCTCCCCTAAGTTCTTCCATCTACCAATCACAGTAGATGTTTTTCAAAGGTCAGACAATTCTTAGTTCACACCTGAGTAGACTAATCTTTTTGAGTAATTCACACAAGGAAACCTCTGAGTAAGTTTCTCACCTCTTTGTTCCTTGTAAATTCACAAGTTGCTTGACCTTTATAGGTACTTATCTTAAGAACTTTTATTAGATATTAGATATTTATTATAAGTATAGGTTTAAGTACTTTCATTGTTCTGCAAGAAGTTTTCTCCCCTCAAGCAGTCCTACGTATGGGTGGAGTAGAGGTCCTCCCATTTCTGATCCAACTAGAGTTCTCACATTCCAAATGGGGAATGTCCCATTAGGGAATTGTTCCAATGGAGAATTCCCCAATGGGGAAATAATTTAAACATTCACAAGTCTGAGAAATTTCAAGATTCACACACCCCACATGAAAATAAAACAATTCTTTCCAAAGAACTGGGCCACTCAGGAGTTTTCTTATTCTAAAAGGTTTGATTCAAATATATCTAAGAATGTCTACCTCAAAACTGATATCCTCTGGATTCTTAGTGTAACAGAGGCTGGCACTAAAGAAAAAGTGCCAGGCTGATGAGTATGTGAAACTGATCACCTTGACAGGGGAGGGGCCCCAAGGGTTTGGAACCTTGAGGAGGAGAAGATTCTGACTGGTAGAAGAGTTGGTCTCTCAGTCTTGAGATGAAGAAAGAAGGTGGAAAAAGACTTTCTCCTGAGGGTTACCCACTTTTCCTGCTGGTGAATGGAAATCTTTCCCCCCAACATTTCCTAATTGAAAAGACTATTGAAGAGGAAACCTGAGAAATATATTTTAAATCTCTATCTGACTTTACTTCACCTCCTGTTGCCCTGAGTCTTAACTGTGACCAAGGGGCCAAACCCAGGGTGAGTCAACCTGACTTTCTCTCAGGGAGCTCAGGCTGCCAAGGCCTGAATTCCACCCAAACTCTAGGAGGGAGGAGAAAGGGTTTAGATAGAGACAGGGACCCCCTTTCCCCACTTTCCTTTCCCATTCTTTCCCTGCTAGTTATTCTTTGAGTTGGCATTAAAAGTTATCTGTTCTCCAAGATGTGAACAAGTGTGAGTAAAGAGATCAAGGGGAGACTCTTTGATGTTGAGAATTGGAGGGGGGAGAAGAGGGACAAGAGTGAATCTGGGAGAGCAGCCTTAGCCAAGGAGGGAAGGCAGAAGGGGGAAAATCTTCAAAACCCCTCTTCTTTCTCTGAGCCAACCCTAAAACATCAGCTACTTCCCCTAAACCCTGTTTTGAGAGGGGGGGGTTCTCCACTCTTTCTCCCTCTCTATACAGAAAGATTAAACCCCTCTAATACAAATTAACCACCCCTCAAATACAAATGGCACCCCAGATTTAAAAGAAACCCATTTATAAAAAAAAGCTTTGGTGACCAACTGTCAACAACTGTCAGTTGTCAGTTATAACTCCTGAGGCTAGCAGCCACTGTCACTGGCTCTGCCTAGGAGTTTCCACACAGGATCAAAAACATCTTGATTCCTGGTGGGGGGAGTACAAGTCAGTTACCAACTGCCATTGTGGTTAGTTGGAAAACTGAGGAAGAGAGGCTATTGTAAAAGGGAGACTGTACAAGGGCTGTCAAGATAGGATCTAGCTATCTTGGATCCTATCTAGCTAGAAGCAAAGCATGTGGGGATAACAACCATTTTCTAACTGTTAACTCCTAGCACTTAGAGCCTAGAAAAGATCTAATGGTAAACATGTTACAACTAATATTGTGGTCTGCTGTGGCAGGAATAATTACAATTTATTGGAGCTACTGTATCAATTATACATTGTATACATTATACATTATACAGTGGCAGGGATGATAGACAATGTTCTGGGGACAATGAATTATCTAGATGTAAATTACCTCTGGCAAATCATACCCCAAGGCTATGTTGTGTTTGTGGCAGTGACTAACATCTTAAAGTACATCAAAGTTAGTGCCAACCTGATCTTCCAAGAGAAAACTGCACATGATCTAGTCATTGATAATAGATTAGAGGCATTTCTTGATCAGATCCCTACTATAACTGAGATATGCCAGGATTACATGCAGAGAAAACAAGGCATGGGAAAGGGAACTGACATGGAGACTGGAGGGTAACGGTACAGACTAATAAAGATGATGTAGTTACTAATACTAATACTGTGACACCATTAGGGGCAATAGGGGGAAATGACCTTGTCAATAACATACAGGCACAAAACAACAAGGCACCAACTAATGCATCTATTAACAATCTTGCAAATGTATTAGAGGTTCAAGAGATTATGCCTTTGTGTGATGTAGCTAAGGTCACTGATAAATCTGGCATTTTCACCACTCATGACTTAGAGTATTTACATAAATGCATGCTTAAATTTTTATTAGAGTCTCATCTCACAATTAAAGAACTAAAAAGAGCATTTTGCCTCTATGAACCAGATTTTGAGGATGTATAAATTCTTTTATCTGAACTTTTTATGCCCAAGGAACATAAAAACTTTATTGAGCAAACTAGAAAAGATTCCTCACTCATGAGCTGGCCAGAAGTTTTTGAGGATCTGGATTTTTCTAATCCAAGATCAATGACTTATCTAAGAAAATGCCATGAGGATCTAATGCAGGGAATGATGCAATTGTCAGAAAGACCCAATGCATGGGGAAAATTTGACAGGTTATCCCAAGTGGGAAAAAAAAACCGAACACCCAAGCGCATTTATCAATCACCTTATTGCAAAAACTGAGGGACTGTTGGGCTTTAACCCTGATTCAAAAGAATCAGAGGCACATGTGAGGAGACAATTTCTCAAGGGTTATGATAAGCACTTCAGGGATTTCTTCAGGAATTATTGCCCTAAGTTTGACACCATCTCACTTAATGAATTTAGGGACATTGCCACCTATCTACATAACAAAGAAGATGAGGAAAGGGAAAAGAACAATTTAAAGAAAAAAAAAACTCCAAGAGATCAATGCAATATTAAGGCAGAAAGAAATACAGGAGGTTAAGAACCTGACCACAATGCCACAATTAAGACATTTAACAGAGAAACCACACAGTATGGACAGACACTCCAAAGTCAAAAGAGGATACAAAGAGATACCAGAATTTGCTTTTTATGTTCTCATCAGGAACACATAGTAAGAAACTGCCCAATGAAACATCTCTATGAACAGGGCCAAAATAAGAGAGATGGGAAAAGTCAAAATACATATTATAAGGGAAAAGTATATAATAACAAAACCTATGGGAGACAGGACTCTAATAGCAAGCAGTGTTGCTCTCACTGCAGACTTAGGGAACAGGAGACCCCAGACCTGAAATCCATAGAATCAGCAATAGATTCTCGAGCAAAACTCTGTTATTCTGAAGTGGTAGTGAGGAATAATCATTATGCCACATGATGCCAGCTCTAGCATTATCTAGTAAAAAATAGATGAATTTTGGAGGTACCCCAGGGAGGAAACATGAGGGCTTGAGCATAAAGGGCAAAAAGGGAGATGGTAGAAAGGAAAAAGAAAATTTTAAAATTTTACTGGAGAAACAGATAGTTGGGCAGCATGCCAAGGGAATCAACCTAAGTACAAAACAAAAGTCTATAACTGAGATAGAGAGAAATTACACACCTAATTGCAGACATGAAACATGACATTTATGGTTCACAACACATGGGCACACAAAACTGCATGGAGGAAAACAAAGAACAGATTAAAACTTTTGGATATTTTCTTAGCTTGCAGAATGGTAGTGTCTAGGTAGTGGAAAATCAAACAAGGCTAGAAAATCTTTAAAACAGCAACTTAAATATCCACACCATTCTGACAAGATAGCCAAATGAGACATTGTTGCAAGATGGTTTGGAGCTGATACATTTATACATATAGAAGGGGAAAGAAAGAGAAATGAGGGGAGAACTAACTTAAATCTAAAAAAGCCAAAAACTTTTTTTTTTACCCATGAGATCATAACAAAGATCATATAATACTCAAAGGCACCAGTTCTGGGGCTGGGCTTAGCATAAATTACTACCAGTTAGAGAAGAAATCATAGAAACAATTAATAATTTCACCGAGGAAAATGACAATGGCGAGACATCCTTTCAAACCTTTTGGGATGCAGCCAAAGCGATAATCAGAGGTAAATTCATATCCCTGAGTGCATATATTAACAAACTAGGGAGAGCAGAGATCAATCAATTGGAAATGCAAATAAAAAAAACTCGAAAGCAATCAAATTAAAAAACCCCAGCAGAAAACCAAACTAGAAATCCTAAAAATTAAGGGAGAAATTAATAAAATTGAAAGTGATAGAACTATTGATTTAATAAATGAGACAAGAAGCTGGTACTTTGAAAAAACAAACAAAATAGACAAAGTACTGGTCGATCTAATTAAAAAAAGGAAAGAAGAAAAGCAAATTAACAGCATCAAAGATGAAAAGGGGGACATCACCTCCAATGAAGAGGAAATTAAGGCAATCATTAAAAATTACTTTGCCCAATTATATGACAATAAATACATCATTTTAGGTGATATGGATGAATATGTACAAAAATACAAACTGCCTAGACTAACAGAAGAAGAAATAAAATTCTTAAATAATCCCATATCAGAAAATGAAATCCAACAGGACATCAAAGAACTTCCTAAGAAAAAATCCCCAGGGCCTGATGGATTCACCAGTGAATTCTATCAAACATTCAGAGAACAGTTCATCCCAATACTATACAAACTATTTGACATAATAAGCAAAGAGGGAGTTTTACCAAACTCCTTTTATGACACAAACATGGTACTGATTCCAAAACCAGGCAGGTCAAAAACAGAGAAAGAAAACTATAGACCAATCTCCCTAATGAATATAGATGCAAAAATCTTAAATAGGATACTAGCAAAAAGACTCCAGCAAGTGATCAGAAGGGTCATCCACCATGATCAAGTAGGATTTATCCCAGGGATGCAGGGCTGGTTCAATATTAGGAAAACCATCCACATAATTGACCACATCAACAAGCAAACCAACAAGAACCACATGATTATCTCAATAGATGCAGAAAAAGCCTTTGATAAAATACAATATCCATTCCTATTAAAAACACTAGAAAGCATAGGAATTGAAGGGTCGTTCCTAAAAATAATAAACAGTATATATCTAAAACCATCAGCTAATATCATCTGCAATGGGGATAATCTAGATGCATTCCCAATAAGATCAGCAGTGAAACAAGGATGCCCATTATCACCTCTACTATTTGACATTGTACTAGAAGCACTAGCAGTAGCAATTAGAGAAGATAAAGGAATTGAAGGCATCAAAATAGGCAAGGAGGAGACCAAGTTATCACTCTTTGAGGATGACATGATGGTCTACTTAAAGAATCCTAGAGATTCAACCAAAAAGCTAATTGAAATAATCAACAACTTTAGCAAAGTTGCAGGATACAAAATAAACCCACATAAATCATCAGCTTTTCTATATATCTCCAACACAGCTCAGCAGCAAGAACTAGAAAGAGAAATCCCATTCAAAATCACCTTAGACAAAATAAAATACCTAGGAATCTACCTCCCAAGACAAACACAGGAACTATATGAACACAACTACAAAACACTCGCCACACAACTAAAACTAGACTTGAGCAAATGGAAAAACATTAACTGCTCATGGATAGGACGAGCCAATATAATAAAAATGACCATCCTACCCAAACTTATTTATCTATTTAGTGCCATACCCATTGAACTACCAAAATACTTCTTCACTGATTTAGAAAACACCATAACAAAGTTCATTTGGAAGAAGAAAAGATCAAGGATATCCAGGGAAATAATGAAAAAAAAAACACAAATGATGGGGGCCTTGCAGTCCCAGACCTTAAACTATATTATAAAGCAGCAGTCATCAAAACAATTTGGTACTGGATAAGAGACAGAAAGGAGGATCAGTGAAATAGACTGGGGGCAAGTGACCTCAGCAAGACAGTATACTATAAACCCAAAGATCCCAGCTTTTGGGACAAAAATCCACTATTCGATAAAAACTGCTGGGAAAATTGGAAGACAGTGTGGGAGAGATCAGGAATTGATAAACACCTCACACCCTACACCAAGATAAATTCAAATTGGTTGAATGACTTAAACATAAAGAAGGAAACCATAAGTAAATTGGGTAAACACAGAATAGTATACATGTCAGACCTTTGGGAGGGGAAGGACTTTAAAACCAAGCAAGACATAGAAAGAATCACAAAATGTAAAATAAATAATTTTCAACTACATAAAATTAAAAAGCTTTTGTACAAACAAAACCAATGTATCTAAAATCAGAAGGGAAACAACAAATTGGGAAAAAAATCTTCATAGAAACCTCTGACAAAGGTTTAATTACTCAAATTTATAAAGAGCTAAATCAATTGTACAAAAATCCAAGCCATTCTCCAATTGATAAATGGGCAAGGGCCATGGATAGGCAGTTTTCAGATAAAGAAATCAAAACTATTAATAAGCACATGAAGAAGTGTTCTAAATCTCTTATAATCAGAGAGATGCAAATAAAAACAACTCTGAGGTATCACCTCACATCTAGCAGATTGGCTAACATGATAGCAAAGGAAAGTAATGAATGCTGGAGGGGATGTGGCAAAGTAGGGACATTAATTCATTGCTAGTGGAGTTGTGAAGTGATCCAACCATTCTGGAGGGCAATTTGGAACTATGCCCAAAGGGTGATAATAGACTGTCTGCCCTTTGATCCAGCCATAGCACTGCTGGGTCTGTACCCCAAAGAGATAATGGAGACAAAGACATGTACAAGAATATTCATAGCTGCGCTTTTTGTGGTGGCCCAAAATTGGAAAACGAGGGGATGCCCATCAATTGGGGAATGGCTGAACAAATTGTGGTATATGTTGGTGATGGAATACTATTGTGCAAAAAGGAATAATAAAGTGGAAGATTTCCATGGAGACTGGAATGACCTCCAGGAAGTGATCCAGAGAGAGAGGAGCAGAACCAGGAGAACATTGTACACAGAGACTAATACACTGTGGTATAATCGAACGTAATGGACTTCTCCATTAGTAGTGGTGTAATGTCCCTGAATAATCTGCAGGGATCTAGGAGAAAAAACACTATTCATAAGCAGAGGACAAACTGTGGGAGTAGAAACACCGAGGAAAAGCAACTGCCTGACTACAGAGGTTGAGGGGACATGACAGAGGAGAGACTCTAAATGAACACTCTAATGCAAATACTAACAACATGACAATGGGTTTGAATCAAGAACACTTGTGATACCCAGTGTAATCATGCATCGGCTATGGGGGATGGAGGTGGAGGAAAAGAAAATGATTTTTCTCTTTAATGAATAATACTTGGAAATGATCAAATAAAATATAAAATTTTAAAAAAGAATTTGATAAAGATAAAGTTAAAACTAAAAATATTTTTGGTCAATTGTCATTGCTAATAATTTCAAAGGAACAACCATGATTTTATTTTATTTTATTTTATTTTTATTTGTTCAATTTCAAACATTATTCCTTGTTTACAAAAAACAAATTCTATTCCTCCCTCCCCTCCCCCACCCCTCCTATAGCTGACTTGCAGTTCCACTGGGTATTACATGTGTCTTTGATCAGAACCCATTTCCATGTTGTTGGTGTTTGCATTAGGATGTTCATTTAGAGTCTACACCCCCAATCATATACCTTCAACCCATGTATTCAAGCAGTTGTTTTTCTTCTGTGTTTCTACTTCCATCATTTTTCCTCTGAATGTGGATAGTGTTCTTTCTCATAGATCCCTCCGGGTTGTTGAGGAACACTCCTTTGCCAAAACTGGAGGTGTTCATTACATTCGATATTTGATCTAGTAGACAGACTCCATTAGAGGGTAATGACTATCTTAACCCCATTGTAGGCCTAAAAGCAACCACCAATTAAGAAAGCATTAAAGCTCAAATATAAAATCTTATTTAATACCATAAAATTCCCAAAACCCCTACTATAATATTGGATGATTTTATTTAATTATGGAAGACATAATGCTAAAATCAGTAATAAGCATTTATTCTCCTCGCATAAGCCTAAATTAGTCAATGGATAATCCACTAACACTTAACAAAGTAGTAATTAAAAATATTAACCAGTAAATTACCTCAGCTATTGTTAACTCAACACAGACATGCGTTATTACAAGGACAGATTAAAAAGAATAAAAGGAACTCGGCAATCCAAAACCCCACCTGTTTACCAAAAGCATCACCTCTAGCATTTTAAGTATTAGAGGCACTGCCTGCCCAGTGAGTTAACTTCAATGGCCATGGTATCCTGACCGTGCAAAGGTAGCATAATCACTTGTCTCCTAAATAAGGACTTGTATGAATGGCAAAATGAGGGTTTGACTGTCTCTTTTTCTCAACCAATGAAATTGACCTACCCGTGCAGAGGTGGGTATAATTATATAAGACGAGAAGACCCTGTGGAGTTTAAAATTACAACTTAAATAAGTATACTTTATTCTCTTAGGGATTAAACTAATAGAAACTTTAAGTTGAATCTTTGGTTGGGGTGACCTCGGAGCACAAGAAAACCTCCGAATGATATAACTAAGATTAATCAGTCCAAATGCCATAAGCCAGTTATTGACCCAAATTTTGATCAATGGAACAGGTTTCCCCAGGGATAACAGCGCAATCCTTTTTAAGAGCCTGTATCGACAATTAGGGTTTACGACCTCCATGTTGGATCAGGACATCCAAATGGTGCAGCAGCTATTAAAGGTTCGTTTGTTCAATGATTAAAGTCCTACGTGATCTGAGTTCAGACCGGAGAAATCCAGGTCAGTTTCTATCTATATAATTATTTCTCCCTGTACGAAAGGACAAGAGAATTAAGGCCAACATTATAAACAGGCCTTACAACTAACTAATGAAGCATATCTTAATTAGTTAATGTAATTTTTTATTACTCTAGAAAAGAGTTATTAAGGTGGCAGAGCAGGTAATTGCATAAAACTTAAGCCTTTATTATCAGAGGTTCAAACCCTCTCCTTAATACGTGTTCTTAATTAACTTACTAATTTACATTATTCCTATTTTATTAGCAGTAGCTTTTTTAACATTAATTGAATGAAAAGTCCTAGGTTATATACAATTTCAAAAAGGCCCAAACGTCATCGGACCCTACCTATCCTACAACCATTTGCAGATGCTGCACCAATTCTAGCCCTAGCCCTAGCTCTAACTATTTGAACACCCCTACCCATGCCCCACACTCTAATTGATTTAAACCTAGGACTTTTATTTATTTTAGCCCTGTCAGGATTATTCACTTACTCAATTTTATGGTCAGGATGAGCATCAAATTCTAAGTATGTTCTCACTGGGGCTTTATGAGCTGTAGCCCAAACAATTTCATATGAAGTCACATTAGCTATTATTTTACTTTCAATTATATTAATTAATGGCTCTTTTATCCTAAAAAATTTAATAATTACCCAAGAAAATATATGATTAATTATAACCGCATGACCACTGACTATAATATGATATATTACCACACTAGCCAAAACAAACTGAGCTCATTTTGACTTAACAGAGGGAGAGTCAGAATTAGTGTCAGGTTTAATGTTGAATATGCCGCAGGGCCATTTGCCATATTTTTTTCTAGCAGAGTGTACAAATATCATTACAATAAATGCTATATCAGTCTCTGTGTACATTGTTCTCCTGGTTCTGCTCCTCTCATTCTGCATCAGTTCCTAGAGGTTGTTCCAGTTCCCGTGGATTCCTCCACTTTATTATTTCTTTGAGCACAATAGTATTCCATCACCAACATATACTACAGTTTGTTCAGCCATTCCCCAGTTGAAGGGCATCCCCTCATTTTCCAATATTTGGCCACCACAAAGAGTTCAACTAAGAATATTTTTGTAAATGTCTTTTTCCTTATTATCTCTTTGGGGGTATTTCCCCAGCAGTGCTATGACTGGATCAAAGTACAGACCGTCTTTTAGAGCCCTTTCAGCATAGTTCCAAATTGACCTCTAGAATGGTTGGATCATTTCACAACTCCACCAGCAATGCATTAATGTCCCAATTTTGCCACATCCCCTCCAAAATTCATTACTTTCCATTACTGTCATTTAGCCACTCTGCTAGGTGTGAGGTGATACCTTAGTTGTTTTGATTTGCATCTCTCTGATTATAAGAGATTTAGAACACTTTTTAATGTGTTTATTAATAGTTTTGATTTCTTTATCTGAAAACTACCTATTCATGTCCCTTTCCCATTTATCAATTGGAGAATGGCTTGATTTTCTGTATAATTGACTTAGCTCTTTGTAAATTTGAGTAATTAGACATTTGTCAGAGGTTTTAGTTATAAAGATTGTTTCCCAATTTGTTATTTTCCCTTCTAATTTTGGGTTACATTGGTTTTTTTTTGTACAAAACCTTTTTAATTTGATATAATCAAAATAATTTATTCTTCATTTTGTGACTCTTTCTAAGTCTTGCTTTGTGTTAAAATCTTTCCCATCCCAAAGGTGTGAAATATATACTATTCTGTGTTCGCCTAATTTACTTAAAGTTTCCTTCTTTATGTTCAAGTCATTCACCCATTCTGAGTTTAACTTGGTGTAGGGTGTGAGGTTAGGATACAAGTCTAATCTCTACCTCACTGTTTTCCAATTTTCCCAGAAGTTTTTATCAAATAGTGGATTTTCATCCCAAAAGTTGGGACTTTGGGGCTTGTCATAGATTATCTTGCTGAGGTCACTTACCCCAAGTCTATTCCACTGATCCTCCTTTCTGTCTCTTAGCCAGTACCAAATTGTTTTGATGACCACTTCTTTATAGTATAGTTTGAGATCTGATACTGCAAGGCCACCTTCCATTGCATTTTTTTCATTATTTCCCTGAATATCCTTGATCTTTTGTTATTCCAAATAAACTTTGTTATGGTTTTTTTCTAATTCATTTAAAAAAAGTTTTTTGGTAGTTCAATGGATATGGCACTAAATAAATAAATGAGTATGGGTAGGATGGTCATTTTAATTATGTTAGCTCATCCTACCCATGAGCAGTAAATGTTTTTCCAATTGCTCAGATCTACTTTTAGTTGTGTGGAAAGTGTCTTGTAGTTGTGTTCATCTAGTTCCTGTTTTTGTCTCAGCAGATAGATTTCTAAGTATTTTATATTATCTAGGGTGATTTTAAATAGAATTTCTCTTTTTAATTCTTGCTGGTGAAATGGGTTGGAGATATACAGAAATGCTGATGACTTATGCGGGTTTATTTTGTATCCTGCAACTTAACTAAAGTTGTTGATTATTTTGACTAGCTTTTTAGTTGATTCTCTAGGGTTATTTAAGTAGACCATCATATAATCTGCAAAGAGTGATAGCTTGTCTCTTCATTGCCAATTTTAATACCTCAATTTCTTTTTCTTCTCTAATTTCTACTGCTTGTGTTTCTAGTACAATGTTAAATAATAGAATTTATAATGGGCATCCTTGTTTCACTCCTTATCTTATTGGGAATGCATCTAGTTTATCCCCATTGCAGATGATGTTGGCTGATGGTTTTAGGTAGATACCATTTATTAATTTTAAGAAAGACCCTTCTATTCCTATATTTTCTGGTGTTTTCAATAGGAATCAGTGTTGTATTTTGTAAAATGTTTTTTTCTGCGTCTATTGAGATAATCATATGATTTTTGTTGGTTTACTTGTTAATATAGTCAATTATGTGGATGTTTTTTCTAATAGTGAATATGCATGATTCCTGGTATAAATCCCAGCTGATCATAGTGAATAACCATTATGATGACTTGTTGGAGCCTTTTTGCTAGTATCCTATTTAAGATTTTTACATCTATGTTCATTAAAGAGATTGGTTTATAGTTTTCTTTTTCCATTTTTTACCTGCCTGACTTTGGAATCAGTACCATATTAGTGTCATAAAAGGAATTTGGAAGAACTCCCTCTTTGCTTATTATGTCAAATAGTTTGTATAGTATTGTGATTAGCTGTTCTTTGAATGTTTGATAGAATATCACTTGTGAATCCATCAGGCCCTGGAGATTTTTTCTTAGGGATTCCTTTGATGGCCTGTTCAATTTCTTTTTTCTGATATGGGATTATTTAAGAATTCTATTTCTTATTCTGTTAATCTAGGCAATTTATATTTTTGTAAATATTGATCCATATCACCTAGATTGCCATATTTATTGCCATATAATTGGGCAAAATAGTTTTTAATGATTGCCTTAATTTCATTTTCATTGGAGGTGATTTCTCCCTTTTCATCTATGATACTATTAATTTAGTTTTCTTCTTTCTTTTCATTTTATTAGATTGACCAGTACTTTGTGTATTTTATTTGTTTTTTCAAAATACCAGCTTCTTGTCTTATTTATTATTTGAATAGCTCTTTCACTTTTGATTTTCTTGATTTCTCCCTTAATTTTTAGGATCTCTAATTTAGTTTTCTTCTGGGCATCTTTAATTTGTTCTCTTTCAAGTTTTTTGATTTGCATGTCCAATTCATTGACCTCTGACCTCCCTAATATGTTTATATATGAACTTAAGGATATAAATTTTCCCCTGAGTACTGCTTTGGCTGCATCCCATAGATTTTGAAGGGATGTCTCATCATCATCATTTTCTTCAATGAAATTATTGTTTCTATGATTTGTTCTCTAACTGATTTTGGAGAATCATATTATTTAATTTCCAATTAATTTTTGATTTGGCTCTCCATGTACCCTTACTGATTATTATTTTTATTGCCTTATGATCTGAAAATGTTGCATTCATTATTTCTTCTTTTCTGCATTTGTATGCCATTTTTCTTTGACCTAGTGTATGGTCAATCTTTGTGAATGTACCATGTGCTACTGAAAAGAAAGTATATTCTTTTTTCTCCCTATTTATTTTTCTCCATATATCTATTACCTCTAAAATTTCTAAGATTTCATTCACATCTTTTACATCTTTCTTATTTTTTTTCATTTGATTTATCTAAATTTGATAATGGTAGGTTCAGGTCTCCCACTAGTATAGTTTTACTATCTATTTTCTCCTTCAATTCCACACGTGTCTCCTTTAGAAGTTTGGATGCTATAACATTTGGTGCATACATGTTGATTACCTATATTTCCTCATTGTCTATACTCCCTTTTATCAGGATGTATTTACCTTCCCTATTCCTTTTAATCAGATCTAATTTTACTTTGGCTTTGTCAGATATCATGATTCCAACTCTTGCTTCTTATAGCAGTTGAGGCCCAATAGGTCTTGCTCCAACCTTTAATTCTAACCTTGTGAGTATCTACCTGCCCCAGTGTATTTCTTGTAGACAATATACAGTAAGATTTTGAATTCTAATCCACTCTTCTATTCATTTATGTTTTATGGGTGAGTTCATCCCATTCACTTTCAAAGTAATGATTGTCAATTGTGAATTCCCCAGCATTTTGATATCCTCTCCTAGTTCTGTCCTTTCTTCTTTTGCAATATTCTTTTAAACAAGTGGTTTACTTTTATAATCTATCCCCCTAATTCCTTCATTTAATATGCTTCCTTTTCTGGCCCCTCCCTTTTTGTTCTCTTCTCATTGTTTTTAGGGACTGTTAAGTTCCCTCCCCTCTCTCCTTTCCTCCCTTTTTGTACTACCTTCCCCCGAACCCCCTTACTTTTCCCTTCTCACTTATCCTGTAGGAAAAGATAGAATTCAAGATCCCAATGGATCTAGATGCTCTTCCCTCTCAGAATTGATTTCACTGAGAGTAAGGTTTAAGTATTACCTATTAGCAGTCTCTTCTTCTCCTTATAAGATTATTCTTCCCTACCCCTTCCCATGTGTATTGTTGTGTGATAAAGATTATTCTATTTATTTTATTTCTTCAAGTATCTCTTGATGCCATCTTTGATTTCCCCTCCCTTTTTCTTTTTTTGCATATCATCTTATAGCCCTTAATGCCCCAATCTCTTCCTGTGAGTGATTCTTCTAATTACTATAATAATTAATATCATTCTTGAGAGTTAGAAATAACATTTCCCATATATTAATATATATAATTTGATCTATTTGTAGCCCTTAAAGAAGAGTTTGTATAAAAATAATTTTTCCCCTTTTTCCTTTCTTTCTTATTTACCTTTTCTTGTTTCTCTTGATCTTTGTGTTTGGATATCAAACTTTCCTCTTAGTTCTGTTTTTTTCTTTACAAATACTTGGAAATCTTCTATTTTGTTGAATGATCATACTTTCTCCTGGAAGCATATATTCAGTTTCGATGGATAAGTGATTCTTGGTTGGAGATCCAATTCTCTTGCCTTTCTGAATATCATGCTCCAGGCCTTGAGGTCCTTTAGTGTGGAAGTTGCCAGGTCTTGTGTGATCCTGATGGTTACTCCTTGGTATCTTAATTGTCTCTTTTTGACTTCTTGTAGAATTTTCTCCTTAGTTTGAAAGCTCTGGAATTTGGCAATTACATTCCTGGGAGTTGTCTTTTGGGGATTTAGTGTAGAAGGTGTCCTATGATCTCTTTCAATGTCTATTTTGCCCCCTTGTTCAGGAACATCAGGGTAGTTTTTTTGGATGATTTCTTGTAGTATAATGTCAATATTTCTGTTTATTTCTGGCTTTTCAGGTAGACCAATGATTCACAAATTGACTCATCTTGATCTGTTTTCTTGATCTGTCATCTTGTCAGTGAGATATTTTATGTTTTCTTCTATTTTGTCAGTCTTTTGACTTTGCTTGATTAATTCTTGCTGTTTTGCAAGATCATTGGTTTCCAGTTGTCCAATATTGGGCCTGGTTTTCTGCTTTAATCTTTTGATATTTTTGCTATAATCTTTTGATTTTCTCTTTGAACAATTTCCCAATAATCTTGCCAGAAGGCATCTATCTTTTTGATGAGCTCCAATTTAAATTCTTCAAGACCTTGTGGACAATTTCCATTTTAAAGAAGGTTTTGGCTTTGTTTGAATTTCCTCCTCTATTTCTTTTATAGCCTGGGTTTTTCCTCCTGAAAAATTTTGGGGGTCAATGCCTTTTTTTAAATTTATTTTTCTTGGAGGGTGTTTGTTGCTCCTGTGCACAATTTGCCATCACTGTGGAGGTTTTACTTTCCCTTTTTAGTCAGATATCTGAATGAGATGGGCAGGCTCTCTGTGTATGGAGTTAAGGAGCAAGGATTTTACTTGAGGCAAGCTCTTGAATCTCCGCAGACTCTGCTGTTCTCTGCTGTTCTCTGCACCACCTTCCCGAGAGAGCCCATGGTCTGCGCTCACAGTCCACCAGGATTTCAGGGTCAGCTGCTCTCAGGGGGTATGACTTTGGTGGTCTTAGTCAGCTCAGAAGGACCTAGAGGTGCCTATTCCTCACTATAGAGATGACCGTCGCTCACTCACTGATTCTGGTGCACTTTGGCTCTGACTCTGGCTCCGTAGGTGGGCGGGGGAGGGGAGATAAGCTCTTGGTTTGGAGGGAGGTTTTTCTCCCCCTTATAGTGTGGACACACCCAAATGCCATGTACCCTCAAAGCTGCACCCTACTTTAGAGTCCCTTTGTCCTGCATCTAGATTGCTGCTATGCTGACCAGGAAGTTGGTCAACAACTATGATTTAAAAAAAAAAATTATTTTAAACAAAATCCAATTAAATTTCTAGTCATAAAAGGAGGCAGTATTTTATAACTGATTTTACCAGGAAACTCTTCTGGACAATAGAGTAGGAATTATATAGTATTTGACAGGGTCAAGATGACAGAATGAAGGCAGGGTATGAGCTTACCCAAATTCCCCTCTAAACAACTTTAAAATAATACCTCAAAATGAATTCTGAAGCAGCAGAATGAACAAAATGTGGATATGAAACAACATTCTAATGAAAGACAACTAGAAGGTCACCAGGCAAATTTTGTCTTATTAGGAAGGGAGTAGAACACAGTATATTGCACAGGTTCATCTGGGCAAGGCAATAGCATTAGACCTTGGTGACTGTGACTTCTAGAGCTATCAAATCACAGAAAGTAAAGGGACTGGATAACTGGGAAGAGATTTTAGGGGACTCTCTGCTAGCCCTGTGTTCAAGACTCTCTTGTACTACTAGCCACAGTTCTGGATAACAGTACCACATCAGGAAGAACACTAACACCTTATAACTCCAGTTGAGGGGACCCTGACCATGGTTCCTGTTGGGTAGAAAAGAGTGTTTATGGTCATTCACAAAGCAGATGGAGATCAGTGACCATGCCTCTTCTTAGAATATAACTTATGAGAAAAAACAAAGACTTAAAGATTCCAAGGGTTAGCTCTGGAAACAGCATCAAGAAAGACCCAAGATACCAGCTATCAGACTGGCTAACATGACAGAAAAGGAAAATTATCAATGTTGATGGGGGTATAGGAAATTTGAGATATTAATGCAGAACTATGAATTGCTTGCTCCTTCCTAAAGAGTGTCAATCTTAGAACCAAACAAGCAGCAATTATGTTTTCCTAATAAATCAATAAGGAAAACAGCTCTGTTGCAATGACATTTATTTCTATTGAGAGAGAGAGGTCAAAAACTTATATGTTTGTGTGTGTGTGTGTGTGTGTGTGTGTGTGTGTGTGTGTGTGTGTGTGTGTCTAATAGGGTTAGATAGACCCAAGCTCAGGGAGGAGAAGAAAATTATAGCTTTTTGTAGTCGAGGCATTGCCATAAAGGCAGAACCGTAAGGGTTAAGCCTCCTCTTCTCTCTGTTTGGGCTACATAGTCAGGGTCATGGGTTGAACTGTGTATGATCTGCCCAGCTGTGTGCTCAAGGTTGGAGTAGCATCAGAGGGAGGACTGATAATGTTTGTGAGAAAGAAACTGTAAGGTTGGAGTAGCCAGCAGAGGACTGATAAGGGTTGTGAGAAATTGTGGGAGTCTGTGGCAAAGTTGCTTCTCTGTCTTTGTTTGGAATCTTCTCGGTTCTTCCCTGTGCCTGGCAGGTAATGTCATGTATTCCTATGAATCTGCCCAATTATTGGTTCCTGCTGTTGCTGGGCAGTAACATCATATCTTCCTGTGGTTTTAACCTATATTGCTTTGTTTGAACTCAATAAAGAGTTGTTATGCTTTTTTCATATAGCGTCCATTCGTCACTCTGTATGTTCATTACCCCAGGCAAGGTCACGAAAGGTTGGCCACCTTTTTGATGAGCCTTGCAGCTTTTATAGTGTTTTAAGGAAGAAGGAGGGTATAAGGGATTGGGCAAAAAGTGAGAAACTTCTGCCTAGAAATAGAAGATGCTAATCAGCCACATAGAACATAAACCCAGACAAAACTTTGACAACACAGAGGTAAATGAGGCACTTTCAGAGCACTCTGGCTTTTTAATGTTGACAGGAATAATACAAAATTATTTCTAAGGCATATATCACTACCTTATGAGGTTGATTCTGATATTCCAAGGCAATTCAAAATATCACAAAATCTTCAGAAACATGTTAACCATTAAAAAGAATTATTTAGAAATATGTCCAAAGGGCTATAAAACTGCATACCATATAACCCAGCAAAATAGAACTTCTAGATCTGTATTTCAAAGAGATATAAAACAAAAATGAGAAGAACCTATTTATACATAATTTTTTAAAGTAACTCTTTTTCAAGTGACATAGAATTGGGAAATGAAAGGATGTCCTTCAACTGGGGAATGGTTGAACAAGTTGGGGTATATGATTATATTGGAATACTATTTTGCTATAAGAAATGATGAGCAGATTGCCCTCAGAAGAAAATCTGAAAAGACTTAACATTAACTGACACAAAGTGAAATGAAAAGAACCAAGGGAACATAACTTCCTCTGGCTGACCTGTCTTTTATTTTAAACCAGACACAAACTATTTTGATGATTGTGAGGTAAACATAGCATGAAGGGAAATCTGGTGTAATTTGGTGTCTTTGTTTTCCACTTAAAAGATATTCTTCTGTCTTTATTCTTCTAGATGAATTTTATTTTTCATTTTCTACCTATACAAAGTAATATTTTAATAATTTGTTTAGTAGGGCACTGAATAAGTAAGCTAATTTATGCGATATGTTCTTTTTATTATATTGGCTCAGCCTAAAAATGAACAATTATCACTTACTCAATTAATTATGGCTGTCTTTAGTTCCATAAAGTGTGTTGTTGTAGTTAGATTGATATAATTCTATTATGTTACTTGGTAGGGAGGGTCTTAAGTATTTTATAAAGCCTGTAGCAATTCAAATAGAATTTCTCCCTTTTCTCCAATTTTATTGGTGATACAGAGAAATGCTAATTATGTGGAATCATTTTATATTGCAAATTTAAAGAACTTATTAATTTAAAATTATTTTGTTCATTTCTTTAAGGTTGTTCAATTAAATTCTATCATCATTAAAATTGATAATTGTTTATTCTTTTCCTATTGATATTTTCTCAATTTCTTTTCTCTTCATATTGCATTTCTAGGACTTTTAACAACTTTCCAAAGAAGCATGGTGAAAATGAACATATTTGATTTATCCCTGATAGTATTGGAGAGGCTTGTAATTTATTCTCATCATTTCTAATCCTAGCTTTTGCTTTTAGATGTATACTACTTATCAAATTAAGAAAAGGCTCATTAACTCAACTATTTTCTAGTGTTTTTTTATAATATAAATGAGTAGTGTATTTTGTCAAAATATTTTTCTCCATCTATTGACTTAGTTGTAGTAAGAGTAATAAGTAATAGTAATCAACTGTTATTTACATATATTTTAAAGTTTTTTCAAAGTCTTAAAATTATGGATTATTTCTTAACTGTGATATTTGAAGATAAATGCTTTTGTTTTTCTTATTATTAAAATGTCTATATTTTTTATAATTTTCCTAATTTTAAACACACCCTGCAATGAATCTTTTTATTTTTTTAAACCTTTACCTTCTGCCTTGGAGCCAATACTATGTATTGGCTCCAAGGCAGAAGAGTAGTAAGGGCTAGGCAATGGGGGTCAAGTGACTTGCCCAGGGTCACACAGCAGGGAAGGATCTGAGGGCAGATTTGAACCTAGGACCTCCAGTCTCTAGGCTTGGCTTGGCTTGGCTTGGCTCTCAATCCACTGAGCTACTGAGCTGGTCCCTACAATGAATCTCTTTAAAAGAAAATGACCAGGTTTTTATTGATCATTCCATAATAAAAAGACCTAAGGAGGGAGTCTTGTGAGTGGCAATGTTGGACCCTTCAGTCCCTCAGACTTACCTCTAGAATATGGAAGAGAATAGTGGAAGCTGTCATCTAGGATTCCATCAGCTGATTTTAATGGAAGTTTGGAGAGTAAGGGAAGAGTGGAATCTACTCACATAGTTACTCTTGGAAACTAGTAATTCATCTCAGTATATTTTAGGACCTTTATAATTGGTTTAGAACCATTAGGCAATTTAAGGTCAGACTCACATGGAGATATTGAAGATATATGAGAGAGTGTTTGTTTTATAATCAGAAGCAATCGTTTCAATTATTTAGGTTGAAATCTAAGGAAAATCAAACCCCAAAGCCTTCACATAATTTAACATAGGGCATGCGATTTTTGTTTGGGAGGAAAGGTGATTGGAAAGTAGGCATAGATTAGGAATCTCTATATACCAGGAATGGAGGATATAGTCTGGGGGCATATAGAACTGACATTTGAAATGACAGAGATGGAAAGAAACTTAACAGTATGTGCCAAGACTAGATTTTAATGAGACAGAATCAGTCATATCTGTGAACAATCAGCTTCAAAAAATAATATCCTAATTAGATTTAGATGACATTCTGCCCTGCATAACTTTCCAAAGTGCATTCTTAACATCTTTATTTCTTAGGCTGTAGATCAAGGGGTTGAGCATGGGGTTTACTATGGTATAAAACACTGAGGCCACTTTCTCCTGGTTTGTTTTGCTGCTAGAAGCTGGTGTATAGTACACAAAGATGATGGATCCATAAAAGATAGCAACAGAAGCCAAATGTGAACCACAGGTACTAAAAGCTTTATAACGGCCTTTGGCAGATTGTATGCGAAGGATACTTAAGATAATGAATGTATAAGAGATCAAAATGGGCAGGATTGTGGCCAACACATTGAATCCACCAATGAATACTAACAAGAGCTCATTGATATTGGTACTAGAACAGGCTAGCTTCAGAAGGGGGAGGATATCACAGAAATAATTGTCAACTACATTTTCCCCACAGAAGAACAACCTAGTCATGCCATGTGTAAGGGCTATTGCACCAGAAGCTCCCATTAAATACACAACCAAAACTAGAAGGGAGCAGATCCATGGTGACATTGTGCTGTGATAGAGAAGAGGACTACAGATGGCAACATAACGGTCATATGCCATGGCTGTCAACATGTAGCACTCATCAATTGCAAAGAAGCAGAAGAAAAATATTTGAGTCATACATCCTGTATAGGAAATGATGTTCTTCTCTGATATGAAGTTCACCAACATTTTGGGAACAATGACTGAAGAGTAGCAAAGATCTATGAAGGATAGGTTACAGAGAAAATAATACATGGGTATGTGAAGTGGAGAACTTATCCAAATTAATAAAATCAAGCCAAGGTTCCCAACCACTGAGACCATGTATATTCCCAGAAAGACAAGAAAGAGGGGTATCTGTAGGTCCACTTCTTCTGTTAACCCTAATAGGATAAACTCTGTCACAAGGGTGTTATTTCCTATTGCCATTCTCCTCCAATAATTAGGTAAAAAATCTGTGGAAATATGAAAGAAAAATCTTAGTAAATAAAATAATTATTAGTTAATACTTTATCCAAATATGATACCTTCACACATACGCACAAGTGTACATGCACACACATAGAAACTAAGAATTTTTTTGTACCTTACAACACGAAGTACCTAATTGCCTCATGTTTTATTCACCCTCTCTCTCTCTCTCTCTCTCTCTCTCTCTCTCTCAAAAAAATAAACAAACATTGAATTCTGGAGTGAATATGACAAAATCTTCTAAGACAAGTTCATGTTGAAAGCAAAACACAAGGAAGGATATGTAAAGCCAATCAAAAGATCATAGATCTCCCTAAAGTACATGACAAAACAAAAAAGCTGAACACCATAATGCAGGAAATAATAGAACAAAACTGTCCAGAACTTCTATACAAAAGATTAAATATCAATTGTAAGAATTCATAGGTCACCTCTGGGAAAAAAAAAAGACCATAAGATACATAGTGGTTAAAAGTACAGTTCTATTAACAAACCAGTTCTGCAAATGATCAGGAGAAAGATTTTTAAACCCAGAGGAAAGAATATTTGAATATTAAGACTATTCTATGGCAACTGAATATATATATATATATATATATATATATATATATATATATATACACATATACACATATATATGGGAATAATGTGTTCTGAAGAGCAATGGAACTCAAAATGTAGCCCAGTGTTAATTATCATGCAAATAAGAACAGTCATACAAGAAAAAAGATAGACAATAAATAATAAAGAAAAAAAATTAAACATGTTTAGGAAGAAGAGCAGAAATGCTTTTCTAACAAGAAAACAATAGAAATAGAGGAGCAGTGAATAAAGTCATGGAGTAGAAACTGTAACAATGACAACAGAGAGAACTTTCTAAATGTAAACAAGGATATAATGTAGAAGGCAGAAATCTGGTAGAAGTAATAATGTAAAGGTAGAAAGGAGGCATTATGAATATAACTTGGTGACAATGCCAATTGTTCAATTGATTTCTTTTGTGAGACAACAATACAACATGGGAAGGTATATGAAGAAGAGAATGTAGGAGAGAGAGTGAGGGAAAGAGAGACGGTTGTGTATTTGCCAAGATAAATCAAGGACTAACAAGGAAGGGAAAGTGATCTTTAGAAATTCTAAAAGAGAAGAATCTTTAGGAAAGTGAATATGGAGGGAGATTAGGAGAGGGGGAAGAAATGAAATAGACCTTATTTTGGAGGGAAGAAAGATTTCCAATAATGATTTCTTCTGAACCTGTAGATAGTCAGACTATGAAGAGCGATGGAGATCTTATACTAGGGTTTACTCTGGAGGATTTTGTGCTTGAATGGTCAATTTGTCCTATATTAGAAGGGTGGTATTGGGGGCAACCAGCACTTGGAGGGTGGGAGAGCATAAACTCAAAAAGGTAATTTTGAAACAAATATGAATAAAAGGTAACCAGAGGAGGGTACAGATAAGTGGTGGGTTACATAATTAGGGGCATGGTTGAGGAGGGAGTCTACCATGGTGCAATTTCCTCCTTGACACCTGAAACAATTGGCATTGTTAAGGAAATGAGGGACAGGGGAAAAGGGGAATTCCTGGTGCAAATCTAGGACTGGGTCAGAGAGGACCTAGAAGGGAAAGCCCAGGAACTTTGATTGCATGAAGAATGCATTTAAAAAAAAGAAACTAATTTGGGGGGGATAATGAAAAAGAGAAAGATGGTCTAGGGTAAACAGAAAAAAATGGCTAATGAATAGTGAGAAAAATTTTTACAAAAGCATGAGAACTTTATAAAATACCCATATATTAGGGTGAAGAAATACTGCAAAACAAGAATACATTCTTTACAAACTGTAACATCATAAAAACAGGACTTTTAAATAGCATAGGCAGCATCTATCTGAAAAAAAAGTATCACATGTATTTGGGATACACTTGAACTTTTTCTTTAAAAATATAGGAGTGAAGCAAGGATGCACACCCCACTATTTTTTATATAGTTCTGGAAATGGAAGCAACAGTAAAATATAGAAATTAATGTAATTAAGGTAGATAAAGACATAAAACTTTCTTATGATAAAGTGATGGTTTACTTGGAAAATTCTAGGAAACTGCCAAGTACAAAGTGAAACCATTAAGAACCAAAGCAATATTATTGTCTGTGAAATAAATATTCAAAATCAACAATATTTATATATAGTTAAAACAAAACATAAGATACAATAATAGAAAAAATCTCATTCTAAATTACTAAAAAATACAAAATATTTTGGGATCAACCTCCTAAAGCACAAGAGATTAATATATGTTTTATTACAAAGCCTTCCTTAAAGAAAGAGCAATTTAAATACCTGTAGGAGTTCTCAGAGTGTTCATAGGTATTGTTGTTCAATAATTTTTCAGTCATGTCTGATTCCTTGTGACCTCATTTATAGATTTCTCGGTAAGGATAGCAGAGTGTTTTGCCATTTTTTTCTCCAGCTCATTTTAGAGATGAGTAATTGAGGTAAACAGGTTTAACTAGTTAGTCCAAGGTCGCAGAGTTATTCAGTATATGAGGCCAGATTTGAACTAGATTTGAACCTCCTGATCAAGGGCCAGTGTTCTATCCACTGTACTGCCTAGCTGCCCTATACCTATGGATAGGCCATGCCGATATAATAAAAATTATGTTACTACCAAAATAACCTTATTTTTTTCAATGCTGTAGTCATCAAAATAACAACAGAAACTTGATAGAACTTGATAAAATCATAACAGAATTAATTTTTTGAGGATCTAGAATTTCTAGGAACATGAGAAAAAGGTTAAAGATGAAGGAGGAAAAAAGATGTGCAAAATTCAATCTATATTTTATATCAGCAGTCAGCACATCTATCAGGCATATGTTAAGGAATAAAGAGATAGAACAATGTCATAGACTCAAAAAAAGGAGAAAGAAAAAATCATCAACTCAGTATTTGATTTAGCAGAAAAAATAAATTATGAAGAGATAGGTAGAAGGACATGTGTGGAAAAGCCTTGAAGGATTTCCAGATACCAAGATTACCTTTTATAAACTGAAGTAAACCTTTTGTTTTGGACACAAATGAGAGCCTGGAGGTGGTGAATCATGCTTTACCAATATGTTAATAACCGGAAGAAGCTAACTGATTTCCCAAAAGAGATAGAACAATATATATGCGCCACCAAGTAATATGCTATAGACAGGATTCACAATGAAACAAAAGTTCCAGATATCAATTTATCTTCCTGAAAAACATGAACAGAGTAAAGCAGGGGAGTCTGCTTCTACTCTCATTGTGTTAAATTAGTTGAAATTACAAGTCTGCTTGAAGGCAAGTGGACAGGATCTGTTTACTTACCTGAATACTGTGAAGATTAAGAAGTCTCTGATCTGAACAGATTTCAAAAAGATAAAAACCTACAAAAGAATCTTATTGCCCCTTTGCAATCTAGAATATTGCCATATTATATTAATGTAATTCTTTACAGTGTAAAACACATTTTTACATCATTAATTTGCTCCCCTCTGAACAAGACAAGGGAGAGATTGTAATCCTCTTTTTATATGGAGGACATGGAAATTAGGGGGAATGAAATTTTTCTTTCAAGGCCACATTACAAGAAAGTAGCATAGTTAGGACAAGAACCCAGTGCAAAACCCTGTGTAATGTACTGTGTTGATAAATATAAGAGAAGAAAATGTTTCTAGAACCTGAGATAGCCAGTTTCAAAAAGGCAGGAAGCATTTTTATTTGTTGCCTTAAGGTGTTTGTGCTTTGACAAGATGACTGAGGAAATCCTAGGAACACTACAGAGTATA
Organism: Monodelphis domestica; assembly: GCF_027887165.1. Lineage (NCBI taxonomy): Eukaryota > Metazoa > Chordata > Mammalia > Didelphimorphia > Didelphidae > Monodelphis > Monodelphis domestica. The sequence goes on from NC_077230.1 coordinate 223,166,063, forward strand.
GGTATTGACACTCCAGAGAAAAGCCAATTACACCGTATGTGCCTATATCCCTAATAATGACTCTCCCAATAGAGTATCAGCTGATTAGAATGGGAGGCAATCCTCCTGTCCCTACGGTAAATATTAAGTATTATGTAATCAGAGGAGGAGAGGAAAAATGAAAGATATTGGCTTATGCATAGTCTCTTCCAAACTACTTTCCATTTGTCTCAGCAATTTTTACCAAATATTAAGTTCTTATTCCCAAAATTTGGACCTATACTTTTATGAAATACAAGGTTACTATAATTTTTTATTAGTTTGCTTTCTATGTGTTTTGTTCCACTCGCCTACCTTTCTATTTAATATCCAGTATCAGATAGTGAGTTAATGTTTTATAATATCTGGTATATTATCTGGGGGTGTATGGGGTGCTCAGGGAGGGGGTAGTATCTCTGGTATGGAGGGCTTGTCGTGCCCTCCTAGGGCAGCTCTCCAGCCTCTGACCCCCACCTGACACCCAGCTCTCACTTGTGGCTCCCAGTAGCTGCTAGCATGTGGCAGCGGCCACACCCCAGGCAACGGCTTCAACAGGCCAGCTAAACCTTGTGAGGGTAGCCATCGGGTCTTAGACCCCTGGTGAACCAGGGCTTTGCTCACCCAGCATGTGAAGACTGCTTCAGCGGAACAGACGGAAGAAACCAATAAGAAGGTTCAATGGCTGAGAGGGGGAGGCAGCAAAGCACTGTGGAGTGCTTAGGGCGTGTTGGAGCACAAAAGACAACATGGCCATCCAATGCAGCTGAGGAAGTCTCCAGATGTAACAATTTTTTGTGCCACTGGACCCAGGCTTCCAAAGCTGAGAGAGTGGGACTGTCTCTGTGCATCAGCTTTTCCACTTAAATCTCTTTCACACACAAGTATCTTTGTGCACACTCATCTATCCTAACCCTGTCCACCCTCTTCAAGACCTGCGGCGATGGGGGGAATGATGATGCAACATGTGGAGGTGACCACTGGCAGTTGTAGTCACGATCCTGCACATAGGCGGCCCACGGACCAGTGGTCGCTCGGCCCTGTGGGCAGCAGGGACGTTTGGCAGCATCCTGGGCGACTGAGCAGCCCTCTCTAGGACAGCACTGCTCACCCTAATCAAGGGAGGGGACTAGAAAAGGTGTCCCAAACATTGCCTGCCCTACAAACAACCAGTCAGCACACTGCAGCTGGCAGGTCATCCCCTTTAAGCAGTCAAAATCAAAGAAAAAATACAAAGAAACTCCTACTAAGAGCATGGAACATCAGGACATTACTTGATAGAGAGAATACCCCAAGACCTGAGAGAAGAACAGCTCTAATCGGTAAAGAACTGGCGCGACATAACATCGACATCGCAGCCTTAAGCAAAACACGCTTACCAGAAGAGGGATCACTCAGTGAACCCACCACTGGATACACCTTCTTCTGGAAAGATAGAGCCTCAAATGAAGACAGAATTCACGGTGTTGGCCTGGCCATCAAGACCAGTTTGCTCAAACAGCTACCAGACTTGCCGGTGGGCATCAGCGAGAGGCTCATGAAGATCTGTTTAACTCTCAGCAAAGACCGGTATGCCACAATCATCAGTTCATATGCCCCAACACTGATCAGCACAGAGGAGACCATCGAGCAGTTCTACTCTGACCTGAGTGCCATCCTGCACTCAGTGCCCACAAATGACAAGCTGATACTACTGAGAGACTTCAACGACCGCGTTGGCCAGGACCATGAAAGATGGAAAGGAGTGCTCGGCAAATATGGTGGGGGCAAAATGAACAACAACAGCCAACTGCTACTCAGCAAATGCTCAGAGTTCGAACTCACCATCATGAACAATGTGTTCAGAATGGCGAACAAATATAAAACAACGTGGATGCACCCACGATCAAAACAGTGGCATCTCATTGACTACATCATTGTATGTCAGCGAGACATCCAGGATGTAAAGATCACCAGAGCCATGAGAGGAGCTGAATGCTGGACAGACCACCAATTGGTTAGAGCAACTCTTCAAATGCGCATTGCACCTCATCATCCAAAAGGCATCCAGATAGTTCACGCATTTTACAACATGAGTCATCTTAGAGATCCACCTTATTTGCAAACATTCCAGTCCTGCCTGGACAACAAGCTGTCTGCCAAGAGACCACTCACTGGAAGCTCAATGGAGAAATGGAACCAGTTCAGAGACCTGTGAAGGAACCATCAAAGGCAGTCCTAGGCCCCAAACAACGCAACCACCAGGACTGGTTCGATGAGAACAACACTGCTATTGAAGACCTATTGAGCAAGAATAACAAAGCCTTTATGGAGTGGCAAAATAACCCAAACTCTGCTCCTAAAAAGGACAGATTCAAGTCTCTCTAAGCCACGGTGCAGTGTGAAATCAGGAAGATGCAAGACCGATGGTGGGAAAAAAAGGCAGAAGAAATCCAGCGGTTTGCTGATATGAAAAACTACAAACAATTTTTCAGTGCCCTCAAGACTGTCTATGGGCCATCAAAACCCACCACCACTCTCTTGCTATCCTCTGATGGTGACACTCTCATAAAAGATAAAAAAGGCATCAGCAACAGGTAGAAAGAACACGTCAGTCAGCTTCTCAACCGACCCTCTTCAGTCGACCAAAGTGCCCTTGACCTGATCCCCCAAAACCGCTCCATTGAACAACTTGATGTCCCTCCTTCAATAGAGAAAGTCCAAAAAGCCATCAAACAAATGAGTGCAGGCAAGGCAACTGGTAAAGAAGGGATCCCAACCGAGGTGTACAAGGCCTTAAATGGAAAGGCGCTCCAGGCATTCCACATAATACTGACCAGCATATGGGAAGAGGAAGACATGCCCCCAGAACTCAGAGATGCCTCCATCATAGCCCTATACAAGAACAAAGGCTCACGAGCAGCCTGTGACAACTACAGAGGCATCTCACTACTCTCCACTGCCTGAAAGATCCTCGCCTGTGTTATACTCAACAGACTCCTGTCATCTGTTTCAGAGTAGAACCTGTCTGAATCACAATGTGGCTTCTGACCAGATAGCAGCACTATCGACATGGTCTTCACAGTGAGGCAAATGCAGGAAAAATGCCTTGATCAGAACCTGAGTCTCTATATTGTCTTCATAGACCTGACAAAGGCATTTGACACAGTGAACAGGGACACATTGTGGGTGATCCTCAGCAAGCTCGGTTGCCCAGCAAAATTTGTCAAACTGATTCAGCTCTTTTATGTCGACATGACAGGGGAAGTCCTATCTGGTGGAGAGACTTCCGATCGCTTCAACATCTCCAATGGCGTGAAACAAGGCTGTGTCCTCGCTCCGGTACTATTCAACCTATTTTTCACCCAAGTATTACGACATGCTGTGATGGATCTAGACCTGGGTGTCTACATCAAATACCGACTGGATGGCTCACTATTTGACCTTTGCTGCCTGACTGCAAAAACAAAGACAACAGAGAGACTCATCCAGGAAGCTCTCTTTGCAGATGACTGTGCTCTCATGGTCCACCAAGAAAATCATCTCCAAATCATTCTGGACAGGTTCTCCACTGCAACAAAACTGTTTGGTCTGACTATCAGCCTCAGCAAAACAGACGTGCTGTTCCAACCTGCACCAGGGAGGCCAACGAACCAGCAGCTTTCTAACGTCAACACTTTCAAGTACCTGGGCAGCACCATCGCCAAGGATGAGTCTCTAGACCATGAGATTAATGCCAGGATCCAAAAGGCCAGCCAGGCATTTGGGCAGCTGTGCTGCAAAGTCCTCCAACACAGAGGTATAAGCACTGCGACGAAGCTCAAAGTGTATAATGCAGTGGTCCTCAGCTTGCTCCTGTACGGTTGTGAGACATGGACACTGTACCGGATGCACATGAAACAGCTGGTGCAATTCCACCAACGCTCCCTCTGGTCAATCATGAGGATCCAATGGCAGGACCAAATCACCAATCAGGAAGTCCTCGACAGAGCCAACTCCACCAGCATCGAAGTAATTGTCCTCAAAATCCAGCTACGTTGGTCTGGACATGTCATCCGCATGGACCCACAGTGAATACCAAGACAGGTATTCTACGGTGAACTGTCAACTGGACTCAGGAAACAAGGCCGACCAAAGAAAAGATTCAAGGATCAGCTAAAGTCAAACTTAAAGTGGACTGGCATTACACCAAAGCAAGTAGAACTCGCTGCCTCTGACAGAAGCAGCTGGCATACCCACATTAACCATGCCGCCACCACCTTTGAAGATGAGCAATGTCGCCGTCTTGCCGCTGCGAGTGAACGCCAACACCAGGCCACAACTGCACCTCCCATAACAACTGGAGTCCCATGCCCCATGTGCCACAAAGTTTGCTCCTCAGCCTTTGGACTCCAAAGCCACATGAGGGTCCACCGTAGATGAAACTGCACAAAGACAATAGTCATTCTCGATCACCGAGAAACTACTATATATATATATATATATATATATATATATATATATATATATATATATATATATATATATATATATAATCTGTAACTACTAATCTCTCTCCTTTATATTTTTTCATTAGTTCTTCTGATATTATTCTGTTATTCCAGATGAATTTTGTTATTTTTAGCCAAATAAAATGTTTTCATGCTCATTTAATTGGGATGGCATTGAGTAATTTTAATTATATTGGCTCTGTCCACCCATGAACAATTAATATTTTGTTAGTTATTTAAATCTGACTTTACTTGTATAAAATGTTTTATACTTATGCTAGTGTAGTTCTTGGGTTTGTCTTGGCAGGTATATACCTGGGTATTTAATTCTGTCTGTGGTTATTTTATTTTTTATTTTAATTTTTCCATTTGAATTAGTTTATTTAAACAATTTAGAACATTATTCCTTGGTTACAATAATCACATTATTTCCCTCCCTCACTTCCACCACCCTTCCTACAGGCCATGCGCAATTTCATTGGGTATTACTTGTGTCCTTGATCAGAACCCATTTCCATGCTGTTGATGTTTGCGCAAGCATGTTCATTTAGTCTACATCCCCAAGCTTATCCCTTCAATCCATGTAATGAAGCAGTTGTTTTTCTTTGGTCTTTTTACTCCCATAGTGTTTCCTCTGAATGTGGATAGTGGTTTTTCTTGTAGATTCCTCCTAGTTGTTCAGAATCACTGCATTACCATTAATGGAGAAGTCCATTACATTGATTGTACCACAGTTTAACAGTCTCTATATATAATGGTTTCCTGGTTCTGCTCCTCTCATTCTGCATCAATTCCTGGAGTTTGATCCAGACCCCATGAAATTCCTCCACTTTATTATTCCTTTGAGCACAATAGTATTCCATCATCAACATATACCACAATTTGTTCAGCCATTCCCCAATTGAAGGGCAATCCCTCATTTTCCAATTTTTTGCCACCACAAAGAGCACAGCAATGAATATTTTGGTACAGGTCTTTTTCCTTATTATCTCTTTGGGGTACAAACCTAGCAATGCTATGGCTGGATCAAAAGGGCAGACAGTCTTTTAGTGCCTTTCGGGCATAGTTCCAAATTGCCCTCCAGAATGATTGGACCAATTAACAGCTCCACCAGTAATGAATTAATGTCCTTACTTTGCCACATCCCCTCCAACATTCATTACTTTCCTTTCCTGTCATGTTAGCCAATCTGCTACATGTGAGGTGATACCTCAGCATTGTTTTGATTTGCTTTTCTCTGATTATAAGATATTTAGAACACTTTTTCATGTGCTTATTAATAGTTTTGACTTCTTTATCTAAAAATGCCTATTCATGTCCCTTGCCCATTTATCAATTGGAGAATGGCTTGATTTTTTCTACAATTGCTTTAGCTCTTTATGAATTTGAGTAATTAGACCTTTGTCAGAGGTTTGTGTAATGAATATTGTTTCCCAATTTGTTGCTTCCCTTCTAATTGTGGATGCATTAGTTTTGTTTGTACAAAAACTTTTAAATTTGATGTAATTAAAATTATTGATTTTACATTTTGTGATTTTTTCTAGCTCTTGCATGGTTTTAAAGTCTTTTCTTTCCCAAAGATCTGACAAGTATACTATTCTGTGTTCACCTAATTTGCTCATAGTTTCCTTCTTTATATTCAGGTCATTCAACCATTCTGAGTTTATTATGCTGTAGGGTGTGAACATTGATCCAAACCTAATCTCTCTGATACTGTCTTCCAATTTTCCCTGCAGTTTTTATCAAATAGTGGTTTTGGTCCCCCAAACTGGGATCTTTGGGGTTATCATGTACTTTCTTGCTGAGGTCACTTACCCCAAGTCTATTCCACTGATCCTCCTTTCTGTCTCTTAACCAGTACCAAATTGTTTTGATTACCACTGCTTTATAGTATAATTTGAGATGTGGGAATTCAAGTCCTCCTTCCTTTGCATTTTCTTCATGATTTCCTTGGATATCCTTGATCTTTTGTTCTTCCAAATGAAATTTGTTATGTTTTTTTTTCTAATTCAATAAAAAAGTTTTTTGGTAGTTCAATGGATATGGCACTAAATAAGTAAATTAATTTGGGTAGTATTGTCATTTTCATTATGTTAGCTTGTCCTACCCATGAGAAATCAATGTTTTTCTAATTGTTTAGATCTAGTGTTAATTGTGTGGAGAGTGTTTTGTAGTTGTGTTCATATACTTCCTTTGTTTGTCTCAGCACATAGATTCTTAAGTATTTTATATTGTCTAGGGTGATTTTAAATGGAATTTCTCTTTTTAATTCTTGCTGGTGAAATGGGTTGGAGATATACAGAAATGCTGATGACTTATGCGGGTTTATTTTGTATCCTGTAACTTTGCTAAATTTGTTGATTATTTTGACTAGCTTTTTGATTGATTCTCTAGGATTTTTTAAGTAGACCATGATATCATCTGCAAAGAGTGATAGCTTGGTCTTCTCATTGCCAATTTTAATACTTTTAATTTCCTTTTCTTCTTTAATTGCTACTGCTAGTGTTTCTAGTACAATATTAAATAATAGAGGTGATAATGGGCATAGTTGTTTCACACCTGATCTTATTGGGAAGGCTTCTAGTTTATCCCCATTGCAGATGATGCTTGCTGATAGTTTTAGATATATAATGTTTATTATTTTTAAGAAAGGCCCTTCTTGTCTTATACTTTCTAGTTTTTTCATTAGGAATGAGCATTGTATTTTGTCAAAGGCTTTTTCTGCATCTATTGAGATAATCATGCGATTTTTGTCGATTTGCTTGTTAATATGGTCAATAATGTGGATGGTTTTCCTAATATTGAACCATCCTTGCATTCCTGGTATGAATCCTACCTGGTCCTAGTGAATAACCCTTGTGATGACTTGCTGGAGTCTTTTTGCTAGTATCCTATTTAAGATTTTTGCATCTATGTTCATTAAGGAGATTGGTCTATAGTTTTCTTTCTCTATTTTTGACCTGCCTGGCTTTGGGATCAGTACCATATTTGTGTCATAAAATGAATTTGGTAGAACTTATTCTGTCAAATAGTTTGTATAATATTGGGATTAGTTGTTTTTTGAATGTTTGATAGAATTCATTTGTGAATCCATCAGGACCTGGGGTTCTTTTCTTAGGGAATTCTTTGATGCCTTGTTCAATTTCTTTTTCTGATAGGGGGTTGTTTAGGTAATATATTTCTTCCACTGTTAATCTAGGCAATTTATATTTTTGTAAGTATTCATCCATATCACTAGATTGCCATATTTGTTGTCATACAATTGGGCATAATAGTTTTTAATGATTGCCTTAATTTCCTCTTCCTTAGAAGGGAGGTCTCCCTTTTCATCTGGAATGCTGTCAAGTTGGTTTTCTTCTTTCCTTTTTTCAATTAGACTTACCAATACTTTGTCTATTTTATTTGTTTTTTTCAGAGTACCAGCTTCTAGTCTTATTTATTAAATTAATAGTTCTTTGACTTTCCATTTTATTAATTTCTCCTTTGATTTTTAGGATCTATAATTTAGCCTTCATCTGAGGATTTTTTATTTGTCCATTTACTTGCTTTTTAATTTGCATACCCAATTCATTTATCTCTTCCCTCCATAATTTGTTAATATATGAACTCAAGGATATAAATTTCCCCCTGAGTATTGCTTTGGCTACATCCCATAGGTTTTTAAAGGATGTCTCATCATCGTTCTTTTCTTCAATGAAGTTTGATCAGGACCTGGAGTTCTTTAACTAACTGGTTTTGGAGAATTGTATTGCTTAATTTCCAATTAATTTTTTATTTACCTCTCCATCTGCCCTTATTAATTATTATTTTTATTGCATTGTGATCTGAGAAAGTTGGATTTATTATTTCTGCTCTTTTGCACTTGTTTGCAATGTTTTTATGCCCTTATACATGGTTAATTTTTTTAAATGTACCAAGTGCTGCTGAATAGAAGATGTTTTCCTGATTGTCCCTGTTTGTTTTTCTTCACATATCTACTAACTCTAATTTTTCTAAGATTTCATTCAATTCTCTTACCTCTTTCTTATTTATTTTTTGGTTTGATTTATCCAGTTCAAGAGGAAGTTTCATGTCACCCAGTAGTATAGTTTTTCTATCTATTTTATCCTTGAGCTTCACTAGTTTCTCCTTTAGAAATTTGGATGCTCTGCCATTTGGTGCATACATGTTGAGTGCTGAAATTTCCTCATTGTCTATACTTCCTTTTATCAGGATGTAATTACCTTTCCTATCTCTTTTAACTACTTTTATTTTTACTTTGGCTTTGTCAGATATCATGATTGTGACTCCTGCCTTCTTTTTATCAGTTGCTTCCCAATAGATTTGGCTCCATCCCCTTACTTTCACCCTATGCGTATCTACCTAACTCATGTGTGTTTCTTGTAGACAGCATATGGTAAGGTTTTTGATTCTAATCCACTCTGCTATTTGCTTGCATTTTATTGGGTGAGTTCATTCCATTCACATTCAGAGTTATGATTACCAGCTGTGTATTTCCTAACATTTTGATTTCTGCTCCTAGTCGTGCCTTTCCTTCTTTCACTATTTCCCTCTACACCAGTGTTTGTTTTTAATCAGTCTCCCTAGTTCCCACCCTTATTTTACTCCCCTTTCAAGCCCCCTCCCTTCTTATTCCCCCCTTATTTTCATTGCAGTTTTTTAAAACTACCCCCAACTTCTCCCTCCCTTGTACTGCTTCCCTCCCCACCAGTAAGTTTGTACCCTTCCACTCCCCTATAGGGTGTGAGTATGTTCTCTGTCCCAATGGATTGGGTTGTTCTTCCCTCTTTGGATAAATTTTAATGCATGTAAGACTTAAGTATTTCTCTCTCCAATCTCTTTATCCTTCCAGTGTGTTGGTATTCTCCACCCTCCCACCATGAGCTTCTTTGTGAGATATAAATTTACCCCTTTTTTTTCTTTTCCCATTTCTTTTAGTATTAACCCCTTTTTTAGCTCTAGTTGTATGTATATATATATGTATAATTTCATACATGTATATGTATTTATGCATGCATATATCCATATAACTATTTATGTCTTGTCATTTCATCCTATACAATCTTTCACTGTTCGCCCTAAGTATAATTCTTCTAGCTGCCCAGTTGAAAATAACAATTTTTAAGAGTTACGAATGACCTCTTTTCTTGTAGGGATACATATCATTTTACTTCATTGAGTCTCTTTTAAAAAATGTGTTTTTTTGGTTTTGTTTTTCTCTTCTTTTTCTCTTTTTCAGTAACCTTTTAATGATTCCCTTGAGTTCTGTAGTTGGACATCAAATTTCCTGTTCAGGTCTAGTCTTTTCTTTACAAATTCTTGGAATTCTTCTATTTTGTTGAATGATCATACTTTCCCCTGTAAGAATATAGTCAGTTTTGCTGGGTAGTTAATTCTTGGTTGTAGACCTAGTTCCCTTCCTTTTCGGAATATCATATTCCATGTCTTTTGGTCCTTCAGTGTGGATGCAGCCAGATCCTGTGTTATCTTCACTGTGGTTCTGTGGTATCTGAATGACTTCTTCTTGGCAGCTTGTAATATTGTTTCTTTGGTCTGACAGTTTTTGAATTTGGCTATCACATTCCTGGGTGTTGTCAGTTGGTGATTAAGTACAGGAGGTTATCTGTGCATTCTATCAATCTCCACTTTACCCTCTTGTTCTAGAATATAGGGGCAGTTTTCTTGAATAATTTCCTGTAATATTATGTCCAGGCTTTTTTTTCTCATTGTCTTCTGGTAGACCAATGATTCTTAGATTGTCTGTCCTGGAACAATTTTCTAAAACCCCTGTTTTGTAAATGAGATGCTTCATATTTTACTCAATTTTTTCATTCTTTTGGTTTTGTTTTAGTGTCCTGCTGCCTTGTGAGGTCACGTAATTCTTGTTGTTGTATTCTGGTTCCTAAAAACTGGATTTTACCCTGACTTTTTAGTCATCCTTCTTCCTCTGGTCTGATTTTCTTTGGAGATCATCTTTCATCCTTTTTGCCTCATCTCTCATCTCCTTTGTCTCATATTTCATCTTCTTTGCCTCATCTTTCCTTCATCTCCTTTGCCTAATTTTCCAGCTGGTTAATTTTGGCTTTCCAGGCACTATTTTCTGTTTCCAGATGACTTATCTTAGTTTTTAAATTCTTTCCCAATTTTCTTCAGCCTCTCTTAATTGTGTTTTGAATTGCATTTTTAGTTCTTCCGAAGCCTGTATCCAGTTCGCTGGGATTTCTGTTTACTTGCCTCCTCCTGTGTATTGTTTGTTTTTGGTTCGTTGCCTGTGCAGAAGCTGTCAGTTGTAATTTCTTTCTTCATTTTCTGTTGTTTGCTCACATTTACACTTTCTTTGCTCTCCTTATTTTTCTGTGCTCTTGCTCCTCTTATTTTTTGGTTTGGGGACTTTTTGTCAGTCTCCCCTCTTGGAGCTTTGACAGATCTCTCAGTGAAGTCACTGGGGGAGGAGTGTTGGAGTTTGAGCTTTCCTATACTCTGGAGGCTTTTGATTGGATTAAAGTCCAACAGTCAGTGAGGGAGCTGTGTTGGAACTTGGGCTTCCCTGAGCTCTGAAGACTTTTGATGAGATTAAGTTCAGCTGGGTTGGGCTGGATGTGCCCTGAGGTCAAAACCTCCTGGAATCCTGGAGCAATATGGAGGATGTCAGCCATTCTGACCAGGCTGCCATCTCTTTGCTCCCTCTCCAGCTGATTCCCTGCCACCTGTGTTCAACACTTGGAACCTGGCACAGCCCTACCCGCAAAGTACATCCTTTACACCAGTGCCTTTGCCTGCCCAGTTCCCACTGCTGCTGGAGGTTTAGCACTCTAGGTGGGGGCATAGGGTCCTGGGACCTTCCCTCTGCCTTCCCCCTAAGCCCAAGTGTTCTCAGATTCTGTGTTTTGGGGGTGTACCTTTGGAATTGAGTCAAGTAGGAGGGTTCCCCGGCTCTGTCTTGTTGTTAGGTTTGATTTTCAGTCCCCTAGGAGCATTTAGTTTGTGATCGGTAAGGAAGGGTTTTTAGAGGTCTGAACTATTGCTGCTCTTAAGCCGCCATCTTGACTCTGCCTCTCTGTGGTTATTTTAAATGAAGTATCTCTTTCTATCTCTTCTTGAAAGACTTTATTAGTGATACATATAATGCTGATGATTTATGTGGGTTTATTTTAAAACTTGCTATTTTGTTAAAATTATTGATACTTTCAATTAACCTTTTCTTTGAATCTTTAGGATTTTCCACATCTACCATCATATTATCTGCAACTATGTCATCATATGGTCTGAAAGAAGTGACTGTAAATTTTTTTATCCATTTTATTCTTTTAACTCTTTTTCTTCTCTTATTACTACTGGTAGTTGAAATACTAAATAATAGTGGAGATAATGGGCCTTTTTACTTTACTCTTGACCATACTGAGTAGTCTTCTAACTTATGCATGGTCCTTTATTAAATGTAACATTTTTTGCATTATTATGTGAATAAAATAATTTCATATTTATTTATTTCTGCACTAAGCTTTAAGTTTTTTTGTCCTAATATTCCACTTAATTCTTTCCAGATGTCTATCATTTCTGGCTTATCTAAGATTCTATCCAACTTCTTGACTTCTATATTATTTATTTTTGGTCAGATTTATCTAGTTCTGAGAGGAGAAAGTTGAAATTCCCTGTTTTATGGTTTTATTATTTATTTCTATCTGTTATTAATTTTACACACACACATAAAACTTCCTTAACTATAGTAATTTTTAACATAATGTAGTATTCATATTTATCTCTTAACTAAATCTATTTTAACTTTAACTTTGTCTGAGATCATTATTACTCCCTGATTTTTTATAAATATCAACTGAAGAGTAATAAATTATATACTTTATTTATACTTATTATATTTGTAAATATTTATATTTACTCCATGTGTGTCTCTCACTTCTAAGTGATTATCTTTTTAATGAAAAATTCCTTTTATTATTTTTGCACGGTGATAAAATATTTAATAATAATTTTTTGTTGTTTTAAAACCCATATTCTGTCCTTTCCTTCCATATCTTTCTTCTCAAGACAGTAGGTTGTATGATATAGGTTGTACATGTGTTATCATATAATATATATTTACATTTTCATGTTGTAAAAGAAGACATAATGCTTAGGCTAAAGAAAAATTCATGGAGAAAATAAAATGAAGAATGATATGTTTCAATCTGCATTCAGACTGCATAAGTTCTTTCTGTTATTGGAAATACTTTTTCATCATGATTCTCTTGGGATTGTCCTGTATACTTTCATTGTTGATAATAGTTAATTTATTCAGAGTTGACCATTGGACATTATTGCTGTTACTATGTAAAATGTTCTCCTGATTCTGTTCACTTCACTTTGCATCCCTTCATATGAATCTTTACAAGATTTTTGTGACTATCTTGTTTTTCATTTCTTATGACATGATAGTATTCCATTACAATCATATGCCACAAGTTGTTTAGTCATATAGCAATTGATATTTTTTCAACACACAATATTTGCCATGACAAAAAAAGCTGCTCTAATGTTTATTTTTTGTACAAGTAGGTCCTTTCCTTCTATCTTTGACCTCTTTGGAATACATATCTAGTAGTGATATTGTGGACAAAAAGGCATGCACAGTTTTGTGGCCCTTTTGGCACAGTTCTACCTGGTTCTCTAAAAAGGTTCTATCAGTTCACAACCCCACCAACAGTGTATTAGTGGCCCAGTTTTTATCACATCCCCTCCAACAGTTGTGATTTCCCTTTTCATTTTTTTTGTCATATTAACCAGTCTTTTGAGGTTTGAGATGGTACTTCAGAGTTCTTTGAATTACCATTTATTGAATTAATAATGATTTGGAGCATTTTAAAATTGTGACTAAAGATAGTTTTAATTCTTTTACCTGAGAATTACCTGTTCTTATTCTTTGACCATTTGTCAGTTGGGGAATTCTTTCTATTCTTACAAAATTTGTCTGAGTTCTCTATACATTTGAGAAATGAGGTCTTTGTCAGAGATAATTATAAACATATTTTGCTTCCCTTCTAATCTTGGTTGCATTGGTTTTGTTTATGCAACCCCTTTTTAATTTAAAGGGCTACAAAGTTACTTATTTTACATTTTGTTTTGTCTTCTATGTCTTGTTAGGATAAATTCTTTCCTTAGCCATAGATCTGACAGGTAAACTATTCTATGCTTCTCTGATTTGTTTATGATATTACTCTTTACTTCTAAACCATCTATCTATTTTAACTTTGCCTTGACTTGTGACATGAGGAGTTCTTTTGTGCCTAATTTCTGCCATACTGTTTTCCAGGTTTCTAAGCAGTTTTTGTTGAATAGTGAATTTTGTTTCCAAAAGCTTGGATCTTTTAGTTTGTTTAACACTAGATTACTTATAGTCATTTACTGTTGAATATTGAGCGCCTAATCTATACTATCGATCTATTTTCCTATCCTATCGACTCTATTTTTTTTTGCCATTGCAAGATGGTTGCTGCTTTATGTTTCAAAACAGCTAAGCTCCTTATTATTTTTTATTACTTCCTTTGATATTCTTAGCCTTAGCTCTTCTTTTTAAAAAAATTATTACTCTTAAAGTATTTTTCCACGGTTACATGATTGAAGTCCTCTCCCTCTCCTCTTCCCTAGTCTTTTTCCTGGAGCTGACAAGCAATTCTAGTGGGTTATATATGTATTATCCTGCTTTGGGGTGGGCCAGCTTCCCACAGGGGATGGGGTATTGCAGGTAGGATAGTGTTGGCAAAATGATGGATGGCACAAAGCTTTTGCATTCAACCTGCAGCATAGGTTTTACAGGAAAAACTGCTCCACCTTGACTGAGGCCTGGCTTTATTTTATATCCTCATGATCACACATCTACTTGGTAGACAGATTCATTCTCAACATACATGATTCCATACAATCTAACAACAGACAGGAAGCCTAGGGAGATAGTCAACAAAACATTGTTGCTAAGTGCAGGGTCAGAGGGTAGAATCAACTTGACCCAGATATAGGTTTGGGAATTCAGAGCATAGATTTGCCAGAAGATTTTATGCCTAGAAAAGAGGATCCTATCTAAGTGGATATATAAGAAGCCTTAGGTTTAATTTTGTAAGTGGTCTCTCCTGGTAATATCCTAGGGGAACAGAGTGGGCTATCTATATTAACCCTGCAAACATGTTGCTCTTGTCCATTTTTCCTGGGGCTAAGGAAGAATAATAATCATAGCAATTCCAATAATAAGGGGATTTTAATAAGGAAAGTCACTTAGGGGGTTTTCAGTGGGTGTTTCCATCATTCCTGGGGGCTGCTTTGAAGTCCCTTGTTTCCATGTGGACTGTGTCAAACAGCATGGTCTTTGATGGCTCCCACCATCATCCCTCAAAAACATATCCATATTGTCTCTTTTGGTAATAGAGTAATCTTTTAAAACCAAAACCTCAAGTCATATACCCATATTGTAATAATTAAATGAATTGCAGAGGACTGAAGAAGTACAGGGGATAAGGAAGGTTTTATAACAGTGAATGGAGGAGTTGAATGGATAGAAGGAATATGGATGTTGTCAAAGTAAAAGGAAAGAGATACTCCCTGCTGAGAGAATGTTTTGAAAAATGACATTTCCAAGAAATGGAGAAACTATGATAGCATGAGGGGGTGTCTTCTCTATTGAATGATGTTGACAATACCCCAGGGCAAGTAAACATAGAGGCCCATGAGGCTTGTCAGTCTCTCCCCCAGACCACGGTCAGCTTTTGACCTGAGGCCAGTCCTTGCAGTTTGGTTGGAGGGCTTCTTTTATTCCTCTCTATGCTAATCTATGCTAGTTTTCTTAAGTTCAAAGTCTTTAGCAGTAGACAGTAAGAGGAAGAAATGGTTCTGGCCTTCAGAGCTGGTTGGGCCTGTCTCTTTGAGGCGATGCACCTAAAGACTGGCCTTACACTTTAAACTGCTCACCATAAATCCTTTTGTTTGATGACATGATCACAGGAATCCAGGTAGAGCACAGAGTTGGGAAAATCAGGAATAGAGGTACTTCTATCCTGAGACAGGGAGAGAGAGCTCCTTCCAAGTTATGTAGAGTTGCATGCTATTTCCCTAATATGTGAAATTAATTTTGTTTTATGATTTTGCCACACTCCGTCTCAGTATTTTATTCCTTCAAGTATCCCTTGGTGCCATCTTTGATTCCCCCCTCCCTTTTTCTTTTTTTTGCATATCATCTTATAGCACTTAATACCCCAGTATCTTTCTGTGAATGATCCTTCTAATTACTATAATAATGAATAAAATTTTTGAGAGTTAGAAATTACATTTCCCCATATAGTAATACATATATAATTTAATCTAATTGTAACTCTTTAAGAAGAAAGTTTGAATAAAAAACATTTTATCTCCTTTTCCCTCTCTTATTTACCTTTTCTTTTTTCTCTTCATCTTTGTGTCTGGATATCAAACTTTCGACTTAGTTCCAGTCTTTTCTTTACAAATACTTGGAAATCTTCTATTTTGTTGAATGCCCATACTTTACCCTGGAAGTATATAGTCAGTTTTGTTGGGTAGATGATCCTTGGTTGAAGAACCAATTTCTTTGCCTTTCTGAATATCATGTTCCAAGCCATGCAGTCCTTTAATGTGGAAGCTGCCAGGTCTTGTGTGATCCTGATTGGTGCTCCTTGGTATCTTAATTGTCTCTTTTTGGCTTCTTGTAGAATTTTCTCCTTTGCTTGAAAGCTCTTGAATTGGGCAATTACATTCCTGAGGGCTGTCTTTTGAGGATTTAGTGTAGAGGCTGTTCTATAACTCTTTCAATGTTTATTTTGTCCTCTTATTTAAGAACATCAGGGCATATTTCCTGGATGATTTCTTGTAGTATGATGTCATGATTTCTATTTATTTCTGGCTTTTCAGGTAGACAAATGATTCTCAAATTATCTCTCCTTTCTCTGTTTACCTGATCTGTCATCTTTTCAGTGAAATATTTTATGTTTTCTTCTATTTTGTCAGTCTTTTGACATTGGTTTATTAATTCTTGCTGTTTTGCAATATCATTGTCATTGTCTTCCAATTGCCTAATTTTGGTCTGTAAAGACTGTTTTTTCTTTTCAGTTTGGTCTATTCTGCTTTTTGTGGCTTCCAACTGTTTCTGCGATTGGGAGTTCTTTTCCTTTAAGTTGTTATTTTTCCCACTTTTCTTGCCAGAATGCTCCCATCTTTTTGATAAACTCCAATTTAAGTACTTCAAGAGCTTGTGGACAATTTCCATTTTTTTTGAAGCTTTATTTTATTTTATTTTTCATTTTTAAAATTTGTTAATTGTTTATTTTTTTAATTTTCAAAAGTTATTTGAATCTCCTCCTCTATTTCCTCTGTTGCCTTGGGTTTTTCTCCATAAAAATTTTCCAGGGTCAACCCCCTCTTTTTTTTTGTGTGTGGAGGGAGGTTGTTGGTCCTACGCACAATTTGCCATCACTGTAGAGGTTTTTCCTTCCTTTTTTATTCAGAAATCTGAGTGAGATGGGCAGGCTCTCTATGTATGCAGTTAAGGAGCAAGGATTTTGCCCAAGGCAAGCTCTCCAATCTCCACAGCTTCTGCTGTTTGGTGCTCCTCTCTGTGCTATCTTCCCACGAGTGCCCACAGTCTGTGCTCTTCAGCCTGCTGGCATTTCAGGCCTAGCTTCTTTCAGGGGTAGGGCTTTGGTGGTCTTAGTTATCTCCCTAGGACTTAGAGGTGCCCCCTACTCACTCTAGAGTTGCCCCTCACTCACTCGCTGATTCTGGCACGAGCTGGATCTGACTGTGGCTCCTTATGTGGGGTTGGGGAGGGTAAATCAGCATGCATTTTGGTTGGAGCTTTTTTCACTGCCTCATAGTGTAGAAATGCCCAAATCCCATGTACCTTCAATGCTGTGCCCTACTGTAGAGTCCCTTCGTTTTTATGAATTTGAGTTTTTTGGTCTTTTGAGATAGTCTATATCAGTGGATGCTGAGGAGAGAATGAGTCTTGTTTTTAGACTACTGCCATATTTGCCCAGAAGTCTCCTGTAGTCTTTTAGATGACATTTTATTTAAGATTTTTTCATCTATGCTCATTAAGGAGATTGGTTTTTGGTTTTTCTTTCTCTGCTTTTGGTCTTTCTGGCTTGGGAATTGGTACCATATTTGTTTCACAAAAAGAGTTTTGTAAGACTCCTTCTTTGCCTATTTTGTAAAATAGTTTGTAGAGTATTGGGATAAATTGTTCTTTAAATGCTTGATAGAATTCACTTGTAAATCCATTTGGCCTTGGGGATTTTTTATTAGGCAGTTCCTTGATGGCTTGTTCAATTTCTTTTTTCTGATATGAGATTAGTTAAGTGTTCTATTTCCTCTTTTGTTAATCTAGACAATTTATATTTTTTGTAGATATTCATCCATATCATCTAGATTACCATATTTATTGTCACATAATTGTGTGAAATGGCTCTTGATAATTGCCTTGATTCCTCCTTCATTAGAGATAAGATCACCCTTTTCATTCATGATACTCTTAATTTGATTCTGTAAGTGTTAAAATTAATAGTTTGACTAAACATATGAAAATAATTCATCTTTTATTTATAAAAGAGATAGAAAGAGTGAAAGTAGAGAAATACAAAAGTCTAGAGAAAACATTATCATTTCTAACTAAATATTGTTCCAGTGCTTGGCTTAGCCAGGACTTGTTAAATTTCAACTGGAATGAAACTATCTCTAGAAGACAGGAAAGGAAAATCAGCTATCCACTCACCCAAGTTCCCTCCAAGAAGCAGGTCAAGACAATGTCGTGAGGTGAAGATAACTCCTGAGGCCTACTTTCTTCTTTGAGCTGACCATCATCTTGAAGCTGACTACCTTCTTGGAATTACTCTTTTCTTGGTGTTCACTCTCATAGCCTCAGAAATTTATGACCTTTTAGAGTGGCTTCTTATCTCTTCCCCCCTTCACAGGGATCAATCACAGTTTCCAAATTGTCTAGCACTGCCCAGTGGGCAGTGTTTGTGGGAACTAGTTCTTACCTTCTGGAGGGTGAGAACTCTTAAAAGAAATTACAAGTTTCTGACTGTTTGAGTTAGAAAAAAAGGGTGGATCTCTCCAAGTATCTTGCTGGCTTCTCACAAACACTAGGTAGGGTATGAATTCACAAAGTAGTTTGTAAGCTCTTAGACCCTGTTCAAGCTTCTGTTGATTCAATCAAAAGGTAGACAAAGAAGAGGGCAGAAATCATGTCTTCTACTCCTTCTGTACTCCATAAATGTATCATAGACTCAGTAAATCCCTGTATTAATAACCCAAAAGCCTATTTCTGAAGGATATAATTTCCACAGGAACCAACTGTTTGTCAACTTCAAGGAACAGGAAAGTGTTGCATGGATCAAGAAGAAAAACAGTACTCTCTGAATAAGAAGGAAGAAGTAAGCATGAATTTCACTTCACATTAATGGGAAAGTTAATTTGATGAGCAGAATAGAAAGGCAATGAACTATGTAAATACAGATGAATTCCCTTTTATTTCCTTTAATGAGTAAAATATGTAGTAAACAAAGTCAAGGCATCACATAGCTTTTCAAATAACTCTTCAAAGGAACCAGTCCACATTTGACCATGTTCTTGGAGTATGGAGGAAAGGGTAGGACTAGTGGTGAGGGATGACATGGTGTACAAGGTATCAATCATGATTTCAATCCTCTTGTAATTGTATCCCTTTGTTCGTTGAAACATTCATGTAATGGAATTTTATTTGGTTTGTTTTTGAGTTGTGTACCTAGCTATATGACAAAAGTGAAATCCAGCCCTATGATCCATCCCAGGAGCCTATATTTCTGCCTGAGCTAATAGTAAGATATTTTCTCTTTTTTTCTCCTATGCTGGTTTATGACAATATAGAAAAGACTATTAACACTTATTTATCATGCTAATGACAATTTAAAAAATGTTAATGATTTAACTAACATCAGAATATAAACACCTTATGTTCTACCAGGTGAATTCAAAAATCTTTGGGTAAGGTCTACTTTAAAGAAGTGATATGACATGGGAAAAAGGACAGTTATAATTTCTGGCTCTACTGCTTCACAAATCCATAGAACCTTAGGAAAATCCCTTCACTTCTGTATACCTCAGTCACATAAAAATTGTGCAGCTTCCTTCTGCTTCTATCTGTAGTATTGGTTTCAGAGTGGCAGAAGAGGGGATCAAGAATTCAAAGAATTATATAATTTTTAATCAGGCTATAAACATTCACTTAGTTGGTGGTCTAAAAATGAAATCCATTTTCAGTTGCCAAAGAGTGACTATCCTACTAGAGGAAGTAATTCATAACTATTGTAGAAGGCAAAATAATCCTCCCAGTCCCTCAGGTTCATCTAGGAGTTATCTTGGAATCCTCACTCTCTCATTCCCATTATCTAACCTGTTTCCAAGATCTGTAAATTTCACCTTAGCACCATCTTTCAAGTAAGCCCCCTTCTCTTCTCTGACACTAGTACCACTCAAGTACAGATCCTTATCTCTTTATACCTGGAATATTGCAATAGCTCCCCTTCTGGATATTCCTGCCTCTAGTCTTTTGCTGTTCTAATCCATTCTTCATTCGGCCACTAAAATTATTTTCCTAAAATGCAAAATTGATTCATGACATCTCTGTACTCATTCAATCCCAGTGACTCCCTTCTGTCTCCAGTACCAAATGAACATGCTCTATTTGTCATTCAAAGAGAGTTTTTGCCTACCCCCATCCTACCTTCAGTCTTTTTATACCTTATTCCCCAACATTTACTTTTTGAACCAGTGATGCCTGACTTCTGGCTATTCCACGACAAGGCACTCCAGCTCTGACTATTTTCTTGACTGTCCTCCAGGTTTGAAATAGTCTCCCTCTTCCTTTCTGACTTCTGATTACCCTGACTTTCCATAAGTCTCAACTAAAATCCTATTTTCTATAAGAAACCTTTTTTAACATCTATTAATTCCAGTGTTTTCCCTGTTTTAAATATTTCTTTTTTTTTCATGGCAATAGTAATTGCATCAATAAATTTCATTTTGTTTTTACACATTCAGAGATCTGTCAGGTGTACAATTACTGTTAGGAAATATTAACAAGGTTAGGAAAACTATTTTAATAGATTTAAAGAGCTGCAATTTCCTTTTGTTCTACCTGATTCTGGGGGCGATATCTACAATGAAGAATTGAGACTCACTTAAAAGAACACATTTTTAGTGCCAAATTTATCACTGTATCAGAAAGCCCAAAGGTGTTAAAAGGTGCTTTCACTAAAGAATTAAACACATGCTTTCTGGTGAAAGGTTTGTGCCACAGAATTATATACATTAGTACAAATTCCCCCCAAAATACAAAGCATTTACTTCTGTAATTGAAAGGGATGTCTTAGTTCCATTTATACTCAGATTTGGAAGATGAGAAATTAAACATTATACCTCATCACTTCCAAATAATAAAAAATAATCATATAATATGTTCAATTTTGGATAGCAAAATATTATTTCTATTCAATGACCATCCAGCAAAAACTGGTCTGTTTTAACTTAAGAGGTACATAGGAAAAAACGCATCATAATTAAACTTTTAATTGGCAGCATTCCTTCTCTAACAAGTGAATCAAACCAAACTTAGGAAGAAATATCTCATCTCTAAATTAGCAATTGTTAAAAATCCTCTCCTTAGCTAGGAAACATCTATGCCTTATCCAGTAAAATATTTCTCCTCTCTCTCAGTAAAAAATTCTCATCACATGAGTCTTTTTCATCTATCTGGTCAGACTTTTATCAATAAGAGAGAGAGAAAATATAGTTACCAGGTCAGAGTATTCTATGTCTGATTTTGCTCTTTTCAGAACCAAAGCACTTAAGTCTTTCTGGGTTCTTATTTTCTGGTTAGTTTCAACACATTATCTCAATTCCATCAAAAATATGGTGCAATCCTGTTTCACACATAAAAGCTGGAGTCGTGACCACTTTGTTCTTAGAGTCTACGTGAGCTTCAGTTACTTCTTTCACACAGTGCTTTGCTCCCAAGTCTTTAATGGCTTCTGCAGTTTCACAATAAAGCCATTTCCCACCTTCTGCCTGCTCATGTCCTACTGTCTCTTCTGTAACTGTAAGTACTTCGGCTGCAAGAACTGGGGAAATGCAGCACAAGCCAATTGGTTTCCCTTCTTTATGGAACTCATTTAGAATTCATTCAACATCTTTGTTGACTTTACAATCTTTTCCATCGACTGCAAATGTACACAGTTTTTTGGCAGCTCCAAATCCCCCAGGAAAGATAACAGCATCAAAATCCTTTGACTTAAGTTCTGACAATTCAGCAATCTTGCCTCGGGCAATCCTTGCTGAGTCTACCAATGCATTTCATTTTTCACTCTCTGTTGGTTGTCCTTTGGTATGATTGATGGCATGCATCTGAGGAACATTAGGTGCATACATCTTAACTTCAGCACCTTCATGACTCAAGTGAACCAATATCACTGAGGCCTCATGAATTTCTGTGCCATCATAGACACCACATCCAGAAAAAAATAACAGCTACTTTAGCCCCAGGATGCAGCGCAGAGCCATGAAAGCCAGCAACGGGAATAAGATGCCGACCTCTGGACCTCAGCCAGGGCAGACAGACTGGCAAAACAGGCCTGGAGGCCGCCACAAACCTCACAGCAAACATTGCTATGGGGATGGTCGCAAGAGCAGGACTTGACCAGGAGAAGGGGGATGGATGGGAGGAAACCTCTTATTTTTCTTATATGTGTTGCTTTTCTATATATTTGAATGCATGTTTTCTTTCCATTAGATTGCAAACTCTTTGAATTCATGGATAGTCTGTTGCCTCTTTTCATATCTCTGGCACTTATTATAATGATTGCCATGTAGTAGGTACTTAATAAGTTTGTTGATTGATTGTCAACAATAATAGAACATTCTAAAATGTTTAATTTTTTTTAAACCCTTACCTTCCTTCTTGGAATCAATACTGTATCATGGTTCCATGGCAGAAGAGTGGTAAGGTGCTAGGAAATGGGGAACAGATGTCTTGCCCAAGATTACAAAGTTAGAAAGTGTCGGAGGTCACATTTGAACCCAAGATCTCCTGTCTCTAGGCCTAGTTCTCAATCCACGAAGTCACCTAAAATGTTTAATTTTTCAATTAAAATTTTACTTCATTTCCTTTGCACCCACATCCTGTTTTAAAAAATGAAAAGCAAAGCAAATTATTTGTAACAAATAAACAATAAAGAGCAAAATGAATTTTCTCATTGTCTGTCTTTAAAAATATAAATGTCTCATTCTGAACATTAAATCCATCACTTGTCTGGCAACAGAGAACTAAAGGAATTTGTACTCCAATGGAAGGATGGCTTAAAGGTTCTATTAGAGAGAAAGTTGGAATTGATTTTTATCATGTATCTAAAGGCAACAAGAAATAGAATTTCATGGGACACATAGTTATCTTGTGTGGTGTTATGAGTAGGATCATTTTTTTAAAAAATGATCATCTTGAAAATTATTATAATTAGGGTGCCAATACTTGTCATAGAAGATGAGGAGGTAGAGGAATTCTCTGAAGAACTTGATGATACTTATGCATTCAATCAATATATGCTTTAATATGTTTTTCATTTGAATGCAAAGATGGTCTGATGGTAAAAAGGAAAAAAGTTTGTTGTTCCTTGCTCAAGTATGAAATCAGGCTCATGATTGACTATTATGAATACTTTCTTTGGAAAGAGAAGAGGCACTGGACATAATAAACAGATAACATTACAAAAAATGGAAATAATTACATTCTAATAAATATAAACATTAGGACACTGCTTTGGGAGTCATTCAGTTATTAGGCATTCTCTATAGTCACACTAACTTGTAAAAATAAAAAATCAAAATCAAAACTAAGAAGAGAAAATAATAATGAGGAAGCTCAAGTAATGCAAAACCAATATGACTGAAATATATATTCTGAATAATGAAAATGGGCACAGACTATCATTTTTTCTAAGGAGTTTTAACAAGGTAAGTTAATTAGCAGTCAAGGATAACACCATTTTAGAATATAATCTTGTTAGAGAGATATTGCAGAAAAAACCTAGAGGAAATTGTTCAGGAGAAAAAAAATTAAGCAATTTTGCTTAAATGCTAAAATCATTTTGTGAAAGTAATAAAAGGACTGCTCATGAAGCATCTTCTCCAAGAATGATTGGCTCAAACTATTTGCCATTGAAAGTGTCTGTTTAAGAGTTATTCCCTTTCATTTTTACATTTTTATGCTTCTCTTGAGTTTTGTATTTGCCAATTTTTCTTTGTAGCTTTGGTCTTTTCATTAGGAATGCCTGAAAGTCCTCTTATTAAATATTTATTCATTCCATTGAAAGATAATAATCAGTATTTTTTTTGGTTCAGTTATACTTGGTTGTAATCCTACCTCCTTTGCCTTCTGATGTGTAATATTCCAAATCCTCTGCTTCTTTAATATTTGAAAACACTAAAACTTGAGTATTCCAGACTATGGTTTCATGGTATTTGCATAGTTTATTTTTGACTGCTTGAAGTACTTTCTCTTTGTCCTTGGATTCTGGAATTTGGTTATAATATACTTGTGAATTGCATTTTGGGATTTTTTTCAGGAGGTGATAGTTGGATTCTTTTAATTTCTATTTTATGATCTGCCTATAAGATCTCTAGGCAGTTTTTCTTTCTAATTTCTTGTACTATGATATATGTTTCTTTTTAAGTCATAGCTTTGGGATTGTCCAATAATTCTTAAATTATCTCTTTTCAATCTCTCCTCAATGTAAACCTTAAATTCCTTAGACTTATAAATGTTGGAAATTTCACCATTGGGATATTTCATACTTGGAAAATTTCTTACTGATAGTCTATTGGAATGGGAACCCCATTGGCATGGGAGGTTCCTTCTCTTCCCTTCTTCAGATTACTTTAGGACAGAAACCTTTTGCTGAACAATGGAAAGGACTTTGACCTATGCTTAAGCATAGAACAGGAATTTCTTTGAATCATGATTGATTTTAGAATTGATACAATGGAGATACTTGGAATAAATCTCCACCCTATTCAGTCCTAACAGGATTGAGTAAGGGCTGCAGCCTAGATCAAAGATTTAATCATTTGAAAATATGACCTTCAACAGACATGTGCAAAAGCCAGAAACCTCTGGGCGGTCCTGGGTTAAGCTAGAGCCTCCATTGGCACAGGGAAATTGATGAACAGTGATTGGTAGATGGGAGAACTGAGAGGAGGAACTTGGAGGGTTTCCTTAAAGATAGGAGGGGCTGGAGACTGGAGTTGGGTGGAGGAGTTTGGTCGGGGTGATTGCGGTGGACTCGGAGAAGATTGCCTTGAAGGAAGCTGAAGGTGGGGGCCTCTGAGACTGTTTCTCCATTTTGGACACGTGAGTGATAGGGACTGATCTCTTTTCTTTGCCCCAGCTATCTAAGGGCTTGGGCCTTTTGGCCCAGCCTAAACAGAAGGGGTATTTAAGCCCTATTCCCTTCTCTCCCTTTTTCTCTCCCTCTATCTCTAATTCCTTTCTTGCTCCTATTGTAATTAAACTCCAAAAAAGGCTGACGGCTGACTTGAGTTTTTCATTTAGGAATTACATAGCTGAATTCCTTGGCGACCTTAAATTAATATATACAGTCTTTTAAAATGATTCCCTTGTCACATCAATTTCTGGCTTTTCCAGTGACATTGTTCACATTTTCTTTTACTTTTTCATTTTTAATTTAATTTGTTAGCTTCCATTTGTTCAATTCTAATTTTTTAGAAATTATTTTCTTCAGCAACTTTTTGTGCCTCTTTCCCCATATGTCTGATTATATTTTTTAAGATGTTATGTACTTTAGAAATTTTTTGGTGCCTCTTTTACCAAGTTGTTAATTATTTTCATATTTTTTCTTAGTACTCTCACTTATTTTCCCAATTTTTTCCTACCACTAATATTGAAAATAAATTTTTAATCATTTCTAGGAATTCTTGTTGGACTGCCAGCTAATTGACATTTTTTTTGTACCACTGAGTCATTGCTTTTATCTATTGACATCCTTTTCTACTTTTGTGTTTGTATCTTTATTTTCTTGCTCCTCACAATAGTTTCTTATGCTCAAGATAATTCTTTGTTGTTTGATCATGTTTGCATTCTGTTTCTTGATTGTGAATTTCACAGTGTTTCTTCTTTTCCAACGTGATTCTTTCATATTTCATCCTTTCCGTTTTTCCTATGACCCTACTTTATCTTTTGGACTTTCATACAATTTGAAATAGAAGTATTCCTTTTATAGCTAATCTTAAGATGTCTATCTTTCCTCTAAACATATTAACTATCCTCTTCCTCTTCCTTGGGCTGCATGTAGTAATCAATAGAAGTCAACCACAGGGAATAAATATAATGGCAAAAACAAAGTTCCTGCTTACATGTTTTCTAGTGGAGAACAAGATAATTACACAAAATTACATAGCTAATGACAGGTATTTTAATAATGTGTAAGGAATTTTATTAATGCAGTTGACATATTGAACAAATTCATGTCTCCTTTTCTGCTTATAAATGTTTCACAAAACAAAGACTAATGTGTGTCTCTGAAAATACCTCAAAAATGCTTGTGAGAAAAAAGTACCTAAATATATTTAATTGACAAAGGTTATTTTGATCAATTTTAGATGGGAAATGTACTGAATTAGCACATCAGTATATGTATATTGTATTTTTTGTGTATTATTTTAGATGTGTCCAACTATTTGTGATTACATTTGTGGTTTACTTGGCAAAGTTACTAGAGTGGTTTTCCATTTCTTTTTCCAGTTCATTTTTCATTTTTCCAGATGAGGAACTGAAGCAAACAGGATTAAGTGACTTGCCCAGGGTCATATAGCTGATAAGTGTCTGAGGCCAGATTTGAACTCATGAAGATGTCTTCTTTAGTCTAAGCCCAGTGCTCTCTCTAATATCTAACTGCCTGTATATTCTATATGTGTTATATATGAACAATGAGAGGAGACCAAAACAGAAGAGAAGCAATAGAATGAGATGGAATGCATGTAAAAAACACTCAGTGCTTTCATTACTCACAAGGTGCAACAAAAGCCCATTATTTTAGCAACAATAGTCCCACACGGTCTTTTTTGTGACATGTTGGTAGGTCTGGGTTGCTAAAGTTTATGTAGTCCAGTGGAAAAAAAAACTTTTTGGTACTATAGAAGATCAGGTCACGAATGGATTATGTGTACTCATGGAGAGAATAATTATGAGGAGAAAATAGATGCATTGAAGTATTCAAAGTTATCCCTCACTCCCCAACCCTTAACTTACTTATCCTTGCCCTGGATTTGGTTAGTCAGGGCAGACAATATGGAGCAAGATTCTCACTGACTCATGCGAATATGAACAATCTCAGCCAAATTTATAAGACCACAACTAATAAAACCATTTCTATATAATGATAGGGTTAATTTCAATGATCTCTGAGGTCCCTTCCAGCTCTCACATATCATTCAAGATTTATTTTAGGACTGCAAGACTCAAAGACTATAACAATAAAATATTTTTCACTTTTTATGGATGTTTTTGCTTTATTTTTTATTTTTTTGCTAAATATCTTTACCTGATGATTACTCCTTAGCATTCCGAATGTTTTGTTTCACCTTAGGGGATGGCAGAAGATCCCCAAAAGAAAACCCTTTATTTTCCTGGAGAATAGGTTCTGTGAATTTCTCCTGTTTCTCTGAATGAACTTCTGGAGCTAAGAATGATGTACCCCACAGCACCCCTTTTCATGGGTTACACCACAATGGATGAGTAGAGTCACAAAGTATCATTGAACACTAAGTTTCTTGAAAGGCACGAAATTTCTTATTCATTAATAGTGCTTCATAGCCGGTATTTCATTCATGTATGATTACAATGAGAGTATGAAAGAAAGTATTTTAAACTCCCTATAAATTCATAGCTATATAAATAGAAGTTCATTACTTTAGAATTCATAAAAATAGGATATTTTAAAATGATTTATGGGGTTTATTTTTTTATGCAAGTGAATCTTTAGATCTTCCTTCAGTCCTGGAAAGTCAGCTGTTATATGTATTGAGTGTCTACAAAGGGAGATGTCAATTTCTTTTATTTAAACCATCTTTAAATGATTTTTCTTTAAAGGACTAAATATGAAAGTTAAAGGAGAATTCCACCCTCTTATTATTTCTCCAATTGAACTTCCAACATTGAATTTTGTGGATTTTACAAATGATGGTAAGTACTTTATTTTTCTAGTAGGATATTTCAAGTAATGATTATTAATGGAATGTTAACAGAATATTTATGCCTCATTGCAATTATCTGAATATTCAATTTACAACCTCATGATCATAACGTGTACACTGACTCTTTTTGATTGGCCTACCAAGTGTAAAGATGAATTATCCAATCTTCACACAAGTATAATATTCAGGATTATATTATCAAAAGTTCTCTAGAAATAGAAAAGTCCTCATCCCTTCAGTCCTTCTATTGTCTTCTCCATTTGACATGGATTTATTAGATAAAAATTATTTGGCAAATTTACCTACTAAACACAGAAATTTACATTAAATGATGAAGGCACAAGAAAGCACAGCTCCTGCCTCATGATGCTAATATTCTAATGAAGTTAGTAAAACTCAAAGAAGTTTCATAATGTTTCTGCTGGATTGATTGCGTTGTGTATAGACTATTATCACTACTTTTTGGTTTTTATCTTTACAGGTATGTGTCACTGACATTACATTTGTCCAACAAATGATGCTTGCTAACAAACCAAAGTTTGGAAAGAATATATAGTTTCTTTGTAATCTACTTGTAAATGCTTCATTGTTAGTAGTTGACTTTAATGCAATCTAGGAAGATAAATCTCTGGACAGATAACCATATCTAAGTCAATCAAATTCAACAAATATCTATAAAACACTATGTCCAAACTATTGCTGTAGGTACTAGGTATACAAGGACAAAAAGTATCAATTGCTATCCTAAAGGACCTTACAATCTAGAAGAGGCATGAATTTTATGTCCATATGTATGTGTATACATATATAATTACAATAATATTTAAAAATGACTAATTAAATAATAGAAATCAAATGGTAGACAATTCAAAGGGAGAAGTACAGATTTAAATAAGAAGATAAAAACAAGCTTTCGGGGGGGAAGAAGTGCTTGAGATGAACTTGGAAAGGACAGAATGATGTCTCTATCCGCAGAAAAGTGGTAGGGGCATCTGTTTTATGCAAGGAGAATGATGTAAGCAGACCTAGAAAAGATAAGAATAGTGAATTTCCAGTTATATAGTATGACTAGAATTGTGGGAAGTAAGACCCTGATTGAATTCCACGAGTGCTTAGGAGATATAACATTATTTTGTAGGGTATATATGTTGACTAAATAGATTAGATATATATATATTTCCACATGGTTTTTCTAAGTATGACTTGTGGGAAGGCATGAATAGACATCTCTGTAATGTTTCCCACCTCTCTACAAGAAAGACTTTGAATCTTTCCTGGAGGGGAGTAAGAGAAGGAGCCACCAATTTGGCTACTCTGCTCTCCTTAAAAAGTAGATACTAGATTAAAATTATATTTCTTTTCCAACCCCTAAATATAGCTAATGTAGAGGAATGATTTTTTTCCTTTAAGTTGTTTTCCTAGTTATCTCTTAAGATTATTCAAACTTACTACCAAAGACTTGACCCCTTTCCACCAAATTCTAGTTATGTAAAGACCTTCACAAATAGTGAATAGCAAAAAAAAAAGTTCATTTTTTTCCTATCAGAAAGCAAATATAACTCAGGGATGTTATATACAAATCAGAACATACTAGATAATATAATGCAGAATTAATGAATACCCTCTTGGGGGCAAGATGGCTCAGCTCAATTAAGAGAGAGTCCCTGATCTCATCTAAGGGGAGTCTAGTGAAAGACACTTGAGAAACAAGATGGAAGTGAGAAACATGTTGAAATGCTGACTCCTTTATATGTCTGCCTGCCACTTCCCAAAATGTCTGTGTCTATCTCTATTTTTCCCTTACAAGAGAGTCTAGAACCATATGTGTCATCTCTTGAAGCATACAGTAAGAAGTTCTCCCTTCGCAAAAACTCTTGTGCTAGCTATTGATCTCACAAAAGCACTCAATTTCCAGCCAAATTGAGGCAAATTAAATTTACTAAATGACTTCTATATGCCAGGCCATGTGCTAATGTTATCATTTGCCCATAAATCATTAAGTAGGCCAGTCTTATTCAAATATTCCAGCTTTGAAATTCAGTTACATATCTAAAGGCCAATTTCCATCTGTCCTACCTAGTTGAAACTCCCTTTTGGAGCAAATGAGCAATATGGTTACTTTCCAAAATAAAAAGAACACATTATACCGCAACATTACATAGGCCTTTCTCAAGAATAACATCAAAAATAGTATTATGGCCTCTCCTTGGTAGATGTTCAACCAATATTTGTTGAGATGAGTTGAAATGAAAATATATTAAGAAAAAAAGACTTGGGTTCTAACTCCAGGTCTTTACAAGTGTCTCATAATAAAAACTTTAAAAAGTCACTTTCTCTCATGGTATAGTAGAAAGAGCACTGACTAGAATAAGATAATCTAAGTTCATATCCTACTCCAGACACTTATTACCTACATGCTCTTGGACAAATAACATCCTTGAGCCTCATTTTTACTTATTAGTTGGATTAGATGACCATTGAAGTTTCTTCTGGCTTTCTAGCTATAATCCTATGATGCCTTGGTTTTTCCATATGTAAAAGAAGGGGAGGGATGAGTTGATTGCTAGAGCTCTACTTGGTTCTCATATCTATGATTCTGATAAATAACATAACATTATATTTTTAAGACTTGGTAGACATAAGTCTCTGTTGCCAGAATCTCTGCCAGAAAGTTGCTTTACTTTTGTATAGCATTTTTAGCTTGAGGCCAAGGATGTGATATGGATGTTGCGCTCTTCTACTTTCAATGCATTCCCTCCTTTCCCCTAAATCAGAGTTGGTCAGCTAGAAAACTGGCACAGAAACTAGACCTTTGCCGATCCTGCTCTGTAGATAAGACAAGGTCTCGTAGTACATTTATTCCAGCAGCTAGGGGACTGTTAGGTGGAGCAATGGAGAGAGCACTGGAGATATCAGTTTAAACCTGAGTTCAGAGGCTATTAGTTGTGTGACCCAGGACAAGACATTTAACCCTATTTGCCTCAGTTCCTCATCAGTAAAATGAGGATATATTTGAAAAAGAAGTGAACCAGTCTAGTATCTTTGGCAAAGAAATCCTTGAAAATTTCCATAGAGTCATAAGGAATTGTACACAAATGAATGATGAAACATACTCCTCCCAAGGATAACAGAGGATCTTCCAGGCACAAAAGAAGTGATCCCCAAATTTACTCAGACATCATTAATTACTTTAGTAATTAGAAAGGAAAATATCTATATATTTTCTTTTTTTCTTAAGACTTTAGGGGGGGAATGTGGCAAACAAACATGATTATTCTGATATCAACCCTATTCTGGCAGCAGGCAAGGCCATCCTCAATTTAATTCCCAAAGGTAAGATACTAAATTGTCTATTTGCTTTGTAAATATCCTTGTTAGCTATTTACTGAATTAAAATAACTTCTGACCCAAACCAGCAAGTATTCAATTTAGTTTCATTCAACAAATGAGCTCTTTGTGAACAGGTAATGGTTTTTGCTTTCATATCCCCAGATCTTAACAATGTCTGACATATAGGCAACATTTGTCTGATAAATATTTGTTGAATTAAATGGAATTGAATGACATCATACATCTACCTGAGATACAGATAGTAGATGGTTCATAAATTTTAGAACAATAATCCAAATATTGGACTATTCTTGTTTTCCTCTTACATATTTAATAGCATATACTTATATAGCTTAAACTTTGCCAAAATTCATTTATTGAAAAAAATCTCATCCTTCTGGCACTATGGGACAACAACAATCCTTCCCTCTCAGTTTGCCCGATCCTTCTCTTCCTCATACCTACCCCATTGAGAATGGAGCAAAAAGCCTAGAAACAGAAACACGAGAAAATTCAGATAGTTTATTTCCTTTAAGGGTAGTTTCAACTTTGAATAAAAATGGGAACTTGGTATCTATAAGTCACCATACACCTTTTAACCCTGAAGATTTAAATAAATTCAAGGAAGATCTTACATCATTTGAGGAAGAACCAATATTAATTATAAAAATTGGAGAACATGTTCAGAACTTTTGACCCCACCTGGATGGATGTTGAAAAAAGAGAGAAAAAAATAATGTCATCTCCCTGTCTAATAAGAAGCAAGGTAGAGGAGCAAATTATTGGCCAACTGAAAATCCACACTGAAACCTCAATGTTGAACCAGATTAAACAAACTAAACCAGGCCAAGAAGCATTATCAACAGCCATGAGAGTTTG
Source organism: Monodelphis domestica (assembly GCF_027887165.1). Taxonomy (NCBI): domain Eukaryota; kingdom Metazoa; phylum Chordata; class Mammalia; order Didelphimorphia; family Didelphidae; genus Monodelphis; species Monodelphis domestica. The sequence goes on from NC_077230.1 coordinate 223,198,051, forward strand.
CTCTGATAGACCTGGAAAATGGTCAAAATTTGAAAGAACCTGACAAGAAATTGATGAGACCCCCTCTCAGTTTATGGACAGACTTATTGACGTAGGAAATACATACATGGACCTTGATTTATTCAGAGAAAGGGACATTAGGCAAATATGTAGGCAATTCATTGAGAATTGTTGTTCAGTGGTAAAAGACTACTTTTAAAACTAGCTGTCCTAATTGGGACTCTGTTTCTGAAACCTTTGAATGAGAAAATTTCCTTCCCCAAAATAGAGATGGAAAGCACCTTCACTATAGCTCAGCTAACAGACTGCTTCTCTCAGCTAACAGACTTCTCCTCTCAGCTAACAGACTGCTCCTCTTGTGTTCTGCAAATTATAGCTGAATTTAATCCCCAAAAACCTTCCCCTGCAATCCCAGTTTCTCATGTTCCTTCTCCTACACAAAACCAAATTCCAGCCCAAAGGAGGTTTTATTGTCCTAGAGAAACTGGTCCTAGTTGAATTGTCCCACAGGTACAAAATTCAACTAGAGGCCTGTTTCCTCTAAGAGAAGTACCTGAAATAGGATGGAATGGGGATGTGGTGACTTTAAGACACAAGATACCATTTACTCCCCAAGAAGTAAATGAATTAACACTAAATATCCCCACATATGAACAAGATACCTTTATAGTAGCAAAAAAGATGACAGACATATTTTTTCAGTATGATCCATCTTACAAGGATATTAAAAACTTGCTACAGGCTTTTTTTAACTGAACGTGAGAAAAATAAAATAATTGCTCATGTCAACAAAACCTAGGGGCATAATGCAGCACATTGGCCAGCTCAGGATTCTGAATGGGACTATAACAACATTGAGGATTATCTACAATTATACCATTGTAGAGAGGCCATCCTTACAGAAATGAGGGAATGTGCAGACAGTACAGATAAGTGGATGGAACTTGAAAAAATTAAGCAAAAGGAGGAAGAAACACCCTCCAGATTCATGGATAGAATAATTGAGTTTGGGGATAGATACTTGCATTTTAACCGATCTAAAGAGAATAGCTTAAGACAAGTTAGAAGGATCTTTGTCAATAACTCTTGCAACACAATTAAGGATTATTTTAGAAAACATTGTCCAAGATGGCCAGAGATGGACCTTAAAGAATTGCAAAAAAAATAAAAAACAACAAAAAAACAACAACAACAACAAAAAAACAACTATATATGTTTTAAAGGGAAACAAAGAAAATGAGGAAGAAAATAATGATTTCATAGAGGAAATGAAGAAAGAATTGGGATGTTTAAAAGATAAGATGGCTAAAATAGAAAGAGGGCATGATAATGAACCAATGACACTTGCCCCTCTCCAGAAATCTAATTATCAATCCAGTACCTGCCACTTCTGTGGGAAGAAGGGCCACAGAATGGTAGAGTGTAGAGCTTTTCTCAAGATTATCAGAAGGAATACTCAGCTTAATAACAACTACAGAAGCGATAATTATAGAAATAACTATAATTATGACAATGGAAACCACAACTTTAGGAATGATGACTATAGGAATAGATATTGGGAAAATGATAACTCAAATCAAATGACTCCACAACAATATAACTTAAGAAGTGGTGATCATCCAAAAATACTAGAGGTTCTAATGCCCCTCAGGGGAGTGCCCTTCAAGGGGGTGCCCAAGGAACTTCCCAAACACAATGAAGGTGTCGGGGGGAGGGGCTGGGGCACAGGAATCAGAGGATACAACCTTTGATTTTCTGGACCTTGATGTCCTACTACCTGTTGTCCCTATCCACTACCCCCATACTAATGTACCCCATGTTACTTTAAAGGTGGGTAACACCTATTATGATTGTCTTTTTAAATTTACTCCCCATAATTCTCTCAGAGAGTCAGAAGGAAAAAGAGCACCCCACCTTTGTAATACCTGAAGATACACTGGAGTCTCTTTGGGCCACATCTTCTTCTGATGTAGGCTTACTCAAATCGGCTGTTCCTGTGCAGATAAAAACTAAATCTAGCCCACCTCCTTCCATTCCTCAGTATCCCCTCTCAGAAGAGGCAATTGAGGGAATTACCCCAATAATTAACTCATTAATTGCACATGGAATAATAATCCCTTGTAAATCTGAATACAACAGGCCCATCCTCCCCATTAAAAAACCAAAAAGAGGGCCTGATGGCAAACACCTCTATAGATATGTACAGGATTTGAGGGCTGTGAACAATCATGTTATAAAGAGACATTCCGTAGTTTCCAACATCAATACTATTATTTCTTCTATTCCTAGCACAGCTACTTACTTTACAGTAGTAGACTTGTGCTCAGCCTTTTTTTCCATACCAATACATGAGAACTCCAGGCATATATTTGTTTTCACCTGGGAGGGACTTATGTACTCCTGGAGTTGTCTGCCACTGTAATATTTATTGAGAAAGGAAATAGGATTGGGAAAAATGGGGATAAATGGGAGGTTTCTATGGGGTATGGAGGAGTTAAGAGGAGAGAGGGAACACTGTTTGGTGAGGCAAGGGAGGGAGATGCCCCCTGCTGAGAGGAAACAGCAGGGGTCCAATAAGGACGGTTTGTCTTTGAATGACTGAAACTGAAGTTCAGCTCCCTCTATGACCAGAAGAGATAGTCCACTTATCTGACTGCGAATTCAAATAATATAAAGTTTAATAATCCAGTTGGAATTGGAGTTTTTCCTTAGCTTTAGAGTATAGGGCCAGGCTCTAGAGGCTGGCGGAGGGTTTGTCCCACTCCCGTCTAGTCTACTCTCGTTGTTCTAATTCAGACTCTTAGCAGTACACAGAAAGCAAACAAGAACAATTCTAACCTTTAGAAACCTGTGTCCTTTCTACACCACAAGGTTTTGTAGATAGGCCGAGCTTATTTGTGCAAATTTTGAGCCAAGATACAGATAATATAAAATTTAAAAAGAGCAAATTAATCAAATACGTAGATGATCTAATCTACTATTGGCTTCAACAGATGTGGAATCATGTCAGGAAGATAGTAAACACCTTCTTTTGGAATTGCACAAAAGAGGGCATAAGATCTTGAAGAATAAGGTTCAGTGGTGCCTCCCTAAAGTAGAATATTTGGGGTTCATCCTGACTGTGGATGCCCACTTTATTTCTCCCAAACGAATTGAGAATATTCAAAATTTAAGTGCTCCTACCATTAAGAAACAGTTCAGAGCAATTTTAGGAGCAAAAGGGTTTTGTAGAGAATGGATTCCTTACTATGGGGAAATTACTAAACCCCTTCTAGCACTAACAAGGATTCGGTCCCTGAGCCCCAAAATTTAGAACCAGAATGCCTGTCAGCTCTATCAGATCTAAAAAAGGCTATCCTGTCTGCCCCTGCTCTAGGCATCCCAGATTACAAGCCATTTACTTTGTATGTACATGAGGGTAGTGGGGTGCCTTCAGGTGTTCTTACTCTGACTTTGGGGCCTTCTCAGTGCCTATTTGCTTATTATTCTGCCCAACTGGACCCAGTAGCATCAGGAGCACAGCCTGTCTTAGAGGAGTAGCTGCTACAACTTTACTAGTGACAAAAGCTGTTGATCTATTATTGGGATGCCCATTAACAATTATGTGCTCACATGAGGTAGAAGCACTGTTGCTATGACATAGAATATTGGCATTTTCTGATCAGTGAGTTACAAGGTATGAAATAACCTTGTTAAAAAAAGAAAACATTACCTTGAAATGCTGTTCAACTCTTAACCCTGCCGCCTTGCTTCCAGATTTACCAACTTCAGGAGAATCATTACATAGTTGTGAAACACTAGTGTCCCTGGCAGAAAAGCCTCGAGATGATCTCTTGGACACTCCCTTAAACAACTCAGATCTGGTCTTATTTACTGATGTTTCTTTTTTATGAGAGATGGCATACACTACACTGGAGCTGCTGTAGTTACAGAATTTGCCAATGAGTGGTCAGCTTCATTGCCCTCTAACATTAGCTCCCAAGGGGCAGAACTCATAGCTCTGAAACATGCCTGTATCATTGCCAAGGGTAAAAAGGAAACAATTTATACAGATTCTAGATATGCTTTTGGCATTTGTCATTCAGTCAGGATTCTATGGCTTCAGAGAGGATTTTTAATCTCAGCTGGAAAATCCATAGCTAATGCAGTAATTATTAATGAAGTTCTTTCTGCTCTCAAACTGCCTGAAGCCCTAGCTGCACTTCATTGCTCTGCCCATACAGGTAGCTCTGACCCTGTCTCTAGGGGAAATGACCCAGCAGATGCTGCTTCAAAGCTAGCAGACATAAAATGGCCTGAGTTAATTTTAACATTAACAACCACTGGTGATTTAAATTTATCACTTTCCTATAATGAAAAGAAAGTGGAAAAATGGAAACAAAAATTCAAAGCAAAACAGATTAATGGAGTATGGGTGTCATCTGAAGGGAAACATCTGCTCCCTAGAAGTTTCTATCACCAAATTTGACAATCTGTTCATAAAAATGGTTACTTTGGTACCCAGGGCATTGTGGACTCTGTTAAGAGAGCCCCCAGTATAACTACCATAGCCTTTAAAGTGTGTTCAGCCTGCTCTACTTGCCAGGCATATAACTAACCTGCCATTTGTGGCAAAGTCTTTGGTGGGCCTCCTCTGGCTTACACACCTTTTGAGCACCTACAGATAGATTTCATAAAAATGCCAAAGGCTGGACATTATAAATTTTGTCTAGTCATTGTAGATCAACTGACCAGATGGCCAGAAGCATTTCCTGTGACTCAAGCCACAGGGGTTTTTGTTGCTAAGGTGCTTTTAAAAGAAATTATTCCTCACTTTGGCCTGCAAGCACATATTGATTCAGATAGAGGAAGTCATTTTACTGATTCTGTCTTACACCAAATATATTCTTACTTGGGGATAACTCTCAAATTCCATGTTCCATATCATCCCCAGAGCTAAGGCCAAGTTGAAAGGTTGAATAAAGAACTTAAAACTATGATTGGAAAATTATGCACTGAGACCCATTTAAAATGGCCTGAAATTCTCTCTTTAGCCCTATTTTATCTTAGAAGCAGGCCTAGAGGAGACCTACACATCTCACCATTTGAGATGATTTTTGGATATCCTCCTATACAGGCTAAGCCTTTCTCCCCGGCATATACATCACTCTTAGTGGGAGATACTACTATTGCTTCCTATATACAGGAATTACAGCACAAACTGCACGAACTTCATGCATCAGGAACTGCAGTACAAGCCAGAACACTAGACTTTTCACTTCATGACCAGAACCCAGGAGACAAGGTGTATATTAAGAATGTCCAATGTCCTGGAGGAACTCAGCCTTCCTGGGAGGGAACATTCAAAATATTGTTAACTGCTGCAACATCTATAAAGGTTGGAGAGAAGGACTCTTGGATTCATTGCTCACATGTAAAAAGAGCATCTTCTGTTGAGACTGATTGACTGTATCCTATCACATGCATTAAAGATAATAATCCATTGACAAGTGGATACTGTTTTAAAGAACACATTGAATTCCTGATTTTTTCTTCTTTTCCCCTTATTTTTATTATTGCTTTTGTTTTATTTTGATTAGAATATTTTATTTTCCCCATTTTCCTCAATTCTTGTACTAAAGTTACATACAATTAAATATTTTTTTCTTTTTCTGCAGTAATATAAGTTATATATACTTGCTATAATATCAATGCATACCCAAAAGCTTTAAACTGTGGGAACATGCCATTTATTGATAAATTGTTATGGGACTATGATTAATGTTTGTGTTGGATTCCAGGAAATGGCATAAAAACAAAGAGCACACAGGAAATACTAATGTGGACTCAAGGTTGCGACGCTTGACATACGTTCAGTCATAGGACTTCCTTGTATCTACACTCTTTATGAAGTACTCATACAAGTACCAAAATTTGACTATCATGCTGTCTCCCTATATCCCTGAGAATGGCTAAAAATCATACCAGGGAATTAAGATTCCCTATCAAAATAGAATTCTAGTGCCTTTCCTTCTTATAGTAGGGCAACTTCCTGTAGTCTTGGCTGCAAATGGGTAAGTCAAATATTACTGCATTCTGTCCTACAGACTTGTGGGATATAAATTACTTTAAATTGAATGTGTACAAGGGCCCATTATGAATTTATTCTTGCTTACTCAACATTGATTTTGGTATTTTGATTCTGATTTTAAATTTTTTTCTCTCTCCCAAAAGTTTAACTTTCTTCCATATTTTTCCCTTTATATATTTTTTGTTTGTTTTGTTTGTATTGTTTTTGAATTCTTTTAATAACTGACTCATGCTGAGCTGAACTGGGTGTTTTTTTTAACACCCACTTCAGGGGGGGTGTTGTATTTTAATAAAAACAATCCAAGATTTTGAAAATTTTTTGTTCAAGAAAGATCTTCAAGGAAGAAGCTTTCTAACTCCTAAATCCAGAGAATGAACTGCTGCAGAAAGATACCAGAAAACCTACACTACATCAAGATCAAGAATGAACCTTGGGGTGTGGTTGATTGAACTGAAGGTTGATTGAACATTTATTTTTGTACACTCTTCTGCCAAAGGGGACTTCCCCCCTAATTGTCTTTTGTCAATGCAGCCAGCAAAAAACATTGGTTTTGTTGTCTCTCTCTCTCTCTCTCTCTCTCTCTCTCTCTCTCTCTCTCTCTCTCTCTCTCTCTCTCTCTCTCTCTCTCTTCTATTTCCCCCTTACCTATAACTATTTTAATTTCATAGCTGATATGTTTACAAGACCCATGGGAGAGACTAGTCTTCCTTGGGCCTCAGGGGGAATTTGTGATTTTTAAAACTTCCACCCTAATCAGACCATTCTTTAGAAGATTTGATTTAGATATTTCCTGATCAATAACAATGAAGAAACGTGGAATAACAGAATAAGGTCTTGGAAAACCCACATTCTCCACCATACTCAGTTTAACAAGATTTTGAAAGATCTGCATCAAACTCAAGATTTAATTATCTGAGGAGATGGCCTTCAACAGACATGTGCAAAAAAAGGACAGACCTCTTGGCTGTCCTAAGTCAAGCTAAGTCCTCATTGGTATAGATGAAATGCAGAAACATACTGTAAAAATGTCCATATGAGGCACGTCATGGGCTGCCTCATGCCTCTTTCCCTGGAGAGATGAATCTGGCTGGCAGCATGCTAAGCATTCTGACATCTTGGAGTGTTGGATGGTGAGTTTGCCCTGGAGCTGACTTCATGTTGGGGCATCTTAGCTAAGCCTCTTTGGAGGTCAAGTTGATGATTTTCTCCTTCACACTCAAACCCTTACTTTCTAGATCTCCTATCTTCCTGCCTGGTATTAGCCCCTTTCTTTCCTCCTTCTTCTTAAAATCTTCTCTACTATATCAATTAAGTCACCATAAAATTTGGAAGCTGACTTGGGTATTTTATTATTTGGGATTCACCCTTAATTATATATATATATATATATATATATATATATATTGCATATGCATATATCTATATATGCATATATATTATTGAAGAAGTAAAAAGTTGTAGTAAATTGTATTGAGATCTGCTTTGTAAAGTATTCTAGTAGGAACAATTTCTAAAAGTAACTTGGAACCAAAAAAGGAAATTTACTAGAGAAGGATGTCCAAGAGAAGATATTTTTTGAAGATAAAACAGCTATTCAAGGAACTGATGTCTGAAATGAAATTTGTGGATATTAGAGATGGGCCACTTAAATGCAAGAAGATAATGTTAGTTAATGTTTTTATTAGTTATTGTATTTCTTTGGTATTTTGTTTCACTATAATTATATATTAAATTATTCTTCAGTTTCTCAATGCTTTAATGGCAATTGGGTACTCACATTGGACTGTGAACAAAAATTATGTTGCACAATTTTTGCATTGAGGCAAATTACCTTGGCCAAAAAATTGTGGAAAATATGGAATGTCAAGGGTTAACAAACTTCTAAGAGCTTTTATGATGTTTTTAATTACTTGGAACATCAAGATTATAGAAGGGTGATGTATAACTTTACAATATTTCAGTCCCCAAAGGTAAGAATGTCTTGAATACTGACCAAACTTTCTTTATCTTATTGAGGTTGCATACATTCCAAAAGGTTAACAGTATATTTCTTGTGGTGTAAGAAATTTCCACATTATCTAGTCCTACCTCCCCTTTGTCTTGAAATACTATATAAACCTGTACATTCTTCAGTTTCTTGGGGGTGACTTTGGTCTATTCAATTCCCTCTAACCTATGTGTTTTTTAATTCTCTAAATGGAAATATTTATCATTGTTAGAAATGCATGCATTTATGGATTTAAGGTTGACAAGGGAAAAATGATCTTACCAAAGATTACTAATTATCAAAGTGGTATTTAGAAAGCATTTTAAAGTAGAAATGGTACAGCTAACACCTTACACCCAGATACTCAGAATGACTGAATGACTTGAACATAAAGAAGGAAAGTATAAGTAAAGTAGGTGAACACAGAATAGTACACTAGTTAGATCTTTGGGAAAGAAAAGATTTTAAGGCCAAACAAGAGTTAGGAAAAATTAAAAAATATAAAATAAATAATTTTGATTACATTAAATTAAAAAGGGTTTATACTAACAAAACTAATGCAACCAAAATTAGAAGGGAAGCAACAAACTGGGAAAAAAATCTTCATAACAAAAAAACTCTGACAAAGATCTAATTATTCAAATTTACAAAGAGCTAAATCAATTGTACAAAAAATCCAGCCATTTTCCAATTGATAAATGGGCAAGGGACATGAATAGGCAGTTTTCAGATAAAGAAATCAAAACTATCAATATACACATGAAAAAATGTTCCAAATCTCTTATAAGCAGAGAAATGCAAATCAAAATAACTGAGGCATCACCTCACACCTAGCAGATTGGCTAATATGACAGCAAAGGAAAGTAATGAATGCTGGAGGGAATGTGGCAAAATTGGGACACTAATGCATTGCTGGTGGAGTTGTGAATTGATCCAACAATTGTGGAGGGCAATTTGGAACTATGTCCAAAGGGTACTAAAAGACTGCCTACCCTTTAATCCAGCCATAGCTCTGCTGGGTTTGTACAAAAAATTGGAAAATGAGGGGATGCTCTTCAATTGGGGAATGGCTGAACAAATTGTGGAATATGTTGGTGATGGAATACTATTGTGTTCAAAGGAATATTAAACTGGAGGAATTTCATGTGAACTGGAATGACCTCCAGGAATGGATGCAGAGTGAGAGGAGCAGAACCAGGAGAACATTGTACTCAGAGACGAAATAAACTATGGTACAATTGAATGTAATGGACTTCTCTACTAGTAGCAATGCAATGACGCAGGACAATTTTGTAGTAATTATGAAAAAGAACACTATACACATTCAGAGGAAGATCTATGGTAGTAGAAACACAGAAGAAAAACAACTGCTTGATCACATGGGTCATTGGACATTGATTTGGGATATAAACCCTAAATGATCACCCTAGTGCAAATATCAATAATATGGAAATAGGTCTTGACCAATGACACATATAAACCCAGTGGAAATATGTGTCACCTATGGGATGAGTTTGGGGAGAGGGAAGGGAAAGAACATTACTTTAGTAATCCTGGAAAAATACTCTAATCAATTAAATAAAAAATAAAAAAATAATAAAAATTAAGTGAAAATAGTATCCTTGTATAGAAAATCTTCAAGTAGTAGATGAAGGAATATTTTAAGAATATTTATTAAGCAGATTTCTAGGTATTCTACTGGACTCGGTGACTTCTACGGTCTTTTATCAATCCATGATTCTATATTCTCTGAAATCATGTGTTATGTTTGTCATTTGGGTGGAAAGGTATTGGAGCAGAGTGATGATGATGGCTTGTATTTTCCTATGATTATTTTATTGAAATGACTTTTGTCTAATTTAAAAGAAATTGGCATGTGTTGTTTTTCAATAAGAGTAGGAGGCAGATTTTGAAATATAGAGAACACTTTTTCCTTCCCTTTATATAACTGTAAGGTTTTTGAAATCTCAGTGGTAATAATTCTGTCTTTGAAGGATAATTTTCATCATGGTTTTTTGGGTCTATATAAGACTAATACACAGTAAAATTTTACCAATAGAGATTCATTTCTATAATTCTATGATCCTAACATTTATTAAACTATGTCATGATAACTATAATCACTAACACATGATGTGATAATTGTAGCCCCTAATTATTATTAGGTTAACTCTTTCCTCCACATTCCTCAGGTTTTGATCTCTCTTTCACCTTCCCTCCCTCTCTATCTCTTTACCTCACTCTTTCTCCTCTCTCTATTTACCACACTACTCTCTCTCTCTCTCTTTACCACCTATCTCCCCCCTCTCTTTCCTTCTCTCCCTCCTACCCTAGGAATGTTACCCTATAACAAGCATTTGCCTTAGTTAATCATGAGTATTGAAGAAATAAGATCAGAAATATAATTGGTGCTAAATACATGATGCATTTGGTAAATATAAAGATATGAACTTGGTTAGTAACATGAAGAAGACTGACTCAACTCAAACAACATACTGCCTCTTGGAAATTCTTAATTATGCTTACAAAATTTTTTTTAAGTGAATGATTTTTTGTAAATAAGGGGTAATTTCTTTTTTGTGTCATTTGAGGCTGCTAAGTAGCTGAGTATCTTAATGGTAAAAGATATATACATATATATATATGTGTGTGTGTGTGTATTATATGTTATATTTCCTCAAATTTTGGATAGGGATATTTCATAAAATTATGAAAAAATTATATCAGAATTATTTTATGTTTTAAGCCCTAAATGAAACACAGAATTTATATCAAGAAAGAGTTACAAAAGCACTCTGGAAAAACTTCCTAAATTTTGAGTATTTACGTTACCCTTAATAAAGGATGCCCCTTAATCTAAATGTCAGGAGAAGATTAATCTTTTCTGGTATCATTCTTACTTTACTCGCCTGCCATTGGATCTCAGAATTCAATCTATTCTCAGTATTCCATTTTAGCAAGGCACACTAAGTCACTTTGCTTTCTAACACTCAACAATTTGAAATGGAGATTTTAAACAATGGAATATGACATATGTAACTTTTAGAGGTTAGTCATGATGTGACATAATGTGAAAATGAGTGCTATATTACATTAGAATGTTCTAGTGGGGAAGGACCCTGCTGTCATAAATTGTTGGGAGTTGAGTATGAAGAAAAGACAAGTCAGTAGAGGAAACTGATGAGGAAAAATATTACTTTCATAACTTTACAATGTTTTTCAGATCTGACTTGTTTCTGAAAGGGAATAAATCACTAGTGTGAAGAAGCAGAAATCCTATTTCAAATGATAATGAATTTTAATTTTGCTAATTGCATCACGAAACTATCCAGTCCTTCCTGATTTTTTTCAGGGCATCCTTCACATCCTTGTTCCTCAAACTATAGATCAAAGGGTTCAGCATAGGGATGACTGTGGTGTAGATCACTGAGGAAACTTTCTGTTGAGTGATGTTGCTGCTTGATGAAGGCTGACAGTACATAAATATGACAGAACCATACAATACAGCCACAGATGCCAGGTGAGATCCACAAGTGCTAAAGGCTTTGGATCTGCCCTTAGATGAATGGATACTGAGGATGTTGGAGAGAATGAAAGCATAAGAGATCAAGATGGGTAGAGTGGTTACCAATGAATTGACCACAACAAGAAACATCACCAAAAGCTCATTGATGTAGGTACTAGAACAAGAGAGCTTCAGAAGAGGAGGAATGTCACAGTAATAATGACTGATAACATTGTTTCCACAGAAGGACAGTCTAGCCAAACAGCTTGTATGGGTAATGGCTCCAAAGATCCCCATAGTATACACTCCTACTACTAGCATGGAGCAGAGAGTCTGGGACATGGTGCTGTTATAGAGTAGGGGACAACAGATAGCCACATAACGATCATAGGCCATGGCTGTCAGCATGTAGCAGTCAGCAATACCAAAAGTACAGAAGAAAAAAAATTGTGTCAAGCACCCTGAGTAGGAGATGATGTTTTGCTCTGAAACAAAACTGACCAACATTTTTGGGGTAATGACAGAGGAGTAGCAGAGATCAATGAATGATAAGTTACTGAGGAAATAGTACATGGGGGTGTGAAGCTGAGAACTAATCCTGATAAGTAGGAGTAAACCCATATTCCCCACAATGGAGATAATGTATATTTCAAGGAAGAGTATGAAGAGGGGGAGCTGGAGTTCTGGTTGGTCTGTTAATCCCATCAAGATAAAGTTTGTCACCATGGAATGATTCCTTTTATCCATTTTTCCTTGAAAGTTGATGTGGGTATCTGTGGAGATGGAGGAGAAGAATCAGATCAGACAAAGCTGAGTATTTGCCAATGTAGGCTGACCTAAAATCTCACAAATTACATAATTCCTTTTATAACTCAGCAGCAACAGCCCCAAATATCAACAGGTATTCGTAAACTATTAATATAAAACTTGATCAAAGAAGATTAAAGATGAGGCAAAGGAGAAAGAATGAAAAAATTGAGGATAATATGAAGTATCTCATTAACAAAACAGAGGATTTCGAAAATCATTCAAGGAGAGACAATTTAAGAATCATTGGCCTACGAAAAGACAATCACAAAAGAAAAAGCCTGGACATAATACTATAGGAAATTATCCAGGAAAACTGCACTGACATTCTAGAACAAGATGGAAAAGTGGAGATTGAAAGAATGCACAGATCACCTCATGTACTTAATCCCCAAATGACAACACCCAAGAATGTTATAGCCAAATTCAAGAACTATCAGACAAAAGAAAAATATTACAAGCTTCCAAGAAAAAGTCATTCAGATACCATGGAACCATAGTGAGGAAAACACAGCATCTGGCTGCATCTACACTGAAGGACTGAAAGGAATGGAATATGATATTCCAGAAAGCATGGGAACAAGGTCTACAACAAAAAATCAACTACCCAACAAAATTGACTAAATTCTTACAGGGGAAAGTATGGTAATTCAACAAAATAGAAGAATTCCAAGAATTTGTAAAGAAAAGACCAGACCTGAACAGAAAATTTGATGCCCAAGCACAGAACTCAAGAGAACCATCAAAAGGAAATTAAAAAAGAGGGAAAAAAGAAAAACAATATAAAAAACAACTTTTTAAAGAAACTCAATAAGTTAAAATGATATGTATCCTCATAAAAAAGAGGTCATTGGTAACTCTTAAAAACAGTTGTTATCACTTGGACAGCTAGAAGCACTACACTTAGAGGGAACAGTGACAAACTGTATAGGATGAAATAACAAGACATAAATAGGTATATAGATATATGTATGCATAAATACATATACATGTGTATATAATTATATGCATATATACAACTAGAACTAAAAAAAGAGTTTAATGTTAAAAGAAATGGGAAAAGAAACAAGAGGGGATAAATTTATATGTAGCAATGAAGCTCATGGCGAGATGAGGGAGAACACCAATACACTGGAAAGATAAAGAATTTGGAGACAGGAAATATGCAACTTTTATGTACATTGAAATTTACCCAAAGAGGGAAGAACAATCCAATCCATTGGGGCAGAGAATAGACTCGTGCCCTATAGGGGAGTAGAAGGGTAACAAATGGACTGGTGGTGAGGGAAGCAGTATTAGGGAGGGAGGGGTAGTTTTAAAAAGACTGCAAAGAAAATAATGGGGGAATAAGAAGGGAGGGGGGTAGAAAGGGAAGTAAAATAAGGGTGGGAACTAGGGGGACTGATTAAAAACAAACATTGGTGTAGAAGGAAATAGTGAAAGAAGAAAAGGCACAACTAGGAGCAGAAATCAAAATTCTGGGAAATACACAACTGGTAATCATAACTCTAAATGTGAATGGAACAAACTCATCCATAAAACACAAGCAAATAGCAGAGTGGATTATAATCAAAAACCCTACCATATATTGTCTACAAGAAACACACATGAGGTAGGTAGATACACATAGGGTGAAAGCAAGAGGATGGAGCCAAATCTATTGGGCATCAACTGATAAAAAGAAGGAAGGAGTCACAATCATGATATCTGACAAAGCCAAAATAAAGATAAATCTAGTTAAAAGTGATAGGGAATATAATTACATCCTGATAAAAGGTAGCCTAGACAATGAGGAAATTTCAGTACTCAACATGTACGCAACAATTGGCATAGCATCCAAATTTTTAAAGGAGAAACTAGTGGAGCTCAAGGATGAAATAGACAGGAAAACTATACTAGTGGGATACCTGAACCTTCCTCTATTGGAACTAGATAAATCAAACCAAAAAATAAATAAGTGGCAACAGAAGTGAATGAAATCTTAGGTTATGTGGAGAAAAATAAATAGAGACAAAAAGGAATTCACACCTTCTTTTCAGCAGCACATGGTACATTCACAAAAAACTTGACAATGTATTAGGGTATAAAAACATTTGCAAAGAATTTCAAAAGAGCAGCAATAATAAATGCAACCTTCTCATATCACAATGCAATGAAAATAATAATTAGTAAGGGTACATGGAGAGATAAATGAAAAATTAATTTGAAATTAAACAATACAATTCTCCAAAATTGGTTAGTCAAAGAAAAAATCATAGAAACAATCAATAATTTCATTGAAGAAAATGATGAAGATGAGACATTCTTTCAAAATTTATGGGATGCAGCCAAAGCAGTACTCAGGGGGAAATTTATATCCTTGAGTTCATATATTAACAAATTAGGGAGAGCAGAGGTCAATGAATTGGGCATACAAATTAAAAAACTAGAAAGTTAACAAATTAAAAATCCTCAGATGAAGACTAAATTAGAGATCCAAAAAAATCAAAGGAGAAATTAATAAAATTGAAAGTCAAAGAACTATTAATTTAATAAATAAGACTAGAAGCTGGTAGTTTGAAAAAACAAATAAAATAGACAAAGTACTGGTCAGTCTAATTTATAAAAGGAAAGAAGAAAACCAAATTGACAGTATCCAAGATGAAAAGGGAAACCTTACCTCTAATGAAGAGGAAATTAAAGCAATCATTAAAAAACTATTTCACCCAATTATATGGCAACAAATATTATAATCTAGGTGATATGGATGATTACTTACAAAAATATAAATTGGCTAGACTAAAAGAGGAAGAAATATATTACCTAAACAATGCCAAATCAGAAAAAGAAATTGAACAAGCCATCAAAGAACTCCTTAAGAAAAATTTCTCAGGTCCAGATGAATTCACAAATGAATTCTATCAAACATTCAAAGAACAACTAATTCCAATATTATACAAACTATTTGACAGAATAAGCAAAGAAGGAATTCTACCAAATTCATTTTATGACACAAATATGGTACTGATCCCAAAACCAGGCAGGTCAAAAACAGAGAAAGAAAACTATCTACCAATCTCCCTAATGAATATAGATGCAAAAATCTTAAATAGGATACTAGCAAAAAGACTCCAGCAAGTTATCACAAGGGGGTATTCAATATGACCAGTTAGGATTCATACCAGGAATGCAAGGATGGTCCAATATTTGGAAAACCATCCACATAATTGACCATATTAACAAGCAAACTGAGAAAAATCACATGATTATCTCAAAAGATGGAGAAAAAGCCTTTGATAAAATACAACATCAATTCCTTTTGAAAACACTAGAAAGTATAGGAATAGAAGGGCCTTTCCTAAAAATAATAAACAGTATATATCTAAAACCATTAGCAAACATCATCTGCAAATGGGATAAACTAGAAGCCTTCCCAATTAGATCAGGAGTAAAATAAGAATGCCCACTATCACCTCTATTATTTAACATTGTACTAGAAACACTAGCAATAACAATTAGAAAAGAAAAATAAATTTAAGGCATTAAAATTGGCAGTGTGGAGACCAAGCTATTACTCTTTGCAGATGATATGATGGTCTACTTAGAGTCCTAGAGAATCCACGAAAAAGCTAGTCGAAATAATGAACAACTTTAGCAAAATCGTGGGATACAAAATAAACCTGCATAAGTCATCAGCTTTTCTATATATATCTCCAACCCATTTCAGCAGCAAGAATTAGAAAGAGAATATCCATTTAAAATCACCCTAGACAATATAAAATATTTAGGAATCTATCTGCTGAGACAAACAAAGGAACTATATGAACACAACTACAAAACACTCTCCACACAATTTAAACTAAATCTAAACAACTGGAGAAACATTGATTTCTCATGGGTAGGACAAGCTAACATAATAAAAATGACAATACTACCCAAATTAATGTACTTATTTAGTGCCAAACCCATTGAACTACCAAAAAACTTTTTTACTGAATTAGAAAAAAACATAACAAAGTTCTTTTGGAAGAAGAAAAGATCAAGGATATCCAAGTAAATCATGAAAAAAAGTGCAAAGGAAGGAGGACTTGCAGCCCCAGACCTCATACTATACTATAAAATAGTGGTCAGCAAAACAATTTGGTACTGGCTAAGAGACAGAAAGAAGGATCAGTGGAATAGACTAAGGGTAAATGACCTCAGCAAGACATTCTATGATAACCCCATAGATCCTAGTTTTGGGGACCAAAACCCACTATTTGATAAAAACTGCTGGGAAATAGGAAGACAGTATGAGATAAATTGGGTTTGGGTCAACATCTCACACCCTACACCAAGATAAACTCAGAATGGGTGAATAACCTGAATATAAAGAAGGATACTATAAGCAGATTAGGTGAACACAGAATAGTATACTTGTCAGATCTTTGGGAAAGGAAAGACTTTGAAACTGAGCAAGAGCTAGGAAAAAAAGCACAAAATGTAAAATCAATAATTCTGATTACATCAAATTAAAAGGGTTTTGTACAAACAAAATTAATGCATCCAAAATTAGAAGGGAAACAACAAATTGGGAAGCAATCTTCATTACAAAAACCTCTGACAAAGGTTTAATTACTTGACTTTATAAAGAACTAAAGCAATTTTACAAAAAATCAAGCCATTCTCCAATTGACAATTCGGCAAGGGACATGAATAGGCAATTTTTAGCTAAAGAAAACAAAACTATTAGTAAGTACATGAAAAAGTGCTCTAAATCTCTAATAATCAGAGAAATGCAAATCAAAACAACTCTGAGGTATCACCTCACACCTAGCAGATTGGCTAACATGACAGCAAAGAAAAGTAATGAATGCTGGAGGGGGTGTGGCAAAGTTAGGACATTATTACATTGCTGGTGGAGTTGTGAATTGATCAAACTATTCTGGAAGTCAATTTGGAACTATGCCAAATGGTTGATAAAAGACTGTCTGCCCTTTGATCCATCCATAGCACTTCTGGGTTTGTACCACAAAGAGATAATAAGGAAAAAGACCTGTAGAAAAATATTCATAGCTGAGCTCTTTTTGGTGGCAAAAAATTGGAAAACGAGGGGATGCCCTTCAATTGGGGAATGGCTGAACAAATTGTGGTATATGTTGGTGATGGAATACTATTGTGCTAAAAGGAATAATAAAGTGGAGTAATTCCACGTGGATTGGAACAACCTCCAGGAATTGATGCAGAATGAGAGGAGCAGAACCAGGAAAACATTGTACACAGATACTGATACCCTGCGGTACAACCGAAGGTAATGGACTTCTCCATTAGTGGCAATTTAGTGATCCTGAACAACTTGGAGGAATATATGAGAAAAACCACTATCCACATTCAGATCCACACTGTGGGAGTAAAAGCACTGAAGAAAAACAACTGCTTGAATACATGGGTCAAAGGGATATGGTTGGGGATGTAGACTCTAAATGAACATCCTAGTGCAAACAACATCAGGTTCTGATCAAGCACACAAGTAATATCCAGTGAAATTGCACATTGGCTGTGGAAAGGGGGGGGAGGATGGAGAGGAGGGAGGGGCATAAAGTGAGTATTATAACCAAAAAAATTAAATTAAATTAAATTAAAAAAAGAGAAATCCCCTTTGCTCCCATATAAATAAAAGCTCAAATGATTAGTTTTCTTGACTATTACAAAATCCTACTATTGATTTTTTCTCATGAATTCTCTTTCCTCAAATGAATTCTTCATGTCATGTCCAGAACAAATTTTCTATGCTTAGGTCAGGTCAGGTTGTTGTTCTTCTTAAAAGTTATAATTTGCACATAATATATCAACTAAATTTCAGAAACCACTTCCTCACAATCAAGATCTTTCACAATTTGGAGGCAATTACTTTTCTAAACTAATTTCATATTACCTGTTATGCATTCTAAAATTCATCATTTTTTTGCTCCTTCATATGACAAAAATGTATTCACTAGCTGATATTCTAAAAGCAAATCAGATATTGTTGAAATGTATATGACATTGGATTAATCAATCATCCAATAAGTTTTTATTGTTCCAGGTACTATGTGTGCTAGGATCTGGAGATACAAGTTCAAAGAATTAAACAACTTCTATTTAAGGAGCCAGTCCTCTGGCTCATAAAATTTCAGTATACTAGGGATGAAAGTCATGAATAGAATCTCAATCTGAGAAATACCAGGGGTAGAGGATCTAGATTCAAACCCTAATTTACCTACTTACTACCTGGATGGCCTTCCACTATTAATTAGACTCTGAGGGCTTCAGTTTCCTCATTTGTTAAAGACAGAGCTGGACTACTGTGGAAAAGAGAGAAATTATAAGGCATGCAAAAGGACAGAAACAGTGGCTGAGTGATAATCTGTAAATCAAATGAAGATTCTGATTTAGAATGTTACTGGAAAAGACAGTTTGGAGCCAAACCAACTGCTGGCTGATTTCTGAACTTTTCAGATGGTGGTTGCCTTTGAATCAGGGTTCTGGCTGATTTCCTGATTGTCTTTGAATCAGGGAAGGAAGAAGCTGGGTTTATCTCTGGGACTTGGGATAATCAAGCTGGAGGTGGCCTGGTGACTTTGAAGGCAACAGCAGAAGAAGAAGGACAATAGTCCATATATCTCTCTGACTTGCTCTGTTGGTGATAGTGACTGAAATACTAGACCTATCAACCATTTTTCTCAATATCCACCAATCTAAGGCTAATTATATAATTAGGGAAACCCCCAACCCTCTTTACCTACATCCTCCATCTTTCCTGTCTTCCCCAAATAAACCCTTTCTTGAGATAAAAGGCAATAGAGAGTATTTTCATTTGAAACATCATTAACTCACCCTGACTGATTTAGAAACCAGAAAAAGAACAGGGGAAGGAGAAGCTGAAGGGAAGAAGAGGGGAAGAAGGGAGGCTAAAAGAGGGAGGAAGGGAGGTATAATGGGAGGAGGGTAGGCAAAAGAAGATAATAGTTATCATTCACCGATCAAATATACCCCCTCAATATTATCTATTACACTACATGAGCTCTGAGTTCTTTCCCAGCTTAAGATTTATCATACATATCAATAATATGGAAATAGGTCTTGATCAATAACACAAGTAAAACCCAGTGGAATTGCACATCAGCTGTGGGAGGAGGATGAGGTGAGGGAAAGAACATGAATCATGTAACCATGGAAAAATACTCTAAATTAATTAATTAAAATTTTTCAGTTCAAATAAATAAATAATGATGCAAAAATTTTAAAATAAAAAAATTATGATACAACTTTCCAATGATATTAAAATTCACAAAATTGATGTTTCTGAGACAAGTCTTTAATTCTAATAATTTTTGAGGGACAAAGACTCCTAACACCTTAGCATGAGTATCTCAGCCCTTACTTACTACATCTCTTAAATACATAATGTGACATAAACATATCCATAAATATATTAATCAACTTCTCCTAATCCCATCTCCCCTTCATTATGTTAATCTGTCTATTATTATTTCAGAGAGCTCTAATTCCATCAATCTGGATACCCCTCCAGTGACAAAGAGCACAGTCACTTTGTAATTTAGGCCAGTAGTAGACAAGGTAGTAAACCTTCTAAAGTGAAACAATAATGAAAATAAAATATTTTTGTTTCTTTATTTGTACTTTTCAGTGAATGTTTCTCCCATCCTAAAAATAATTCTATTTTGAAAGCTTTTGGAAACCTCTATTCTTTAGGGTATTTTTATGACCTATGAGATGAGTAGATGGAATATCATATTCAAGGAACAGAAATGGGGCTGTATCATTGGATCAAAGAGGATGTATTAGGGTATACATATGTGAATACTGGAATTGGGGACAATTATCAAAGACTTTGAACACAAAATAAAAAAAAATTATATATCAGTTTACAAATGATAGGTTTATTGGACAGGAGAGTTCTATAGTCAGAACTAGATTTTAGGAAGAACACTTTGACAATTGGATGGTGTATGAAATGGAGTGGAGAGACTTTGTGGCAGGCAGAAAAAATGAACAGCCTATTGCAATAGCTTTGGTGTGAGACAATGGAGACCCACATGTGGGTGGTATTAGTGTCAGAAGAGAGGATAGGAACTATGTGATAGATAAGAAAGGTAACAAAGGTAAAATCTATCAGTATATTCAACATTTTGGATATATGGATAAAAGAGTGAGGATTCAAGGACAAAACACAGGCTGAGAGCATGGGTTCATGGGATGAAAAGTACAAAGTTAAGTTTTGGTTATGTTGAGTAAAAGATGAGTTTTGGATATTCATTTGAAGATATCTAATAGTCAATTGGATAGGATAAACTGAATGTCAGCAGAAAGATTAGGAGTGGATAAGTAAATCTGTGAATGATCAGTAAAGAGATGATAATTGAATTCTTGGGAATCAATGAGATTACCAAGTGAAATAGCATAGAGGAGTGGACAGGACAGGAAGCAATTTACAAAATGAACAAACAAAATTGAGATTTATGGGCAACATTTTAGATAAAAGTTGAATGTATGAATTGAGGGGAATGTCTTCTGTCATTCAAGAGCCATCAAACCTGGAGAGCCTCAAGATATGCCTAGGGTTGCAATGCAGACTTTAAAATGAATGGTGGAGCTCTGAAATGATAGTGCCACAAAGAAACAAAATAGTTAATGATATGTGGATCTCTGCTCTCTGGGGCAGCATGTCCTATCATTTCTCTTAAAGACATTCAGAAACAGCAGCAGCGAAATACCTTGGCAGGATTTCATCTGAAGAGAAGACTATATGTAGGACCAACACTAAGAGGTGAATGCCCTGTTTAAGGTTACCTCAGGCACATTCCAACTATTACTCCCAAATATATATGCTGTTTTCTCCTGGTAGACTGTACAGTCCTTGAAGGCAGTGACTGCTTTACATTTGTATGACCAGTGCTTTGTATCCTCTAAGCACAGTACTTGGCTCATACTAATGCTTAATTTACCATTTTAATTCATTCTTTTGAATCACTAGAGCTCATTGGCAATTATAAATTGAGGGACCTGTGGCAGATAGTCCAATGAACAGACTATTGCAATAGCTATAGTGTGAGGTGATGGAGATCTACACTAGGGGAGTAGTACTAGTACCATGGTAATAGTATCAGAGGAGAGAATAGTGTCTGTGTGATAGATGTAATAAAGGAAAAATCTACAGATATTTGCAACATTCTGGGTATACAGATAAAAGTGAGTGAGGATTAAAGAATGAAACACAGGCTGAGAGCATGCAAAACAGTAAAAGACATATGATTTCCCTTTGCATGGAAAAACCAGAGAGCTGAGGGAATTGCCATTATTACAGTCAAGGAGTACTGGGAATTGAATGAACCACACTGACTCCATAGTGACACATTTCTTGAGCTAGCTCAGGTCCCTTTTTATTCAGCTATGAGTCTAGTCCATTTTCTGGCTGGAGCTAAAACTTTATTAAATTGTAAGAATTATGAGAGGTTTTAGTTGCATTGTCTGAGGCAGTCCTGCTTGGCTAGAAAGTTGGGTCACTTCTACTTATTGTTTAATGTCCTTTAACTAAGGACTTGGTCAGATCCAAAGATTAATGCAAGTTTTCTTTTATTATACAACTCAACTAGCACATTGTTTTATTTGAAAACTGACACTGTAATTATCAATAAGTTATCATTTCCATGTTCCTTTGATTGAATATATACACTTCAGGCAGTAGACAACACTTTTTCTGATTCCAGGGAACTGTACCTCTTCTTCTCCCTCTCAATTAGAAAATCTCTAATCATTCCTCCAATTAGAAATCACATCACCTAATTCTTGTATCCTGGTTGTTTTCTTTTAAATAATTGATTTAATTTGGTTAATTGATTAATTTTTTGATTACTTAATTTAATGTATACCAATCTGTATCCCCCTGTATTCTGGGATCAGTGCTAAAGTTAAGGCAGCCTTGTCCCAGTTTGTTGAGTGATTGCCAAGTAGCTTAATAAATTGATATGCTTGAAAGCTTTACCCTTTTAATTTCCTTAGTCATTTCATCTTTCACTTCTAACATGACAGGAATATGCAATATTTAGAGATATAGGAATATAGAAAAGTATGTCTGTCTGATCCTGCCATTCAGGACTCAGTCCTGGGGAAAGGACAAGCAAGCATTTAAGTCTTAGGCAAGGTGAGGATTTTAAGCCCATTTAATTTCTTCCTTCTAATAGTCTTAACTCTTTCTAGTAACACTTGTACTCTGACAAAAAATACTAATATGCCATAGAGAGCTGGAATTTTGGCATTTATAAAAATTAGCAACATGAAGTGTTTTTCATTTTCTTATCTGAATATTTCTCACTAGTTTCCAAGCACAAATGAAAAGAAGGATGGAAGAATTGAATCGGGTCATTCACCCGATTAGATACTTCAGTATCTAATCATGTACAGGGAAGGGTACAGAAAGGAGTCTGCTACTAGTCCCATCTCACAAAATTAGTTAAAACAAACCTTTCGTGTGTTCCAGCCACCCCTATGTCCTCCTTAGTTCACAACTGTTTTTTAGTTCCAACATATGGTATTTGATTACTTGCCTTATTTCTTTGAAAATCAAAAGAATCAGTGGATTGATGATTATTCTCCTCAATCTCTTATTCTGTGAGAATAATTCATATAGATTACTGGCTTAGCAATTGTCAGCTGACAAGATTTTGATGGCAATGCTTCAAGAATGGAATTGTTAGAAATTTCTCACAAAGTAGATAATAAAATAAATAAAATGATAAAATTATCTCTTCAGTACTTCAAAGGCTATCAAGAAGAAGCATGAATAACAGTAACCTTTTCTCTGAGTTGCTTAGAATAGAAGAGGGAGGTTTTTATTGGCCTATTAATTATCCCATGGAAAAAAAATGAGAGAGGACAGTTTTCTTTTCAGAGTTTCTTCACTCTATAGGATGGTCTCCCTGGGAAATAAGCAATTGCATGAAGTGTGTTTGTCTCTATTTAATGACAGTCCCTTGAGCATTTCAGGTGACTAGAGAAGAATTGAATTTGTTAGTTGGTAGAGGGAGCAGAAGTCATAATTAAATGTGGTCATCAAGTTCTAGATTGAAGTCAGAAAAAAAAAACAATCCTCTTAGACAGTTATGTGAAGGTGTTCCTTTAACTCACTGTTCTTCTATATTCTTTCACTGTAGAAACTTAAGGCATCTTCCTTAAACACTTTCCATTCTTTGCTTTACAATATAATCCAACTGTTTGGGTTTCCCTATATTTTCTTCTATTATGATAAAAATCTTCAAATAGGCCCAACATTTCCTTTTGGAAAAAAGTTGATCTTCAGTTAAATATAATTTGGTAAATAATATTGATTAAGCATTAATCATGTATCCAGTCAATAGGGATATATAGAGGGAGACAAGAAGTATTTTCTAGAATTTACTATATATCAGGCACTGTGCTAAGCACTTTTAACCAAATATTATATTGTTTTATCCCTAAAATAATCCTGAGAGCTATGTGTTATTCTTATTTCCATTTTGCAGCTGAGAAACTGAGATGGGCAGAAGTTAAGAGGTCACCCAGCTAGTAAATGTCCAAGTCAAAATGTGAACTCAGGTCTTCCTGATTCCATTTTACCAACCACTTTATTCAGAGTCCCACCAGCTGCATAAAGACAAAAACAAAATAAACTTTCTCTTCAAAGAGTTTACTTTTTATGAAGGAAAACATATCTAGGCATAGGTGAATAGAATATAATCCAAGGAGGGGAAGACTTCAGTTTTCTGGGATACTTCATGATTCTGTGTTGTTCAACAGAGCTCAATTCAACAAGCATTCCTTTTTTTTCTTTTTTTTAATTTTTTTTTAAATTTTATAATATTTTATTTGATCTTTTCCAAGCATTATTCATTAAAGACAAAGATCATTTTCTTTTTCTCCCCCCACACCCCCAGTAGCCGACGCGTGATTCCACTGGGTATCACATATGTCTTGATTCGAACCCATTGACATGTTGTTAGTATTTGCATTAGAGTGTTCATTTAGAGTCTCTCCTCTGTCATGTCCCCTCAACCGCTGTAGTCAGGCAGTTGCTTTTCCTTGGTGTTTCTACTCCCACAGTTTATCCTCTGCTTATGAATAGTGTTTTTTCTCCTATATCCCTGCAGATTGTTCAGGGACATTACACCACTACTAATGGAGAAGTCCATTACGTTCGATTATACCACAGTGTATTAGTCTCTGTGTACAATGTACTCCTGGTTCTGCTCCTTTTGCTCTGCATCACTTCCTGGAGGTTGTTCCAATCTCCATGGAATTCCTCCACTTTATTATTCCTTTTAGTACAATGGTATTCCATCACCAACAAATACCACAATTTGTTCAGCCATTCCCCAACTGATGGGCATCCCCTCGTTTTCCAATTTTTGGCCAAAACAAAGAGCGCAGCTATGAATATTTTTGTACAAGTCGTTTTGTCCATTATCTCTTTAGGGTACAGACCCAGCAGTGCTATGGCTGGATCAAATGTTAGATATGCTTTTGTCACCTTTTTAATTACTCAAATTTATAAAGAGTTAAATCAATTGTACAAAAAATCACTTTGCCTTTGGGCAAAGTTCCAAATTGCCCTCCAGAATGGTTGGATCAGTTTACAACTCCACCAGCAATGAATTAATGCCCCTACTTTACCACATCCCCTCCAGCATTCATTACTTTCCTTTGCTATCATGTTAGCCAATCTGCTAGGTGTGAGGTGATATCTCAGAGTTGTTTTGATTTGCATCTCTCTGATTATAAGAGATTTAGAACACTTCTTCATGTGCTTATTAATACTTTTGATTTCTTTATCTAAGAACTGCCTATCCATGTCCCTTGCCCATTTATCAATTGGAGAATGGCTTGATTTTTTGTACAATTGATTTAGCTCTTTATAAATTTGAGTAATTAAATCTTTGTCAGAGGTTTATATGAAGATTTTTCCCCAATTTGTTGTTTTCCTTCTGATTTTAGTTACATTGGTTTTGTTTGTCCTAAAGCTTTTTAATTTGATGTAGTCAAAATTATTTATTTTACATTTTGTGATTCTTTCTATGTCTTGCTTGGTTTTAAAGTCTTTGCCCTCCCAAAGGTCTGACATGTATACTATTCTGTGTTTACCCAATTTACTTATGCTTTCTTTCTTTATGTTTAAGTCATTCACCAATTTTGAATTTATCTTGGTGTAGGGTGTGAGGTGTTGATCCAAACCTAATCTCTCCCACACTGTCTTCCAGTTTTCCAGGCAGTTTTTATCGAATAGTGGATTTTTGTCCCAAAAGCTGGGATCTTTGGGTTTATCATATACTGTCTTGTTGAGGTCGCTTTCCCCCAGTCTATTCGACTGATCTTCCTTTCTGTCTCTTAGCCAGTACCAAATTGTTTTGATGACTGCTGCTTTGAAATATAGTTTAAGGTCTGGGACTGCAAGGCCCCCATCATATGTGGTTTTTTTTTCATTATTTCCCTGGATATCCTTGATCTTTTGTTATTCCAGATGAATTTTGTTATGGTTTTTTCTAAATCAGTAAAGAAATATTTTGGGAGTTCAATGGGTATGCCACTAAATAGATAAATAAGTTTGGGTAGGATGGTCATTTTTATTATATTGGCTCGTCCTATCCATGAGCAGTTAATGTTTTTCGAATTGCTCAAGTCTAGTTTTAGTTGTGTGGAGAGTGTTTTGTAGTTGTGTTCATATAGTTCCTGTGTTTGTCTCAGGAGATAGATTCCTAGGTATTTTATTTTGGCTAAGGTGATTTTGAATGGGATTTCTCTTTCTAGTTTTTGCTGCTGAGCTGTGTTGGAGATATATAGAAAAGCTGATGACTTATG
The DNA here is from genome assembly GCF_027887165.1 of Monodelphis domestica. Classification (NCBI taxonomy): domain Eukaryota; kingdom Metazoa; phylum Chordata; class Mammalia; order Didelphimorphia; family Didelphidae; genus Monodelphis; species Monodelphis domestica. The sequence goes on from NC_077230.1 coordinate 223,224,268, forward strand.
TGGGTTTATTTTGTATCCTGCAACTTTGCTAAAGTTGTTGATTATTTCAATTAGCTTTTTGGTTGAATCTCTAGGATTCTTTAAATAGACCATCATGTCATCTGCAAAGAGTGATAACTTGGTCTCCTCCTTGCCTATTTTGATGCCTTCAATTTCTTCTTCTTCTCTAATTGCTACTGCTAGTGTTTCTAGTACAATGTCGAATAGTAGAGGTGATAATGGGCATCCTTGCTTCACTCCTGATCTTATTGGGAATGCATCTAGTTTATCCCCATTGCAGATGATATTAGCTGATGGTTTTAGATATATTCTGTTTATTATTTTTAGGAACGACCCTTCTATTCCTATGCTTTCTAGTGTTTTTAATAGGAATAGGTGTTGTATTTTATCAAAGGCTTTTTCTGCGTCTATTGAGATAATCATGTGGTTCTTGTTGGTTTGCTTGGTGGTGTGGTCAATTTTTAGATGGTTTTCCTAATATTGAACCAGCCCTGCATCCCTGCGATAAATCCTACTTGATCATGGTGGATGACCCTTCTGATCACTTGCTGGAGTCTTTTTGCTAGTATCCTATTTAAGATATGTGCATCTATATTCATTAGGGAGATTGGTCTATAGTTTTCTTTCTCTGTTTTTGACCTGCCTGGTTTTGGAATCAGTACCATATTTGTGTCATAAAAGGAGTTTGGTAGAACTCCCTCTTTGCTTATTATCTCAAATAGTTTGTATAATATTGGGATTAACTGTTCTCTGAATGTTTGATAGAATTCACTGGTGAATCCATCAGGCCCTGGGGATTTTTTCTTAGTAAGTTCTTTGATGGCTTGTTGGATTTCATTTTCTGATATGGGATTATTTAAGAATTCTATTTCTTCTTCTGTTAGTCTAGGCAGTTTGTATTTTTGTATATATTCATCCTTATCACCTAAATTGGTGTATTTATTGCCATATAATTGGGCAAAGTAATTTTTAATGATTGCCTTAATTTCCTGTTCATCGGAGGTGATGTCCCCCTTTTCATCTTTAATGCTGTTAATTTGCTTTTCTTCTTTCCTTTTTTTAATTAGATTGACCAGTACTTTGTCTATTTTGTTTGTTTTTTCAAAGTACCAGCTTCTAGTCTTATTTATTAAATCAATAGTTCTATCACTTTCTATTTTATTAATTTCTCCCTTAATTTTTAGGATTTCAAGTTTGGTTTTCTGCTGGGGGTTTTTAATGTGATCGCTTTCGGGTTTTCTTATTTGTATTTCCAATTGATTGATCTCTGCTCTCCCTAGTTTGTTAATATATGCACTCAGGGATATGAATTTACCTCTGATTACCTCTTTGGCTGCATCCCAAAAGGTTTGAAAGGATGTCTCGCCATTGTCATTTTCCTCGATGAAATTGTTAATTGTTTCTATGATTTCTTCTCTAACTAAATGATTTTGGAGTATCATATTGTTTAATTTCTAGTTAGTTTTTGATTTGGTCTTCCATGTACCATTACTGATCATTATTTTTATTGCCTTGTGATCTGAGAAGGCTGCATTTATTATTTCTGCTTTTCTGCATTTGTGTGCTATGTTTCTGTGACCTAATATATGGTCAATTTTTGTGAATGTGCCATGTGGTGCTGAGAAGAAGGTGTATTCCTTTTTATCCCTATTTATTTTTCTCCATATGTCTATTAATTCTAATTTTTCTAAGATTTCATTCACTTCTTTTACCTCTTTCTTATTTATTTTTTGATTTGATTTATCTAAATTTGATAATGGCTGGTTTAAGTCTCCCACTTATATGGTTTTACTATCTATTTCTTCCTTCAATTCTCCTAGTTTCTCCATTAGAAATTTGGGTGCTATATTATTTGGTGCATACATGTTGATTAATGATATTTCCTCATTGTCTAAAGTTCCTTTTAACAAAATATAATTACCTTCCCTATCCCTTTTGATCAGGTCTATTTTTGCTTTGGCTTTATCAGATATCATGATTACCACTCCTGCCTTCTTTCTGTCAGTTGAGGCCCAGAAGGTCTTACTCCATCCTTTAATTCTGACCTTGTGGGTGTCAACCCGCCTCATGTGTGTTTCTTGAAGACAACATATGGTAGGGTTTTGGATTCTAATCCATTCTACATTCGTCTACATTTTATGGGTGAGTTCATCCCATTCACGTTCAAAGTTATGACTATCATTTGTGGACTCCCTGGCATTTTGATAACCTTCCTTAATTCTAAACTTTTTTTCTTTGACTCTACCTTTTAGTTCAGTGATTTACTTTAAATCAGTCCCCCTTAACCCCTCTCTTGATATGTTTCCCCTTTTAGTCCCTTCCCCTCCCCACTCTCTTTCCCTCCCCTTTTGTTTTCCCTCTCATCCTCCCCCCCTTGGTTTTCCCTTCTCCCTACCCTTATTGGGTAAGATAGAATTCAAGATCCCAATGGATCTGGATGTTCTTTCCTCTCAGAGTTGATTTCTCTGAGTGTAAGGTTTAAGTAAAAAACCCTCTCTTCCTCTCCTTCTTATAAGAGTTTTCTTCCCCTCCCCTTCCCGTGTGAATCTTTGTGTGAGAAAGATTATTCTATTTGGTCTTTCTTTTCCCCCTATTTACATATTACATTTTCCCCACATGTTAGTATACATAGATTGATATAAATGTAGTCCTTATAGAAGAGAGTTTGAGTAAAAGAAGAAGATAAGATTTTTCTCCTTTTCCCTTTCCTTCATATTAACCTTTTCAGGTATTCCATGCTCTTTGGTTTTCGATATCGAACTTTCCTCAGAGCTCTGGTCTTTTCATTGCAAAAACTTGGAAATCTTCTATTTTGTTGAATGCCCATACTTTCGCTTGGGAAATATATAGTCAGTTTTGCTGGATAGCTGATTCTTGGTTGAAGACCCAGCTCTCTTGCCTTTCTGAAAATTATGTTCCATGCCTTATGATCATTCAGAGTGGAACTTGCAAGGTCTTGTGTGACCCTGATTGGCATTCCTTTATATCTAAATTGTCTTTTTCTGGCTTCTTGTAGGATTTTTTCTTTTGTTTGAGAGCTTTGGAATTTGGCAATTACATTCCTGGGAGTTGTCTTTTGGGGGTTTAGTGTAGAGGGTGTTCTGTGAGCTCTGTCAGTGGCTGTATTGCCCCCTTCTTCTAGAATCTCTGGGCAATTTTCTTTGATTATATCTTGTATCACGATGTCGTTTGCTGTTTATTTCTGGCTTTTCTGGAAGTCCAATTATTCTTAAATTATCTCTTCTCCCTCTATTTTCCAAATCTGTCACCTTGTCAGTGAGATATTTTATGTTCTCTTCTAATTTCTTGGCCTTTTGGTTTTGCTTTATTAGTTCTTGTTTTAAGGCCTGGTTTTCCTTTTTCAGTTTGGTAATACTGGTTTTGTAGATGCATGAATTTCTTTCGCATTATTTCCCACTTTTCCTCCCAGAAGACTTCCATCTTTTTGATCATTTCTGATTCAAATTCTTCATGGGTTTGTGGAGAGTTTCCATTTCCTTTGGAAGGTTTCCAAGCATTTGCTTGTGGTTCCTCTTCTGTCACCTCTGTGTTTTGTATTTTTGCTCCATAAAATGTGTCCAAAGTTACCCCCTTCTTCTTGTTTCTTTTGGAATTTGGGGGCTTTTTTGCTTCAGTGTAGTTTGCCATCTCTATCTGAGTGGGGAGATTAGCTTTTCTTATCTCTGTCTGGTGTTCATAGGTTTTAGCCCCAGGCAGATTGTCCTTTCTATGAAGTTGTTGTTCTGTCTTCCTGGGGAAGCCAGGAATTGCTGGTGTGTCCCTGGGTTGAATTGAGTGTGCCCTGAGGCAGGGACCTGAGACTAGGATGGAGGGATCCAGCCGGGGGTTATAAGCTCCCCCTGTCTCTCTGTTTCCCTGCTGTCTGGGTGCCCCCTCGACTTGGTCAGGTTGTTTTCAGGATGTGGCCTTCAGAATAGCCAGCTCCCGAGGCCCTTTTGCCAGCCATGAGGGTTGCTGTTGTTCCACATGACCCTGCTCTCTGAGGAGCAGGGGCCACGGCTTCCCATAGCTCCGAGGGCTTCTCCCAGGGGGTTACGAGCTCCCCCATACCTCTCTGTTTCCCTGCAGGATGTGGCCTTTAGAATAGCAGGCCATGGGGCTCTGAGGTTGCCTTTGCTGCCTCAGACTCAGCACTCTGGGTTGGGGGGGATGGGTCTTAGGACCTTCCTTCTGCCTACCCCTTAGGTCCGAGGGGTCTCGGGTTCTGGCTTTTGGGGGGGGGGAGTACCTTTTGATCCAGGTCCAGGTCCAGGAGGAGGACTCCTGGGGTCTATGCTATTGATCGTTTTGAATTTCGGTGTCCTAGGAGCATTCGGTTTGAGATCGGTAAGGAAGGGTTTCAGGAGATCTGAACTTTAGCTTTCTCTAAGCCACCATCTTGACTGGAAGTCCTCAACAAGCATTTCTTAAGGGCTTAATATGTGTGAAGTTTAATCATATGCACTAGAGGAACTAATCAGATTTCACTTTGTCTCTAGCTCTTTTATTAAAATAATTCTGATTAAAGGAGAAAGTAGTGAAGAAGGCTTTAGGTATTTTCAAGCAATACCAAATGAATGACCTAGAATTATTGCATCACAGAGAATTGGAAGGGCTCACAAAAGATATCTGGTTACACACTCCAAAATCATTACTATAATGATCATAATCCTTATGTAAGAGCAAAGTCTTGAAATAATTTAGGATATAATATGCAAGTTCAACTGAGAATAAGGGTGAAGTAATAAAAACATATTAGGCTCAATATCCCTAGAAGCAGCCAGCAAAGGACAGAAAATAGTGATTAAAAACAAAGGCATGTATTTGCCTTCTTTACAATGTTATCCAAGCAGATGCTTAATCTGGATGGAAATCTCTAATGAGCAGGAAGAAAGAGAAAGAAAAATTAACTTTCTAATGATCTTTAGATTTGTTATTTGCTATGTAGGCCTTGAAAATATTATGCCCTTCATGACTTTGCTTAGTGTAGGCTTCACATCCTTGTTCCTCAGGTTGTAGATTAAGGGGTTTACATGGAAATCATTGTAGTATTAAACACTGAGCCAACTTTCTCCTAGGTCACACTGTTGGAAGTTGGTATATAACACACAGAGATGATGGGACCATAAAAAACAGAATCAATTGCCAAATGGGATCCAGAGATGCTAAAGGCTTTATAATAGCCCTTTAGAGATTTGATGCAAAGGATAGTCAGAAGAATGAAAGTGTAAGTTATTAAGAAGGACAGAGTTGTTTCAGACAAATTATATCATCAATAAACCTCACCAAAACCTCACTGATGAAAGGGTCTAGAGAAGAGGAGCTTCAGAAGGGGAAGAACATCAAAGAAGTACTGATGGATAACATTATCCTAATAGGACAATCTGATTCAGTAGGTTGTATGAGAATGACTCCAATGTCCCTCACTGTGTACAAATCTGCCACCAGAAGAGAACATAATTATGGTTCCATTATGAATTTTTAGAGAAGTTTAGAGATGGCAGCATAATGATTATAGGCTATGATTGTCAACATGTAGAATTCAGCACTCACAAAGAGGAAGAAAAAGTACTGAGCAGTACACCCTGTATGGGAAAATATGTTCTCCTCTGATAGAAAGTTCTCCAAAATTTTAAGTGTAATGATAGAGGAGTAGCAAAGATGCATGAATAACAAACTATTGAGGAAAACAGTTTATGGGTGTATGAAACTGAGAACTAACTCAGATAAGATCAAGCCATGGTTCTTCATCATGGAGACTAATTAGATTCCTAAGAACAAAAGGAAGAGTGGTTTTTGCTTGACTTATTAAACCCAGGAAGATTAATTCTGCAACACTGATGTAATTTCCTCTTTACTATTTTCCTCTAATAATTAGGATGGAAATCTGAAGAAATGTGAAAGTATTATTAACCAAAAAAGATATTTTAGTCTGTTTCTGTATTAATATTTCTCTGTCTCTGTCTCTCTTCTTCTGTCTCCATTTATCTGTCTTTCTCCCTCATAAATGCTCCTTTTTAAAAAAAATTGCTTGTAATACAAATGACTTGGGAATCTATATGAGGCAGAGGAAAAAGCACTGAATTTGGAAGCAAGAAGACTAATCTTACTGAGTTCAAATCTGGTCTCAGACTCTACCTTTATGACCTTGGGCAAGTCACGTAACTCCGTTTGCCACAGTTTCCTCATGTATAAAATGAGCTGGAGGAAGAAATGGCAAACCACTGCAGTACATTTGCCATGAAAACCCCAAATGCAATCATGAAGAGTTGAACATGACTGAAAAAGAACTGGATAACATTCAAATGACAGGACAATTTATCAAACCTTGGAATAAACAATGTATCTGATAGAAATTCTCAGTGTGTCTAGTTCAATAACTGGAAGATATATTTCACTCTAAAACATCTCTGACGAGGGATGGTGTAAATTGTGCAAAACAAGGAAAACTGGACCTATCTTTGGTACTGATAAGCTTATAGTAACTAATGATGGATGATAAATAAACTTATTAATTCATGAAAGAATAGATGTGTTGGGTTACATGAAGTTTCTTGATAACAAATTATTGCAAAGTGGAACATATGGATCAGTCTGGCAATTAATATTACTTATACCTTTATAGAAATCTTGACAGGAGTATCTATTAATTTAAGAGTACACAATAAGGAAAGACTGTTCATTTAACCAGAATAGTAATCATTTTCAATTAGAATTTGGTAAAGATAAAGTTAAAATTAAAAATATGTTTGGTCAAGGGTCATTGCTGAAAATTTCAAAGGAACAGCCATGATTTTAAAAAAGCTATCTGAAACAAAGTCAGATTAAATTTCTAGTCATAAAAGGAGGCAGCATTTTGTAACCAATCTGACCAGGAAGATCTTCAGGACAATAGAGTAGGAATTATATAGTAGAGGGCTGGGTCAAGTTGACAGAATGAATGCAGGGTATGAGCTTTCCCAAATTCCCCTCTAAACAACTTTAAAACAATACCTCAAAATGAATTCTGAAGCAATGGAATGAACAAAATGTGGAGATGAAAAAACATTCTAATGCAAGACAACTAGAAGGTCACCAGGCAAATTCTGTCTTATTAGACAGACAGTAGAATACAGTATATTGCACAGGTTCATCTGGGGAAGGAAATAGCAATAGACTTTGTTGGCTGTGATTTCTGGAGCTATCAACTCACAAAAAGTAAAGGGACTGGATAACTGGGAAGAGATTTTAGGGGACTCTTTGCTAGCCCTGTGTTAAAAACTCTGTTGTATTGCTAGCCACATTTCTGGATCACAGTACTATAGCAGGAAGAGCAATAACATCTTTTAATTCCAATTGAGTGGGGATCCTGACCATGGTTCCTGTTGGGTAGAAAAGAGTGTTTATGGTCATTCACAAAGCAGATGGAGATCAGTGACCATGCCTCTTCTTAGAATATAATTTATGAGAAAAAACCAAAGACTTTAAAGATTCCAAGAGCTAGCTCTGGAAACAGCAGCAAGAAAGACCCAAGGTACCATCTATCAGACTGGCTAACATGACAGAAAAAGAAAATTATTAATGTTGATGGGGGTATTGGAACATTGAGATATTAATGCAGAACTATGAATTGCTTCATCTATTCTAAATAGTGTCAATCTTAGAACCAAACAAGCAACAATTATGTTTTCCTAATAAACCAATCAGGCAAAACAGATCTGTTGCAAAGACGTTTATTTCCATTGAGAGAGGTCATACACTTGTGTTTGTGTGTGGCTCATAGGGTTAGATAGACCCAAGCTCAGGGAGGAGAAGAAAATTACAGTTTTTATAGTGTTTTAAGGAAGAAGGAGGGTATAAGGGATTGGGCAAAAAGTGAGAAACTTCTGCCTAGAAATAGAAGATGCCCATCAGCAACCTGGAACATAAACCAAGACATAACTTTGACAACACAAAGGTAAATGAGGCACTTTTCAGAGCACTCTGGCCTTTTAATGTTGACAGGAATATTACAAAATTATTTCCAAGGCATATATCACTACTTTATGAGGTTGATGTTGATATTCCAAGGCAATTCAAAATATCACACAATCTTCAGAAATGTGTTAAACATTAAAAAAATTATTTGAAAATATGCCCAAAGGGCTATAAAACTGTGCATACCATTTAACCCAGCAAAATAGAAATTCTAGATCTATATTTCAAAGAGAGAAAAAAACAAAAGATGAGAACCTATTTATACATATTTTTTACAGTAACTCTTTTTCAAGTGACATAGAATTGGGAAGTGAAAGGATGTCCTTCAACTGGGGAATGGTTGAACAATTTGGGGTATATGATTATATTGGAATACTATTGTGCTATAAGAAATGATGAGTAGAATACCATCAGAAGAAAATCTGAAAAGACTTACATGAACTAACACAAAGTGAAATGAAAAGAACCAAGGGAACATAAGTTCCTCTGGCTGACCCGTTTGTTTGTTTTTTTTTTAAAACCAGACACAAACTATTTTGATGATTGTTAGGTAAACATAGCATGATAGGAAATCTGGTATAATTTGGTGTCTTTGTTTCCCACTTAAAAGATATTCTGTGTTTATTCCTCTAGATGAATTTTATTTTTAATTTTCTTCCTCTACAAAGCAATACTTTAATAACTTGTTTAGTAGGGCAATGAACATGTAAGTTAATTTATGAGATATGTTCTTTTTTATTATATTGACTCATCCTAATAAAAAAACAATTATCACTTACCCAATTATCCAGGCCTATCTTTAGTTCCATAAAGTGTGTTGTTGTAGTTAGATTGATATAATTCTATTATGTTACTTGGTAGGGAGGGTCTTAAGTATTTTATAAAGCCTGTAGCAATTCAAATAGAATTTCTCCTTTTTCTCCAATTTTATTGATGATATAGAGAAATGCTAATTATCTGGAATCATTTTATATTGCAAGTTTACAGAACTTATTAATGTAAAATTATTTTATTCATCCCTATAAAGTGGTCCAATTAAATTCTATCTTCTTTAAAAGTGATAATAGTTTATTTTTTCCTAATGATATTTTCTCAGTTTCTTTTTTCTTGACATTGCATTTCTTGGACTTTTAACAACATTCCAAATAAGTATAGTGAAAATGAACATATTTCCCTATATATCCCTATATATCCCTATATCCCTGATATTATTGGAGAGGCTTGTAATTTATTCTCATTATTTCTAATCCTAGTTTGTGATATTAGATGGATACTACTTATCATATGAAGAAAAGGCTCATTAACTCAACTATTTTCTAGTGTTCTTTATAATATAAATGAGTACTGTATTTTGTCAAAATATTTTTCTCCATCTATTGACTTAGTTGTAGTAAGAGTAATAAGTAATAGTAATCAACTGTTATTTACATTCATTTAAAAAATTTTTCAAAGTCCCTTAAAATAATAGATTGTTTCTTATTAACTGCAATATTTGAAGGTAAATACTTTTCTTTTTCTTATTATTAAAATGTCTATTTTGTTTATAATTTTCCTTATATCAAACACACCCTGCAATGAATTTCTGTAAAAGATAATGACCAGGTTTTTATTGCTCATTCCATAATAAAAAGACCTAAGGAGGGAGTCTTGTGAGTGGCAATGTTAGAACTTGCAGTCCTTCAGACTTACCTCTAGAATATGGAAGAGAATAGTGGGAGCTGTCATCTAGGATTCCATCACTGGTTTTAATGGAAGTTTGGAGAGTAAGGGGAGAATGGAACTACTCACATAGTTACTCCTAGAAACTAGTAATTCATCTCAGTAAATTTTAGGACCTTTATAATTTGTTGAGAACCATTAGGGAATCTATGTGAGAGAATATTTGTTTTATAATCGGAAGCAATCTTTTCAATTATTTAGGTTGAAATCTAAGGAAAATCAAACCCCAAAACCTCCACATAATTTAACATAGGGCATGGGATTTTTGTTTGGGAGGAAGGGTGATGGGAAAGTAGGCATAGATTGGGAATGTGGAGGCATATAGAACTGACATTTGAAATGACAGAGATGGAAAGAAACTTAACAGTATGGGCCAAGACTAGACTTTAATGTGACAGAATCAGTATTATCTGTGAACAATCAGCTTCAAAAGATAATATCCTAATTAGATTTAGATAACATTCTGCCCCGCATAACTTTCCAAAGTGCATTCTTAACATCTTTATTTCTTAGGCTGTAGATCAAGGGGTTGAGCATGGGGTTTACTATGGTATAAAACACTGAGGCCACTTTCTCCTGGTTTGTTTTGCTGCTAGAAGCTGGTGTATAGTACACAAAGATGATGGATCCATAAAAGATAGCAACAGAGGCCAAATGTGAACCACAGGTACTAAAAGCTTTATAACGGCCTTTGGCAGATTGTATGCGAAGGATACTTAAGATAATGAATGTATAAGAGATCAAAATGGGCAGGATTGTGGCCAACACATTGAATCCACCAATAAATACCACTAAGAGCTCATTGATATTGGTACTAGAACAGGCTAGTTTCAGAAGGGGGAGGATATCACAGAAATAATTGTTAACTGCATTTTTCTCACAGAAGAACAGTCTAGTCATGCCATGTGTATGGGCTATTGCACCAGAGGCTCCCATTAAATACACAACCAAAACTAGAAGGGAGCAGATCCATGGTGACATTGTCCTATGATAGAGAAGAGGACTACAGATGGCAACATAACGGTCATATGCCATGGCTGTCAGCATGTAGCACTCATCAATTGCAAAGAAGCAGAAGAAAAATAATTGAGTCATACATCCTGTATAGGAAATGATGTTCTTCTCTGATATGAAGTTCACCAACATTTTGGGAACAATGACTGAAGAGTAGCAAAGATCTATGAAGGATAGGTTACAGAGAAAATAATACATGGGTACGTGAAGTGGAGAACTTATCCAAATTAATAAAATCAAGCCAAGGTTCCCAACCACTGAGACCATGTATATTCCCAGAAAGACAAGAAAGAGGGGTATCTGTAGGTCCACTTCCTCTGTTAACCCTAATATGATAAACTCTGTCACAAGGGTGTTATTCCCTATTGCCATTCTCCTCCAATAATTAGGTAAAAAATCTGTGGAAATATGAAAGAAAAGTCTCAGTCAATAAAAATAATTATTAGTTAATATTTTATCCAAATCTAATACCTTCACACATTCACACACAAATATACATGCACACACATAGAAAGTCAGCAATTTTTTGGACCTTACAACACAAGTACCTAATTGCCTCATGTTATATTCACCCTCTCTCTCTCTCTCTCAAAATAAACAAACATTGAATTCTGGAGTGAATATGATAAAATCTTCTAAGATAAGTTCATTTTGGATTAGTTCATAGGTTCACAAGGCTCATAATGTTAATAGGACCTAGGAATTAAAGAGAACATTGAAGAACTTTTAATTCTAGGCTATGCTCAAATTGATTTTATAACATCTCTGAATAGTAATTACAGGGTTTACTCAGGAATTGAGAAAGTAGCAAGAGATTGGGTTGTGTAAACCTCATTCTGATAAAAGATAGCAGAGAAAAGTAGAGGACTTTGGAAATGTAATTTAGAGGTTTTTTTTTTTTAATGGACAATGGGACTATGGAATACTACCAAATATGAGGGGAAGAACACAGCAACCAGCTAGGACCAGCTTTGGGACAACCCAAAAAGCAGTTTAGGCAAAGAAATCTTGAAGAAGAAAACTCAAATACTTTGAACTTAAACATTTGGTTTAATAGGAAAAACTAACAAAGTAAGGATATATGGCCCTCACTCTAGTAGACAAATAGAAGTATCTTTAATTGAATACTGAAGAGAAAGGAAAATTATCAAACACCTGATGAAACAGAGAGTCCTCTGATATTTGAAGAGAATATCTAATCACATGCTGTTCCTCAGTGATTCAAAGGAGAAATGAGAACTATTGGTGTAGAATTTATCTCCTTCTCTGCAAAAATAATAGACAGAGTAGAAAAAAAAAAAACTTGAATCTACAATTCCCAAGGTTCACCCAAGAAACAAAACAGAGAGAACTAGATTGTTAATGCACATTCAAATCATCAATAAACATTTGTTAAGTGCCTTACTATATTTTGGCAATATGGTAAGTGCTTGAAATACCAAAAGAGACAAAAATTATTCCCTCCTCTGAAGGACCTTATAGACTAATCGTAGGTGGCAACATAAAAACAAATAAATGCAAAACAGGTTATATTCAAATAAATTGGGGATAATTAATTTTTTTAAAGACCTGGAATTAATAGGAGTAGGAGAAGGCTTCCTGTAGAAATTACAGTTTTTAACTGGAATGAAGACAAGGAAGTCAGTAGTTGGAGCAGATGATGGAGAGTGTTCTGGGATTAAAAGACAACCAGAGAATATGTCTAGAAGGAAGAAATGGAGTGTCTTATTTGCAGATATGCCAGGAGGCCAGTGTCACTGGATGGAAGAGTTAAATGTAAGAGGACTGGAAATGTGGGGAGACTAGGTTATGAAAATCTTTCAATGCTAAATATAGCATTCTTAATTGTTTCTGGAGACAATGGGGAGCCATTGGAGTTTACTAAGTAGGAATGATTTACGATTGAAAATTTTTAAGGAAAATAACTTTTTTTTGTCTGAATAGAGGATGGACTGTGGTAGGGGAGAGACATGGAGCAGGAAGATCTATCAGTTGGCTAATGTAATCATCCAGGTGTATACATTGTGAAGTATTCTAAATCAGTAGTAGTAGTAGTCTTAGAGGAAAGAAGGGGAAAACTTGAGAGATGTTACCAAGATGAAATCAAAAGGTTTTGGCAAGAGGATCCAGCAAAGGAGATTGAATTATGGTTTTGAACAGACAGTGAAGAATCTGGGATGACTACTAGGTTGTGAGTCTGAGAGAGTAGGAGAATGGGGTTGTTGGGTTTAGGAGGAAAGATAATGAGTCTCATTTTTGATATATTGACTTGAAGATTTCTTTTTTTTTTAACCCTTACCTTCCATCTTAGAATCAATACTATGTATTGGTTCTAAGGCAGAAAAGTGGTAAGGGCTAGGCAATGGGGGTTAAGTGACTTGCCCAGGGTCACATAGCTAGGAAGTGTCTGAGGCTAGATTTGAACCTAGAACCTCCTGGCTCTCAGTCCACATTGCCACCCAGCTACTCCCTGAATATTTCTACTTGATATTCAGCTTGAGATATTTAAGAAAAAATGGAAATCAGTAGAGAGTTTGGTAAAAGATGAGTAGATTTGAAAATCATTAGCGTGGAAGTGTTTTTTAAATCTAAGAAAGTTGATGAGATGACAAAGTGAAGTAGCAAACACAGCAATATTAAGAGGGAATAAAATAGACCTCTGAAGAACACTTATAGTAATGGGAGGTGGTTAGAAGATAAGATCTGGAAGAGGTTCCAGTAAAGGATACAGAGAAGGAGCAGTCAGATCAGCAAGAGGAGAAAAAGGAGGTGTAGCCCAAAAACCCAGAGAAAAGAGAGTATCAAGGATGAGAAAGAGATCATCAGTAATAAAAGAAAATCTAGCAGAAAAAACCCTAACAATGTTTACATATATATATATATATATATATATATATATATATATATATATATATATGGGGTGTATGGGGTGCTCAGGGAGGGGTAGTATTTCTGGTATGAAGGGCTTGTCGTGCCCTCCTAGGGCAGCTCTCAAGCCTCTGACCCCCACCTGACACCCAGCTCTCACTGGTGGCTCCCAGTAGCTGCTAGCATGCGGCAGATATCATACCCTGGGCAACGGCTTTGACAGGATGGCTAAACCTTGTGAGGGTAGCCATCGGGTCGTTGTGGACCCCTGGTGAACCAGGGCTTTGCTCACCCAGCATGTGAAGACTGCTTCAGCGGAACAGACAGAAGAAACCAACAAGAAGGTTCAACAGCTGAGAGGGCAACGCGGCAAAGCACTGTGGAGTGCTCAGGGCATGTTGGAACACAAAAGACAACATGGCCATCCAATGCAGCTGAGGAAGTCTCCAGACATAACAATTTTTCGTGCCACTGGACCCAGGCTTCCAACGCCAAGAGAGTGGGACTGTCTCTGTGCATCGACTTTTCCACTTCAATCTCCTTCATGCACAAGTGTCTTTGTGCACACTCATCTCTCATAGATGAATGCGCACAAAGACAATTGTCATCCTCGGTTACCGAGAGACTACTGCAATATATATGTATTTATATATGGCAGGATATGTAAAGACATTCAAAGGATCATAGATATCCCTAAAGTACATGACAAAACAAAAAAGCTTAACACCAGAATACAGGAAATAATAGAACAAAACTGTCCAGAACTTCTATACAGAAAATAAAATATCAATTGAAAGAATTCACAAGTCACCTCTGGGGAAAAAATAAGACTGTAAGATACATAGTGGTTAAAAGTACAGTTCTATTAACAAATCAGTTCTGCAAATGATCAGGAAAAAGATTTTCAAACCCAGAGGAAAGAATATTTGAATATTAAGAGACTATTCTATAGCAACAGAGTACATATATATATATGTGTGTGTGTGTATATATATGTATATGTATATGTATGTATATGTACATATATATGGAAATAATGTATTCTGAAGAGCAATGGAACTCAAAATGTAGCCCAGTGTTAATTATCCAGCAAATAAGAACGGCCATACAAGAAAAAAGATAAACAATAAATAATAAAGAAGATTTTGAAACACTTTTAGGAAGAAAAGCAGAAATGCTTTTCTAACTGGAAAACAATAGAAATAGAGGAGCAGTGAATAAAGGCATGGAGCAGAAACAGTAACAATGACAACAGAGAGAACTTTCTAAATGTAAACAAGGATACAAGGGTGAAGGCAGAAATCTGGAGAAGTTATAATGTAGAGGAAGACAGGAGGCATTATGAATAGAACTTGGTAACAATGCCAATTGTTCAATTGATTTCTTTTGTGAGACAACAATACAAAATGGGAAGGTACATGAAGAAGAGAATGTAGGAGAGAGAGAGAGAGAGAGAGAGAGAGAGAGAGAGAGAGAGAGAGAGAGAGAGAGAGAGAGAGAGAGGAAGAGAGAGAGAGAGAGAGGAAGAGAGAGAGAGAGAGAGAGAGAGAGAGAGAGAGAGAGAGAGAGAGAGAGAGAGAGAGGAAGAGAGAGAGAGAGAGGAAGAGAGAGAGAGAGAGACAGAGAGAGAGACAGAGAGAGAGACAGAGAGAGAGACAGAGAGAGAGACAGAGACAGAGAGAGAGAGAGAGAGAGAGAGAGAGAGAGAGAGAGAGAGAGAGAGAGAGAGAGAGAGAGAGAGAGAGGGAGAGAGAGGGTTGTGTATTTGCCAAGATAAAACCCAGTACTAACAATGAAGGGAAAGTGATCTTTAGTAATTCTAAAAGAGAGCAGTCTATAGGAAAGTGAATATGGAGGGAGATTAGGAGAGGGGGAAGAAATGAAATAGACCTTATTTTGGAGGGAAGAAAGATTTCCAATAATGATTTCTTCTGAACCTGTAGATAGTCAGACTATGAAGAGCGATGGAGATCTTATACTAGGGTTTACTCTGGAGGATTTTGTGCTTGAATGGTCAATTTGTCCTATATTAGAAGGGTGGTATTGGGGGCAACCAGCACTTGGAGGGTGGGAGAGCATAAACTCAAAAAGGTAATTTTGAAACAAATATGAATAAAAGGTAACCAGAGGAGGGTACAGATAAGTGGTGGGTTACATAATTAGGGGCATGGTTGAGGAGGGAGTCTACCATGGTGCAATTTCCTCCTTGACACCTGAAACAATTGGCATTGTTAAGGAAATGAGGGACAGGGGAAAAGGGGAATTCCTGGTGCAAATCTAGGACTGGGTCAGAGAGGACCTAGAAGGGAAAGCCCAGGAACTTTGTTTGCATGAAGAATGCGTAAAAAAAGAAACTAATTTGGGGGGGATAATGAAAAAGAGAAAGATGGTCTAGGGTAAACAGAAAAAAATGGCTAATGAATAGTAAGAAAAATTTTTACAAAAGCATGAGAACTTTATAAAATACCCATATATTAGGGTGAAGAAATACTGCAAAACAAGAATACATTCTTTACAAACTGTAACATCATAAAAACAGGACTTTTAAATAGCATAGGCAGCTTCTATCTGAAAAAAAAAGTATCACATGTATTTGGGATACACTTGAACTTTTTCTTTAAAAATATAGGAGTGAAGCAAGGATGCACACCCCACTATTTTTTATATAGTTCTGGAAATGGAAGCAACAGTAAAATATAGAAATTAATGTAATTAAGGTAGATAAAGACATAAAACTTTCTTATGATAAAGTGATGGTTTACTTGGAAAATTCTAGGAAACTGCCAAGTACAAAGTGAAACCATTAAGAACCAAAGCAATATTATTGTCTGTGAAATAAATATTCAAAATCAACAATATTTATATATAGTTAAAACAAAACATAAGATACAATAATAGAAAAAAATCTCATTCTAAATCACTAAAAAATACACAAAATATTTTGGGATCAACCTCCTAAAGCACAAGAGATTAATATATGTTTTATTACAAAGCCTTTCTTAAAGAAAGAGCAATTTAAATACCTGTAGGAGTTCTCAGAGTGTTCATAGGTATTGTTGTTCAATAATTTTTCAGTCATGTCTGATTCCTTGTGACCTCATTTATAGATTTCTCGGTAAGGATAGCAGAGTGTTTTGCCATTTTTTTCTCCAGCTCATTTTAGAGATGAGTAATTGAGGTAAACAGGTTTAACTAGTTAGTCCAAGGTCGCAGAGTTATTCAGTATATGAGGCCAGATTTGAACTAGATTTGAACCTCCTGATCAAGGGCCAGTGTTCTATCCACTGTACTGCCTAGCTGCCCTATACCTATGGATAGGCCATGCCGATATAATAAAAATTATGTTACTACCAAAATAACCTTATTTTTTTCAATGCTGTAGCCATCAAAATAACAACAGAAACTTGATAGAACTTGATAAAATCATAACAGAATTAATTTTTTGAGGATCTAGAATTTCTAGGAACATGAGAAAAAGGTTAAAGATGAAGGAGGAAAAAAGATGTGCAAAATTCAATCTATATTTTATATCAGCAGTCAGCACATCTATCAGGCATATGTTAAGGAATAAAGAGATAGAACAATGTCATAGACTAAAAAAAGGAGAAAGAAAAAATCATCAACCCAGTATTTGATTTAGCAGAAAAAATAAATTATGAAGAGATAGGTAGAAGGACATGTGTGGAAAAGCCTTGAAGGATTTCCAGATACCAAGATTACCTTTTATAAACTGAAGTAAACCTTTTGTTTTGGACACAAATGAGAGCCTGGAGGTGGTGAATCATGCTTTACCAATATGTTAATAACCGGAAGAAGCTAACTGATTTCCCAAAAGAGATAGAACAATATATATGCGCCACCAAGTAATATGCTATAGACAGGATTCACAATGAAACAAAAGTTCCAGATATCAATTTATCTTCCTGAAAAACATGAACAGAGTAAAGCAGGGGAGTCTGCTTCTACTCTCATTGTGTTAAATTAGTTGAAATTACAAGTCTGCTTGAAGGCAAGTGGACAGGATCTGTTTACTTACCTGAATACTGTGAAGATTAAGAAGTCTCTGATCTGAACAGATTTTAAAAGACAAAAACCTACAAAAGAATCTTATTGCCCCTTTGCAGTCTAGAATATTGCCATATTATAATAATGTAATTCTTTACAGTGTAAAACACATTTTTACATCATTAATTTGCTCCCCTCTGAACAAGACAAGGGAGAGATTGTAATCCTCTTTTTATATTGA
The DNA here is from genome assembly GCF_027887165.1 of Monodelphis domestica. Classification (NCBI taxonomy): domain Eukaryota; kingdom Metazoa; phylum Chordata; class Mammalia; order Didelphimorphia; family Didelphidae; genus Monodelphis; species Monodelphis domestica. The sequence goes on from NC_077230.1 coordinate 223,242,071, forward strand.
GGACACTGAAATTAGGGGGAATGAAATTTTTCTTTCAAGGTCACATTACAAGAAAGTAGCATAGTTAGGACAAGAACCCAGTGCAAAACCCTGTGTAATGTACTGTGTTGATAAATATAAGAGAAGAAAATGTTTCTAGAACCTGAGATAGCCAGTTTCAAAAAGGCAGGAAGCATTTTTATTTGTTGCCTTAAGGTGTTTGTGCTTTGACAAGATGACTGAGGAAATCCTAGGAACACTACAGAGTATAGGTATTGACACTCCAGAGAAAAGCCAATTACACCGTATGTGCCTATATCCCTAATAATGACTCTCCCAATAGAGTATCAGCTGATTAGAATGGGAGGCAATCCTCCTGTCCCTACGGTAAATATTAAGTATTATGTAATCAGAGGAGGAGAGGAAAAATGAAAGATATTGGCTTATGCATAGTCTCTTCCAAACTACTTTCCATTTGTCTCAGCAATTTTTACCAAATATTAAGTTCTTATTCCCAAAATTTGGACCTATACTTTTATGAAATACAAGGTTACTATAATTTTTTATTAGTTTGCTTTCTATGTGTTTTGTTCCACTTGCCTACCTTTCTATTTAATATCCAGTACCAGATAGTTAGTTAATGTTTTATAATATCTGGTATGTTTTATATATATATATATATATATATATATATATATATATATATATAATCTGGTACTGCTAGATCTCTTTCCTTTATATTTTTTCGTTAGTTCTTCTGATATTATTATGTTATTCCAGATGAATTTTGTTATTTTTAGCCAAATAAAATATTTTCATGCTCATTTAATTGGGATGGCATTGATTAATTTTAAGGCTCTAACCGCCCATGAACAATTAATATTTTGTTAGTTATTTAAATCTGACTTTACTTGTATAAAATGTTTTATACTTATGTTAGTGTAATTCTTGGGTTTGTCTTGGCAGGTATATACATGGGTATGTTATTCTGGCTGTGGTTATTTTAAACGAAATATCTCTTTCTATCTCTTCTTGAAAAGACTTTATTAATAGTGATACATAAAAAATGCTGATTCATGTGGGCTTGTTTCAAGACTTGCTACTTTGTTAAAATTACTGATAATTTCAACTAACCTTTTAGTTAAATCTTTAGGATTTTTCAAATCTACCATCATATTATCTGCAACTCTGTCATCATATGGTCTGAAAGAAGTGACTTAAATTTTTTTATTATCCATTTGATTCCTTCAACACTTTTTCTTTTTTCTTCTCTTATTACTACCAGTAGTACTTTCTAGTGTAATACTAAATAATAGCAGAGATAATGGGCCTTCTTACTTTACTCCTGACCATAATGAGTAGTCTTCTAACTTATGCATGGTCCTTTATTAAATGTAACATTTTTTACATTATTATGTGAATAAAACAATTTAATATTTCCTTATTTCTGCACTAAGCATTCAGGTTTCATGTCCTAATATTCTACTCAATTATTTCCAGATGTCTATCATTTCTGAATTATCTACAATTCTATCCATCTCCTTGACCTCTTTCTTATTTATTTTTGGTCAAATTAATCTAGTTCTGAGAGAACAAAATTGAAATTCCCTGTTTTAAGGTTTTATTATTTATTTCTATCTATAATTAATTTTACACACACACACACACACATACACACACACACATGAAACTTCCTTAACTATAGTACTTTTAACATAATGTAGTTTCCATATTTATCCCTTAACTAAATCTATTTTAGTTTTAACTTGTCTGAGATCATGATTATTACTCCCTGATTTTTAAAAAATATCGACTGAAGAGTAATAAATTCTACTCTTTATTTGTATTTATTTCTATATATTTATATTTACTATGTGTCTTAACGTTTAAGTGATTTTCTTTTTATGAAAAATTCCTTTTATTTTTACATTTTGAAAAAATATTTAATAATCATTTTCTGTAGTTTTACAATTCATATTCTGTCCTTTCCTTCCATATCTCCTTTCTTCTCAAGATAGTAGGTAGTATGATATAGATTGTACATGCATTATCATAAAATATATAATTCCATGTTCATGTTGTAAAAGAAGACACATAATGCTTATACTAAAGAAAAATTTGTGGAGAAAATAAAGTAAAGAATGGTATGCTTCAATCTGCATTCAGACTCCATCAGTTCTTTCTATGTTGTTTAGAATCCTTTTTCATCATGATTCACGTGGGGTTGTACTGTATACTTGCATTACTGATAATAGTTAATTCATTCAGAGTTGACCATTGGACATTATTGCTGTTACTATGTAAAATGTTCTCCTGATTCTGTTCACTTCACTTCGCATCCCTTCATATGAATTTTACAAAATTTTTGTGAATATCTTGTTTATCATTTCTTATGGCATGATAGTATTCCATTACAATTGTATACCAAAGTTGTTCAGTCATATGACAATTGATAGAAATCTTTCAACTTCCAAATCTTTGCCATCATAAAGAAAAGCTGCTCTAAACATTTTTTTTTTGTAAAATATGTCCTTTCCTCCTATCTTTGACCTCTTTGGAATACATATCTAGTAGTGATATTGTGGACAAAAAGGCATGCACAGTTTTGTGGCCCTTTTGGCACAGTTCTACATGGTTCTCTAGAAAGGTTCTATCAGTTCACAACTCCACCAACAGTGTATTGTTAGCCCAGTTTTTAACAAATCCCTTCTAACAGTTGTGATATTCCTTTTCTTTTCTTTTTTTAAAAATATATTTTATTTGATCATTTCCAAGCATTATTCATTAAAGACATAGATCATTTTCTTTTCCACCCCACCCCCCATCCCCCAGAGCCAACGCGTAAATCCACTGGGCATTACATGTTTTCTTGATTTTAACCCATTGCTTTGTTGATAATATTTGCACTAGAGTATTCATTTAGAATCTCTCCTCTGTCATGTCCCCTCAACTGCTGTATTCAGGCAGTTGCTTTTCCTCGGTGTTTCCACTCCCATAGTTTATCCTTTGCTTACGAATAGTGTTTTTTTCTCCTAGATCCCTGCAAATTGTTCAGGGACATTACACCGCCATTAATGGAGAAGTCCATTACGTTCGATTATACCACAGTGTATTAGTCTCTGTGTACAATGTTCTCCTGGTTCTGCTCCTCTCGCTCTGCATCACTTCCTGGAGGTTGTTCCAGTCTTCATGGAACTTCTCCACTTTATTATTCCTTTTAGCACAATAGTACTCCATCACCAACATATACCACAATTTGCTCAGCCATTCCCCAATTGATGGGCATCCCCTCGTTTTCCAGTTTTGGGCCACCACAAAGAGTGCAGCTATGAATATTTTTGTACAAGTCTTTGTGTCCATTATCTCTTTAGGGTACAGACCCAGCAGTGCTATGGCTGGGTCAAAGGGTAGATATTCTTTTGTCGCCCTTTGGGCATAGTTCCAAATTGCCCTCCAGAATGGTTGGATCACTTCACAACTCCACCAGCAATGAATTAATGTCCCTACTTTGCCACATCCCCTCCAGCATTCATTACTTTCCTTTGCTGTTATGTTAGCCAATCTGCTAGGTGTGAGGTGATACCTCAGAGTTGTTTTGATTTGCATCTCTCTGATTATAAGAGATGTAGAACACTTCTTCATGTGCTTGTTAATAGTTTTGATTTCTTTATCTGAGAACTGCCTATCCATTTCCCTTGCCCATTTATCAATTGGAGAATGGCTTGATTTTTTGTACAATTGATTTAGCTCATTATAAATATGAGTAATTAAACCTTAGTCAGAGGTTTCTATGAAGATTTTTTCACAATTTGTTGTTTCCCTTCTGATTTTAGTTACATTGGTTTTGTTTGTACAAAAGCTTTTTAGTTTGATGTAGTCAAAATTATTTATTTTACATTTTGTGATTCTTTCTATGTCTTGCTTGGTTTTAAAGCCTTTCCCCTCCCAAAGGTCTGACATGTATACTATTCTGTGTTTACCCAATTTACTTATGGTTTCCTTCTTTATGTTTAAGTCACTCACCCATTTTGAATTTATCTTGGTGTAGGGTGTGAGGTGTTTATCAATTCCTGATCTCTCCCACACTGTCTTCCAATTTTCCCAGCAGTTTTTATCGAATAGTGGATTTTTGTCCCAAAAGCTGGGATCTTTGGGTTTATCGTATACTGTCTTGCTGAGGTCGCTTTACCCCAGTCTATTCCACTGATCTTCCTTTCTGTTTCTTAGCCAGTACCAAATTGTTTTGATGACTGCTGCTTTGTAATATAGTTTTAGGTCAGGGACTGCTAGGCCCCCATCATATGTGTTTTTTTTTTCATTATTTCCCTGGATATCCTTGATCTTTTGTTCTTCCAAATGAACTTTGTTATGGTTTTTTCTAAATCAGTGAAGAAGTATTTTGGTAGTTCAATGGGTATGGCACTAAATAGATAAATAAGTTTGGGTAGGATGGTCATTTTTATTATATTGGCTTGTCCTATCCATGAGCAGTTAATGTTTTTCCATTTGTTCAAGTCTAGTTTTAGTTGTGTGGCGAGTGTTTTGTAGTTGTGTTCATATAGTTCCTGTGTTTGTCTCGGGAGGTAGATTCCTAGGTATTTTATTTTGTCTAAGGTGATTTTGAATGGGATTTCTCTCTCTAGTTCTTGCTGCTGAGCTGTGTTGGAGATATATAGAAAAGCTGATGATTTATGTGGGTTTATTTTGTATCCTGCTACTTTGCTAAAGTTGTTGATTATTTCAATTAGCTTTTTGGTTGAATCTCTAGGATTCTTTAAGTAGACCATCATGTCATCCGCAAAGAGTGATAACTTGGTCTCCTCCTTGCCTATTTTGATGCCTTCAATTCCTATATCTTCTCTAATTGCTACTGCTAGTGTTTCTAGTACAATGTCAAATAGTAGAGGTGATAATGGGCATCCTTGTTTCACTCCTGATCTTATTGGGAATGCATCTAGTTTATCCCCATTGCAGATGATATTAGCTGTTGGTTTTAGATATATACTGTTTATTATTTTTAGGAATGACCCTTCTATTCCTATGCTTTCTAGTGTTTTTAATAGGAATGGGTGTTGTATTTTATCAAAGGCTTTTTCTGCATCTATTGAGATAATCATGTGGTTCTTGCTAGTTTGCTTGTTGATGTGGTCAATTATGTGGATGGTTTTCCTAATGTTGAACCAGTCCTGCATCCCTGGTATGAATCCTACTTGATCATGGTGAATGATCCTTCTGATCACTTGCTGGAGTCTTTTTGCTAGTATCCTATTTAAGATATGTGCATCTATATTCATTAGGGAGATTGGTCTATAGTTTTCTTTCTCTGTTTTTGACCTGCCTGGTTTTGGAATCAGTACCATATTTGTGTCGTGAAAGGAGTTTGGTAGAACTCCCTCTTTGCTTATTATGTCAAATAGTTTGTATAGTATTGGGATTAACTGTTCTCTGAATGTTTGATAGAATTCACAGGTGAATCCATCAGGCCCTGGGGATTTTTTCTTAGGAAGTTCTTTGATGGCTTGATGGATTTCAATTTCTGATATGGGATTATTTAAGAATTCTATTTCCTCTTCTGTTAGTCTAGGCAGTTTGTATTTTTGTATATATTCATCCATTTCTCCTAAATTGGTGTATTTATTGCCATATAATTGGGCAAAGTAATTTCTAATGATTGCCTTAATTTCCTCCTCATTGGAGGTGCTGTCCCCCTTTTCATCTTTAATGCTGTGAATTTGCTTTTCTTCCTTCCTTTTTTTAATTAGATTGACCAGTACTTTGTCTATTTTGTTTGTTTTTTCAAAGTACCAGCTTCTTGTCTTATTTATTAAATCAATAGTTCTATCACTTTCGATTTTATTAATTTCTCCCTTAATTTTTAGGATTTCTAATTTGGTTTTCTGCTGGGGGTTTTTAATTTGATCGCTTTTGAGTTTTTTCAATTGCATTTCCAATTGATTGATCTCTGCTCTCCCTTGTTTGTTAATAGAAGCATTCAGGGATATGAATTTTCCTCTGATTACCACTTTGGCTGCATCCCAAAAGGTTTGAAAAGATGTCTCACCATTGTCATTTTCCTCGATGAAATTATTAATTGTTTCTATGATTTCTTCTTTAACTAAACGGTTTTGGAGTATCATATTGTTTAATTTCCAATTGGTTTAGATTTGGTTTTCCATGTACCATTACTAATCATTATTTTTATTGCCTTGTGATCTGAGAAGGCTGCATTCATTATTTCTGCTTTTCTGCATTTGTGTGCTATGTTTCTGTGACCTAATGTATGGTTAATTTTTGTGAATATGCCATGTGGTGCTGAGAAGAAGGTGTATTCCTTTTTATCCCTATTTATTTTTCTCCATATGTCTATTAATTCTAATTTTTCTAAGATTTCATTCACTTCTTTTACCTCTTTCTTATTTATTTTTTGATTTGATTTATCTAAATTTGATAATGGTTGGTTTAAGTCTCCCACTAGTATGGTTTTATTGTCTATTTCTTCCTTCAATTCTCCTAGTTTCTCCATTAGAAATTTGGGTGCTATATTATTTGGTGCATACATGTTGATTAATGATATTTCCTCGTTGTCTAGAGTCCCTTTTAACAAAATATAATTACCTTCCCTATCCCTTTTGATCAGGTCTATTTTTGCATTGGCTTTATCAGATATCATGATTACCACTCCTGCCTTCTTTCTATCAGTTGTGGCCCAGAAGGTCTTACTCCATCTTTTAATTCTGACCTTGTGGGTGTCAACCCACCTCATGTGTGTTTCTTGAAGACAACATATGGTAGGGTTTTGGATTCTAATCCATTCTGCTATTCGTCTACATTTTATGGGTGAGTTCATCCCATTCACGTTCAAAGTTATGATTGTCATTTGTGGACTCCCTGGCATTTTGATTGCCTTCCCTAATTCTAACCTTTTCTTCTTCGGCTCTACCTTTTAGTCCAGTGATTTACTTTGAATCAGTCACCTTTGTCCCCTCCCTTGATGTTTCCCTTTTTAGTCCCTCCCTTTTGTTCCCTCACTCTCCCCCCTCTCTTTCCCTCCCTTTTTGTTCTCCCTCTCCCCCTCCCCCCCTTGGTTTTCCCTTCTCCTTACCCTTGTTGGGTAAGATAGAATTCAAGATCCCAATGGATCTGGATGTTTTTCCCTCTCAGAGTTGATTTCCCTGAGATTGAGGTTTAAGTAACCCCCCCTCTCTTCCTCTCCTTCTTATAGGAGTTTTCTTCCCCTCCCCTTCCCATGTGAATCTTTGTGTGAGAAAGAGTATTCTATTTGGTCTTTCTTTACCCCCTATTTATACATTACATTTTCCCCACATATTAGTATACATAGATTGATATAAATGTAGTCCTTATAGAAGAGAGTTTGAGTAAAAGAAACAGATAACATTTTCCCCCTTTCCTTAATATTTACCTTTTCAGGTATTCCTTGCTCTTTGATTTTCGGTATCAGGCTTTCCACAGAGCTCTGGTCTTTTCTTTGCAAAAAGTTGGAAGTCTTCTATTTTGTTGAATGCCCATACTTTCCTTTGGAAGTACATAGTCAGTTTTGCTGGGTAGCTGATTCTTGGTTGGAGACCCAGCTCTCTTGCCTTTCTGAAGATCATGTTCCATGCCTTACGATGATTCAGAGTAGAACTTGCAAGGTCTTGTGTGACCCTGATTGGCATTCCTTTATATCTAAATTGTCTTTTTCTGGCTTCCTGTAGGATTTTTTCTTTTGTTTGAGAGTTTTGGAATTTGGCAATTACATTCCTGGGAGTTGTGTTTTGGGGGTTTAGTGTAGAAGGTGTTCTGTGAGCTCTGTCAGTGGCTGTATTGCCCCCTTGTTCTAGAATCTCCGGGCAATTTTCTTTGATTATATCTTGTATCACCATGTCGAGTTTGGTGTTTATTTCTGGCTTTTCTGGAAGTCCAATTATTCTTAAATTATCTCTTCTCCCTCTATTTTCCAGATCTGTCACCTTGTCAGTGAGATAGTTTATGTTCTCTTCTAATTTCTTGGTATTTTGGCTTTGCTTTATTAATTCTTGCTCTTTTACATGATCGTTGTCTTCCAGCTGCCTGATTCTGGCCTTTAAAGCCTGGTTTTCCTTTTCAGTTTCATCACACCGGTTTTGTAGATGCATGAATTTCTTTTGCATTATTTCCAACTTTTCTTCCCAGAAAGCTTCCATCTTTTTGGTCATTTCTGATTCAAATTCTTCATGGGTTTGTGGAGAGTTTCCATTTCCTTTGGAAGGTTTTGGAGCATTTTCTTGTATATCATCTTCTATCTGCTCTGTATTTTGTATTTTGGCTCCATAGAATGTGTCCAAATTCGCCCCTTTCTTCTTATTTTTCTTGGTATTTTGGGGCTTCTGTGCTTCTGTGGAGTTTGCCATCTCTGAATGTGGAGGATTAGCTTTTCTTATCTCTGTCTGGTGTTCAGAGGCTTTAGTCCTGGGTAGATTATCGGTTCTATGAGCTTTCCCTGGGTTAAACTGAGTATGCCTTCAGGCAATGACTTTCACTGGAACTGGAATGGAAGGGTTGGACCAGGAGGCCACACTCTCCCCCGGCTCTCTGGGTCGGGTTGCTTTCCGGAAGTTGCCTTCAGAATAGCTGGCCATGAGGCTGTTTTTTCGGCGCTGAGGGTTGCTGTTGTTTCAGACGACCCTGCTCTCTGCGGGGGAATGGCCTGTGGCTTCCCAGAGTTACGAGGGCAGTGACTTTCACTGAGACTTGGATAGCAGGATCCAGCCCGTGAGGCTGTCTTGCCCGCCCTGAGGGTTGCTGTTGTCTCAGACGACCCTGCTCTCTGCGGGGGGAGCTCTGAGGGCAGGGACTTTCACTGGGACTCGGATAGAAGGCCCTGAGGGTTGTTGTTGTTTCAGATGACCCTGCTCTCTGAGTGGGGCGGGGCTGCTGCTTCCCAGATCCTTGGACTCTGTGCTCCTACCCCGTAGGTCCAAGTGATCTCAGGTTCTGGCTTTTGGGGGGGGCCGTACCTTTTGATCCGGGTCCAGGTCCAGGAGGAGGATTCCCAGGGTCTATGCTGTTGATCATTTTGAATTTTGGCGCCTTAGGAGCTTATAGTTTGAGATTGGTTGGGAAGGGTTTTCCGGAGATCTGAACTTTAGCTTTCTCTAAGCCACCATCTTGACCGGAAGTGTTTTCTTTTCCTTTTTTGTCATATTAACCAGTCTGTTAGGTTTGAGATGGTACTTCGGAGTTCTTAGAATTAGCATTTATTGAATTAATAGTGATTTGGTGCATTTTAAAAATGTGACTAAAGACTTCCGGGTAAACATGGCTGCAATCTAGATGTGAATCTCTTCCTCTCCCCCGTCACTGAGCAAAATAGACTACCTCAAAAGAGCATAAAAATCATCCTTGGAAGAATGGAGGGACTCCCCAGAAGACCACAGAAACAAAGGTATGTGGGATTTGAACATTTCCACACTATAAGAAGAAAAAGCATGCACAAAAACATGAACTGAACTGCCCTCCCCCACCTCCCCCACGGAACCAGAGTAGGGGTGAGAGCGCTCACTGGAGACAGTGAATGAGTGAGGTGCTTCTCTGTCTGGGGGGGTCACACCAGGGTCCTTGGGATCTAACAAGGACTGCCAGGGAACTATCCCTCAGGGCAGTTTCACTGGAGAACCCTGCGCACTGGAAAACATGCAGACTGCAGGGGCCCTTGCAAACTACAAACACTGTGGAGACCCTAGAAACTATAGAAACTGCCTGAGGCCAAAGCTCCGCTCCTCACTATAGTGAGGGGTAGGGCATGCCAGGGTCCTTGGAAACTGACAGAGGCTACCCGGGAACTACCCCTCAGAGCTGTATTACAGGAGACTCCTGCACACAGGAGAGAAGAGACCACAGAACATGGGGCTGGCCAGCGCACTAACAAACCGCAGAGTCGGGGAAGAACCAGCCTGAGGCAAAAAACATCGGCCACTAAAATCCACAGAAAACCCTCCCATAACACCCAGACCACTGACCAAAAAAGAAAGGGAAAACAACCAAAGGGATGGCTTATAATGCCCAAGATCAACCCTCCACAAAGAAAGGGGAAAAAGTAACAATTATAAACTTTTACAGAGGGAAAACGCAGGCTACAGAATGAAATTCAAACAAAATCAAAACATGCCCTCCAAAATGGAAATTATCCACAAGCTCTGGAAAAACTCAAAATGGAGCTTATCCAAAAGATGGGAACCTTCTGGCAAGAAAAATGGGGAAAAAATTCAGAAAGAGGTCAACAGCCTGACAGGCAAGAACTCAAAATTGGAGAGAGAGCAGGAAGCCGCAAACAGAAGGGCAGACCAAACTGTAAAGCAAAATCAGTCCTTAAAGAACAGAATTAAATAACTGGAAGACAATGACCTTGCAAATCAGAAAGAATTAATAAAGCAAAGTAAAAAAATTAATGAATTAGAAGAAAACATAAAATATCTCACTGACAAGGTGACAGACCAGGAAAACAGAGGAAGGAGAGACAATTTAAGAATCATTAGTCTATCTGAAAAGCCAAACATAAAAAAAAAATCTTGATGCCATACTACAAGAAATAATTGAAGAAAATTGCCCTGATGTTCTCAAGCAAGGGGGCAAAATAGAAATAGAAAGGGTTCATAGAACACCTTCTATACTAAATCCCCCAAAGACAACCCCCAGGAATGTAATTGCCAAATTGAAGAGCTTCCAAGCTAAGGAGAAAATCTTTTTTTTTTTAACTTTTTAAAAATTATTTTATTTGGTTATTTACAAACATTATTCATTGGAAACAATGATCAGTATCTTTTCCTCCCCCATCCCCCTCCCACCACTTCTCCCATAGCTGGCGCACAATTCCACTGGGTTTCATATATGTTCTTGGTTCGAAACCATTTCCATGTTGTTGGTATTTGCACTAGAATGTTCATCTAGAGTCTCTCCTCAGTAATTTCCTCTCAGCCCCTGTAGTTAAGCAGTTGCTTGTCATCATCCCACAGTTTATCCTCTGCTTGTGGATAGTGTTTTTTAGATCCCTGCAGATTTTTCAGGGACATTGCATTGTCCCTAATGGAGAAGTCCATTACCTTCGATTGTACCACAGTGTATCAGTCTCTGTTTACAATGTTTTCCTGGTTCTGCTCCTTTTGCTATGCATCACTTTCTGGAGGTTGTTCCAGTCTCCCTGGAATTCCTCCACTTTATTGTTCCTTTGAACACAATAGTATTCCATCACCAACATATAACACAATTTGTTGAGCCATTCCCCAATTGAAGGACTTCCCCTCATTTTCCAATTTTTGGCCACCACAAAGAGCGCAACTATGAATATTTTTCTACAGGTCTTTTTCCTTATTATCTCTTTGGGGTACAAACCCAGCAGTGCTATGGCTGGATCAAAGGGCAGACAGTCTTTTATCACCCTTTGGGCATAGTTCCAAATTTCCCTCCAGAATGGTTGGATCAGTTCACAACTCCACCAGCTATGAATTAATGTCCCTACTTTGCCACATCCCCTCCAGCATTCATTACTTTCCATAGCTGTCATGTTAGCCAATCTGCTAGGTGTGAGGTGATACCTCAGAGTTGTTTTTATTTGCATCTCTCTGATTATAAGAGATGTAGAGCACTTTTTCATGTGCTTATTGATAGTTTTGATTTCTTTGGATGAGAACTGCCTGTTCATGTCCCTTGCCCAATTATCAATTGGAGAATGGTTTGATTTTTTGTACAATTGATTTAGCTCTCTGTAAATTTGAGTATTTATACCTTTGTCAGTGGTTTTTATGAAGATTTTTTTCCCAATTTGTTGCTTTCCTTCTGATTTTAGTTATATTGGTTTTGTTTGTACAAAAACATTTAAATTCGATGTAATCAAAATTATTTATTTTACATTTTGTGACTCTTTCTAAGTCTTGCTTGTTTTTAAAATCTTTCCCTTTCCACAGGTCTGACATGTATACTACTCTGTGTTTACCTAATTTACTTATAGTTTCCTTCTTTAGGTTCATGTCAGTCACCCATTTTGAATTTATCTTGGTGTAGGGTGTGAGGTGTTGATCTAATCCTAATCTCCCCCACACTGTCTTCCAGTTTTCCCAGCAGTTTTTATCAAATAGTAGATTTTTGACCCAAAAGCTGGGATCTTTGGGTTTATCATATATTGTCTTGCTGAAGTCCCTTGCACCAAGTCTATTCCACTGATCCTCCTTTCTGTCTCTTAGCCAGTACCAAATTGTTTTGATGACTGCTGCTTTGAAATATAGTTTGAGATCTGGGACTGCAAGGCCCCCTTCTTTGTATTTTTTTTCATTATTTCCCTGGATATCCTTGATCCTTTGTTATTCCAAATGAACTTTGTTATGTTTTTTTTTTCTAAATCAGTAAAGAAATTTTTTGGAACTTCTATGGGTATGGCACTAAATAGATAGATAAGTTTGGGTAGGATGGTCATTTTTACTATATTGACTCATCCTACCCATGAGCCATTAATGTTTTTCCAATTGTTAAGTCTAGTTTTAGTTGTGTGGAGAGTGTTTTGTAGTTGTGTTCATATAGTCCCTGTGTTTGTCTCGGGAGATATATTCCTAAGTATTTTATTTTGTCTAAGGTGATTTTGAATGGGATTTCTCTCTCTAGTTTTTGCTGTTGGAGATGTATAGAAATGCTGATGACTTATGTGGGTTTATTCTGCATCCTGCAACTTTGCTAAAGATGTTGATTATTTCCACTAGCTTTTTGGTAGATTCTCTAGGATTCTATAAGTAGACTATCATGTCATCTGCAAAGAGCTATAGCTTAGTCTCCTCCTTGCCTATTTTGATGCCTTCAATTTCTTTTTCTTCTCTAATTGCTATTGCTGGTGTTTCTAGTACAATGTCAAATAGTAGAGGTGATAATGGGCATCCTTGTTTCACTCCTGATCTTATTGGGAATGCATTTAGTTTATCCCCATTGCAGATGATATTGGCTGATGGTTTTAGATATATACTGTTTATTATTTTTAGGAACAACCCTCCTATTCCTATGTTTTATTTTATCAAAGGCTTTTTCTGCATCTATTGAAATAATCATGTGATTTTTGTTGGTTTGCTTGTTGATATGGTCAATTATGTGGATGGTTTTCCTAATATTGAACCAGCCCTGCTTCCCTGGTATAAATCCTACTTGATCATGGTGGATGACTCTTCTGATCATTTTGCTGGAGTCTTTTTGCTAGTATCCTATTTAAGATTTTTGCATCTATATTCATTAGGGAGATTGGTCTATAATTTTCTTTCTCTGTTTTTGATCTGCCTAGTTTTGGAATAAGTACCATGTTTGTGTCCTAAAAGGAGTTTGGTAGAATTCCCTCTTTGCTTATTATGTCAAATAGTTTGTATTGTATTGGGATTAACTGTTCTCTGAATGTTTGATAGAATTCACTTGTGAATCCGTCGGGCCCTGGGGATTTTTTCTTAGGGAGTTCTTTGATGGCCTGTTGGATTTCATTTTCTGATATGGGATTATTTAAGAATTCTATTTCTTCTTCTGTTAGTCTAGGCAGTTTGTATTTTTGTATATATTCATCCATTTTGCCTAGATTGTTGTATTTATTGCCATATAATTTGGCTAATTAATTTTAATGATTGTCTTGATTTCCTCTTCATTGGAGGTGATGTCCCCCCTTTCATCTTTGATGTTGTTAATTTGCTTTTCTTCTTTCCTTTTTTTAATTAGATTGACCAGTACTTTGTCTATTTTCTTTGTTTTTTCAAAGTACCAGCTTCTAGTCTAATTTATTAAACCAATAGTTCTATCACTTTCTATTTTATTAATTTCTCCCTTAATTTTTAGGATTTCAAGTTTGGTTTTCTGCTGGGGGGTTTTAATTTGATCACTTTCAAGTTTTTTTAATTGCATTTCCAATTGATTGATTTCTGCTCTCCCTAGTTTGTTAATATATACACTCAGGGATATGAATTTACCTCTGATTACTGCTTTGGCTGCATCCCAAAAGGTTTGAAAGGATGTCTTGCCGTTGTCATTTTCCTTGATGAAATTATTAATTGTTTCTGTGAATTCTTCTCTAACTATATAATTTTGGAGTATCATATAGTTTAATTTCCAATTAATTTTTGATTTGGTTTCCCATGTACAATTACTGATCATTATTTTTATTGCCTTGTGATCTGAAAAGGCTGCATTTATTATTTCTGTTTTTCTGCATTTGTATGCCATGTTTCTGTGACCTAGTGTATGGTCAATCTTTGTGAATATGCCATGTGGTGCTGAGAAGAAGGTGTATTCCTTTTTGTCCCTATTTATTTTTCTCCATAGGTCTATTAACTCTAATTTTTCTAAGATTTCATTCACTTCTTTTACCTTTTTTATTTATTTTTTGATTTGATTTATCTAAATTTGATAATGGTTGGTTCAAATCTCCCAGTAATATTGTTTTACTGTCTATTTCTTCCTTCAATTCTCCTAGTTTCTCTATTAGAAATTCGGGTGCTATATTATTTGGTGCATACATGTTGATTAGTGATATTTCCTCATTACCTAAAGTCCCCTTTAACAAAATATAATTACCTTCCCCATCCCTTTTGATCAGGTCTATTTTTGCTTTGGCTTTATCAGATATTATGATTGCAACTCCTGCCTTCTTTCTATCAGTTGAGGCCCACAACGTCTTACTCCATCCTTTAATTCTGACCTTGTGGGCGTTACCGACCTCATGTGAGTTTCTTGAAGATAACATATGGTAGGGTTTTGGATTCTAACACATTCCAGTATTCGTCTACATTTTATGGGTGAGTTCATCCCATTCACGTTCAAAGTTATGATTGTGACTTGTGAATTCTCTGGCATTTTGATATCCTTCCCTAATTCTAACCTTTCTTCTTTAGCTCTAACCTTTTAATCCAGTGATTTACTTTAAATCAGTCCCCCTTGTCCCCTCCCTTGATATGTTTCCCTTTCTATCCCCTCCCTTTTTGTTTCCTCCCCTTCCCCCCTTCTCCTTCCCTCCCCTTTTGTTTTCCCTTCCACCTCCCTCCTTGGTTTTCCCTTCTCCCTACCCTTGTTGGGTAAGATAGAATTCAAGATCACAATGGATCTGGATGTTTTTCCCTCTCAGAGTTGATTTCCCCGAGATTAAGGTTTAAGTAAAAACTCTCTTCCTCTCCTTCTTATAGGAGTTTTCTTCCCCTCCCCTTCCCATGTGAATCTTTGTGTGAGAAAGATTATTCTATTTGGTCTTTCTTTTCCCCCTATTTACACATTATATTTTCCATATATTAATATATATAGATTGATATAAATGTAGTCCTTATAGAAGAGAGTTTGAATAAATGAAAAGATAACAATTTTTTCCTTTCCCTTTCCTTAATATTTACCTTTTCAGGTATTCCTTGCTCTTTGTTTTTCAATATAGAACTTTCCAAAGAGCTCTGGTCTTTTCTCTGCAAAAAGTTGGGAATCTTCTATTTTGTTGAATGCCCATACTTTCCCTTGGAAGTATATAGTCAATTTTGCTGGATAGCTGATTCTTGGTTGAAGACCCAGCTCTCTTGCCTTTCTGAAAATCCTGTTCCATGCCTTACTATCATTCAGAGTGGAACTTGCAAGTTCTTGTGTGACCCTGATTGGCATTCCTTTATATCTAAACTGTCTTTTTCTGGCTTCCTGTAGGATTTTTTCTTTGGTTTGATAGCTTTGGAATTTGGCAATTACATTCCTGGGAGTTGTCTTTTGGGGGTTTAGTGTAGAAGGTGTTCTGTGAGCTCTGTCAGTGGCTGTATTGCCCCCTTGTTCTAGAATCTCTGGGCAATTTTCTTTGATTATATCTTGTATTACGATGTAGAGTTTGCTGTTTATTTCTGGATTTTCTGATAGTCCAATTATTCTTAAATTATCTCTTCTTCCTCCATTTTCCAAGTCTGTCACCTTGTCAGTGAGATATTTTACATTCTCTTCTAATTTCTTGATGTTTTGGCTTTGCTTTATTTATTCTTGCTCTTTTACCTGCTCGTTGTCTTCCAGTTGCCTAATTCTGACCTTTAAAGCCTGGTTTTCCTTTTCAGTTTGGTCAAACCGGTTTTGTAGTTGTGTGAAATTCTTTTGCATTAATTCCCACTTTTCTTGCCAGAAGGCTTCCATCTTTTTGATCATTTTTTATTCAAATTCTTCAAAAGTTTGTGGAGAGTTTCCATTTCCTTTGGAAGTTTTCGGCACATTTGCTTGTGTTTCCTCTTCTATCTCCTCTGTATTTTGTATTTTTGCTCCATAAAATGTGTCCAAAGTTGCCCCCTTCTTGTTTTTCCTGTTGTTTTGAGGCTTTTTTTCTTCTGTGCTGTTTGCCATCTCTATCTGAGTTAGGGGGGATGGCTCTTCTGTTATCTGTCTGGTGTTTGGTGACTTTAGCCCCAGGAAAATTGTCTGTCTTCCCCAGGAAGCCCGGAATTGCTGGTGTTTCGGTGTTACTACCCTCCTCAGTTCCCTCTCGATGGTTCTCTGTTGCCTTACTTCTATGCTCTGCACCTGGCTTGACACTCTCTGATGTATTTCAATGCCTTTGCTGGCCAGAGAAGCCTGCACTCTGAGAGGGAGGGGCCATGGCTTCCTGGAGCTCCAAGAGCTGGTGATAGGATTAACCTCAGACTGAGTATGTCCTGAGTCAGGGACCTTTGGTGAGACTCAGATGGAAGGGTCTGGTCAGGGGGCTACCGGCTCCCCCCCCCCCCCTGTTTCCCTGCTGTCTGGGTGCCCCCGAGACTGGCTCAGGTTGTTTTCAGGATGTGGCCTTCAGCTCCAAGGCCCTTTTGACAGTCCTGAGGGTTACTGTTTTTTCAGATGACCCTGCACTCTGAGGGGGAGGGGCCATGGCTTCCCGGAGCTCTGAGGGCTGGTGATAGGAATAACCTCAGACTGAGTATGCCCTGAGGCAGGGACCTTCAGTGAGACTCAGATGGAAGGATCTGGTCAAGGGGCTACAGGCTTCCCCTCTCTCTCTCTGTTTCCCTGCTGTCTGGGTGCCCCCAAGACTGGGTCTGGTTCTTTTCAGGAAGTGGCCTTCAGGAAAGCTGGCCCTGAGGCCCTTTTGTTCCTGCTGCTGCCTCGGATTCAGAGCTCTGGGTTGGGGGGGATGGGTCCTGGGACCTTCCTTTTGCCTACCCCTTAAATCCGAGTAATCTCGGGTTCTGACTTTTGGGGGGCTGTACCTTTTGATCCAGGTCCAGGAGGAATATTCCTTGGGTCTATTCTGTTGTTTGTTTTGTATTTTGGTGCCCCAGGAGCATTCAGTTTGAGATTGGTAAGGAAGGTTTTCTGGAGCTCTGAACTTTAGCTTTCTCTAAGCTGCCATCCTGACCGGATGTACACCTGTTTTATAATTATGGAAACTGAAGCTCAAAAAGTTTAAGTAGTTTGTGCATAATCACAGGGTTGGTTCATATCAATGGATGATTTGGATCCAGGTCTTCCTAACTACCAATTGATTATCTATCCACCAGATTATTCCACTTCACAAACAGCAAAGCCCTTGTCAAAGAACAAAAAAAACTAAATCATATGTGTCACAGAATATTGTTAAAACTTTTAAACCTTTATGTCCACATAAAAACTGTTCAATTCTCTTGGATCAAGGGGCACATATAATATTCCCTAGCTTATGAATTTGCTCCATTTTGCCTGCTATTCTGATTTTTCTCATAGGAAAGTGGGTCCTGCAGCCCTTTTCACTTCACTTTCTCTTTGTGAAAAGTAAATAAAATGGACAAAAAACTTAAGGAATTCCATAGTCAGGAACAAACTTGTTTGGCTGGTACTGAGGTTATCTTTCTTTTCTCTAGTTCCTTGTAAAGGCAAGATGGAGGTATTTCTATCCTTTCCTCTTTCAGCTCTGGGTGCCATTAGACAGGACTAGTGCTTTGTAGCTGGAGACCTTAAATGCTATCCTTATCAGGTAAGATCACTTAGAATGGAGAATTGACTTTCCTTATCCATTGTAATGATTCTTTTCCTGATTTCAGGAATCAGAGGATTCACAAAGGAATGCTGGTAACATTATAACTGATCTTAATTTCCCTTTGGGTTTTGTTATCCAGATATATCATGAAATAAGAGAATTTTTTGAGAGTAGGAAACAATTAGACCTAAGATGTTTTGAAATATTAGAAAAAAAGATAACACTTTAGTAGCAATAATCCCCATGATATATAAAATATAAATATATTTAATAACTTTTTTTTTTCCTAGCAAAATAGGCTCCAGAATTTTGCAGGCTCAAAAAATCCTTCTCTGAGTATATTGTAATAAATGTAACCCGAGTGGAAACTATTTCTTGTTATAATAACTAGGTACTTTGGCTTGAAACTAGAGGGCTGCTACTAAAGGGGACACACCTGAGGATTTCTTAGTTACAATAGGGATAGATGTACTTTGAGAGACACTGAGATGCTGCTGCAGAAAGAGGGATGCTGCCTCAGGGGAATGCTCTGGGGCTTGCCTATAATCACTATTGATGGCTGATAGGTCAATCTATTTCCTAATCTCCTCCACCCTTCACTCCCAGATCCCACACACTCCCTCACCCCCTTCCCTTCTTCTAGCCTCTCCCTCCCAGTTTCCTCTTGAAGCTTGGGGCTTTGCCCCTCCCCCCTGAATAGACTATGATGATACTCTTGTTTTCTTTCTCAGGTAAGGGTTTATTGGGAAACAATAGGATAGAGAACTGAGGAAAGAGGGGTGAGAGTTTCCCTAAACTATAAGGAGAATTTGAGGGTTTGGGAAATCAGCCCAGTCACAACTGTGACAGAGGGACAGTCAGAGAGATGGAGGACCACTATTAAAATCTTTCTTCTTCACAAAGCCACCAAGGTCTCTCAGCCTAATTTCAGAAGCCTCCCCCACCCAAGGGTCCTTCAGCCTGGGACAAAAGCTAACAAGATTAGTTCTCAGCTTCTTCCCTCTCCAGTCAGGCTTGCCTCCTTTTATCAGAAAATCCCAGAGACCCAAAGTCTCCTGGTCAGTCCACCCCAGAGAGAGAAACAGAATCAGCTCCTCCCCCTGGCCAGCTCAACTGCCTCCTTTGGGAACATTCCATTTGGAACCTTCTCCTTTATTGACAGAGAGGTCCCCAGCCTTGTTTCTTGCATGACCTGTCATGTAATTTCTCTCTCTCTTCATGCCTGTTACACAATCCCCCCCCCCTTTTATTCCATAAAAAATGCAACTTGCATTTTTCAATGATACTTACCTTTATAATAATTCTTATTATCTATTCTTCACCCTGTGCTTATCTTAAATATTCTCTTATCCCCCCAAAATAATAAAATCCTAGCTCATCTCAGCTATTTTATCTATCTAGATGCTAAGCTAAGAATGGGTTGTAGGAAAATGGTTTAGGTAAGGGAATTACATGAACATATTTTCCATAACAAATCAAGTAACAATTTTCATTTCATTTCAACAATTTCACTAACATTAAGAATATGCGAAATGTCCTATTTCCTAATATCTATACAGTCACTAAATTTCCTATCACTAACAAATGCTAACCTACAATCATAATGCAATCTACTTTTATACTTCAGAACTTTTATGCCTCTACTTTCTTAAGCCTTAAACAATTCACTAGGCTATTACTCTTGTTAGTAATTAGACTATTAATAAATTACTGTAATATAATTAGCAAGTTAGTTAATTAGTAAATGGATATACTTAGTACAGATTTACATATGTACATTATTCTAAGTTTCTGTGCAAACTCATGCAGAAAAGAAATATCTTCATCCGTTTGAATTTCCCACAGAAAGTAGTATCAGTGTGTCTTGTTGTCATGTAACTATGCATATGTATACTTATCCAATCCATGAGATATCTTCCTTTGCTATGTAGGATGTGCATGCAAATATGTGATGTTCACGTGTGTGACACATTTTTACATATCCTCATAATCAAAAGTTTCAAGATTTCAAAGTTCCAAAGTCCTTCCATGGCCATTCATGTTGCTTGTAGAAACTCTTTCTTCCTCTCTGGTCCTTCGTCTGGTTCGCATGCCAGTCGCCATCATCCAGTCTTGATTGAAGACGTGTTCTTCCAATCAGGATCCACTGGTAAAATCAATCAGGAACCTGGAACACAGGAACAATGTATGTTTGTGAGATTTTTCCATGAGTGTATGAGTAAGAGTGAAAATTTACTTTTGCATGGAAGTAAGTTGAAATCTTCATGAATGCCAGAATTTATCAATCTTTCTTCATGTCTGCAAATAAGAACACATGTGTTTCCTTCATGCATGGGGGTAAGCTTTTGCATTTGTACATCTTCGTGCTTGCAAGTAAGGTGTACAAGTATTTTACATGGATGGGTGTGAGCATTATGCATAAGAATGTTGATTTCAAGTTTGCTAAATCTTGCTGTTTCACTTTTCACTAGAAGATTTATCATGTGGTTACTTTAGTTCTGTATCTTGGAGATAGAATCTAGAGAATTATGTGTTCATTTATAACAACATTGTTTCTTTCAGTTTTGTTATTGTGTCAAGCAGAGACTATTTTATATTTAATATTGAGGATTTTTTTCTATGGCTGCTAATGTCTTTCTTTTGGTTGTAACTGGCTGCATCTCTTCAGGGGTGCTATCCTTTCATTATTTTAACTTGTGCAGGGCTCTCTCTACTGTATTCTGGTGGCTCTCATTTGCTTTCCCGATTTTCCGGTAGAGACTATTATTGCTCATCAATCATATTCTTAGGGCTACTCAATATTATGGGTGTGATGCAATTTCACATGTGAAGCATGGAATCACGGATATCTTTGGTCAACCTTTATAGACATTGGGGTTGTCATTACGACTGTAGTTGGTCCGAGCCATCTAGGTTCTGTAGGAGATTCTGTATTAAAGTTCTTGACATATACCCTATCACCTGGTTTTATCTTGTGCAATGAAAAATCTAGTGGTATCCTTTGCACAAGCAAACCCAGTTTCCTTAGTTCTTCAATCATATGTTGTATCTGTTTTAAGTATTCATGAAGAACACATTCCCCTCTTAACATGGACAAGTAAGGTGGCTTTACTGTCCTACCATGCCAAAGTGGCTAACCATATAGTATTTCAAAAGGTGATTTGTGTAGGTCAATCCTAGGCCTGGTTCTAATGTTGAACAAAGCAAGAGGCAAAACATCTGTCCATTTTAAATGTGTTTCTGAACAGAGTTTATCTATTTGTGTTTTCAATTCTTTGTTCATATGCTCAACTTGCCTAGAACTTTGGGGTTGATATACTGAATGGTAATTGCACTTAATCCCCAAGGTCTTTTAGATTTCTTGTAGAACCTGGGAAGTAAAGTGGGACCCCTTGTCTGAATCAATGGTATCAGGAATGCTATGTCTTGGTATAATCTCCTTTAATAGAAATCTCACTACCTTAGCAGTGTCACTTTCTTTGGATGGACATGCTTCAACCCATCTAGTCAGTCTATCCACTATAACCAATGCATATTTGTATCCCTTGACCTTTGGCATATTGATATAATCAATTAGAATACACTGGAAAGCCATATAGCTGAGTGGTCTACCTCCCAATGCAACACTCTTAAAATGTCCCTAATTACATCTCCATGTTTCACATTGCCTGACAAGTTCTAATGGCATTTGTTGTAATTCTTGGTGCTGGCCAATATCTCTTTATGGTATCCAGAATCCCTTGTACTCCGTAATGTCCCTTGGCATGAATTATGGTGCATAGATGTTGATATAACTTTTTAGGGAGAATAGGTTTACCTCCTTGAGCAATCCAGACGCCTTTGATCAGTTTAGTGCTTAGCTGCTCTTTCCATGACTGTACCTCTTCTCTGTTGTAGGCTTCAGTGAGATTATGCCTTTCAATCAGAGAGAAATTCAGTACATGGTGGGGACCGAACCTAGCAGCATATTTCGATGTTATGTCTGCTCTGTCATTCCCTAGGGGTATTCTGTCTTTTCCATGAGTGTGTGCCTTACAATGGATTATGGCCACCTCTTTAGGAAAGTCTACAGCACTTATGATATGATCTTTTAGATTGCCATATGCATTTGGTTTCCCAGCTGAAGTTTTATAACCTGTTTTTCCATATGTATGATGACCAATGTACAGTGGAAAAGCGTAGTGTGAATCCAGAAATATATTAGCTCTTTTCCCTCTAGTTAATTCTAGGACTATGAGCAGAGCCTTGAGCTAGGCTCCCTGGGCACTGACATGACTTGGCAATGATGCATGCCAAAGTGTTTTGTCATCGTCAACTACCGCTGCCCCTGTGAATTTTCTCACATCAGGAACATAGGAGGACCCATCTGTGTATGACTCTATTTCAGGATCAATAAGAAGTGTATCTTTAAGGTGTTCATTTAGCCGATGCATGAGTTCAACTATCTGATCACAATCATGCAATACTTCTCCACCCATTGGCAAATCAGGGATAAGAGTTTCTGGGTTCAACGGTGCACATCTAGGCATTGTGATGTTATAATTGCCTAACAAAAACACTTCATACTGGGATATTCTTGCATCAGTGAATGAATGCATATTCTGCGACCATAACAGTTTTTCAATTAGGTGTGCAGAATACACATGCAATTTACATCCCAGTAATATATCATAGGACTTCTTGACCATTAAAGCAGTAGCTACTACACTCCTGAGGCAATGCACCATTCCTTATGAAACCATGTCAAGGATAGAACTGTTAAATGCAATAGCACTCAGATTTAACCCAAAATACGGTGCTAACATTCCAGAAGCAATGCCTTTTGCTTCATGGACATACAAATGGAATTCTTTCTTATAATCAGGTATTTCCAAAGCTGGAGCTAATAGAATAGCCCCTT
The DNA here is from genome assembly GCF_027887165.1 of Monodelphis domestica. Classification (NCBI taxonomy): domain Eukaryota; kingdom Metazoa; phylum Chordata; class Mammalia; order Didelphimorphia; family Didelphidae; genus Monodelphis; species Monodelphis domestica. The sequence goes on from NC_077230.1 coordinate 223,264,888, forward strand.
TCAACTGTGACAAAGCATGCAAATGTTCCTTATTCAATTGTAATGGTTCTTTGATGTCTTTCTTTGTCAAATCAGTCAAGCATTTGGAAATATGAGAATACCACACTATGTGCTGCCTCGAGAAACCAGCAACCCCCCAAAAATCTCTAAGTTCTTTCTTAGTTATAGGGATAGCTAGCTTCTGTATGTCTGCTATCCTTTTATTAGAGATTTTCCTGGTGCCCCCCTCCTGGACAAATCCTAAATATTCAACTGTTGGTAGGACCCATTGAATCTTCTTTTTAGAAACTTCTGAGTTAAAACACCTGAAGCTACTCCTCTTCACTCATGTACATACAGGTGGCACTGACTCTGTCTCTAGAGGAGATGATCGAGCAGATGCCGCTGCAAAGCTAGCAACCATAGAAGGACCTGAATTAATTTTAACATTAACAACAACTGATGATTTAAATTTATCACTTTCCTATAATGAAAAGGAAGTGGAAAAATGGAAGAAAAAATTCAAAGCAAAACAGATAAATGGAGTATGGGTGTCATCTGAAGGAAAACCCCTGCTCCCTAGAAGTTTTTATCACCAAATTTGCCAATCTATTCATAAAAATGGTCACTTTGGCACCCAGGGCATCGTGGACTCTGTCAAGAGAGCATAGATAGCCCCTGGTATAACTACTATAGCCTCTAAAGTATGTTCAGCCTGTTCTATATGTCAAGCATATAACCAACATGCATTTCGTGGAAAAGCCTTTGGTAGACGTCCTCTGGCTTACACACCTTTCGAATGTCTACAGATAGATTTCATAACAATGTCAAAGTCTGGATGTCATAAATTTCGCCTAGTCATTGTAGATCAACTGACCAGATGTCCGGAAGCATTTCCTGTGACCCAAGCCACAATGGATTTTGTTGCTAAGATACTTTTAAAAGAAATTATTCCTCGCTTTGGACTGCCAGCATGTATTGATTCAGATAGAGGAATTCATCTTACTGATTCTGTCCTAAACCAGATATATTCTTTCTTGGAGATAACTCCCAAATTTCATGTTCCATATCATCCCCAGAGCTCAGGCCAATTTGAGAGCATGAACAAAGAACTTAAAACTATAATGGGAAAATTATGCACTGAGACCCATTTAAAATGTCCTGAAATTCTCCCTCTGACCCTATTTTATCTTAGAAGCAGGCCTAGAGAAGACCTACACATCTCACCATTCGAGATGCTTTTTGGACATCCATCTATACAGGCTAAACCTTTTCCCCCTGAATATACATAACTATTAGGAGGAGATACTTCTATTGCTTCCTATATACAGGAATTACAGCACAAACTATGTGAACTTCATGCGTCCGGAGCTGCAGTACAAGCCAGACCACTAGACTTTTCTCTTCATGATCTGAACCCAGGAGACAAAGTGTATATTAAGAATTTCAAGCATACTGGAGCAAATCAGCCTTTGTGGGAAGGACCATTCCAAATATTGTTAACTACTCCAACATCTATAAAGGTTGGAGAAAAGGACTCTTGGATTCATTGCTCACATGTGAAGAAAGCATCTTATGTTGGGACTGATTGACCGTACCCTATCATATGCTTTGGAGATAATAATCCATTGACAAATGGATGCTGTTTTTCGAAGATACATTGAATTACTGGTTTTTTCCCTTATTTTTATTATTGCTTTTCTTTTATTTTGATTAGAATAATTGATTTTTTCTTCTTTTTTCATATCTTGTACTAAAGGTAAATATTATTAATATTATTTTTTCTGCAGTAATAGAAGTTTAATACATATATATACTTGCTATAATGGCAATGCATTCCCAAAAGCTTTAAACTATGGGAAACTGCCATTTATTGATAAAAATGTTATGAGACTGAGATTAATGTTTGTGTATGATTCCAGGAAATGGGATAAAAACAAGGACCACAGACTTAACCTGAATAGTGCCAAAAAGAACACACAGGTCAAAATGAAACCAATCCATGTGGGATTTATGAACTTCTACACCAATATGGAAGGAGTTGAAATTATGTGGACTTGAGGTTGCGATGCTTGAGACTTCCTTGTATCTACACTCTTTGTGAAGTACTCATACAAGTACAAAATTTGACTATTATTCTGGCTCCCTATATCCATGAGAATGTAAAAAATCAGACAAGGGAATGACACTTCCCTATCAAGATAGAATTCTAGTTCTTTTTCTTCTTATAGTATGACAACTTCCTGTGGTCTTGGCTACAAATGGGTAAGTGAAATATCACTGCATTCTGTCCTACAGACTTGTGGGATAGAATTACTTTAAATTGGACCTGTACAAAGGTCTATTTTTAATTTTTTTTCTTTATGTTTTTGATTGTTTTTCAATTCTTTTGATAATTGACTCATATATCCCCATAACTCAACATTGCATCCTGAGCTGAACTGGATGTTTTTTTTTTTTTAACACCTACTTCAGGAGGGATTGTATTTTAATTTAAAATCCAGGATTTTTTTTTTTTTGTTTGAGATTGTATTTTTATAAAAATCCAAGATTTTGATTTTGCTTGAGAAAAGATCTTCAAGGAAGAAGCTTGATAACTCCTAAATCTAGAGAATGAATTGTTGCAGAAAGATGCTGGAAAATCCACACTACATCAAGAAGATCAAGAATGAACTTTGGATATGGTTGATTGAACTGAAGTTTGATTGAACATTTATTGTAAATGTACACATTTATGCCAAAAGGGACTGCCCCTAATTTGGTTTTCTATCAATGTGCCTAGCAAAACATTGGTTTTGCTTTCTTTCTTTTCTATTCCTCCATTAATACTCTAATTTCCTCTTAGAAAATTGAATATTGTATATATCTATAGTTAGAAGTGCATCTAGGACTACAAAATGATTATGTTAAATGATCAATGGGGAGACTAGTCTCCCAATGATCATCAGGGGGGATTGTGGATCTTAAAATTTCTCAGAACTGTGAATCTTAAAAATTCTCAGACTCTACTTCAGAAGATTTGATTAAGCTAAACCCATTTTAAACAATGAAGGTACTTGATCAGGAATGTGGAGACTTCTAACATTACTCCACCCATTCTTAAGCATACTTTAGGGGAAGATAAAGATGTAAAACTCCTGATTGACCAATGAAAAGTCCCCAACCCATACTTAAAGTGAAGCAAACACCCTTAAGCTAGGTCTATTTTTAGATCTAATACAAAGGGGTGCTAAGTACCTATGAAGATCAAATTAATCAGGCAACTTGCAAAGGACAAGATTAGTCTACTCAGGTGTGAATTACTCAAAAGTTTTAGTCTACTCAGGTGTGAATTAAGAATGGTCAGTCTTTTGGAAAACATCTACTGTGATTGGTAGACATAAAAACTTAGGGGAGGTGACATAGGAGAAAATTCTCTTTAAAAGGAGGTCAAAAGGCCTCTGAAAGTTAATTCAGCTTTGGAGCTGAATTGAAGGCTGGTCTCTCTCTCGGTAGCTGAACTGGAGGGTCTCTCTGAACAGTAGAGTTTTGCTTGGGACAATCTTGTGGTGAGTGATTAAAGACTGACTTAGTCTCTCTTAAGGCTCAAGCCTAGGCCATGTTGGCCTAGGCCCTTCATATTATATTTCTCTTATTCTCTCTCCTTGTTCTTAATTCCTTTATTTGTATTAATTAAAATCTTTATAACACCCAGCTGACTTGGGTATTTAATAATATTTTGGGAATTTTCCCATGGCGACCACTTTATTTTTAATATAAAATCAAGACACTAAAAATTATCTTTACAGTTTTGGCAATTCAAAGTCTTGAAACCATATTTTCATGGTCACAGTTTATGGCAACCACTCTTTTGTCTGTAACATATTTTAAACCTTGTAATATGGAGATGAGATTTATAAATAAGAATAGATATAGTAAGGTAGATTTATAGATAGAATAGTTAAGTGTAGCCCTGATTTGTCAGGGGAGAAGACTTTCCTTGCAGTAAAGATTTGGGTGCTGGGATTTATTTAGAACTGATTAGTTATACAGAAACATTTCCTATCAATATTTATCTTTCCTTTTCCTTTCCATGCATCTTTTATAGTTTAACAAATAGGATTTTTTGTTATAACCAGTTTCTAGCCAATTCCATCAACTGCTAATCCAAACATCTCCTCAACTGTCAACAACTGAATCTCCATATTAGCTATATTTTATCAATATTTATTGCCATCTATAAATACTAGATCAATTTCCAACATAACAAGTGGCAAGCCAATAAGGACAAGAACATACAAAGAGATACAACTAAAAGGAATTAATAGTCAAAACAATATCCAATAACATGAGTTTAGGGAATATCATCCAGGCTTTTACAAAAAAAGATTCCTGGATATATTAGGGAGATCCCAGTCCTACAATCAATACTGGACATACTCTGTCTTACACTTTTGTATATTTTAAAATTAACACCATTAGGGGGCTGTAGAATATTCTTAATGTTTATGATTAGGATGTTTATTTATTACATCCTAAATCTAATAGCACTATGGAGAGAAAAACAACAAAAAGAAAAGCAAATTGACATGTCATTTGAATATCTAGAAAAGGTAATAAATAATGAGGCAAGGCAAATTAATGGAGCAATATTTTCAAGGTATATATCCTATATATATATACATATATATGTATATATATATATATATGTATTCTTGATAAAGACAAACATTAAGAAGGGAATAATGAGTTAGTTGAAGAACTGAGACAAGACATAAAAGATCTGAAAATAAAACAACAAAGTAGAAAAACAGGAAAAAAAACTATAGCTGCTGTCAGAGAATATAAATCACTGAGGCAGTTTAATGTTCTACAAATAAATTACAATGATCAGAGCCCTAGGTATTATATGTGTGGCTGAAGAGGACATTTAATGATGGATTGTAGATCCTGTGGACAAGTTTTCAGGCAAAATGGAGGATATTTCCTCAATAACCTTAGGAATAATGGCTATAATTGCAGGGGAAACCGATAGAACAATGGAGTTAGAAATGAAGGCAGGTACAACAACCAAGGCAATGGGTACAATGGATTTAGATATGGGTATCAAGATACAAGAAATGGCTTTGTAAATGGCTATCCAAACAGATATCCAAATCATATAATTACCAGGGTACTAATCAAAATGAGGCAATGCAAGTGTATATAAAGAATGGTGCATGCCCTAAATATTCAAAAGTTGTCAGTACCAATACCCAGAACCAAGAAACCTAGAAAGGTCAATTATGAAGATTTACTAGGGGAGATGGAATTGTAGATAGTGACAATGATAGAATTGGAACACAGACATTAGAAACTAAAGTAAATAATTTAGAGAGTGAAGGACAGACTGATGAATATAGGTTTCCTGATCTAGATATAATGACATCAATAATACTTGTTCACTGACCCCAGAACAGTACAGAACTGCATGTCACATTGAAAATTGGAAAAAAGTATTTATGATTGTTTACTGGACATGGGGACATCTAAATCTGTATTAATAAATTCCCCAGATGACCAATGCAATACAGTGGGATCTATAAAGGTTGAAGGAATTTATGAGACACCTTTTAAGGTGAAAAAGCTGCCACCCAAGATGTTTTCCATGGGACCATTGAGTGTAGAGCATTCATTTTTGTTAATGCCAAACTCTCCTGTCAATCTTTTGGGGAGTGATTTATTGTGCAGATTGAGGGCAATGATAGTGTATACCCCAGCTGGTGATATTTCTCTGGAACTGCCAGAGGAATCACTAAATTTGTTCCCAGTATTGTTCTTAGAAGATCAAGAAATACAAAAGACGCAGATTTATGAAATTCCTACAGATATCCCAGAAGCATCGTGGGTCACATCTCTATAGATGTGGGATTACTAAAATCATCTGTGCCAATGACCAGCTCTATCAGCAAGACAGTATCTCTTGTCAAAAGAGGCTAGAGGGAATAACACCAGTGATAGAGTCTTTGTTAAAGCAAAAGATTATAATCCCTTGCAAGTCTGAGTACAAGCCAATCCTGCCAATCAAGAAGCCTGAGTTAGATGCAAATAGGAAAACAGTTTACAGATTTGTGCAAGATCTCTGAGCCATAAACAACCATGTAGTATAGAGGCATCCAGTTGTACCAAGCCCATCAACAATAATTTCTCTGCATTCTTCTCTATTCCAATTACAAAGGTTCCCAGAATATCTTTGTGTTTACATGGAAGGGCTCTCATATACCTGGTGCTGTTTGCCCTAAGGATTCATGGAAAGTGCAATGAAAGCCTCTTCTCCCAAATTTTAACACAAGAACTTGCAAATATAGAATTTACAGAGAGCAGATATCCATTTTGTTGATGACTTTTTGTTGGTTTCTCCCTTGGCTAAAGCATGGCAAAGGGATAGTAAACATCTTCTGCTAGTTATTTAAAAGGGGACCCAAAATTTCAAAATAAAAAATACAATGGTGTCTTCCTAAAATAGAATACCTAGGATTTGTACTAGCAGAGGGGTCAAGATACATCTCAAAAAAAAAGAATTTCAGAAATTCAAAAATTAACCACACCAAAGATAAAGAAACAGCTGAGAGTTATATTGGGAACAGCTGGGTTTTTCAGGCAGTGGATACCATGCTATGGGGAAATCACCAAGCCCCTGACAGAATTAAAAAGAGATACAGTAACAGAGCCATTGAAACTAAGTGCTGAACATCTAGCAGCAATAGTAAAATTGAAACAAGCCATCTTGTCAGCACCTGCACTGGGAATACCAAATTATGACAAGCCATTTGTCTTGCATTTCCTTGAAAGGAAGGTGTTGCTTCTGGTATGCTTACACAAGCTTTAGGACCACTGTATAGACCAATCACTTATTATTCAGAACAACTAGATCTTATTGCAACAGGAGCTCCCCCATGCCTCACAGGAGTGGCTGACACTGTTCTGTTAGTCATCAAAGCTGTAGAACTGGTATTAGGATGTCCACTTACAATTATGTATCCTCATGAAATGGAAGCATTGCTACTGAGACATAGAACCCAAGCTTTCTTGGATCAGTGATTAGCCAAATATGAGATCACTTTCCTAAGCAATGAGAACATCACATTAAAGAGATGTAGTACCCCTAACCCTAATCCTGCCTTATTTTTGCCAGATTTGCCCACTAATGGAGAACCTCTATATGACTTTGAAAAAGTGGTAGAAATTGCAGAAAGACATTGGGAAAATTTCTCTGACACACCTTTAGACAATGCTGATCTTATACTTTTCACTAATCTTATCTTATACTTTTCACTAATGGCTTATCTTTCATCAGGGATGGCATAAAATACACTGGAGCTGCTGCAGTTACAGAGTTTGAAACAGTTTGGTATGCAGCACTTTCACCAAATCTGAGCGCTCAAACAGATGAGTCAATTGCATTGAAGCAAACTTGTTTAATATCAAAGGACAGAGATAGTACGATCTACACAGACTCTAAGTATGCATTTGGCATATGTTAAGCAGTTGGAAGTCTATGGTTACAGTATGAATTCTTAACATCTTCAGGAAAAACTATAGCTGATGCAAAGATCATCAATGAACTTTTAGTTGCTCTGCAATTACCAAGGTGGTTATCTGTGGTTCACTGTCCAGCACATACTGGGAGTGCTGACTTTGTAGCACGGGGAAACCATAGAGCAGACACAATAGCAAAAATGGCAGCTACAGAAGGTCCTTCAATGATTTTAAATCTCTCTATCATAAATAAAACAGACTTGGCAAAAGCCAAATAATAAGAAGGAAGTTAAAAAGTGAAGACAAAATTTTAAAGTATAGATGATAAATAAATTTTGGATAGCATCTTATGGAAAGCCAATATTTCCAAGAGCTTTTTATAACCAAATATGTCAAGTTATATACAGAAAGGGTTATTTTGGCACACAAGGCATAGTGAATTCAATGAAGAAATCATGGATAGCCCCTGGTATAATACAGCTTCTAAGACCTATTCATCTTGTCAAGTATGCCAACAGTAGAACCAGTCTGTTTTCAGGCAAAAAATATTTGGAAGAAGACCACGAACTTTTATCACTTTTGAGCATTTGCAGAGAGATTTCATATCAATTCCAAAAGCAGGAAATTATAAATACTGCTTGATC